>NC_140663.1:125577000-126205572 GCF_054131305.1 Coturnix japonica
GCTGAATATCAGCACCAGAGAAGCAGTGCTGAATGCTTACTCTATTTCCTTTAGCCCTTTGTATTCCTCAACGGCAGATGAGAATTGGTGAAATAAGACAATTCTAATTTGAATAGGAATGGTGTTAGAATCACAGAATCACAGAATTACCCGGGTTGGAAGGGACCTCAAGGATCATGTAGTTCCAACCCCCCTGCCTAGCAGGGCCACCAAACATACACATTTACTAGATCAGGTTGCCCAGGGCCCCGTGCAACCTGGTCTTGAACACCTCCAAGGACGGGGCATCCACAACCTCACTGGGCAGCCTGTTCCAGGACCTAACCACCCTTCTAGTAAAGAACTTTCCCCTAACATCCAACCTAAATCTTCCCTCCTTCAACTTAAAACCATTTCCCCTAGTCCTGCTATTATCAGCCCTTTCGAAGAATTTACTCCCCTCCTGGGAGTAAGTTCCCTTCAGGTACTGAAAGGCTGCAATGAGGTCACCTCGCAACCTTCTCTTCTCCAGGCTGAACAAACCCAACTCCCTCAGCCTGTCCTCATAGGGGAGGTGCTCCAGCCCCCTGATCATCTTTGTGGCCCTCCTCTGGACCCTTTCCAAAATCTCCATAAGGTTAGGTTTTGGCTTTACTAGTAGCTTGGCACTGTGAAGCATCAATTCATGCTTGCTGTGAAATTTCCTTACAATTATTTTTTTTTAAGAACTGGAGAGAGAAATTGAAGAACTCAGGTCTAAACCAGCTACTGGAGGAGCTGATGATATTATTCAGGTAAGAATCCATGAGGGGTTTCTAATGTCAAAGTAAGGGTCATAGACAGCACATGAAAATTGGCAATGAGGAAGACTGTTTCTACTAGAAAATTGTTCTTTTAATAATTTGGATTGAGATTTCTAAAGAAGGCAGTAAAGGAGCTGATGAGAACCAAGATTTTGAACTAAATGTATTATTCAACATCCGTGTACTAGTACACCTGTTCTCTATCTGTTGCATTTGGGCTGAAAGTAAGATCAGTTTTGTCTACATTGTTAAAAAATCAGACTTGACTAGTGTGCATGTTTCTATTGCTTTGCAAGAACCATCCAAGCTTCCGTTGTTAAGGGAACTCTTTTTTTCCAATAACATTTCTTTCTTAAAATTAGGCTCTCACAGAAAGACTGGATGTTGTACTTCTGGAAAAAGCTGAAAGTCAGCAACAGTGTGTAGCTCTGAAAAAAGAAAATCTTCAAAGAAAACAAGAAGCGGAGGTACTGAAACAAATAGAACGTTACTAAAGTATTTCAGAACGTTTATTCTGTAGTTTTGTTTATATGTTTCACTTTTATTTTTTCTTCACTCACATGTGTTCTATTACACCTTGAAAGACCAAGAGGCTTCATATGTGAAGCAGATTTTGTCTCTGGCCTCTAAGTTACTGTTTCAATTGGAGTGGCAGTAAATGAAGCATTTCTGTATGTTTTGTTTTGATCGACAACTGTTCAAAAAGAATTAGTAGCCTACATATGTGATGCCTCCAGTTAATCAACTGCCTGTTTGTGGAAAACATGAGGTTTTACATTCACATATGCTTGAAAGCAGCCTGTGAGCTAAGTCACAGGAATCACATCAGTAAATAAGTGAAGAGTTATTCCCATAGAATTGATGAATAGTTTCATATACTAGTTACTTGAGTTTGATGTGATAAAAGTGGTTTTCTCTTTAATACATGATCACAGTAGTTGCTAAAGCTGAAATTTATCATGACTATTTCATGAGTTTTTGTTGTTTTTTTTTTTTACCAGCAGGCTAACGTGTACTCTCTGCAGAGTCTTGTGAATTGAGTTCCTGTAAAATAGCTGACTATTTAAAAACTAGAGCACTTTTTAAAACTAAGGACTCCCAAATCTTCTATTTTATTACTATAAACAGTTTCTTAGGAAGCTACGTCTGCTAAGTTATCAGTATTTAATAACTTGTATGTTTGTTTAGGCTGCAGTGGCTAAGACGGAAGAATTGCAGAAGCAACTGGAGCAATCGAATACTGACTCTCTGGAAGAAATAAACGCTCTGAAGGATGAATTAATGAATGCACAATCCAAATACAATGAGGACTTAACAAAGCTGAAAGCAGAATTAGAAGAGAAAGAGAAGAAACAAATGGAGCTGGTGGAACAGATTGAATGTTGTAGTGATAATCAAGAAGAAGTTAAAAGATTACAAGATTATGTCCAAAAAATTAAATCTACTTATGAGGAGCAAATCTCATGCTTGAACAAGCAGTTGGAAACTGTGAATGATGACAAAAACAAAGAAATTGCAACTCTTCAAGAAACTATTAAAAGCACCTCTCAATGTTACCACAATGAAATCAGTAGTCTGAGTGAAGAGCTTAAACAATTAAAAATTGCCCATCAGGAAGAGGTGTCAGAACTGATGCATCACATAGAAATATCTTCTAAAGAAAATAAAGAAAAGCAAAATCAGATAAATCAGTTACAGCACGATTTGGCAGAGGCAAACTTAATAAAAGAGAAAAATGTGAAAGATGAAGCATATGGTCATACTGAGCAGCATGAGCATGACTTTGAGCAGCTAAGACAGGGCTTAAACAAAAATATAGAAGACAAGGTAGATGTCTTAGATATGCAAGAAGAGCCTTGTGTAGAAGCAAAAATGGAAGAAAAAATTAGACACCTGGAGTGTAGCTTAGGTGATCTGCAGTCTCAACATAGTATTTTAAAGGATGAACTAACTTATATGAGTAATGTTAAACTAAAACTGGAGGAGGAGATCCATCGCATAAAAGATGAGTATTTTCATGAGAGGGAAGACTTGGATTTTAAGATAAATGAATTGCAGCTTGTTAAAGAAGACTACTGTTGTGTGATTGAAAAACTAAAATTGGAGCTTCAAGCAGCAAGACACCACTGGGAAACCATGGCAGAAGAGCATAAACTAGAAACTCAGAATTTGAGGGAGCAACATGAAAGAGAAATTTCTGAGCTAAATGAAGCATTATTATCTAGTTCCGAAAAAGAAAAAATGGCATTAGTGTTTGAAATGCAGGAACTTAAAGATCAGCTTGAAAAGCTAACTCAGGAGAAGGAAGATGCGGTGCTCAGTTATAATAGCTTGAGAGAAACTATGGAAACAATACAGGCTGAGTTAGGAGAATCTGCTGGAAAGATCAGCCAGCAGTTTGAATCAATGAAACAACAGCAAGCTTCTGATGTCAGTGAACTACAACAGAAACTCCGGGCTGCTTTCAATGAGAAGGATGTTCTTCTTGAAACTGTGAATAGCCTCCAGGCGGAAACACAGAAGTTGTCTTCTTATCAGCTAGAGATAGAAGAACTTAAATGTAAAATCGTTGGTCTTCAGGAGGAAAATGACACAATAACAAGCTGTGTTCACCAAAAGGAGGCTTCTATTAAAGAACTGGAAGAGAAGATAACTGCTCTTGCCAATCAAAACAAGGATATTTTAAATGAAGTAAAATGTTCAGGTGAAGAGAGAGAAGCCGTTCAGGAAAGGTGCAAGCAAGAACAAGAAAAAGTTCAGAAACTTCAACAAGAGATAGATGTTGTTAACCAGTGTAATAGTGACCTGAAGAAAAAGCTGGAGGAAGTAACAGAGAGACTGAATGATGCTTTAACTAGTAAGAATAAAAACACTGAAATGCTAGAGCAATTGGAAAGTCAGATTGACACTCTGGTGCATGAAAGAGAGAGCCTTACATCTGAAGTATCTGATCTTCGAGAGGAAAATAAGAAAATTGTTCAGGAAAAAGAGGAATTAAGTAAAGAGCTGGAAAAAATAAGGTTTGAAAAAGATGGTTTGCTAGAATTGAAAGAGCAGTCTGAAGACTTAGAGAAGAAACTACAAATGATGACTGCAGAAAAAGACCATTTATCATCATTACTTGAAAGTGAACAAGCTCACAAATCCCTTGTAAGAACTCAGCTGTACCACATACTTGAGCAAGTGGGGTACAGCATTTCTGGCTCCAATGAGGAATGTGATTTTCTCAGTTTACTACAAATTGCAAATGAGCACTTGATAAAAATGAAAGAAAAGCAGTGCTTTGCTCTACAGAATGAGGAGAAAGTTTTACATTTGCAGAGGGAAGTTGAGAGACTAGAGGAAGAAAATGCAACTCAATATACAGAACATAGATCCCTGATGCAGGATTTAGGAAGAGAAAAAGATCTTTTGAAAGGAGAGTTGGAAGAAGTGTTGTCTGAAAAGGAAGCCCTTCAACATGATATCCAGGAGCTGAAGAGTGCTGGTGAAAAAGCGACAGTTGAAAATGAAGATCTATTAGCTAAGATTGAAGAGATGTCTGAAAAACTTGCTTTCTATGAAAGCCAAATACAGGAACAGCAAAAAGGATCCAAAGCTCAAGAAGACTTAAATTTCATTCTGGAACAAAAGGAAACTGAACTTAGAAATGTGAAAGACGAACTGAGTTCTCTAAAGGTTATATTTTGTTATTGAAGTATACAGACTAAACCTCTAAAGTCTTCAGAATTAAGGTTCAAAAAATACTTTCATTCTCTCTTTATTTTCTTTTCCTTGGCCTCAAAGTGAGTTTCCTTTTTCAGAAAGCACGGTTCTGAGATGTCAAACACCTCAGATTCTCCTCCCTCCATACAGTAAAGGGTTTTTTTTGTTGTTGTTGTTTTTTAAATGCAACAAAATATCTTATGATTTCTTTTAGTTATGACTGAAGTTGCTTTTACTTGAACCTTTTTTTCCTGTTGGTATCACTCCGAGTGATGGTTTAACTGGGTGGACTAACAGTGCTAGTAATCTTTCACCTCTAACTTCTTATGGCTCCATCTCAAAACTACTTGATCTACATTAGTTAGCTGCACCTAATTTCAGGTCCTGGAATATTCATGGATTTGTAAAGCTGACAGCTGGTCAGAGTTAATGGTCTTCCCTTTTTTCTTTGTCCTTTGTTAGGATGGAAATCAGCTGTTGAAAGATTAGAGTGTTTTCCATTTAACATAAGTGTGCTTTTCAATGACCAAGCTTATGCAAAACTGCACATAAAGTAGACATAGTCCAACTTGCAGCTGGAACTGATAATGGCTTGTTAAAAATGTACCACAGATTTTTTGTAATACTACTTGTATCTTTCTTTATAATACAGACTGTAATGGAGACATTGACTGAGAAAAATGATGAACAATCTTCAGTAGCAGAGCTTCAGGAAAAAATTGGTATCTATCTTAGCTATCGTCTTCTATGTAAACGCAGTTTATTTGGATTGTTTAACTTGATTTTTTTCTTTTCCTCTGCATAGTGAGAGTGTTTTTCCTATAAGCCTAGGAAAGTGGGGAAGTAGGATAACAATGACGTTTCATTCAGTATTTATCCTATTAGATATTCAAAATGATAGCAGACCTAAATTTTCTAGCATTAATATTTTTTATCTATTTTCATCCCGAGTACATTTAGGTATAAGCAGTATATTAGATGTCATCTTTTTAAACCAGGGAAAAAATAATTGCCAATAAAAATCCCTAAGGCAGACAAGAGAAAGAAAGCATTTTGCTAAGTGTGCTGTTGCCTCACTGCAGTCACCACAGCACATGAGGAAGAAAATTATTCTAGCTGCTATCACTATGTCATAAAATCACAGAACACTATGGGTTGGAAGGGACCTCACAGCCCACCCAGCCTCAACCCCTGCTGTGGGCTGGGCTGCCCCCCACCAGCTCAGCTGCCCAGGGCCCCATCTAACCTGGCCTTGAGTGCTTCCAGGGATGGGACACCACAGCTTCTCTGGGCAGCTGTGCCAGCACCTCACTGCCCTCTGAGTAAAGAATTTCCTCCTAACCTCTGATACAAATTTTACCTCTTTTAGTTTAAAGCCATTCCCCTTTGTTCTGTCACCACCTGTGTAAAAAGTCACTCTCCATCTTTTTTATAAGACCCATTTGAATACTGAATGGCTGCAATAAAGTCTTTCTTGAGCCTCCTCCAAGATGAACAATCCCCTCTCCCTCAGCCTTTCTTTGTATAAGGGGTGCTCCAGCCCTTTGACTGGCCCTCCTCTGGACCTCCTCCAGCAGTAATATGTCTTTATTGTTCAGGGAAGTCCAGGCTTTGATGCTATACTTCAGGTGCACTTTCATGATTGTAAAAGTAGAGGGGGAGAATCACCTTCTTCACCTGCTGGTCACATCTCTTTTGATGCAGGCCAGGATTTTGGGCTGCCTCTGTCTGTAGAACAACACAGGAATATGGCTTTACTGTAAAGTGTAGCTGAAGTTTTTTGAACAGGGAAGGAGTTTCCCTGAATTATTTAAGACTGGATGTTGTAGCTTCAAAGTGAATTGAAAGGCTTAACTTCGTGAAACCTTTTAATATCTACTGCTTTATATTTTGTCTTATTTCAAAGTGGCATTAGTGTTGTAATTAAATTTCGTTTCCTCAGGAGATATATTTATTCACTTTCTTATTTTTTTTATTTTAGGAAGACTAGAAAAAGAATCTGCAGAAAAGGGAGAGAAGCTAAATAAGATGAAGGCTGTTGCCGTGAGAGCAAAGAAAGAATTAGATACCAGCCGAAAGGAGGTACCTTAATTGCTTCTTAACGTGACGATCATCCTGCATATAGGAGTATGTTTTAATGACATGTGCTTTCCTTGTAATAAGACGCAGGCACTGAGGGAAGAATTGGAGGTGGTTCGATCAGAAAAAGATCAGCTGTCTGCTTCCATGAAAGATGTCATTCAAGGAGCTGAAAGTTATAAGGTAGGAGTAGTGCTAGCTATATAAGGCAGTTAAATGTCAGAGAAAAATATTTTGGTTTTGAATCCCAGCCCAGTTATTTTTTATTATTTACCTGCACGAGTGTGCTTGGTAAAAGAAATTTTGCCTGTGCAGTTAAGTACCCAAATCAGGAATATAAGGTTCTAGTAACAGAACTGTGTGGCTGCTGTCAGAAGAAAACAAGACAATTCCTTTCTCCTCAGTGATATTTTTATACCTCCTCTTAAACCTGGCATCATGTGTGTCAGATGCAGTTGCTGAAGTAAATCTGTTCTTACAAATTCTTAAACCTACATAATCTGAGAATTAATTACAGAAGAACCTTTGAGTGATAAAGAGAAAAGCGAGCAATTCCCTGGGAACAGGGCCTCTCAGGCGTACCTCTCTGGGCACATGACTGAGAAGCAGGTAGCTGGGGACAGTCAGCAAGGATTTACCAAGAGTAAATGCAAAATGATTTCTCTCAGAACTTGTAATGGAACTATAGCTTTAGTTTCACTTTGAGATTTCTGGTGCTGCATTAAAACATCTGATGTGCTTAATTATCAGGTGGATAATAAGTATCTGGGGTTTTGAATGTGCTTAAGACAAGCGATGTATATCATAAAAATTAAAGTTTGTCTGTATGTGCTTGTGTTAAGAATCTTCTGATGGAATATGATAAACAAGGAGAAGAGCTGGATTCTGAAAAAGGCAGAGCAAATAGCCTTGAACGTCAGATAGATGACCTGACAAGACAACTACAGGCGTCATCCCAGCAGGTCGGTTGTGTATGTGTATGAGATATTGATAATTAAAGCAACAATTATTTTGATGTAAGATTTTTTCATGTGATTAGTAACATATTCAGTCTCATAACCCCAGTGTATTCTGTATAGTTACTTGAAATTCAGTTCTGCTTACCATCTGATGCCTATATGGGCTGTGAGATAGTTAGAGATCTCTAGAATGATTTGCCTTCTAGATAGAGTTTAATTTACCCCAGGCCAGCTCGCAGAAGAGAGCAGGTGATCAGCTCTGCTGCTCCTATCAGATAAAACAAAGAAAAATCATGAAGTATTAAATTTGCACTGTTTATCTGATTCCATGCCCATACCTGCCATGAAGTACAGTGAACTTAGTGTTCATTTTTTTTCCTTCACTTTCTTAAACAAATAATGCCTCTATTATTTCACCAACAGAACGTTTAAAGATTGTGTGGTGATTGATTTTGGTTCTTTGCATCTTTCACAAGAATTAGACTTGAGGATGTGTTGTGGAATACCATAGTAGCATTCAGAAGTCTAAGATGGTAATTAAACAGCTGTGAGATGCATTCTGCAAAAACTAGCTGAAATGGGCTGGGGTTTCAGAGCTTAAACTCTCAGGCCCCATATATAATTACACTGAAGATCAACCTAGGCCACCTTTTTCTTAAAAGAGAAAATAATAGTGAATAGCACAGAAAGAAATGATAAATAATAAAATACTCTCTGCTGACTGTGCAGGGATTGACTTTTTTCAAGTTGTTATGAAACATTTTATAAATTGTCAAGGTTATTCATTACCAGCTTCATTCTTAACCTGCATGATAGAGGGAGATGAAAATACCAAAGATTTTAGATCTGTTAAAATATTCCAACAATAGCCTGTGCACAGGAGGAGTTCTTACTATATATACTGATCTGATATCCTTGAAGGTGCTGCTGTTGAAGGATTTTTTAAGGGATTAATAGGTTGATGCTTTCTTTGTAAATATAACAGTACTTGAAATGGGGCAATTGAGTACTTAAACCTCATGTATTATTGTTTGAGACAAATCATTCTTAGGGAGCAGTAAAGGGTTGGGTTTTCTGTTTTTTCTCAGATTTCTAACACTTCTAGCCATCTTACAGTAAGCTGTGTTTATGAACTCTGAACAAAATAAACACACCAGCACAGTTTGATTCTTTTAACCTGTTTCTTAATCTAATTCAGAACAAGGTGGACAGTGGTTTATACTGCTATCCGTAGGGGTACTGTTTATAAGAGAATCTGCTGAAAATCAGTATTGTTTTTTTAAATACGGATGCTATCTTATTTATCAAAATTTATCAAAGTCAAATGCAAATTTAGCTTATGTTGTTATCTTCTCACTGTGATCATTTTAGTATGATCAGCTACATTCTGCTAATGAAGATCTACTGGCTCGCGTCGAAACACTGCAGTGTAATTCGAAGCTGCTAGAAGCTCAGATACTGGAGCTACAAAAGGTCAAGGCGAAGGCTGAAAAAGAACTGGAAGCTGAAAAGCTTCTGAAAGACCAGAAAATAAAGGTAATAATACTATGTACAGCTGATAAATTGGTTGAAGCATTACTGTCACTCAGTGTGACTTCTGGAAGAGTTTTTATAATCTATTTATTACATATTACATATATCGTTACATATACATATATTACATACATTGTGTGCCTCCGGTGGCGCAGTGGTAGGAATGCCGCTTTGCAACACCAGAAGCCCGGGTTTGAATCCCCCTGTGGCGCAAGTGGTAGAAGTGCCGCTCTGCTACACAGGAGGCTCGAATCCCGGGGGTTGGACTCGATGATCTCTAAGGTCCCTTCCAACCTGCACGAGACTGTGAGACTGTGATACATACAAGTTCCATGCTTTTTCTTTTTCTTACTTCACTTGGTCTTTTTTTGAAGGCTTAGTCTGATCATTAAAAGAATTTTTCAAGGCCATCACTTACAGTAGATTAGAGATTCTGACAGATTGTGCAAACCAGTTCATAATCTTGTGAGGTTTTCTTTGACACCCAGTGTCTTGGTGAAGAATCTTATCTTTGTACAAACTAAGTGAGTGGGCGCCTGTGTGTAAATATGTCTACTCTGCTGACTCTGTTTTGAAATCGCTCTGCACAGTTGAAAAGTATTTAAATTTCAGGAACATAGTGGTACTCTCCGAGAACTGGAAGAGCTTCAGATGCAACTTCAGAAGGAAAAGAAGTATCTGCAAAAAATAATGCAAGAGCTAGAGCTGGCCAAAAAGGTAGAGTAATTATTGTGTGTGTTTAAGAGACCACCAAAGATTTTGTCCCTTCTGATTATATCTAAGGTCTTTCTGTTCTGAGGACCTTAAAACCTAAGGCATGTCAAAGCAAAAACATGAGTTTTTCATCATTTTACTCCAGGAGGATGATGTATACTTCTTGAGGGGGGGTATTTGATGAGGACAGATACGTCAGTTGGTTGTTTTGGGGTGTTTTTTTGGTGGTGGTGGTTTTGTTTTTAGCTTGGCTTATATAGCCTGTCATGACTAGAAATAGGAATACATGCAGATGTCTGGAGTATTGATATAGTGCGCTATTCAGAAGTTGCCTTTGTGAGGAGCAGAGAAACAAATACCTCAAGATACCCACTGGTAATTGTTAAAAGTGGCAAAGAGTTCTTAAGCTTTTGGTCCTCATTTGAAAATAATTTGCTGAGGATTATGGCAACTTTATGGGTGGATGTTGCTTGTTGATTTACATGCTTATAAACTTTTTTTTTTTTTTTTTAAAAGATTAGATAGATGTTCCTTTGATTCTTTATTTTGGGATTGAGGAGAAAGGAATTCTTAGCAACCAAGGCAGATTTTAAGCTGTAACTTTCTTATGGCCTCAAGTTGTGCCAGGGCAAGTTTAGGTTGGATATTAGGAAACACTTCTTTACAGAAACGATAGTCAATTAGTGGAATAGATTCCCCAGGGAGGTGGTTGAATGGCCATCCCTGGATGTGTTTAAGAGCCATTTTGATGTGGTGCTCAGGGATATGATTTAGCAGAGGGTTGTTAGAGTTAGGGTACTGGTTAGGCTGCGGTTGAACTTGATGATCTTCAAGGTCTTTTCCAACCTGGGTAATTCTATGATTCTGTGATTCTAACTCCTTTGTGTATAATTTGCAGGATGCTCAAAAGAGTACACTGATGGATATGGAGATAGCTGATTATGAAAAGCTGGTAAAAGAACTTAATCAGAAGATTACTGATAAAGATAGTAGAATAGAAGATCTTGAGCAAGAGACGGGGATTCAGAAACAAAAACAAGAGACCCTACAGGAAGAAATAAGTGAGTAAACTATAAACAGGCATATCATAGTTAGTAGTAACTGTAAAAAATATATATATTAAAAAATATTAAAAATGAATTGAAAAACATTTTTTCAAGCTGATGAGTGAGAGGAACGTTTTTAGGGAACACTAAATAAAAAGTTCGCTTTATAGTCGAAAGTCACTTATTGTAATATTCTACAAATAAGAGCCTAATAGCCTGCCTGATAAACTGCCTCTTACCTTGTTAACTTAGAAATGTGTTCTGAAAGGAAGCAATTGCAAAGCATTTTCGGTCTGACGTACTGCATCTACAAAACATTACCGGCCTGTTTGCAGTTAAAAGTTTCATTTCTTCCTATCCTGCAGTATAAATCTCAAAACAATTCCATTTATTAGAACATATTTAAGATATGGAAGTCATATACTAAAGTTTAGTGTAAGCTATCGAAGTTTGCAGCTTTTAAGAGATCTGTCAAAATTTGTTTGAATATTTTCTATTATGTTTAAGAAAAGATAGGAGGGAAGGTTTCCTTCACCTATAACTGCTGTTTTCTGCATTAGAGTCACTTCAGTCAACAATGCAACAGGATGAGGAAAGAAATGCCAAGATAAAACAACTCCTGGTGAAAACCAAAAAAGAATTGGCTGATTCCAAACAAGCTGTAAGTCCACAAATCAATGACTGTATACTTCATGTTTTAAACTAACTTTTAAAACTGGGCTGGTATCTGAATTTACTGAGTTGCAATTAACCAGATACTTCTATCATGCAGGAAAATGACCATCTGATGTTGCAGGCATCATTAAAAGGAGAACTGGAAGCCAGTCAGCAACAAGTGGAAGCCTTTAAGGCAAGAATCTTCACTTCGTTAGTATATTGAAGTTATATGTTAAAATTTCTTACTTAAGCGTTAAGGGTGTAGTTTGTTGCAACTCTTTCTTTTGTTATTATTAGATTTAAGTTCATTTTCACGTATCTTGTGCAGGAATTACTGTAGTACAATCCAGTGGGGTCTGTGGCACATTCCCCTGGAGGGGAGGGGAAAAGTTTTTTATATTAGCAACCACGTTTTCGACTGATATATCTTTTTTTCAGATTCAAGTAGCTGCGCTAACGTCAGAAAAACATAAAGTCCAGGAACATCTACGAACTTCTTCAGAGCAGCACCAGCGTACATTGAGTGCTTACCAGCAAAAAATTGCAACTTTGCAAGAAGAATGTAGAGCAGCACAGGTATTTTGATGCGAGTTATGTCTTCAACTTTAGAAAGCAGATTTACCGCACTTCAGGTTCTGTCAGCATCTCTAAAAATGCTTTGGAGATCTTTTGCTGTTATCGTCTTGTCTGTTAGGAATTGGGAATACCTCAATACTTAGTGTGTTTGTGTGGCAGTATAGGAGACAAGCTGATCTGTCCTGGTCGTCATGAAGCACTTGTGGTATAATGTCTGGATTGCAGTCTATATTACCAATGGTAAAAAGATGGTGGCAGTGGAAAGCTGTTCACAGTTCACTTAAGACGACTAACATCAAAATGGGGAGAAAAGAGAAGTAATCACTTCTGTCTGAAGAAAAGGGGGGAAAAAAATCATGTGCTCCTTGTAAAAACAGTTACCATGTTATTTTCAAGCTGAGAAACATTTGCAATCATCTTTTAATATGGTGCTCTATGAGCAGCTTCTCAATTAACAGCTGAGCTACAGCTGGAGCTGACACTGTTGCTGAGGTTTTTATTATTGCTTCTTTTTGACAGTGTCATGCTGTGTTAGTTATGCCTGGAATCTAGGAACCTGGTATTTGCATTAGAGGCAGGTTCAGAATATAGGAGTGTTCTGTTCCCATTGCAGTAGTGCACCGTGTTACCTCCTGTGTTGTATGATAGGTGTCGGGCCTGCAGAAAAGTAACATGAATGTATCCTGCTAAAAAGCTTCTAAATTTTAATAAGGTGAAATGGACGAACTGGTTACTGCGACAGTGGGTTTGCCTGAGTGATACTGATAAGTGTCAGTCGCCATAGAGATTGGAGCATTTCAGTCGTCAAGAATGACTAGAGAACTCATGAGCTTCTTTAAGAGTCAAGAATGAAAACCTGCCCTGTATTTTCATGGGCATTTGAAAGTGTTATTTCTCAGGTGGGAATAATTCTTGCCTATATGGTGTACAATAAAAGACTTTTAAGTTGTGAGGTAATCTGTCCAGAGGAAACAAACTTATGTGTCCGCTGAGTTCGAAAGAGAAGACAGACCAAGTACTTTTACAGGAAGCTACGATATATCTTGCTTTGTATCCTTACTGGGCTGACTGAAAATTATGCATAATTCTCGGGTTTTCTGAGGAGGAGGCTGGGTTTATTTTGTTTTGTTTTTTTCCCTTCATCACCCTTTGCTTATGAGTATCTGCTGAATGTTATTCTTGTATTAGTAAATGTTCTTTTTTTCCTGAAGGCTGGGATGTTGAATGTCAAAAACTTGTTGTATTTGAGTTTCTAGATTGATAATTGATTTGATTATGATCTGAAGAAGTGTGGATTGTCATGATGCCACTTAAATTGTTCATTCAAAAGAATAAAATGGAACTGATAGTTCTTCATTTGAATTTGCTTTTTCAGTACAAGATGCATTTTGTCTTAGAGCAAATAGGGGAGCAACTGTCAATAGTATAACTTCACTAAGAGTTTTTTTTTTCTCTGCCATAGGCTGAACAAGCATCTGTTACCTCTGAATTTGAGAGCTACAAAGTCCGCGTTCATAATGTTTTAAAACAACAAAAAAATAAATCTGCTTCTCAGACAGAAACTGAGGGAGCCAAACAAGAAAGGTAAAGCCAGAATTTTTATATCCATACAGAAAAATGGGTAATGCTGATAATGTTAGTGAGTTCCACTATTTAGCTCTTTCTTAAGTGTGAAAAATATTAGAAAGGAGGCAGTTTGCCTCTGATAATTTGATCTGGGGGTGTGGGGAGGGAAGTGTGTGTATTAAAATAGAGCTGTCTTATCTTTAACATTACTTTCTAACCATGGCTCTACCCATCTGAATAGAAGATCATTTGTACCACATCTCAGCTATCAGTAGTACTGTTCTAGTTTGTAATTCTTTGCTTTGTCTCTGACAGATACATTTGTGTGCAGGTTACCTGTTGTTTCAGAGAGAGAGAAAAGTAAAGTATTAGGAAGACTCTCATGTTTCTCAGGAGCAGGAATTAGCTAGCATAACTATGTAAACCTGACATTCTCTCTGACAGTAAAGCACTGAAGCAAAGCACTATTTCCAACTAAGAGAAGTAAGCAGCAGTTGGTTCTTTTCAGCTGAACTCACTTGGATCCTTTTCAGGAAGGAGTGGTGTAGTGAAGGTGAAGCTTTGGCTGCCAGTTCAGTCATCAATTCCAGCAGACTTTTAACAGTTTTCTGATCAGCTGCTTTGGAAGGAAAGTCTTGAAAAAACAGATTACTCTGCAAAAAGAAAAACAACCCTGAAGATTGTTTAAGTGTAGTTGTAAGCCACATCAGAAAGGGGCTGAATCTCATTAGAAAGAGATCAGTTTCTGTAAGCTGTTTTTATAAGTGGTTGGTAGCTGGCCTAGGTGGCAGACTGGATGTTTGTGCATAAGATGTCAAAAGTCATTTCTTACCCAGATCTGGGTACATAAAGATGCTGCTGAAAATCCACCAGAGGGAGACTCGTGTATTGTTAGAGGGCTTGTTTGTTTGTTTTTTCTATTGTTTGGTTTGTTTAATACATCTCCTTTAAAGCAAGCAAACTGCAAGAGTTTCATTTCTCGTCTTCTGTTTGCAGAAGGTCAGTTATTAGGTTTTTGTGAAAGAGGGCCACTGTGCTTCCAAAGTGAACAAGTAAAAAATAATTTTCACAATTAATAAGTAATTTTCAAAGGAATGATTTACTAATATCAATTCTGTTGGTCAGAAATAACTTATTTGGATTGATGCTGCTTTCTACACCTTTGCCGGTCTTTTAGCCAGTCTCTTCCACCCACTTCCTGTCTACCAATTTCAGTCTTATTGAACTGATGTGAATATACTAAACAAACAAAACCTACCACTTTCAAGGAGGAATGGTTTCTCCCATCTGCATGCTACATACTATTCTTCTGTTTTTTTCCTCTAAACGACTGTTTACGAGGATGAACAGTGATAGGACATGGGGGAATAGTCTTAAACTGAGACAGTGGTGGTTTAGGTTAGATATGAGGAGGAAGTTTTTCACACAGAGTCTATTGATGCACTGGCACAGATTGCCCAAGGGGGTTGTGGATGCCCCATCCCTGGAGGCATTCAAGGCCAGGCTGGATGTGGCTCTGGGCAGCCTGGTCTGGTGGTTGGTGATCCTACACGTAGCAGGGGGTTGAAACTACATGATCATTGTGGTCCTTTTCAACCCAGGCCTTTCTGTGATTCAATTATGTTTCAAAGTGAATTGAAACAGAAAGTAGGAGTGGTCACACCTTCTACCCAATTGGTACATTGCCATCAGTTCATGCAGGATGTGATTAAACTCATCTGCAACTATACTGAAATGTAATCAGATCTTTCCTAATCATTTCTGCTACAGTCACATTCTGAGGTTATTTTGGTCACAGTGCTGTAGTTAATTTAAATATAGAAGTACATTTTTAAAAAATTCAGGTTGGCCACATAAAACACTGTTGGTATAATAATAAGATAACTCTAAACATATCTTTTTATTTTCCCTTGTAGAGAACAGTTGGAAACAGTGATAGATCAACTAAAAGTTAAGCTACAAGAAACTCAGCATAATTTACAGATGAATACAGCTGAATTCCAGGCGCTGCAGTCTGAACATGACACCCTGCTGGAAAGGCACAATAAAATGCTGCAAGAGACTGTTGCAAAAGAGGCAGAACTCCGTGAGAAGTATGTTCTGCTGCTGAAAGACGGCTTATTTTGTGTGACTCTGAAGCGCGAGTTGTGCAGCTGGTTTCAAATAGTGATTTCCAAAGAAAGGGGTGTAATTTTAACTTTCTCTGTAGGAACTTTGAAAGGTCATCAGCACTGAAAACAAAGTAGTAGCTGATGAGGGAAAATGAGATTTCTGAAAGCTTTCTACTTGTTAAATATAAAATTTGTAAAGCTAAGTTCTTTAAAGCATGCTGGTTTACTGACTATTTTTGTCTTCAACTCAGCACTACATCTGTGCTGGGCTGCTCAACTACATTTTATGCACCTGCATCCTGTTAGTAAAATACCGTAGCTAAAGATAAGCTATTTTAATATCCAAATATCCACCAAGTACCTTCTTTACAGAAGGTATTTTTTTCAAGTCTATGCTTGTCACAGTCATAATTTCCTACTTCTTTCAAAACAAAAGGAATCTATTTAATCTGTTTAATTTCCTGACAAATGACATGAATAGGTATTCACTTGAGATCTTAAAAAGCCTTTCTGTGTCTCCTTTTAGGGTACAAAAATTCATGAGAAGTTCACTAGAAATTAGTTTAGTCATAGAAACTGTTGATTTCCTTGTAATCTGTTGTACTGTTTCCCGATATCCACATGGTGATTCATTGGAACAATCTAAATCCTATCCTTTTGCATTCCTCTGGAAACCACCTGTATACCACAATAGGTTCCTTCATAGCCAGAAATACGAGCTCTTTGCTGCACTGGCTAAATTTAAATTTATACACTTATAAGGGCAAGTCCTATGCCTGGTGTTTCCATACATGCACTTGTTTAATTGCTTCTGACAATTTTGTCTTGTTTCTGGAGTGCCTCCAAATCCACTACAATTGATGTGGTGTACTGACATTTTTCTTGCCAAGAAAGATGTAGGATATCCCACCTTCTTTTGCCCCAAGTTCTGAAGTTTAAAGTTAATCAATTAATTGAACTTAGTTTCGTAGAAATTTATATTTTCAGAAGTCCTGCCTAGGTCTTTGGTAAATAAGTGTTAGAAGGTCTTTGGTAAATATATGTTAAAGGAAAAGAAATACATGCATGTTATGAGGATAAATGGATGTGTTGCAATTTTTCAGTTCAAGAATCTTCATATCACAGCAGATGCTCACACCGCAGCTTGTCTCTACTTCCTTCTTTTCTTTTTCTTTTTTTCCAATGTCTGAATTTGATCTTCTGACATAGAAGCCAAAAGCTTTTATAACACAGTACGTTCCTAGGGTTAATGCTAAACATTACTTTTTACTCTTTAGATTTGCCCTGGGAAAAGATAAAGAGGAAAAAAAGTGAAACAGACATTCTAAGATACGAAGACAGAAAACTAATTTAAACTGTAGGCAAATTTGTAATGTCAAGAAAGAGTTTGGTTGTATGTTTCCTGTATTTTGTGCTTACACTGTTTTCAGGTTCTGCACAATGCAGTCTGAGAATATGGTCATGAAAACGGAGCATGCTCAGGCTTTGAGTCAGCTGACAGCCCAGAATGAAGCTCTCCGGAGCAATTTCAGAGATCAAGTCAGGAACCTGCAAGAAGAACACAGGAAGACAGTAGAGACACTTCAACAGCAGCTGTCCAGGGTAGAAGCTCAGCTTTTCCAACTCAAGAGTGAACCAAGCACTAGAGGTAACTTTTGGTCATAAAACCAGGTTTTCTTGGGTTATACATTCTTGGGGTTATTAACTCGTGTATTTGACGCTGTACTTGAGATTGTACTGAAAACACGTTTATAGCATGTGGTTCAGTAATACAACAGAAATTTACTGAGGAAAATTGATAGTAAGTCATACCAGTCCTCTGATTCCAGGTAAAGAATGAGGTTTTATTATTACTATGCCTCCAGAATCGGTATCACTGTGCATTGGTATCTGCAGTGTCTGCACTGGAAGACAGAGTGGAAATAACTTTGTAAATAGCTGGTGCTCTTCCAACCAGTTTTTGGGGAGCTTCGCAGATCTCCGCCCTCCAGTGTGAGGGGTAAAGCTACATAAGAGTATACTGAAAGATGTTTAACAGTTTATTGTTGGTATACTCGCTGTTTGCCCCCGCTTCTAATGTAAAATGTTACACTGCTCAGCTGAAGGGCTACTTTTTAAAATCTATGTAGTTACTCATTAGGATACAGTCAGATATTTGCCAAGAAACAGTAACAGTTTAAGTTGCTCTTTCCATGTGTTACTTAGCTGGATTGCAGTAACTGATAGCATACTGAAGCAGCAGGGTAGCACACAAAGTATTAAAACAGATTAATTTACACCACCCACAGGACTGTTTGAAAGAAAAACTAATTCTGTTTTGCATTAAAAACACTTGGCACTCTTATCAAAGCTACAGCATTTGCAGGGTATGATGCATTAAGGTTTCATAGTCCCTGAAATGAAAATTGCTATTTAAGATCAGTTTTAGAAACTGGCTTTGATTGAAATGGTGATCTGGAGGTGAAAGGCTCTATTACTTGTTTTTATCCGGCTTTCAAGTCTGTAGATGACACGTTGCTTTCCAATTTGAGATAGCTTGAGTTATTTAAAAGGTGCACATCTATTTTATTTCAATGACAAACATCAGTAAGTATCTTTCAGGTCCACCTGTTTCAAATCCTGTACCAAAGAACTCAAGAGAACGGCGGAACACAGACCTTCCTGTTCTAGATGTGCATGCTATAGCAAGGGAGGAAGGAGAAGGCATGGAAACAACAGACACTGAGTCTGTCTCTTCCGCCAGCACCTACATACCATCCCTGGAACAGCTTCTGAACTCTCCAGAAACAAAACCTGGTAGGTGGAACGAGTGGCTTTTTCTGAGCGTTGGAGGTTGTGCCTTCAAAATATATGAGAATGTTCTGTTCTTCATGCAGCACAGACGTTTAATCAGTGCCCTGAGTATACATGGTCTGGAATTTCTGTATGAGTCTTCTCCTTGAATACAGATTAATAAGATCTCATATATTTAACTTCCTAAAGGGAAGAGGATGGATGAGTATGTCAGTCAATAGGTACAGAACTTTCGGTGCAAAATGACTAGTTTGTACTTGAGACACTTGTTAATTAAAGGATAAAGGGTTCAACTTAACATGGTTTATTAGAACAAGAACTTATTCATGTTGTTTTCAGGAAAATGAAAGGCAGCATGAAGAACAGCATCCCATTTAAGTTGGATGTTAGGGGGAAGTTCTTTACTAGGAGAGTGGTGAGGTCTTGGAACAGGCTGCCCAGGGAGGTTGTGGATGCTTCATCCCTGGAGGTGTTCAAGGCCAGGTTGGGTGGGACCCTGGGCAACCTGATCTAGTAATTGTGGAAGTTTGGTGGCCCTGCCAGGCAGGGAGGTTGGAGCTTCATGATCCATCCAACCCAGGCCATTCTGTGATTCCAAAAAGTAGAAAAAAAAAGTGGTACCATTGAACCATATTTTTAAAAGTCTACTGAATACTGTGTGGAGAATTGTTGAAAAATCTCCATTTATGAATGGAAAGCAAGGGGTAAATTAAAACCATGTATCTTGAGGTACTTATGAGGAGACTGGCAAATCGGTTCTAAAAAATGTGTATATACAAAAATAAATCACAAAAGCGTGCAGTAGAAATCATTACTGCTAGTTGGCAGTCTCGGTTTGCATGGATTTCATTTCCTGTGTATATCTTAGAAACTATGTTAATCAAGTCATAATGTTATCTTAGTATAAAGTAGATGCAAGTGTTTTTTTTCCTCCTTCTTCACTTTTCTTTTTCAATTCATTGCAGAAACATCCCAGTGGCAAACAGAGCTCACCAAGGATGAGCTGATTGAGAAACTAAGCACAACAACAAAGAGTGCTGATCACCTGAATGAATTACTTCGCGAATCAGAAGCAACCAATGCAATCCTAATGGAGCAAATAAAGGTCAGCAGGCATGAAGTAAATGTGTGGACAGCTATAATTTCTATGGTATATTTCCTAGATGAAATGTTTAACACTGAATATGTTTCAGAAAATGGCAATTTATAGAAATTTGGGAATGCAGAACCTTTAACTTGAGGCTTTTAATTCACAAGAGTATTGCTTCTGAAACTGACTTGAGGATTTCTTTTCCCCAGTCTCTCATGTCTGTGGGAAGAGGGGAAGTGAAAGCTACTACTGCAACAAAAAAGGGCAGAGTCTGGAAGTTTAATATCTGCTAATGTGCCTTTACTGTTTGCATTTAGCTAAGAACAGTAAATTCCAGGGGAAACATTGGTCTCTCTCCCTGTAATCACAAAATCACAGAATTGTGGGGGTTGGAAGGGACCTCCAGAGATCATGGAGTCCAACCCCCCTGCCAAAGCAGGCTCCCTACACCACGTCACACAGGTAGGCGTCCAGGTGGGTCTTGAATATCTCCAGAGAAGGAGACTCCACCACCTCCCTGGGCAGCCTGTTCCAGTGCTCCGTCACCCTCACTGTAAAGAAGTTCTTGTGCACATTCATGTGGAACTTCCTATGCTCCAGTTTCTGTCCGTTTCCCCCTGTCCTGTCTCCACACACTGCTGAAGAGTCTGGCCTCGCCACTTTGCCCCCCACACCTCAGATATTTATAGACCTGGATCAGGTCCCCTCTCAGTCTTCTTTTCTCAAGGGTGAACAAACCCAGTTCACTTAGCCTTTCTTCATAGGGAAGATGCTCCAGGCCCTTCACTATCTTTGTGGCCCTCCGCTGGACTCTTTCCAAGGGATCCCTGTCCCTTTTGTACTGTGGAGTCCAGAACTGGACACATTAGTCCAGATGAGACCTTACCAGGGCAGAGTAGAGAGGGAGGATCACCTCCCTCAACCTGCTGGCAATGATATCATAATAAAAACCTTTCACCTGGCCTAATATAAAAGAAGATGCATGTTTAGAGGTATATGTGCTAACAAAATTTGGTCTTATTTGATCACATCTTCAGGATTTTTCTTGAGACATTATTAGAGTTTACTTATTCTAAAAACAGACTAACATTTCTTGTATAAATGGTTTCTTAATGCCTGATAATGTTGTTAAACCTCTGATCCAAGCTGCTTATTTAGCTTCTGAACTCCTTATCATTGGAAGTGAGTATTTAGTACTGTATGTCACTATAATAACTGTACAGTTTTATCCAAATAAATTATTTTTGATCAATATACATATATATTTTATCAGCTTTTCAAGTTTCATTGGGTTTTTGTCTGGAAGGGGCCTTTTTTGATCACCTAGTTCCAACCTCACCTACCACTACACCAGGTAGCTCAAAGCCCCATCCAGTCTGGCTTTGAATAATTCATTACATATGCACTCTACTTTTTGAAGCAAGCTGCATAATTTTTCTTTTAGCTCTTCAAAATACCTTTCTTCAAGTGTTCATCTCACGATGCACAAAAATATTGCATGGTCTTTTATTAATTTATTTTTTCCTTGTCATCTGCAGCTTCTTAAAAGTGAAATAAGAAGATTGGAACGAAATCAGGAGAGAGAAAAGTCTGTCGCCAATCTAGAATATCTGAAGAACGTTCTATTGCAGTTCATATTCCTAAAATCAGGAAGTGAAAGAGAGAGGCTGCTGCCAGTAATAGACACCATGTTGCAACTTAGCCCTGAAGAGAAAGGGAAGCTCGTTGCAATTGCCCAAGGTAGGTGGGGTTCTGGCGCATCTTAAGAAATAATAGTAAGTTGTAATGTAATGCGTTCATATGTTTTAGTAAAGATTTCTGTCAAAGTGACCTTAAAATAGAGGTTCCCATAAATGAATTATTTTCTTGGCAGATGTTCTAAAAAGTTAATTAAAATGGTCCTCTCAAGGCATTACTGCAGACCTAATATTAGTTTCAATAAATTAGCTTTTAAAAAGTCAATTCAGTAAAATATGCTTTCTGTTTAAGAACCTTAAGATCTAGGGAAGGAAGGAGGAATAGTTGAGCCTTTAAAAGAAATTAGCCCAAGAGCTGTAATAATGTATAATCATGTTCTGGCTACTCTTGAAATACTCTGGTATCTTGTTTGTCCCCTTAACAATCCTTGCTAACACATGGTCTTTTTAAGGTATAGAAATAATGAGCTAGTTTCTAGTACTTTACTAGCAGCTGACCTTTACTTGATTTAAAAATTACTTAAAGAATGAAGAGTAAGTACAGTGTGTGTGTATATGTAAGTATTGTAGACCAGCGAAGAAAAGCACATGAGTACGTGACAACACAATCCATGCCATGATAAGCTTTGTGTTTGGAGAAATTATATGTAAACTAAGCCCATAGCATCTCAATGTTTTTCTTGGCATTCTAATGAACACTGGCTGGGTTTTTCTTAAGAAAGATGATTAAGTGGTTTCTTTAAAGTGTGCTGAGTGATTAAAGTCCATGAACACATCTTTTGCAAAGTGTAAGTATTGAATATTACCTGTTCATCAAATTTACAAGGACGGCGGTTGAAAACTTGACAGAGGAGGGAAAAATGAAGATCAGGTTTCCAAATTCCATAACGTCTGGCCTCATAAACTTACCGAATGTATTTCTCCCCCTCCAGGTGAGGAAGAGAGTTCCTCACGGCCCTCTGGGTGGGCTTCGTATCTTCACAGCTGGTCTGGACTTCGATGAGACAGTGGAAGCGCTGCATCTTTAAACACATTCCACCATTACAGAAAGAGAAATCCTAAAGTAGAACAACCCCCCCGCTGGTGTTTCAACGTTGAACCTTGGGGTTTTGTTTCTGTGTATTATTTTCAGCTTTTTAGTTTCTTCTGAAGGAAGAACACCTTGTCAGCTCCAAAAGGCTGTACTGTGCTGCATTCTGACTGAAGAGAACTTCTTGTCCAAGCTGATGAGCAGACATATAATGAGAAGCAACAAACTAATTGTAAATTGCTTAAAACACAATTTGACAAACTTGTGACAGATCTTTTAATGTTGATATCAAGAAAAACAATTGATCTAATATAACTACTGGAATATCTAGACTTCAAGTATTTTGAAGTGTTTACAGTTCCTCACCAATTTTTGTCAGCTTGCTAGCCTATATGGTTCATGCACACTGAAGGGAATTAGAAGAGTTATTTCCTCTCTAGTGATGCTTACGAAATGTAAGGTAGTTGTGAGCAGAAGAGGGATTTTCTGTTTTGACTAAATTTTTAGTCTTAGTGATGTTTTTTCTTTTGGAATTGCTGGATGGAAAATATGAAGGCAGCGGTCCACAGAACTGAAAGGGGCCTAAAACTATATAGAATACAATGTTTGGCACATCTAGGGCATGGTACTGTAGAGGTAATTAATGGCATCTTTGGAAGTCTTGGGTTAGTACCCTAAGAATCAGTGGTCTGAAGTTTCAGGAGAAAAGGCTTTAGATGCGGCTTTTTAACCTGAGGTTGGATGCGTGTGTTCAAGACCAGGATGTAACGTTACCCTGCTGTAGTGATTACTGTACTGAAATGAAAAGGCTCTATTTATACTTAGTCATATAGAAGATACTAAAGGAGGAATCGTGATTGTACATCAGACCCCTTGTGGTAGCATTGGAAAGGAAAGGACAGAGCTTCCATCAATAGGTGTAACATTTGAAACGTCCTGAAGATCAAAGTTGTTATATCCTTCTATCAGTTCTATTTGCACACTACATTTGCACAGATCTTTTGTACAGATGATTTAATCTCTGTTCCAGGCTATTCAACAGAATGGCTGGGATTAGTTTTTTGATTTTTTTTTCTTTGTTGTTGTTTTTAAGAAAATAAATCTCTGCAACTGAGCTATTTCTTCTATTATCAACACAACACCTTTTTGTTCTTCTCCCCTTTATAGGCCATGCTGCCTTTCACTATCTTAATTTATTTGTAAATTGCTGAAGTTCTTACGCATCATTTCTTTACCCTGCTCATCTTCCAACTACAGAATGCTTGAGGGCTTGTTTTTCTTCTCCAATACACCCTCTCTACAGTCTTGCAGTGAATCATATCCTGGCATACATATCAATTCTAAATAGTATGCTTTCTTTCCTGCCCATCTTAGTTGAGGCCCTGCGGATTGATGCTCATTCCTTTAATATTACCTCGCTTGGGGCTGAAATTTATCTTGATTCAAGAACAGAAAGTCAGCATGCACAGTTAGTTAAAGCAGATACTGCACAGCTTATTATGATTGTTTTTTGCTGTATGTATATATATTTCCATGTACAGCTGACAAATTCAACAGACTTTAGCCATTTTATTTCTGTGGTCTCGAGCACAATTCATTTTTCTTCCATTATGTGCTCTAATTGGAATCCTCATGGTTTTGTGCTACCAATGAAAACGCCCCGTGTGGACTTTCAGCTCACAGAACTGGTAACCGATAGCATTAGGGCATCTGTAGTTTGGAGATGCAGTAAGCAAGCATGAGGCTACACTTGTTTTTGAAACGGTAACTCTATCTTCAACGTCTGTGATTCGCTCCAGATCTCTGGTTAATACTAACTCTTGTTTGCAGCTGGATTTAGTTAATGTCGTTCCAAAGAATGCTAGAGCAGAACTAGGGGAGAGAATTCAGATACACATAAAAAGCTGGGTAAGTCACTCTCCTGCTGTGATTTTAACAATAGAAGCACACGAGTGACTTTTTCTTAAGCTCAGTTCAAACTTAGTTTGCAGCTGCCCTGAATTAGTCCCTTCTGCACAATGTCTGCTCAGCAGCCTCTAGAGATCTGTGACAAGTTCCTTTTTTAAATGCACATCGTTCAGAACTGTAGGTTATTCAACATTGTGAACTGTGAATAAATGCATGCAAATAATGTATCTTTGGCTGTACTAAGTACTGCTTGCTTCTTGACTTCCCAGATCCGAGTTGCACAATTACTGATCTTAGTAAAACTGAAGCAGTATCCTTTACAAACGTAGCGGACACCTCTTGCATCACCATGTATATTTTACAATGGAAGATCAAGGTTTTAATGTTCAAAATATTTTGATAACTGCTACTAAGTTGTGTTTAGATGCTAAGATTGCCAGAACTTAACCTTGTTGGCAATAAACAGATGTAATTAAATATTTAAAGGTTTAATATGCACTTGCAGTAAATGGCATTAGAACAACATGGACTGGACACAGGGTTATTTTGCATAGTAAAGGTTTTATATGTCATGTGTTTGCATTTGTAACATTACAGCATTGTGGCTGTGATTTGCTTTCAAAAAGCAGTTTAAAATGGGAACTAGTGCTGCTGCTTCTTGACATATTAGTGCCCTTTTTTTGGAGGAGCAATGCGCTGACTTTGCTTTCTGGTTCTATTTCTTTCTTTCTAGTGCCATATTCATTGGAATATTTCCCAGTAAAAGTAACCCCTTCCCAAAGACTTCATAAGCTTAGGACCAAATTTTATTCTTCTATCTGCCTGCCTTCAGCTCTAGCATCAGGATAGAAGGGAATAATATAAAAAAGAGACTATATTGTCACTATGCAGAGTATACATAGGGACTTAATAACAAAAAATAATAATTCTGAATTTCCAGGACTTTATGTGCACTATCGCTGCATTTTTAACTACCTACGTGGGCTTATAAACGGGTTATGGATGTGCCTTCTGCATTCTTTTTTTCTACAGAACAGAGCCCTGTCTGTGCAAACCAAATGTGCTCTGTCTGGAACACAGGAAGACCAGAATCTGTAAGGCTGCAGTGTAGGTGTGCCCAGTTGGATTAAGGGTTCAGGAATGGCCAGAGGGAGCCAGTATTAAGAGTGGTACCTGGGAGAATGGAGTTGTTTTTCTTTCCTGACCTGACCTCTCTTTCCCAAAGTATGACAGAAAAATGAATCTATGGTTAGAATATTTTCCTGAAGTTAGGTCTTCCTTTCTCTGTCTCCCTCTATCCTTGTGCTTTGATAACAGAAATCCTGAAGTTGTGAGGGATGATACCTAACAGCTCTGATTGGTTTCTAGTAACTGGCTTGGAAGGCAGCTTAACCATCTTCTTTAGCTTTTGCCTTGGCTTCTCCTAGAGCACCATAATTCCTTAACTATGTGATAGCTCCACTATTACTAGTTCTGTGGAAAATATCTCCCAACAGAGCCCTGCAAATAGCAGTTAACACCCACAAGCTGAAAAACCAAATGCACGAAGAGGTAAAAATGTTTGTTTGTTGTAGTGATGTCAGAATTACTAGTTTGAGTAGATAAGAGTTTTGGTTGGGAACGTGTCTGTGCTGCCTTTTTCATGTGGCCATTGCTTCAATAAATCTCATCCTTATGCAACAGCGTACCTTTCTTTTTCTCTGAATGCCTCTTCTTACCTGAGAAAGTGCTGTTTGGGTGCAAGGTAGGAAAAAACATGAGGATGCTTAATATAGTCTTTCAGAAGATGATATGGTACAGTAGCTGTGTGGTCTTTGCTTTGGAACACAGTAATAGTGATGGATACTTCGTTTAGTTCCAACACTCCTGCTTGTGGATCAGGTTGCCCAGTGCCCTGTGGTGGCTCTTCCACGTACCAAACACATCTCTATGTAACATTTGCTTTAGTCATGAAGAGAACCTTTTTTATTTCTTTCAGGGCCAAAACACACAAGGAGTATCCTTTCTATGCAGGATACTGAAGCGGTTGGTACCTCGGCCTTCACAATACACCTGGTGTTTCAATGTGCTTCTCCTCTAACTTTGAGCTACGTATCTAGCTTTCTTACTGCATCTGCCCTATTGCTGCCAGTGAAGTCAAATGACTCCTCTTCCATTGATTTTGTTCACGTTCCTACTGAGAAAGATGCAAAGGTGTTGTTCAATGGAACAAAAAGTAGGATGAACACCATGGGAATGTTCAAGAAATGTTTGGATGTTGTGTTGAGGGATATGATTTAGCTGGGAAGTATTGGTAATGGTTGGACTAGATGATCTTCTAGGTCTTTTCCAACCTTGATAATTCTGTGATTTTATGTAATAACTTTTTGAAGAGAGGACAATTACTGAAGTACACGGGCGGAGCTGCTAAGTGAAAACTGAGGACAGCCTGATATGATACAGATGATCCAATGTTTTTGTTTTCAATTTCCGCATTTAATCTCCAAGTCCTCACTGCAGTTTAGATTGAGTTGACCTGTGCTGCAGGTGCCTTGCTGTTATTCCACAAGACTTTCATTTCACAAGGTGGGACTTCTGGGAGGCCAAACTCTACCAGATTAGCAAAGGAGGGGATGTCTCAGTTGGACTGTTTCTCATCTCATGTTCTCCTTCTTGCTGCAGTGTAAATGGTGTCCATTCTACTTGTTGCATTTGAACTGCTCAACTTCACGTTCTACTTTAGCTTTGTTAACAAAGCCCTGAAAATGAAATTACCTCACAACAGCAAAAGCAAACTCAGTTGTTAAACACAGCTTGGTTTTGATGTCTTTACACCAACTGCACTCAAAGGCTCTTCTAGCTTTCCTGGCACGATAATAGCATTCCTAAGCTTTTTCATGGAAGAATGGCCACAGTACATAATACCTCTTTTCAACAGATTTGGTTTAGTACAGGCCAAAGCTACGTGTCCCTGTATCAAAAACAAGGTCCCCTGATGCCCTTCTGGAAAACAAACAAACAAATTCATCCTTCCTAAATGAACGAGAATGAACAAAACGTGAAGTGACACGGGCTGGACTGTGCAATGAAGGTAGAGAGCAGTAAAGCAAAGTGGGGCAATAGACATCAGTTAGTTACTGCTTCAACAGTTGAATCCTCTTTGTTATCAGCAGTTCATCGATTCTTTTGCTGTCGGTTGAATGCCTGTAGGCTTCTTAAGAATCTAAAGTAATCTAAAGAAAACCATCGTGCTATTTTGGGCACAGGCACAACCCCACTCCTCCTGTAATGGCATCTGAAAGTGTTATAAATTGATAGTTATTGGATAGCAGCTGCATCTGAGTATGGGATTTAAGATTTTTCTTTTTTACTGTCTCATCTGAAAGCTTAATTGCTTGAAAATCGAAGATTGTTCTGAGAACACTCAGACCTTTGGGTAAATGGACGTACGTATTCGTTCTTGGATCTCTTGCAATTTGGAGCTTGCAAAACATCTCAAAAATAAAATCCATGGAAAATGTTACACAACTCCAGGAAAAGGCTTTTACCTTAAGTGCTGCTTTACTCTCCTTATTCCCTCTTGTGGAGTTAAGCTGCTGATGCTCAGCATTACTTCTGGCAAAGGCCCGTCATATCATTCAGGCGTTTAGTAGCTAAATATTTATATAGACTAGTTAATGTTTAAGAGATCCACATGAATTACTTAAGTTCTGAGAGAAAGCAAAAGCTCGGGCTAATATTCACTGTATGAAGTAGGGCTGTTCAAATGTAAGTCTGGAAAGGACTCAGGGCAGTAAGCCCTCAACTAGAACCTCTTTGTCATCTTGTCTCTCTAGGCAGAAGCACTTGTGAGGAGTATCTACAGAAAGGCCTTATAGCTCAAGATCACAGAACCATGGAATGAGTTGGAAAGGTACGCAGGGATCACAGAGTCCAACTCCTGGCCCCACACAGCATTAAACTCTATGTCTGACAGCATCGCTCCTTGAACTCTGGAAGCTGGGGGCCATGCCCACTGCCCTGGGGAGCCTGCAAAGAGGGTGAAGAAGACACAGTGAATAAATACACTGATTTAACGTGGGGAGATTGTTATAAGAAAATCACCTCATGATTTGGATGCTTGGTCTGGAGATATGGAGCCCCACATCCCTGCTCTGCCACATGCTTCCTCAGCGAGCTGCATTTCAGCATTGCTGTCTCCATTTCCTCACTTGCCTCCTGGGGATGCTGGCACTCCCGACACCAGGCACGCCAGCATCGACCTTAATGATGGCTCTGTGAGCAGCAAGGAGCAGGCAGCTCATGGTGTTTCTTAATAAGCGCGTAGGAGGAAAGCAGTCGTACTTTTTCATTACACAGCACTGGAGGGAATGATATTTTTTCTTCTTTTGAGTGCGTGTTTGTGAATCCTATTGAATTATTTACTGACTTAAGTACTCTGGGCTGAATTTTACAAGTTAATTAGGATACCAGAATGCTCTAATGCCACGTAATGAAGGTCATTACGAATTGTTATTTCTGATGAACAGGAAGTCAGCACCAAAATTTGAGTCAGCTTCCGAAGCCAGGGCGCAAAAGTGCCTCTGAAACACAACACCTGGACTTGGTGCAGCGCTTCCAAAGGCTGCCAGTACTTTGCATTTGGCACAGCGCTCGGTGAAGGCTCTTCTGCTCTTTATGAGCATCACTGTTTGCTGCTCCATGTTCACAGAATCACAGAATTATCAAGGTTGGAAAAGACCTAGAAGATCATCTAGTCCAACCATAACCAATACTTCTCAGCTAAATCATATTTATCAACACAACATCCAGACGTTTCTTGAACACTCCCATGGTCGGTGACTCCACCACCTCCCTGGGCAGTGCATTCCAATGCCTGACCACCCTTTCTGAGAAGTAATACTTCCTAATGTTCAGCCTGAATCTCCCCTGACACAGCTTAAAACCATTCCCTCTAGTTCTGTCACTGGTTACATGAGAGAAGAGGCCAACCCCCAGCTCACTACAACCCCCCTTCAGGAAGTTATAGAGAGCTATAAGGTCTCCCCTGAGCCTCTTCTCCAGGCTGAACAATCCTAGCTCCCTCAGGCTCTCCTCATAAGGCCTGTGCCTTATGTTCAGGTACACTGGGAATCAGGTCCTGTGCTCTGCAGCAGAAACCAGGCGACGTGACAGCCCCCAGCCCCACACAGGCACACTGGGGTTAATTACAGCCATCCGTGAAGCTGCCTGCAGGTATAACATGGCAGACCGCCCGAACTCGATTAGGAAGCAAAAACAAAGGGGTAGTGTTATCTCAGCAGGCACAGAACGAGAACCTGCCTAGTTCAGATGATGTAAACCAATCCTGCCGCCAGATGGGAGGTGAGCGAGGTCCTGCAGCGGACCCACTCATTAAGACATAGCGAGAATAGCTGGCGCTGTTTCCACACCAATTCTGTGATGCAAAGTGTTTCCAAGGGCTGCGCGACGCCAGCCGGACACACCAAGGGCCCAGAGCGGCGCTTCCCGCCGGGCAGCGGGTTGAGGCGGGGCGGGCTGAGGCGGGCGGCGGAGCGGGAGCGGTGCGCCCCCAGGCGGCAGCGCAGTGCGGGCAGGGGGCGGGAGCACAGCGCCATTACCGGCGCTCGGTTCGGCTCCTCCCGTTGCGGCGGAGCTCGGCGCGATGTTGGGGGTGGCGGCAGCGACGGCGGCGGGGCTGCCCGGCAGGTAGGACAGCGGTATTTGTGCGTTGGGAGGGAGACTGGCTGTGCTGCTTGGCGGGCGTTCATTCGCTCCTGTGCCATCCCTGTGCCCTGCTGAGCTCCCTCCCGGCCGGAGCCCTTCTACCTTACAGCCTCCTCTCCTTTACAAACTGCTAAATAGCCTTGGGTGAGCTCCGTGGAGTTTCTCGCTTGTGCCTTAAGGGAGAGGTTAATAGGGACGGCTTATAGAAAGCAAAGTCTGCTCTAATTACACGGAGTCTGGGAGCCTCACCCACTGTAAACGCTTCTGGAGGTGAGCCGTCCCGAATGAACGCGCTGACACGTGGACGTGCCGACCCGGCCTCGGCTGCGGCTGGGCGGCGCTCCCGGCGGGCTGCTGTGCACGGCACGGGGGAAGGAGGCAGAACTGAGAAGGGCTGAGTTGATGCCGCTCTGCAGACCCGCACGGAGGAGCTGCAGACATCGGGCCGGCAGGAATGTGCGCACGGTTATTTATTATTCTTAGTAACTTTCGTATTGTTTCTTTTGACGGATGCTCTTTGTTGCCTCTGCGTTTGCTTTTGCGTTGCGAGGAACCTACTGCTGCAAGCAGGTCTCTCATAGAGCCCGTGGGGTGTCGGCATTGGGTGGCTCTGAACGTGAGTTGTGGCTGTGTGGTGCCTGGGCTGAGAGCTCTTGACCTGTTGAGGGTATATTTCTGTGGGGGGAGCATTCTGTTTGCAGCCTTTCCAGCTGCTTGTGCTGAATTCATCGTGGTGAGCTATTGCCGGAATACGTTCCTTATGGGATTTAGAGGAAAATGTTAGCTTGCAGTTTAGGGTCTTTTATTATCTTACACGTTTGTGGTTTCCTCATGGAAACTAGGTTTTTCTTTGCAGTGACGAATGTTCAGTATTTTACTGCTTGCTTGTCTACAAAGCAAGCTTTTCTTTATTCGCAGAATAACTGTATTTGACAAACTGGTGTAGACTCATTGGATATCCAGCTCTTGTTCGTGTGAAGCTCACACCTGTGAGTGCTCCGTAGTGCTGCTGGCTTTGGCAGGCATTGGTGAGGGAAATAAGAAGCTGTATGTGATACTGGGGCTGAACCTCAGCTGTAACCCAGTGTTTTTTCTCTTAGAGCGAGCTCCAGACATGGGAACCATTAATGACCCATAATGCAGAGAGCATCACTTGCATAGTTCACAGAATCTCAGAATTGTAGGGGTTGGAAGGGACCTTAGAGATCATCGAGTCCAACCCCCCTGCCAAAGCAGGCTCCCTACACCATGTCACACAGGTAGGCGTCCAGGCGGGTCTTGAATATCTCCAGAGAAGGAGACTCCACCACCTCCCTGGGCAGTTCATAAATTCTTCTTCAAGTGACAATAAAACATTTACTACCAAAGCACTTACAGCAAGCTTTTCAGCTCTTTCAGTTGTGGTTTTGTGCTAAGTGTGTTAGGCTCGGCATCTGCATTCATCTGTGTTCTGTTTGCCCCAAATCCTTGTTTAAAGGCTTTTCGCTCTGTACTTTCAGCCTTTTACTTCTCATTTGGGGACGTAGTTGCAGTGATCTGTGCTAAAAGCAGTTTGCCAGTTGGTGGGAAAGGTACTTGCATAGGGTTTTTCTGTGACAGCAGGTGCTGACGACAAGGAAAATGAGAACGACAGTTGTGTTTTGACAGCTGAAGTCACGCATTGTCTGAGCCCTTCATAGCATGTGTGTAGGCAGAGTGTTGTCTTTGTCATTGCAGCAATGTGCTGCATTGCTCCTTGCCCATAGGGCTGGTGCACAGGCTCTGGTGTTGAGGTGGAAATGTGCTTTGAAAGAATGAAAGAAGGCTGGGAACATCCTAATTCAACTTGACAATTGGAGAAAGCAGAGCAGGAGACTGAGCCCCCGGGGGAAATACTTTTCTGCAAATTAGGACACTCCTTTGCAATTACTTCAGCGCTTCCCCTTCCTGAAGTGTCAAAACCCTTCTGGAAATACCTACTTAGTTCTTTTAAACAGATAGAAAGAAAAATAGAAAGTTGAGGTACTGTCATTTGCAGTACTGTAAAGAAAACTCATACCATCCAGTTCTAAATAGTCTGATAAGGAGGTGAATCCTAAGTCAGCCCCAGTGCATTTAGAGTTGTTTCAAGCCTTGCTTGTATTAAATAGTTTGAAGAAGTGAGCAGCACACATTTGTAAGTGGACTTTTGATGGACCGAAACCTAAACTGGTGGGAATAGTTTAGTTAAAGCCTTGGGATTTATTACTCATGCCGTGGGTGGGGAGTTGTTGTGGCTAATTGGGGGAAACTAAGACCGTGTAATGACTTTATGAAGGTTTCCTGGGTGGTCTGAGCAGTCAGGGGAAGCAGTTGTGCTTAGAATTGAAAGGATTTTCTGTACTAATGCATTGTTTTACTGTGGTTTGGGGCACTGGGAAAGGCTGCAGCAAAGCAGTGAAGTAACACCGGAAAATAACTGGGAGGCAGTAACATGGCTGAGTGGCTCCAGTGCTGGCCCCATGGCATACAGTGGCAGGGGGGTTGCTATGGGGGAAGAAGACTGCATCCAGGGATGGCCTCAGAGGTGCTCTGGGGAGCAAAGGGTGTGGAGTGGCGGGGCTGTAGGCCCTCCCATCCTTGGCATACTTGTCCAGTGTCCCTGGAAGGCATGGCAAGGCCTGGATGCAGCCCAGCAGGCTCCGAACTGAATCAGCAGAGCAGGATCTGCTGCGGGAAGCAGTCTAGCATGACGAAATGCTTCCAAACGGGAGCGTATTTCTGCTCGCAGATGGAAACCACCCGCTTCTGAACTTCTGTGTTGGTAGCAGAGGAGGCTTGCGTTTTGCGGCCGGGAGACAGACATATGTGCTAGATTAAGTCCCTTGTTTTTGCCAGGTCCTGCTGGTAAGTGTGGTGAGGCTCTCTCTGTGGAAACTGCTTCCCAGCCCCAGGTCTGTCAGGCTCCAAGAAGCCATACACATTGTCCTGAGGTAGGCCATGGCCCTGCTGCCCTAGAGGCGCAGTTATGTGGGAGCTGGTGAAGCTAGAAACTGGTGGCTAGACAGAGGAGTAGATAGCACATAATCATAGAAACGTAGCATGACTTGGATGGGACTTTAAAGATCATATAATTCCATTCCCCTGCTGTGGGCAGGGCTGCCCCCACCAGCTCAGCTGCCCAGAGTCCCATCCAACCTGGCCTTGAGCACCTCCAGGGATGGGGCACCACAGCTTCTCTGGGTAGCTGTGCCAGCACCTCACCACCCTCTGAGTAACGAATTTCTGCCTAAGATCTAACCAAATCTCACATCTTTTAGTTTAAAACCATTCCCCCTTGTCCTATCACTGTCTGCCAATGTAGTAAGTTCATCTCCGTGTGCTCCCTTTAGAAACTGGAAGGCTGTAGTAAGATTTCCCTGGAACCTGCTCTTCTCCAACCTAAGTAAGTCCAGCTCCTCCAACTTTTCTTCACATGAGAGCTGTCTGATCACCCTCCAGCCCTCCTCTGGATCCACTCTAGCAGGTCCACATCTTTCTCATGTTGAGAGCCCCAGAGCTGGATGCCATACTCCAAGTGGAGTAGATTGAAATCCAGATTGGTTTGATCTGGATTGATTCCTTGATTTTTGTGACTAAAGGTGATGTTGGGGTGGATAGAGGAGATGCTCTGAAAAGAGGAATGTGGTTATCTTTTTCACACTTTTACACACACATGTTCAGAAAACAACAGTGATGCAATTGTAAGAGAGAGGCAATGCTCTGTTTACATTAAAAAGAAATCGAAGGGGCTCATTTTAAAGCTGCTGTTACTGAGAAAAAGCTGACTTCCGAAATCTTTGTTCCTTCGTTCACATTTTTTCCCCTTCTTGTTAGCCCGCCTCAGGAAATGAGAACATTCTTTTGGTTTTCCACAGCTGAGTCATATTATATATATATATATATATATATATATATATATATATATATATACACCCATATATAAAAAGTAATATGTTAAAACATCTGGAGATGTTCACTTCTGAGGTATTTGTTTCATATTATGTTCTCTAAGCTTTAAATGTTTGTATGTAGTTGTATGTTTCCAGAGTTTCCTGTATTTCTTTGGCTACAAGACTATGGATATTGCTGTCAGAAAAGCCTAGGTAAATATGCTGATAACTTAGGGAACACACAAACAAGTGGAAGTAATGCTTTTAAAGGCTTCCCCCCCCCCCTTCCCCCCCCCCCCCCAAATGTAACTATCAAAGTGAATGTTTAATGTCAGTTGCATCCAAATTTGTAGCTCTTTGATGTCTGCCAAGTGCATTAAAGAAAAAAGGTGTAAGAAAATACCAGTAGCTACTCACCAGCTTTTAAAAATAAACAAATAAATGGTTTTAAAAGGAAGGAAGTAATTAAAAGCCTATTATACCCATCTGTGCTGTGGTGTGAGCTGACCCTCTCTTGGCCTCCGCTGCACTGTGAGTGGGCGGTGGGCTCTCAGCTCTGGCCTCTTACTGGGGTCAGGCAGGGATCGTGAGATTGGTTTCTAAAAAGAATAATAAAAGAAATCCATTTAATTTAACCCAGGGCCAAATGTTTAAATTTGGAGGAAGTGAGTAAGGAGAATAAAGAATGTTTCCACCCTTAGTTGTTGAGTGCAACTGTGGTGGGAGAGCAGCGAGGGAGGATGCTGTTGGTGACCCATTCAGCAAGCATTGGTGGAGGGGTAAAAAAAAATCAGGAGAAACCTTAGCAAGCTCAAGTTTATGGTTCCAATAAGGAACCTCTGACTGATTAAGTGCTTTGATTAAACCCTGGCTTTCCTGTAGGTTTCTTTCATCTTTTATTGTCAGTGGATTATAGTGGACTTAAAAAAGACTTGATTGTTGAAATGGCTGCATAAATATGATCCTTGGGGTACGTGTTATTTAGAAAAGTACTTATCTTCCTGGGAAAAAAACCAACCCTACCTCCTTTTGCCCCTTCAACATGCTTGTTTGCCATCATATATCAAAGAAGTGCGATTTCTATAATTATATCAAAGAACAGTGGCTTATTGTTAGTTGTTTGAAATAGTCTGTGGGCCTGTGGAGCTTGTTCTTTTGGCTGATTTCCTGGTCATTGGGATACTGAAGAACTCTTTCAGGTTCTCCTGGAAAAAAATAACTCCTGGAGCCAAGACAGTCTCTGCGGTAACTTACAGACTTGTAGCCCTGGAATGAGTTCTCTGTTGTCATCTCTACCAGCTATAAGTTTTCTTTTTCAGAGAAAAGCTTCCCATTTCCCACCTGGCATCCAGATCCTCTGACTTTGTTCACCGTTAAATTATGTCACTTAGCCCATCTGATGCCATGCTGGGTTAGATATTAGGAGGAAGTTTTTCACACAGAGGGTGGTAACGCACTGGAACAGGTTGCCCAAGGAGGCTGTGGATGCCTCATCCCTGGAGGCATTCAAGGCCAGGCTGGATGTGGCTCTGGGCAGCCTGGTCTGGTGGTTGGTGACCCTGCCCACAGGAGGAGGGGTGAAACAAGGTGGACATTGTGGTCCTTTCCAACCCAAGCCACGCTATGATTCTATGAATTTGGCATTCTGAGGTGGCAGCACCAAGCTGCTGGTTTGCCAGGCTGAGACAAGTGTCTGGAGCATAGAAGTGATTGTGGGCTTCCATTTGTGGGGCAGCTTTGCGATTAGGGGAACCATCAGAGGAGCAACGGTGGCTCCCTTTTCCCAGCAGGAAGCCCAGGCTGCATTAAATCTGTGGACATTCAGGAGGTTTAATGCTGCTCGTCATGCCTTTTGCACTGTGACTGCCACACTTGTTTAAAAATAAATGCCAAACTCAGCAGAAGGAAAATAATGGGAAAGATAATAGGTTGTAATGATAATGTGCCCAGCAGAGCTTGCTGCTGCCATTGTAGTAATCATTTGGGTAATGGCAATGTCATGATGCAAAAATATAGACTCATCTAGATTGCTGATCTTGAAGGTCTTTGCCAAATCCAACCATCAGCCTGACCTGCTGAGTACCATCGCTAAACCATGGCCCTTAGTGCCATGTCCATCTCTTACATATCTCCAAGAATGGTAACGCTGCCACTTTCCTGGGCAGCCCCTTCCAAAGCTTAACCACTCTCTCCATTAAGAAATTCTTCTTGATATCCAGTCTAAACCTCTCCTTGTACAATTAGAAAGTGTTTCCTCATGTCCTACCTCTTGTCATGTGAGTGAGGTAAGAGAGGCACCCGAGACGTTTCCATCTTCCAAAATGAGGACCCATGTCAGTGAGCACTGCTTTTGGCATCACACCTGGATAGATGTGAAGAATGTGGGTGGTACTATTGTCAATTGAATGATTTTTCTCTCGTACGTTGAGCCACTCACCTTGGTTGGCTCACATTACAGATATTTTCTAGTTCTACCCACTGTGGGAGGAGAGTAGAATGAAAAATGCCTGAATCTAAATTTTCCACCACACTGTAAATCCCTTTTAGCACAAGTGTGTGCAGAATGATCTGGGTTGTAGTTCCAGATCACAAGATATTCCAGCAGACCTTGGACAAAGTATGTTCTCTGCTCTTTGCACGTGGCTTAAATAACGATGCTCTTATCGCTGGCTATGAGAGTGAGGGAGAAACAAGGTTTACCTGAACTAGAAGGGGATTCATAATTTGATGCGCTAAAAACACATTATTGTGCATACCACGGAAATATCCAGAGTTCATTTAAAGTTCACGCTGAGTCTAAATTGGAACAGGCAGAACATATTTGCGCTATCAGTATCTAGTAGTTCAGACTGTAGCGCTGAATGCTTCTTTAGTGCTTGAGTGGAAATGTTGCAAGGATATTAACATAATCGCATTGGCTTAAAGCTTTGTTTCCATTTAGTTCTTCCTAGAGATCAGGGAGGACAAGTAGTTCATAATATTTGTCTCGAATATTCTCATCTTAAAGCCATTATTTTAAAAAAAAATTACAGAAAGGACTTATTTGGGGTTTGTAAATTAAGTACAAAAATGATCGGATTCATTTATTTAGTCTGAGCAGTGTGTAGTTGTGATCACACAAAACACTTGAGTCAAGTCATGAGTTTAAGTTTTCATTTCCTTGGAGCCCGGAGTTCAAGTACTTGGAGATGGTGCGTCATGTTGCCCAAATGAAAGTGCCTAGAGCTGCTCTTGGTGTCTGTGACTTGCACAAGCAGGGTTGCTGGGACCATAGCAGAAGCCCACAGCATTGCAGTCCTGAACTGGGGTTCAGAGAATCACTGAATGACCCGGGTTGGAAGGGACCTCAAGGATCATGTAGTTCCACCCCCCCTGCCTGGCAGGGCCACCAAACATACACCTTTACTAGATCAGGTTGCCCAGGGCCTCGTCCAACCTGGCCTTGAACACCTCCAAGGATGGGTTCCTTAGTAGGTGACTGCAGTTCCAGCCCTGATCTCCAGAACATCCCAGTAGGTGTATCCCAGTGGGATCAGCACTGTTTGTTCTGTATGAATGGCAGAAGGAAGGTGAAAAATGCTAACAGCATCTGGGGATACTTATGTGTCAGGCAGAGGTCAGGAGGTACGGATGTAGGTGCTGTCCTGGGGACCTAAGCTTTATAGGGGATGTCTTCAATGCTTCATCAGTCTGAACCTCAGCTCTGGCTTATTCTTCCTCTTCAGCTTACAGCCCCACTACTAACCCATCACACCAATTGCAAGCAAATAAGGATGGGAGGAAACTGACACTGAAGGCAGAAATTTGTTAGCTCATTCATTAGCTTTAAAGAGCCAAGCTGAGGTCATCTCCAGCTAACTGGCCAACATGCTGCTGCTTGCTTCCTGAGCTCTTTCTTTACAGAGTCTCTTTCTGCATCGACCCTCTGGCTGTATCTTGGGAAGGTTAGACCAAGAACCCAGGGAGAGTAAAGACTAAATGGCTCCACGTTTTTCCAGGAATACAACAGAAGGGAATACAAGGGTTTTCTAAGAACACTGAAGTGATTTCCGTAAGGAAGGAAATTAGTCCACTTCTCAAAGTTAGAGCAGTTCTGTTCAAAAGAGTTTGCATTTCTATGTCAATGGAGCTAAACCACCGAAAGATACATTTAGCATCTTCTAAAATAAAGCAGCTTTTGGCAGAGAGATTTTAAAACACGGGGGTTACTTCTTTTCTCCTGCTTCAGAACACTTGAGGAACAAGTACCTCCAACCCCCCCTTTTCCTGCCCTTTTTTTCACTCTAAGGATGTCAGTTTATCTTCTTTGCCTCCTGTATCTGGAATATTTGGACTGTGCTTGTTGGGAATGGATCTAGATTTGTCCTGGTACAAAACCATCTAGGAACACACCCTAAGATTTTACTATGTCATTCCTTTTGCTGTTGCCTTGTTCACAGCGATTAAGTAAGACAAGAGTTAGTAGCCCAGACATTTCCAATGGTGAAAATAAACCACAGCAAAAAGAAAGTTTTGCTGAAAGTAATTGTTTAAATTTAGTTATTTCCTATCAGAAACACAAGTGATTTTTTTTCCCCTTACTCAGAATCAAGTTCATCCGAAGCCCTTGAAAACAAGGTGTATTGTTAACTTGTGAGTACATAGATTAGGGGAACTTCGTGGCAGTTCCTCAGAACTGCATGCATTCAAATAGTGAAGCCTGCACCAATTAGAGATAATATTTGATTATCTTCTGAGTGTCTTAGGAACGTGTGCTTGATCGCGTTTGATCGTGTTGCTTAACATTTCTGATAAGGCGCAAGTGCAGGAGGTTGGAGTGGTTAACTGATTCCCTGCTGGTGGATTGCTGAAGCCAGCTGAAAATTTCCCATTACATGATATTTTCCTTAGGCAGAAGGGTCTGTAGATGACCAAATGAGACAAAACATTTGCTAGTATGCGGGAAGTGATTGTTTTGGCTTTGAAACCACGCTTCCGTGTGTTAGTTATAGTGATGAAACTATCCCTGTTTTGAGTTGGCTTTGTCAGGATGGTGCATTAAGATTGGACTTATAACACAGCTCAGAAGGGCAATTTTCTAATCTGTTCTTTATTGTATTTAAAGAAGAGCAGCTGCTTATAAGTGGGTGCAGCATGTTTACCCATTGATAAATGCCTTCAGTTGAAGATGTGTAGCTTGGAGTTAACAGTACATAGAATTTACCAGGTGTAATTTTTGTCTCTAAAACTAGCAAGGCCATTTTAGCTTCTTGTTTTTTCTACCCCCATGCGAAAGATCTAAATTTCATTAAAATGTGGTTGTTACATGACCCTATAGCTTCCCTTATGCCATTTTTAAACAGACTGGGGCATCGCCCTGTTGCTACCATCATTGAGCTCGCATAGCTCAGCAAGCTGTCATGCAGATTTACATGTAAGGAAGAAAACAAAAGTCCAGACCCGCAGGCTGCAAGGAGCGAGCCCGTGCAGGTCTGCTTGTGCTGGAGCTCAGCTCCTGGCTGGTTCAAGCCTCACCCAATGGGTATGAAGTAGCTGGGGGGAATCAAGACAGCGTAGGGCTGTCAGTATGCCCAGCCAAAGGCATCGTTCTACTTACATCAACATGCAAGAGCATAGGCTTGGCCAAGGTGATTTTAATCTCTTTACATCCTCCAAACAGCAGGGCTCTGCAGCATCAGCAGCAGAGCAGATAGGGAAAGAAGGAAGGTAAGGTTAATAATAGTTATGTCTGTCACCATGGTTTCAAGGTGTCTGGCTTATTTGAACTGCTTGCTCAACATTTCTTCTGCTACTTCTCATTATAACAGTACTTTTTCAGTGACAATAGGAGCAGCATGTTAGGATTGACATGGAAAAAATATGATTCAGTATCTTCCCCCTGTCCCTCATGGACCTGATTTTATTCTGTAATGGTTTGTCCATTAAATTGCTGATATTTTAGTCTGCGTGTGTTGTGTTGCATTTGTGACCCTAATTCGTTTATGTTAGGCTGCTGATTTCTGCTGCATCCAGGCTATTCTGAGCCACTTGTTGCCTTCTCCCTTTTAAATACGCTTGTGGCAGCCAGCTGCTGGGGATGCTTGCATGGCAGCGTGAGGATAGAAGTAGCTTGTTCCATCCTGGTCTCTGCTCTCAGCAGAATCCTGCTGCCTGTCATGAAACAGCAGCTGGCAAGTGGCAGGAGGAGAGGGGCTTCCAAAAAGTGTCCTGAGCAGTTCCAAGTCCATATATTGCTGCTGGTTTCACCAGCGTTGCTGGTCAGAGGTTGAGTTGGTGACATATCTGTAGAACCAGGTTGGGTTTCTGAAGTTTATTCCAGCTGTAGCAAGTTTAGTGATAACTAAATATTAGTAGATTTCATACCAGGACAGGTATTGGCAAGGGCCAGTATTTAAAATATGCACAGATGGATGGATAGATAGATAGACCTGTCTGGTTATCTATGCTTATCTATCTATATAGATCTTGGTAGGAGGATTTATACTGGGCTGTTTCTCAGCATCATGCTGGTCCAGCTGGAGAAGCTGTGAAATGTGCTGTGCATAAACTGTGCTTCCGAACCACAGTTTCAAGGACACTAACTTGCTGCAGGTCAGAGAGCAGAGCTGGGAATGGTATACAGACTTGATTTTGTATTTATTTGTTGCTCTTTGGGAAAGAGAGCTTAAAAGCAAACAAATGCAAGCAGCAAGCAAAGGAAGCCTTGCTTTGCCAAATATCCTGATTATAGGAACATCATCAACGAGATTCTCTTATACTGGCATCAGTCTCCTGCTTTAGGGGGGGAAAGAAGAGCCTTTGTTGTTCTGTAATGGTGTCTCTTTGTCAAATCCTGTGTGGTTTTGGTTGTTTTTTACAACCCTCAGTTCTAATTTGCTTGTTCTGTATTTGTGAAGGTGCCTTTGATGAGCACTCTGAGCACATATTGGCCTGACTGGCATCCTTAAGTAGAGGATGTTTCTCTGAATCAAGAAGTACAGCCTGTTCCCCTGGCCTTCCGTTCATAGGGTGAAAGCAGCCTCACGCAATCCAGGTGGTGATATTTATGCCTCCCTTTGGGTAGGTACGTGCTATTTGGCATGGCTGACCTATATGCATTCCTTAGGATTTTATTAAAAATACGCATTTCTATTGTACGTTATCCAAGTACAAATAATGTACTAATGAAGGTCTCTATAGCTGAAAGGAATTCAGCTGGAAATCCTGTGGTTGATCTGACCACAAGGAAAGTTTTATTTTCATTTCTCTTTCTTCCCTTTTGTATCTTGCTTCCAGTATCTAATTGTTGCTCCATTGTTCCTGGCACTGATGGTTAAAGCTGAAGGCTCATTTACAGTGTTGTTGTTATTATTAACATCTTTTTTCATAGATAAGCTAAAAGTAGGGACCAGAACTGAAAGAAACTTTGGGCCTCTTTGAGTGTGTTCTTTATGCAAATCAGATCCAATGTCAAGTTTTAGGAGCAGGCTAGTTTTAAGATTTCCAAGCTTCTTTTCCACAGCAATTACAGAATCACAGAATGACCCGGGTTGGAAGGGACCTCAAGGATCATGTAGTTCCAACCCCCCTGCCTGGCAGGGCCACCAAACATACACATTTACTAGATCAGGTTGCCCAGGGCACCATCCAACCTGGCCCTGAACACCAGGACGGGGCATCCACAACCTCTTTGGGCAGCCTGTTCCAGGGCCTATCCACTCTCCTAGTAAAGAACTTCCCCCCTGACATCCAACCTAAATCTGCCCTCAATCCATTTCCCCTTGTCCTGGTGTTATCGGTCCTTTTGAAGAGTTTACTCCCCTCCTGGATATAGGTTCCCTTCAGGTACTGAAAGGCTGCAATGAGGTCACCCTGCAGCCTTCTTTTCTCCAGACTGAACAAGCCCAGCTCCCTCAGCCTGTCCTCATAGGGGAGGTGCTTCAGTCCCCTGATCATCTTCATCGCTCTCCTCTGGACCCCTTCCAACAGCTCCAAGGAACAGAAGGCACAGAGTCCCATTTCTGAACTGTTGTGCACATGAAGCTGTTTTCCTTCATCCCAGCAGCAGCACAGATGTTCTTCCCCAGCTGACATTTATTATGGCTTTTGCTCCCATCTCTGTTCTTTCACATGATATTAGAGTTTATCATTTTGTCTGGCTGTATCACTGTCTTGAATCCACTTACTGTTATTCCTGTACTTTCTTTTCAAGCATTCACTGCTAATAAAACTGGTGCATACTGTGACTTGGTGCAGGATGTTGTGCTTTCCAGCATGAAACCTCACTGTTTCCCCTTTATGGGCTTCCGCTCTCAACTGCCTCAATACTTTTCCTTCTGCACCAGCTTTTTCTATCCAGGCTGTCCCTGTTCATTGCCATCTTTGTCTCCCCTCATGCAAATCTCATCTGAACCATTTTGTCTGCAGTGACAGCAAGAAGTTGAAGTAACTTGAAATCACTCAGAGGAGCAGCCAGAGGCTCAGCATGAAGCATTAAGATCTGAAATAAATTAGAGTAGATGCCAGGCAGCACGCCTTTTGTTTTATTCTTTTTTTTCATCGTTCTGTTCATTTGGAGCATTTAGGATGGAAAGTCTTCTTGCATTTGTCACTGCTCAGTGTCTTTTGAAGCTCTTATCCAAAGAAAAACTACTTACAAATGTCTCTGCCTGGTTGCATCTCAGGCTGATGAGTGACATTTTCCATTCCCATTTTTTAGGTTCTTAATCAAATTAGAACTGTTTGAGGCTGCCTGGAGAAGCTGTGGAAGTCCCACCTCTGGAGGTGTTCAAGGCCAGACTGGAGGTCTTGGGCTACCTGGTCTAGTGGGAAATACCCCTGCCCATGCCAGGGGCATTAGAACTTGGATGGGCCATTAAGTTTCCTTCCAACCAAGCCATTTTGGGATTCCTCCACCTTCCTCCTGGTCACCACTACCCATGCATCATGAACTGATGGCCTGGAGCATCTCCCCTATGAGGAGAGACTTAGGGAACTGGGTCTGTTTAGCCTTGAGAAAAGAAGGCTGAGAGGGGATTGATCCAGGTTTATAAATACCTGAGGTGTGGGAGCCATAGTGGAGAGGCTGGTCTCTTTTCAGTAGTGCATGGGGATAGGACTAGGGGTAATGGGATGAAAGTACAGCATAGGAAGTTCCGCATTAATGTGCGCAAGAACTTCTTTACAGTGAGGGTGACGGAGCACTGGAACAGGCTGCCCAGGGAGGTGGTGGAGTCTCCTTCTCTGGAGATATTCAAGACCCGCCTGGACGCCTTCCTGTGTGACGTGGTGTAGGGAGCCTGCTTTGGCAGGGGGGTTGGACTCCATGATCTCTAGAGGTCCCTTCCCACCCCTAAAATTCTGTGATTCTATGATTCTGTGATTCTGTAACTGCAGCACTGGGAGCGGAGCCACCCAGCTTGGCAGTGTCAACACTGAGCCATGCATGGAACAAGACGGGGCTGTAGCTGCTGCATGGGGGGTCCCACAGCTAAGCTCCCTCCATCCAGCGCTGTGTTCAGATTTGTGTGCTGGGTTGGTTTTTTGTTTTTAAATAAATACTTCCTCTGCATTTTTGTTTTTTCTTCTAACGTTGAGAGAAGCCAAATTGTTTTTCCATGTGCGACTTCAGATGAAAATGCTTTTCTTCCTCTTTTCCTTTCTGTCAGAATAACTAGTGGGAAAAATTGTTGAGTGTTATTCAAGAATGGTGTGTTGTTTTTTATCCCCCTTATGCTTTGCTCTTTACTTTGGACTGATGCCTCCTTTTTCAGTAGCAGATCAGAGCTACCGAAAAAGGCAGCTGCTAGACAGGCAATTCGTTATTGAGAAATTAATGTATTACTCTTTTCATACTTGACTGAAAGGGAAGCACCTCGTGCATGAACACAGTGGTTACGTATTCTTAACGCTGTCATGATCTAGAAATGGTAATAAAATAGAGGCGCATTTAGCTGGCACTTCTTTGCTGTCCCAAAAGAATTCTGTTATGCAGTGTATTCAAAACAGCTTGGCATCCTTGCAGCTCTTTATTAGTTTAGAAAACAAGAAAGCTTTCGGAACTCCCTTCTTTCATTGGGATACCTCATACACAGAGCGAACGTTCACTTCTTATCATGTGCAACATCAGTGCATTGTGGTGTCTTCTGCAAACTCTGCTCAGACAAGAGTGCAAGAAGTACAGCAGGGATTTTCTGGAGCTGAATAGTTGCAATACTTTCAGATCACTTGTAAATGTTGAATATGGAAGTCCCAGTTAAAGCAGTTGTCCTCTTAGGGCTTATGTATTCTTGATTTATTCCTATCATTATCAGAAGTAACGTACTATAAGGGAATGAATTAAATAAAAAAATATATGTAATTGTAGGATGAGTTCTGGTACAGCCCTTTTACGTTTGCCTTATTTTTCACACATACAAAGACTGAGCAAATGAGCTCACGCCTTACCTCGTATTGCAGGAATAGTTAATGTTTATGTGCTGTTCAGAGTACCTGACACGCAACTGGACTTCATGACTGGCTGTTTTATGGCAATAAAAGTAAATGGAAGAAGAAGCTGGAATGTCTGTCATCAGAGGAAGGAAGTACAAATGATGCAGCTAAAAACCACTGTGGATTAGCCCTGAATTTAGATGTTAGTTTCTAACTACTTGTTAGCAGCTGTTCTTGGGGGTGGATTTTGGGGAAGTCTCAGAGAAATACAGCATGGAATAGGGAGCATGTAGAGACGTGATCTTCTGATACCCAGCTCTGTTCTTTCCTGTCTCTCATAATTTGCCTGTAAATCTTTTCAGCTGACCTCAGGTTGAAGCTACTGGGTCTCAGCAGTTGTCTGCTCATTGCCAGTAAGGCTCTTGTCACATAGAAAGGCTTGGGTTGGAAGGGACCTCAAGGATCATCAATCTGCAACCCTCACTGGTCCTCATATCATTGAGCACAGAGTGGGGTGCAGGACAGTGCGCTGGGGAGTGGGAAGAGAATATTAGAACTTCAGTAGTACACCTATTTATAAATAGATAGGCACGTAATGGGGGCAGGAGGGATGTGATGAAAACAGTTTCATCGAGACCACTGCTGTAGCACATGGAAGTCTGCTCTTTTTCCTCTTTATTTGCTACCTGATGATGGCTTTGCTAAGATCAGCCCTCTGCAAACACAGCCGGGTGCCCAAAGAAAGGCCGTGGGCTGGGAGGGAGGCAGCTGGCGGGCGGGGCTGTGCTGGGCTGGAGCTCTTGTCCCCGCCCGACCGCGCCTCGGGGTTCGAATTCCAATGGCCGCTCCTTCGCTGTTTGTAAAGCGCTTCCCCGCCCGCTCCAAATAATAATAGTAATAATAATGATAATTCTTACGGTGTTGTAAGAAATGTATGTGCCGGATGTCCCCTGCCCGCCTGTGTCCCCGCCCAGTGCTTTGAGAGCCGCCTTGTGAATACCAGCCCTGCTGGCTGCGTACTCAGCGGAGGTCGGACCTTAGAGCTAATAAATGCTTTGCTTCGCAGTCCGAGCCCTGCAGCCTATTCCCCCATGCCCGAGTTCAACTGGTGTGAATTTTTCCTTCCTTTAACGCATGCTGGAGTTTTGACCTAGAAGTGATGCTGTCCCTGCTGTAAGTTCCCAGTCTACCAGCAGGCCACCTGTACTGCTGTAAAAGCACTGGCCTGGAAAATATATCCCTGAATAAGCCACTCAGTGAGAGAAGGAGGGTGATGGGCAAGGTCTGGAAATCTGCTTGGGTGATGGAGCTGGGCAGGATGCTGATAGGATTGCTGCAGGTATATGACTTCAGTGCTGCTGGCCTGAAGGGGTTCCTGAGAGTTAATGCACTGAAATGCAAGACAGACCCATGGGTTAGATTGGGCTGGCCTGTGGAGAGGAAATGTTTAGGCTGCCGTGACCTTCCAAAAGCATGTTGCTTGTATTTCCAGTTGGTTAGAAAGCCCCTCTGCTTGCAGAACACGAATCCTTATATGTCTTTGCACTCTTCATTTTCTCATCTTCCTAAATAGGGTGGGGAAAGACCAGGAGCAAAAGGCAGCGCAGCGGGTGAGGTGGAAGAGTAAACCCAGAAAGCTCTGTTACACACATGGTAGCAATTTCTGTTCTTACATATACAAATACCCCAAGCCGTAACAAAAAACTTAAGGGCAGTTTTACATTGACACAGATATTTATTCAGAAGTTGAGACTCAGCAAAGTACTTTACAGTCATGGGAGAGGTTGTGTGGGGGAACGCTTGAAATTTTAAGGAGTGACTCACTGTATTTCCCCTCTGAACAAATAAGCTGTTTCACTGAGCTCATCTTTGCTGTTCTGATATGTAATAACTTGTTTTCCCCGCTGCTGCTGCCTAAATCTGTCCCTCTAGTCTTTGTCTTAAATGTAAACTTGTAAATGGTTCTTTGTAATGCTGCAGTCAGAAAGTTACTCAGAAGGTTTTAACTGCAAGGATTCCCGCAGACAGCTGAATTACAGCATCATCTGTGCAGCTCCTTAATCTAGGTATGGAGCAAATTCCTCTTGAAAGGAGCTCAAGCTTTGCAGTCAGCAGGTGTTCTGGCTTGTCATCTTTTCCCCACACAGGTATTGATGTCCCAGCTGTCTCTGTTGGAGGAACAGCACTGTAGGTGCTTCCAAGTGTGTATAGGTAATGTTAGGCATTGTTAGACTGTTGGATGCTCTGTATGAGTCATGGCTTCAGTGTTATCTCATTGCCCCTTCCAAGGCATGCTGGAAGCAGGACAGCCCATTGACACATAGAATCATAGAATTACCCAGGTTGGAAAAGACCTTGAAGATCATCAAGTCCAACCGCAGCCTAACCATAGTACCCTAACTCTAACAACCCTACACTAAATCATATCCCTAAGTACCACACCCAAACGGCTCTTAAACACAACCAGGGATGGTGATTCAACCACCTCCCTGGGGAGCCTATTCCAGTTCCTAACTACCCTTTCTGTAAAGAAGTTCTTCCTAATATCCAACCTAAACTTGCCCTGGCGCAACTTGAGGCCATTTCCCCTCGTCCTGTCACTTGTCACCAGTGAGAAGAGACCTGCCCCACTCTCACTGTAAGCACCTTCCAGGTACTGGAAAAGGGCGATAAGGTCTCCCCTCAGCCTCCTCTTCCCCAGACTAAACAGCCCGAGCTTCCTCAGCCTCTCCTCGTAGGGCTGATTCTCCAAGCCAAGACACTGTTGGAGGAATCAGTTTTGCAGCACAAGGCTCGCTCCATAGCCTGCTTCTGTGCTTCCAGCTTCATACAGCTGGCAGTGAATGCAGCCTGGATCAAAGTGAAATGTGTAAATAAGTCCTTAAAGGAGATTTATCTTCTGCTCTTTCCTTGCCACTGCACAGACTTAACTTTCCATTTTGCATTTGATTTTGTTTACTTTCCCTTGGCTGCCATTGTTAGACTTCTTAATCCTTAATAGTAAAGTATAACAGTAATGTTGAGAAAGAATGCTTTTCTCAACATTAAAGTCCAGCAGTGTGATACAGTATCTGTAGTATTTTGGCTTAATAATATGGCTACGGAGCAAGCAGCAGCGCAGACACTGCTGCAGTGCTCGTTAATGATGCTTCCCTAACACCCATGTAAGTTGTGTAAGCCTCATCTCGCCCTCAGTTTGGACTCTGTGCTGGGTCTCATTGATTCTGGCTGTATTTCACAAGAAAGCACTTTTCAGTTTGGAAATGCTGGCTTGGATTAAATTGCCAGTTATGTGGCTGCTAGGGGAAAAAATAATAATAATAAAGTGTTTGGATGGGAATTCACTAGTGACAAGTGACAGGACAAGGGGAAATGGCCTCAAGTTGCGCTAGGGCAAGTTTAGGCTGGATATTAGGAAGAACTTCTTCACAGAAAGGGTAGTTAGGAACTGGAATAGGCTCCCCAGGGAGGTGGTTGAATCGCCATCCCTGGTTGTGTTTAAGAGCCATTTGGATGAGGTGCTCAGGGATATGATTTAGCAGAGGGTTGTTAGAGTTAGGGTACTGGTTAGGCTGTGGCTGGACTTGATGATCTTCAAGGTCTTTTCCAACCTGGGTAATTCTGTGATTCTGTGATTCTTGTTATGGCACAGAGTCACACAAGAGGACCTTCCTGACTGCACAATACAGGAATTCCTCCTTTGCTGTGTGCAGACAATAATTTGATCAGCCACTTGCATGCAGGAGATGGAAGTCAGCTTGTGAAGCTCACAGGTGTCCTTGCCTTGGAAAGGGTAGGAGCAGCCTTAAAGGGTGCAAGAGAAGGATCCGGAATGATCTTGGCAAGCTGGAGGGGGGATCCGTAATGAAGAGGCTGAAATTTCACAGAGAGAAGTGCTGAGTGAAGCACTCAAGAGGGAGAATTCAAATGGCTGCGACTTATCAAAAAGAGATCCGGAGTATGCATTGAATGCTTTGCATTATGACGGGCTTGCACAGCAAATCAGTCTTATTTTGGAAATGTTGTGTGTAAAATACAAAGGAGAGCTGACCTAGATTTTTTTTTGAAAGGGCTGTGTATTCATCACTGGGACAGCCTAGGAGCAGTTCTGCCAAAGGAGGGTAACAGAGCAGCCTTGTTAAAGCCCAGAGGCAATTGAAAAGGGCTGGAGAAAGCACAGCTAGTTGGTGCACGCTGCTGTGCTGAAATCTAGGGACAGAGATGCTTTTACATCTGGCTTATCTGTTATGGTTATATTTTAATGCGTCTGCAGACTCTGAGAGCAAATTAGGAGGAATCTGATAGCCCTGCCCAGGAATTAGAATTGCTTTCCTCACTGAACAGCAAGTTCTCCTATGGCTTATCCCCAGAAAGGAGATGGTGCAGACAGTGGACGCGAAATGGGGACCCTGATGTGTCTCTGATGCACATGTCGCTTTAAGAAGGATGATCTCTTTCCTTTCTGGCCATGAGGATGCTGGCTTTAGGGGCTGGTTGATGCAGCCATTGGCTTTGTAAGTGAAGTCTTAACAGTAAGCAGGAACAGGGAAGGATTAAAAGCAGGCAGCAAGATGGATATAAATGACTTCAGGGATTCAGAAAGTATCTGGTGTGTTGTGTGCATTGGTTCTGGGGCAAGATCTGTTGTTTCACTCTCCTGCTCAACAAGTGAAGCGCTGCTTCCACTTCTTCCAGGAGCACATCGGTGGAGAGGTCAAGCCCCTGTGCTGTTATTGCTGTGCTTGTTAGAGAAGAGGAAGCTTTTGACAGCTCCCAGCACCAAATACTTCCTCTGATCAGCTGTTTCTGGTGCAGCAACAGCATTTCTTTCAGAAGCTGTGTTAAATACTGCAGTGCTCAGTAGGAGAGAAACGAGTATCTGTCCTCTCATCATTTAGGAGCAAGCAATCTTTTAACTGGTGCTATTTGAACAGCTGCAGTTTTGGCTTCTTGTCCACATCCAGGTGAGGCTGGTCCTGACACCCAGCTTTCATTTGAAGGTATTCACCACCATCCCCTGGTTGCAAGCAGACACGAGACATGGAGTTAGTCTTTGAACGGCAGCTTTGACTGCATTGACAGGTCGGGGTGCGAGGGAAAACGCGGGGGACCCCATTTCTGGCTTCTAGTCCGGCTGTGCCCTCAGGACCTGTCGTGATATGACGGAGCAGGGCAGCCCGCAGCACTGCATGGCTCTCTGGCTCCACCTGTGGGGCCACACCGGTATCACCCGCAGACCCCCAGCGGCTGCTGAGCGGGGTGCAGGGTAGGGCACGGGAAGGTGCTTGAAAGGTGCCTTAAATGGGGATTAGTTTGGGCAAAGCAAGAGCAAGACGGAAGCGGTGGGAGGGTTCGGAGCCTTTCTTCATAGGAGAGATGCTCCAGAAATGGAGAGATGCTTCCTGCACACTCCTTCCCTCCCTTGTGTTGAGGGTCACATGTATCCCACGCTCTACCTCAGCTGAATTCACGAAGCCATCCACCCCAAAACCTGTCCTGTTCTGCTGAGATGCATCAGCAGGAGGTGATTACAGAAGGGTGCTGCTCCTTGGGGCTGGAACTAGAGATGAAGGGTGGAAGGAGTGCAGTAATGGGGAAGGAAGAGCAGGGGAACCTAAGAAGAGGAACTATGCCCCATCAGTGATACAGAGCAGCTAGGTCAGCTCAGTCATCTCATGCCTACACCCTCAGCAAACTGGGACAGCTGAGACATGGAGACGTGCTTCCTTCTGCTTGTTTAACCCGAGGGGTGGTGATCTGAGGGTGACAGGGCAGGCAGCTGCAGGGTGTGACTGTCTGGCTTCTCTGCCAGCCCCAGCACTGCAGGCACCTTCAAAACATCCTCATGGGGAGATGCCCAAAATGCCCAAGGCAGGGAGAAGGATGGCAGACCTGTCCTGCAGCAGCCATTGGGACTTTGTGCTGCTGTTAGAGTGCTGTTAACCCCAGTTGTGTAAGCTCAGTCATGCAGCATTAACTAAGGCTGTTCTTGTGGCCCCATATTTCAGAGTGAACAAAACTAAAAAACAGGCCTTACTCAGTCTGAATTCCTTCATAACTGACTCAAACCTGCTTTAAAGGGTGTTTATTTAAAAGTTAACACACATTTTCCTAGTTCCTTTTTAATGATGCTTGGCATCTTCCTCTTAAGTCATGCGGCTTTTGCAGTCATCATGAATCAACTCACTCTCCTCAGCTTCCCATGAAAGTGTGTATGAGCAATGTAGGAAATAATATGCATTGCAATAGTAAGTGAAGCCTTTCTTTCATTCTGTAATGCAGCTGTTTCATGGTGATTTTCTTCATCCTCGATAACAACCTTGACATGCTTCTTTTAAGAAACAAAGCTGCAGCTTGTCCTTCCTTCTAGGTTAGCAGCCATCTACTGATAAATTTAATACATCTGTGCTGTTTTTATGCTTGAAGGGCCTTCGACGGAAGAGATAAGGAGTTTATATGAGGAAGCACTGTGTGGTTGTATAGGAAACAGCAGCTTGGAAAGATAACTTACATTGTTAAGTTGCCCAGAGAAAAGGGTTAGTGATAAAATGAAGTGGCCTAAAGACAGAAATAGAAGGAACCAAAGGCAGGGTGTAGGGAGACATGGTGAAGGGAAAGCAAATGTAGTGTCTGCTGGTGTGAAATAGCATTATTTGATGCATGTATTCAAAACTGTTAAGAAAAGGTTAATGAGATGAATTCATTTCCTGGCAAAGATCTTGCAAGAAGGAATTAAACACTGTGTAACAGACTTAAGAGATGCATTGAATATTGCAGATGAATATACTAAAGTGTTGTAAGTATGTCCTTGGAGATGCTCAAGGCCAGGCTGATCTAGTGGTTGGCCACCCTGCCCCTGGTGAGGGATAGTTCAATACTTGTGGATAGAAAATATGAAGCCTTTGAAATGATTCTGCTCACTCTGTCCAATGTAAATGGAATAAAGCTACCTTTAAGCAGGTCGGACAATACATGAGAACTGCATTTGTGTAATTAGTTCTATGTAACCAACTCCAAGTCACAAGGCACTTAATGAAGAGCATCTGGGGAAAATACTGGCAGGTAGATCTGCTCTTGCATGTTCCCTAGAGCCATGCTGATGAGTGAACCAGACTCACTGTGTGTCCTTTGTGGTGGCTGTGGCCTTGTAAGCCTTCTCTTTACACAGCTCTGGCCATTCTGCTTCTCTGCTTTAGCAAGGGGTTGGACTAGATGATCCTCACAGGCCCCTTCCAGCCGCTGTGGTTCTCTGTGATGTTGCTGCTTTAGCCTATAAAGGATTGCGTGGGGCCTGTGAAATGGTGTCAACAGATTCAGATTTCTTTAGGAAAACTGAATTGGGCCCATATCCACACTCCAGCAGTGTTCAGCTGAGCAGCTTGGTCTCACTAATCTGCTCTAGGAGGTGCTGATTGTTTTCTCTTCCCAGTTAGGCCTTGCCCAGTGCCAAGGCTGGCAGAGAAGGGCAGTGGCCTTCCAAGAAGTGGAGAGTAAAGGTGGCTCAGAAAAGAAGAAAATCAAAGCGTTTTATTCATTTCTAAGCAGGTGTGAGAGTGAGGAGAGAGGAGTTTCTCCTTCCAATTGACACTGGTAGAGGTTTTGCTATTGGGTGGGTTGACTGTGCTGCTGCTTACCTGTGAGGCCAGGCGTTGTTTTTCCTAACTGAAGACCTGAGTCACTTTTGTTCTTTGAGATTTCAGGGTCTATGTGTAGTGTTATTGCCTGTTCCTTTGCTTTTTGACCCCTGAATGAGGACACCCTTGGAGACAACCTTGCGCTGGATATATGGGCCCCCTCCAAAACCCTGTGCTTGAATCATCCACAGTTAAGACTGCAAGCATGAGGTAATCCACCTGAGAACTGCTGGTGTCAGCATAAAATAACCATGGCTGTTCCCTCTACAGGTTGGGTAGTTTTGAACTTCTGTCATTTTAGATATACAGGTGATATAATTAAAGCTATACTCCTCCTTCTGGGGAGAGGATTTGCATCCTTCTCTCTTGTGGTAGTTTTGGAATGGCCAATCTGTGGGATGGATTTTGTGGAGCTGAAACAAGGAATTTCGATGTATTTGTTGTCCACTGTGAATTTTTTACAGGGTGAAAGAAGGAAGTGGTTGACTAAGTCACTTTTTTTTCCCCCCTTTATCACAACTACCAGTAATAACCACGGGGAAAACATGCAAACAGTGAGTATGCAATGTAAAGCTATATATGGAAGAAGGCTGCTTATTGTGAACCTGCAGTCAGCGAGGCTACACCCTGTCTGTAAGTGTCCACCCGCTTGTGTTTCTGTCTGTCCCTGCCTGCTGCTTGAATGCAAGCCTGAAGTTTGGCGATGTGTTATATGGTCTTTTAGTTACTTGCAGGGAAGATCTTATGAGCAGAAGCCATGCACAGGACAGTGATAAGAGGATGAGTGATAGTTTGTCCTGCTGGGTTATATCACTGCTAAAAGCAAGCAGCACCGATTCAGAGCTTTGATGGAAACCTTCATCGCTCTTGAAATGTGTGGAGGTGTCCTGGTGTTCTCTTTAAGCTCCTGCTTATTTGGAGGGTTTTTAGGGAAAGCATTCTGTACTCATCCAGGCTCACAGAAGAGAAAATTCAGGGTTGGTCTGCAGATGCATCTCACTGCTCACAGCTTTGGGCGACCGCATTCTTATTATTGCTCACTGTGCTGGGGAAGAGGATGTGTTTTGGAAAGACCACCACATTGTGACTGAACCTCAAAGTGTGATTTCAGTGGGAGGAAGGGATTAGTCCCAGCTGGTGCAGAAGTTGTCTCCTCTGGTGCGATTTGAGGTAGTTCTTTGTGTTCAAATTCAGTTACTCTGCCAGAGAAGCAAACCTTCTCAGCTGGGGCATCAGTGCTTTTTAGGCATATTTGTGCCAATATAGGAGTCCTTGGTATGTCTGTCATATGCTTTAAAATGTTCTGAAAAATCTGTATGACGTATTTTTTCTTTGCTGAATCCAAATGTTTTCAGCATTAAAGAGCTACTGTTTCCATTTTCCATTATTCATAATCTTCAGGATGAGTTATTTCCATTTATTTTGCACTGTGAACTTCTTTTCCTGTATGGAGTTTTTTGCAGGAATGCAGAATACAGATACTAATAACTATGAAACTAAAAGGTGTCTGTGTGTGTGTGTATACCATACATATATGTGTGTGTGTGTGTGTGTGTGTGTGTGTGTATGTGCACCTTACCTATATTTCTTATGTCTTCACGTGCATTCAATCACATTTTTCTAGACACAAAGATATGTCTTGGATTCTGTGTAAAAGGGTATATTAGTTTTTACTTTTGAAATCATTAACCTCTGATCTCTTAAAGGTGTTACATTTGGTACATTACTGAAGTCATAACCTCTAAGAACCTTTCTACCTTTCTTGGAAATGCTGGTCAGAGTAGACGACCTCTTTTTAAGTATTATTCTGACAGGCTGAGGGAGCTGGGCTTGTTTTACCTGGAGAAGAGAAGGCTGCAGGGTGACCTCATTGCAGCCTTCCAGTACCTAAAAGGAGCCTATAAACAGGAGGGAAGGCAACTCTTTGAGAGGGTGAATAATAGCATGACAAGGGGAAATGGTTTTAAGTTGAAGGAGGGAAGATTTAGGTTGGATATTAGAGAGAAGTTCATTACTATGAGAGTGGTGAGGTGCTGGCACAGGCTGCCCAGAGAGGCTGCTGTCTGACTTACTGAAGCACATTTTGATCGCTATGTAACTCTTTTTGGGTGCAGAGAGGAATAATGGAATTGAGCAGCAAGGCAGCATTTCCCCAGCAGAGGGAGGTGTTGTAAAGCTTAGCCTCAAGCTGGACTCTGCTTGCTGGAGACAAATGGGTGTTTTACAGCTGAATTTTATGCATTCGTTGGGCAGGTCAGGGGGTGCAGCGCCCCGGGGGAGGCAGCCAAAAGAACTTGATTCGTGTCCAGATCAACAGAAGATTTTTTTCCCACACTCGCTCTTATATTTTTATATTCTTATTCTTGAAATACCATTTGCTGAAAGCTCGATGGTGAGGTGCTGTCGGTATGGCCGGAGCAGGGGCAAGGAGGGCTGCCCATCCTCACCACAGCACCCATTGGTGGCTGCCTCATCAGTGTGCTGCCCCCTCAAACCCCAAAGTGCTTTGTTGGATTGAGTCAGCCCCTGCCTGGGTGGGCGTTGAGAGCACCAACATGCAGCTTTGTCCTTTACTATTTTTACAGCAGGGAGGTGCAGCTGTAGAAGTAGTTAAAAAAGACAGCAGCTACTAGCAAATTGCAGCACTAGCACTTTTTGGCCGGGTATGGATGTCAATCCAAGTACGGCTTTGCAGTAGATGAAGCGCCCCACGCTTAGTGCAATCCACATATTAAATATGCATACTTCAGGCTTGATTGATTGTTAAGTGGAGCAGGGTAAGAAACATCCAAGCAGATGTTGGAGTCCCATTAGACACAAGGAAGGAAGCATGTAATTAGGCAATTATTTAGCTCCTTGAATCAACAGTTTAGGCTCCCACGAAGCTTTGAAATTTTCTTTTCAAGGTTCGAGCGCTTAGATCTGTGGCTTGATTTCTCTCTGCTCATTTCCTTTTATCTTTATCTGCTCCAGCACTGGCCCAAGGCATGGGGCAGGATTCCTTGGCACCCAGAACCATATGCTATATGGACAGCAAACCGGGAGCACAGCTGCTTCTTGTGTCAGTGGGAAGGCTCTCCAAGGAAAAACATAGAAAAGAGAGGAGTTGTTGTTTTTTATTTATTTTATTCTTAATCTTGACTCCAAAGAGTGTTTTCCTTCCAGACTTTGTGAGAAACAGCTGAAAACCAACACTCTGGATTCATCCCTCTTGAGAAACTCATCCCAGAGATAAGCTGGGTGAGGGATGGGGGATGGAGAAACAATGTGGGTGGAGATATCTGCTCTCCCTCCCGCCCCCACTGCTGCCACCTTTTAACTGTGTGTGCTCTGGAGGCAATTTGTATACTGTCCTTGCAATGCTCTTTGGATTTATTTCTTTTGACCTTTTGTTCTGCCCTGTAAACAGCTTTTCCTATCGCTCTGAAAATCTCCAAACTGAATTTAATTGAAATTGGGTGGTCTGCTCAATGTTAAAAATACAAGGATGTGCCACTGGAGTGGAAAATAAAGATCGGTAACATCGATAAAGGCTTCCCTGCATGGACTGAGAATGCTGAGACCTTGTCTTCCCTACTTTCTGTAGTTAATGTGCATTCTCTACACATAAGAACTCATCGAGTAATGCGCTGATCAGAAGAACTTGGTGTTTTGGGGTTTTGTTATTATTATTCCTAATTCTACAGTGTGGGTAAATGACTAAAGTGTCATGAATTATCCTTCTCAACACAGATGTGACATAACAAGATAAATGCTTTGTAGGGGTTAAGTGAAAAATCGAGAATGACCCTTTTACCACATAATATGGGATGCATGAAGGACTGCATCATTTCTGTTTGGGTTTTGTCTTTTGCTGCTTAGACGCAGGTGAGTATTTCCCTCTCACAGAACGCTGACAGTGTGGTGCTTATTGTGACCTTCCAATACTTGAAGGGATCATATAAACAGGAGGGGGAACAGCTGTTTTTGAGTGTTGAGAGTGAAAGGACAAGGGGGAATGGTTTTAAACTGAGACATGGGAGGTTTAAGTAAGATATTAGGAGGAAGTTTTTCACACAGAGGGTGGTGACGTACTGGAACAGGTTGCCCAAGGAGGCTGTGGATGCCCCATCCCTGGAGGCATTCAAGGCCAGGCTGGATGTGGCTCTGGGCAGCCTGGTCTGGTGGCTGGCGACCCTGCACATAGCAGGGGGTTGAAACTAGATGATCACTGTGGTCATTTTCAACCCAAGCCATTCTATGATTCTATGGTGACTATCAACCAGACCAAAAGCAGAACTTTTTCTTTGGAGGAAGGAGGAAGGCTGGTTGCATGAGCAAGGAGGTGTGCACTGAAATTAGAAGGCTGAATCTTCAAAGTGCAGAACATAAAAGGAGGCGATGTATTGCTGGTAACAAGAGGAGCGGTGGTAACTTGGCTGGTCCTCAAAAATTCCCCTGGAATGTGAAAGATCCAAGTAGCCCCATCCTATGCAGGAGGAATGTAAGAATGTAATCTCTAAGAACAGAATTATAAACAGAAGGTAGAGGCTGAAAGGACAGAGAGGGAAGGGGGGGCAGTAGGCACTTGCCTGGGGAATTCTTCCTGCGGAGCTGTCTCCAGCTGCGTTGCTTTCAGGAAACCTTTCAGCAAGTTAGTGGGCTAAAGGCATTTGCATTCTCCAGCACCTCGCTGGAAACCATCTTTACAATGTGTATTTGAAATGGAACTTTGCATTCGAGCAGCTTCAGACTTGAAGCCTCCTTCCTCATGAGGATTGGTGAAAGATCCCACAGGGCAGGAGTATGGCTGTGGAGCTCTTGTTGACGTTTCAGTGTGTGCAGCCTTTTGAGCATCGCATAAATCACTCTGAATCTCTCCAACCATCATCTGTTTGGCATGTTATGGGATTCCACAGTAATTTCTCTTTTTCCATCGTGCAGTTTTAGATTATATTTTGATGACACTCTGGGCTGAAGCACGTTCTTGGTGTACGAAATTACTGTGCTTGGGTTCTGTCTGGAAATCTTGATGTAACTGATAAGGAGGGACTTTCTCATTAGTACATATTTGACACTTCCCTCCGCTACCAGGATTACAGTAATGCTCTCTCCTGTGTATTCCACTACATAGTAAATACTTTAGCAATAATCTTTGAAATTCACACCAAATAGATCGTTTCCTTTCCTAGACAAAGTGTTGGGTTTCTCTGCTTTTATTAAATGTGAATCCTTTAAGGATAAAACAAACAACCCTTTGCATTACAAGAGTGAGAACTGTGAATTCAGGGTCTGTTTGTGCCATGAATAAAATCAAAGCAGTGTGAATGTTTTGTCAGTAGCAATGAGGTTTTTTTCCCAAAGCCGCTTTCCAGTTCAAATGAAGACTTTCATTACTAATGGAGAGGGGATGCACGGCTTTGCAAATCTCTGCTGGCCACCTTCCTGTCCCACAGGAAACCTTCAGCGGTTTCATTCCTGCTTTGCAACCGACACAGGCGATGCTCCATCACTGTGACAAAAGACAGGGGGTTGTGTTCTGGTAGCTGAGAGTGAGAGGTGGGGGAAAAGTTTGTTATCTGACCAGCGCAGTGTTACTGTGCTTCCAGAACAGTATTTCAATGCTGATTTCTGAAGTTACCTTGCTGCAGTTTGCTGGATGAATCTCCGTATGAGAGTTCACTGACATGTTTGAGTAGCTTCACGTTTTTATAGCTCTTATAAGTTTCTTTGTGTCGTAAATTACAGCGAGGAAGTGGCCCCTTTTTTTTGTTCGGTGCTGGCCAGGTTGTACCATTAGCACCTCACACACCAGACCGCTCCTGTTGCAACGTAAGCGAAGCAGCGGGACACCGGGCAGCCTGTAGCGGCCATCCCCGAGGTGTGATCAAGCGATAAAGGAAATGTGGTGCCCTGCAGGAGGGTGTGTACCTATGAGGAACAGGAAGCCAGAGGCGGCTGCCTGCCTGCAGAGGTTCACGGCTCCGGCAGCGCAGGTGTGCAGACGCCGAGCCTCTTCTCTCCGGGCGTCTTGGCAAGGAGGCTCATCTGGAGGGGAGGAAGACAACCCAAAGCCAAAACAACCCCCCCCCCCCTCCTCAACAACAACACAAAAGCTCTAAGTAGAGAAATATGACAGCCCTGCAGCTGAAGGAGCTGTCACAGTCAGGTCTGTACAGGAGGAGACGGGATCGCCCGGATAGCGTGGGGCTGCCTGTGTCGCAGGAGGAGAAGCTGAGGTGAGTGTGGAATCAGGGGCAGGGCCGGGGCTGCCAGCAGGCACAATGCCGGCACGACTGCGCTGCACGTGTGCAGTCCTGAAACACGGGAGAATGTAGCAGGAGGGATATGGGAAACATACAAGGACCTTGTGGCAGCGTGACCGCCTTCTGCGTGTGGGATGGGTCGCTGCCAGCTGATGGTGGCACCTTTGCCTCCCCTTTGCCAGCCGGCACTTACAAGCCAGTAACTTGCCACAACTTTGCTCGTTTAGGATTGGTTTTTTTTGGTCATCCAAAGCAAGGAGAGCGTGGGCTCCCCAAGCCAGGGCTGGCAGTAGCAGGGAAAGGCAGGTTGCCTCCCCAGCTCACAGAGGTGCTCTTAAGGGATGGGCTGAAATGCAACCAAGCCGCTGGGCCCAGCCATAGGGATGGAGAGAAGTCACTGGCTGGGGCCATCTTCCTGACACTACGGCCTCCTGAACCTGCGTGGGGCTTTCTAAGAGCCTCTGCTCAGAGCAGAATGAGGCTGTGTGTAAGATGAGCAAGCGCAGATATACTTGTGAAAAGTAGAAATGCTGAGTTGATTTTTTCTCAGTATGCTTAGCACAAAAGCAGCGTGTTTCCACATCAGGCTCCCCGGAAAAGATTCTTGTGTGAATGCTAACAGTAGCATTGGTGGAGAGGAAGCACTTCCTATGCCCCAATGCCTTTTCTTTGGTTTTATTTTTAGAGTGTTTTTCATTGTGGATATTTGTGCATCTCATTGGAGGAGTGTGTAACTTACTTGGGTTTTGTCACTGCACTTTCATTACCAGTTCCAGGACAGGTATTTGGATTTGGGAGATTTTTACCCGTTATACGTTCTCAGCATCTATTTTGAGTATTAATTCTAAGTGAATCTCATAAATGGGCTTTTAGTAGCTCCGATTTATACTATACTCATGTCATTATAGAATAATCACGCTTAATAGATAAAGATGCGTACAGACTCTCGGCTGTATTTTGTTTAGTTTCTTTTATGCAGCGATAGCTGTGGGGAAGAATAAATCTTACTGGGGAAGTGAAAACTGCTTTTTACAGCTTATAGATGAAAATAGGCCGTGGTGTTTCTCTTGCTTTCAGCAGCCTGCTCTGTGCACGCAAAGGTGGGAACCGTTTGTGGGCGGGGATGTGTTGCCTGCATCAATATGAATCTGAGTGGTTTGATCCTTTCCTGAGCCTCTTCCGGTTTAAGACAAGAAATATCAGGCAAGGATTGATCTTACAAAATAAAATGCAAGCAGACAAAGTGGCAAATCAGGGCACTGGTGAATCAGGTCAGGACAGAGGACTGGGCTCCTGTTGTGCTTGTCGCTACCTTGAGCAGTGGGTGCTTAGTCAAAGTAGACCTTGATCCCTCTGAACCCGTTTTATTCTATTTCAGTCCGTGTTGCCAGGTAGCCTTATGTTATGATTTCTGCTGCATTCTAATCAACAGAAGGCTGTGATACTGTAACTATAAAATGGTGCCATAACAACAGGGCCAGAAGCAATCGAAGTGAAGAGAAATAGTCCTTTGATTTTCTAAAACTGGAAACCTCTGGCTTTTGTCATGTGCTCCTCCCTCCCCAGTGATACTGAGATACCTGTCCTTACCACATGTATCAGGAGTATCGAGAGTCCACAAGAAAGACAAGAGGTTTCTTTCATGTCTGCTAAATATAGCTTGCCATCCTCCTTGCCTTTGTCATGCTCTCCTGTATTTTCTCCCTGAAGCTCTTTGTTCTGGCTCCTTTGAATACTGTGTGAACATGAATCCAGATGTGCTACATAATATCAGCCCTGAGGAGCGGAGTACTGTAACCTTCTTTCTCAGTTAAACTACTGTATTTTTCTAATCCTGGGCCAAAAGGTACTTGACTTGGTCATTTCCTTAGGGTTTCCCATACGTAGGGCGCAGGGCTGCAAAGCACTGTGCTCCATCTCCTAAACATGTACAGCACATATGTATGTACTACATTTCCAATAACCTAAGTTTCTTGAAACATTTCTTTTTACAGCATAAAAATAGGTTCCTCTGTCAACATAGCCTCGTGATAGGTTGTGTGCTGTGAGATTCTAAGCTCCATAACAGGAAGCTGACCCTCAGCTTCTGCATCTGTGCCCACACTTCAGCCAAAGGTTTGACCCCATCATTGTCTCTCAGATCTGCTGTTTAGTTTATAATGAGTCAGTCTCTAAGCACATTTCCCTCAGCCTTTTCCAGGAAGGACCATTGCAGTATAGTTGGGCTCTTACCATTATGTTAAGAAGCCACTCATAGCCATAAATAGCGAGCTTCCAGCTCAGTGAAGTAGGGTAGGGCAGATCTCTGAGGGCACAGCACTTACTGAACTGTGTGCAAGCTGGGAAATGAGCTGCTTTTTTATTATTATTGATACATTCTCTGAATTGAGGGAAAGGCCCACGGATGGGTACAGCTGTGTGAGTAGGTTGCTGTTTCTATACTGGCAATCCTGACTTCCTGCTGGGATTGTTCAGCCTCCTGCCTGCTTGCACACACTGGCTCCAGGCATGTGGATGTGCCCCAAAATTTCATGCACAAAGACTCCCTCGCAGATGAAATTGGAGACATAAGCACATTTTTACACCCCACTCAGCCTTGGGGGGATAGACTGTACTGCAAAGCTTGTAAGTGAGAATAAAAAGAAATACATGAATACTTCACCCCCCATCCCTCCCCAGCTCCAAGACAGTGGCAGTGTGGTAGGGCTGAATGTCTCCCTTGCCTTTTGAGATGCTGGGGGTTGTGTCACGGGTCTCCTCAGCCTGCTATCGAGAGCCTACATGCAGTAGACAGCAAATAGGTGCAGGTGTTTCAGCCACAGGTCCTGCCCAATAACTTTCTGTCCCTGAAGTCAGAAAGAACAGATCTGTAAATGGAAACCTTACCAAAAAGGCCAGTGGCATCCTTGGCTCTTTGGCTCATCTGCTAGATGCTCTAATTGAAGAGAGCACTTGTCCGTGTAGATGTAGCATTGAGCTTTTATTGCTATTAATTATGGTAGCTTCCAGACAGCAAAAATGTGCTTCATGGTTCCATTTTAATACTGCCGTACTTGGAGTTTGTGAGATATCCAAATGACTTGAGGCTGTGCTTTTCATTTGTGCCTAACATTTCATTGCTTGAGGGGTTAAAATAACTCACATCGAACACACCCTATTTTTCTTGCCTTCTTGCTCACCCCTTGTCTTTCAGATTGCATAATAACTCCAATGCAGTTCTACCTGACTTGCTCACCCTGACTATCACCTCCTGTGACTCCAAATGACTGGAGGTTACTGCCTGCGTGACAGAAATTACTGCTTCTCTTACGTTTGCCTTATTGTAACAGCCAGTGATTTCCGCAGATTTGTTGAGCATCAGTGATTATAGCAATTAGGATCTTGATTGCTCTGAGAGCATTATCTGGGGAAGTACAAATTTCCTTTTGCTTTTGATTTCGTCTGTTTTGATAGCATCTTATCAAACATTCCTCGCAGAAAATATAACGTGATTGCTCATTATTCCTCGTGACAAATTAGTTCTCCTTTGAATGCAGTCCGTCACGCTGGACTGAATTTACGCATGGAATTATTCTGCAGAGGAGAGAAGGCTACATTGTGAAAGCTAATATGTAAACGTCACAACCTATTAAATTACCAGCGTGCAGGCACTGAGGAAATCAAGCTTGAGAAGGGTGCAATACTGGGTTCCTCTCCTGTTTTTCTCTTCCGGTGTCTCTCAGCTGTTCCACGTGCCAGTCTGACAGGTGTCCTCGAGGGACCCGTGTTCTGTTCCATGACGCTCTCCAGGTGCAGGAGCAGCTCTGGCGGTGCCCAAGTGCAGGAGACAGACAGAGAGAGCAGGCCTTTTATGGGGCTTCCCAGGGTGGTAATCCCAGCTTGCAGCCAACGGTGACTCCAGGGCTCCCCAGACACTCTGTGACATTCTCTGATTCTTTTCTCATCTCCTAGTTCCTCTACTCTCACCTTGCACCCAGGAATCTCGGGATGCTTCCATAGTACAAACGATGCTCGGAATTTTGGTGTGCGTTATCCTGTGCTTACTTGCAATGTCTGCATCCCATCCCAAACAGCTAATAAAATACAGGATGAAGCCCCTTGGTTTGTGTTACACTAAATTTTATGGTTGTCACGATGGAGTATAAAGGTACTGCTACTTTGGATTAGCTTTATCTCTCAATATATGACTCATGCGTGACTCTTATGAGCACAAATTGCTTATGCTATTCCCTTTCATCTGTTGAATATTAGCGCCAGTGCTTAATTTTGCTGTAATAATTGCAGATGGCTTAGCTGCCTTCCCTCCTGCTGGTTTTAAAGCTGGGTGATACAGCAGTGAGCATGTGAAGGAAAAAATGGGAAACCAAACCCCAGAATGACTCACAATTGCAATTTAATTTGTGTGTGAGTGAAGAGAATTAAAAGAGGAACAGCTGAAAAGACGTTTCCTTTGCCACATGCTGCCTTCTACCCCAAACAAACTATTCAATTCAGGAAGTGAAAAGCTTCATTGTTATAAGCTAGAAAAACGCTAGATAAACAGACTTAAGGTGAAAAAATTCTGCTGAAGGTGCAGATTAGTGGCAGTATTGAGAAGGATTTGGGAGGTAAGCAAGTGCTGTCCCCCAGCACCTAAGCTGAAGGTCAGTCCTTAGCGTGTTGTCTCCAGTGGAGACATTGCTATAATAAGAGCATCATTTACAGCCAAAAAGTCTGCTGCTGGCTGTCATTTCAGCCCTATAAGGAACTTCGCAGCCATCATGGAAGTCTTTCCTGGCAGGCTGGGTATTACGTTTAGTCAAGGAATTAATTATAGCTCCTGGGTGAGCTGTTCAGGTCAGAGGGCTTGGTCTGTAAATGCATTAGTTCCAGGCAGTGCCGGCAGACAGCGAGGGCAGGAGCAAAGGCTGATATCTCCCTTTGCATGAAGGATTCAGGGATGTATTTGTAGTGAACTTCGTTAGCGGGTGACGTGAGCTGAATATTAGTGCTAGGGAAATGTGATTTTTGAGGGAAAATTTCTTGAGTTTTGAAACATCAGGAGATGCAAAACTCAATTTTGCACTTTTGGACTTTAAATTCATTCCTTAAGGAAGGGATGAGGAGCACACATACACTTAGTTGTAATTTGCTTACAATTGTCTGACCGCATTCAATTCTCCTTCACTTTGCTTTCAACTGTGGGTCTCTTTGAGAGGTTAGATGTGCAGTCCCTATCAGTGAGTGCGATAAAAATATTGCTCTCCCTTTCTATGAACCCTGGTAGGGACTGATTTCTCCCTGTGCTTGTATAGCTGATGAAAAGAGCTGTGTGGGAAGGTGCTGCATACCTGATTATTCCAGTTGTATTCATTTCCTTATGAAGAGATGGAATGTGAACCTTCTCCGCTTGCAGAGACCAAAGCATATTTTGGACATGTTTATACTGGAATACGTTTATATTGAACTATTTGCAACAGCTAGAGTTGCCTTTCTGTTTGCCCTGCTTATACTCCCACCACAGAAGCTTAATCATGCTTTCTGTGGCTAATGCTAAATGATGAAACTTTTAGGAGCGCGTGGAATTCACCTGGTTTTTATTGCAGTGGTTTCAAGGTGGTTTTCAATCCTTTTCAACAGAAGCAGAGCAGTGCTGGGCACATGATAATCCTACATATAGCATATATCTTCGTTATGGAAAAGATTTACTCCTTATTTCCAATTGCTTGTAGAGATGAGAAGTTACAGCAAGCAGAACCCAAGAGTGTTTTCAGTTTCAGTAAAGAAGACATAAAAGACCAATTAACACTTAAAAGGTCAGTGCAGAGATTAGCATGTGGCACTCCAGAGTCCCGGTGGTTTCAAGGCAAAGCTTCTCCTCTAGTTATTCTGCATTTTGCATGCAACAGTTAAAGTGAATTCACCCCCTACCTCTGTGGGAAGGGGAGGGTTGCATTCTGTTTGCTTTCCAACCCGATGGGGTGCTTGGCTTCCTGAAAGCAGTGGTGATGCAGCAGGTTTGCTCTCAGCCAGCAGCGTTATTTCAGGGCAGCGGGCAGACTGCCAAGCAGCAGCTGCTTTTGCCAAGCACCTTGTTTGGAGCAGTGACTGCTGAGCACTTCTATTTGGGGAATGGAGCAAGGCGCTCAACAGGGCTCGCAGCCTCCCGGCCTTCTCTGTAAGAGTCCCTGTCTGCTGGCACCAGCAGGCAGTTTTTCCTGGTGGGAGTGGAGACACCACAAAGCGGCACATTTGATTTCCCTGCTGTTTTTCACAGCAGCAGTCATACACTTCCCCTCCTCTCTCTGCCTTTTTCTCTTGTTGCCTTCTCAGCCATCAGCTGTGGCATCTGCAGAGACCCCCGTGAGCCAGTGGGAGCCACTCTGTCACCTTCCTCCCTGCTTACCTCCTCCAGTTCAACACTGGCTTCTCCTTATTCTCACTACCAAAGCATGTAGGTCTTGATCCAGCCCTGGGGGATGCCAGCAGCCCCTCCTGGCCTGGTGGCTCCTCACTCCCTGGTCTGTGGCACCTCAGGGTTACCTTGAGTTACTGGTGAAGATACAGAGGGTCTTAGTCAGCCCGGTGTAGATCATAGCAGCAAAGTGACAAAAAAAGAGAGAAAGATGATCAGTTACTGTGCCTTTGTGGATTACCAGACCATCCCAGTAGAAACTATGTTTTGTTTTGGTAGCCTGAAGGCCCTTTTTATACTCCTGGCAAGCTCCTTTCTTCCCTCCTGGGGAAGGGAGGTCAGGAGTAACTGAGTTGGCAGCAGTGCCAGCAGCCTGCAGAACAAGTCTGCTTTAACCAGAAGGCACCTCGGGGAGCACAGAAGACATGGGTGCTGCAGCAGGAGGAGGAGAAGCCTTTCCCTCCAGCACTGCTTCCCACAGTGCTGCACCAGCAATGTCATCATGACCTATAGCTATGACCCAAGCACTGCTTCGTCTAGAGCTTGCCCCACAGCAGATAAATATAGGGCTTGAGCTCCAGCCTCCTCAGCCTGTTACAACCTGCGGCTCCTGATGATCCTAAGATGGATAATCAGACTTGTGTGTGCATAAACACACAGGTTATGCTACCTTGGCCCCACCTGCCACGATGTCTTATGACACATGGGAGCAGCTTGCTTGGAAGCCACCAAGGGGAATTAAAGGGAAGAACCCTGACCAAACCCATTCCTGAAATCTGGCCTGTTTGCTTTTGCTTTCCGAAGAAAATCTGTAGCACTGCATTGGCCAGGCCATGGGAAGACAGTGATGTGTGAGCCCAGGTTTGTGCTGAGAGCATCATGTCCTCTGCTGGGCACACACTCAGTTACCTCAGCCAGTGCTGAGACATGTGGTGCAGAGCTCACTCAAGGCTCAAGAACGAGTTTAATTTGCTAGGTTTTTTAGATTTTTGAAGAGAGCATAACTGTAAAATAATTGCAACATTGGGAGGGCTTTCTGTGGTGAAGGAATGATTAATTTTCACTCTTGCTTCTTTCTTCCTGGTCTTGCTTTCTCGCTTTCCTGATATCCACAGTGCATTACTTCAGTGTTCAAATCTATGGAGCATCCTCGTGTTAGGTGATTGTTCTAAATGCAGCACAGTGCTGAAAATCACGCTCCGTTTCATTTCCTTCATCTATTATAGCATACTTGGCACTTCAGTTAACAGCCTGTGAGGCAAAACAGAAAACAAACTGGCCCTCTGTATCTATGCTTTCTGTGAAGTGCTGATGAGAAGGAAGGTGCCTATAGATAAATGCAGCATATATACCTTAGAAGGTATAAGTGGAGCATTAAAAGGCCATTTTTACAGTGTGATTAATATGCCCAAGCATTGAAACAGTATTTACCTAATGACAGAAGCCTCTTCTTCATGCTGGTTAGCCCATGACAAAGCCTTGTTGGAATCCACTTCCATCCCCTCAGCAGACATAAGCCTGCGGACAGGTTTGCTGAGGAACACCTTGGCTCACATAGGTTGCTCACAAAACAGCTCTCCGGGTCCAAGAGGATTTCTCCATCAGCAGCCAGCAGCAAAGCCCCTTTCTAGCATCTGGGTGTGCATGACAGCCCAGTGCTGGAATGTGCTCCTCCGCAGCACAGCTTTTAACTTGAAGCTCTGGCAGGGTGCTGGGTAGCTCTGGCTCAATGACACAGAGGCGCTGAAAGTTAGTCACTTGGTTTGAGAACAAGGGGAAGCCCGGCGCATTGTTCTGCTGCCTTTGCCTCCAGCTCCCTCGCGATATAAGCACAGAATATATATACCCGTGATAACAGCTAGAGGAACATGGACTTCCAGCGCAGAGGTTACCCCTATGCGATCCCGGAGAATGAAGAGATCGCTTACAGCGTCTCTCACAATGCCTACAACTCAACGGGAAATGAAGGCGAGAAACCAGTGTCGAAACTGCAGCGTAGGCACAGTGATGTTAAACTCTACAAAGAGTTTTGTGACTTCTACGCAAAATTGTAAGTCCGCGCTGTTCAGCTCTGGGCTGTAACCGCGGTGACATTATTGGCATATGGTCACTGTGTTTTTTACCGTCTGGGCTCTGTAAGCCATTCTCTAAGGCAGCCTTTACCACAGCTCTGTGTCTGATATGTTGCCAGTTGTAATCATCAACTAGAATTTGAGCTGGTGCTGTGAACTTAATCAGTGATTGCGTCAGACGTTTTTATCAGGGGTTGAAGCAGGGTTGGCATTTGCCAAGTCGTCTCTGACTTCAGATTGTTTGCTTGTTTTGGGCGAACGTGTAGGCTGTTTCACTAACGCAGGACTGTTGCATGCATCACTGTTTTTACATACGTGTTTTTACTTGGATTACGTTTTTTCTCCGACAGCACTTAGTATTAAGTAACTTGCAAGTTTAGCACCCTTAATACTCAGGAACTGGTGAGGTGATGGTGAGGCTCGTGGTTTATGTTGTGAATACTGCTTGTTCAGATTAACACGGAGTACGGGTGAAGTGTCTGACTTTTTTCCCCCTTCAGAAAACATACGTAATCCGTGTAGACCACTGGCTAACTGTATGCTTAGCTACACTTTATACAAATAATCAGTGCTGTTTTTCAGTATGCTGATACTCTTAAGTATGAAATAGACCCTTCCTCAGCCTGACCCCCTTTGTGAAATTTGGCCACTCGTTGTTTCACTGTGAGGACAGTGACCCTTTTTTGGTACTGGGGCCTTAATTAAGTGTAAGACATCTGTACTGACTGTTGTATGTGTGAACACAATCCTAGTGAAGCTGCTAATCCCCCTGATACTTTGCAGCTATCACACTCATTCTGTGGTCACATGCCTTTGAGAAGCAACCAAAATTGCTATTTATTTGAGCTTTTATTTTGCATCACCTGTTTGCATTGCCCTATGCCTGGGTCATGGTGGAGCACCCCAGAACTGCAGCCAGAGCATTTCTACCTTCTCCTTGTCCTTGGTCTGGTGCTGAGGAGCTGCAATCTGCTCTTATGGAGATGAACCCTAACAAACCAACCAAAGATCCTATGACTTTATTATTTCTACAAGTTGTGCATAGCTTGAAGTGATTTTACAGATTTGTTTACCTGCTGTGGTTTTCAGCAACCTACCATGTATAATATTTTAAACTCTTCCACACTGCTTGTTTAGAGCTTTTGAATTAATGTTGTATTCTGTTGTATTCTCGTATTCTAGAATTGTGAATTATTTTAGAATTAGCCTTTGTATTTTCCAATGTGAGGTCCTTAATTATTGGGAACTATTAGTAATAGGTGAACGGTTGGACTGGATGATCTTTTAGGTCTTTTCCAACCTTGGTGGTTCTATGATTCTATGATTCTCATCATAAAAAGACAGCATCTGTAACAATGACCAATAGTTATTATAACGCATTGATTTTGTTTCCAAAGAGTTTGGAGCCAGAAGGAAACAGTTTTATTTCTAAGGGATCACCACAAGTCATTAAGTTCATGGAAAGGTTTTCACTGGACAGCTTAGCATTAGGCTGATGCCATTGGCTTTGGAAAAATATAGAGAACCAGAATCAGTTGTGCTGCCTTTGGAACTCATATTCTTTCTGTTTCTTGTTTTCGTGACAGCAACATGGCAAACGCACTCGCAAATGCCATCTGTGAGCGCTGTAGAGGGGGCTTTGCGCCAGCAGAGAAAATCGTCAACAGCAATGGCGAGCTGTACCATGAGCAGTGCTTCGTGTGTGCCCAGTGCTTCCAGCAGTTTCCGGAAGGGCTCTTCTACGAGGTAAGCTGGGAGAAGTAATTACAGGCTGATCGATACCTTAGCAACTGCTATGGAAGAAATGGAGTTCCAAAAGATTATGCCTTTTAAAGGGGAGAAGGAAGAAGAAATGTTTCCATGGCTGTTTGGAGCATATCAGTGCATATAACCTTATTTAAGTGAGGAAAGAACTACTGGAGATTTCTCTCCCTCTGCAGATTTTTTTTTTCATACATATACATTTCATTTCATACTACATATTAATCACAGAATCACAGAATTGTAGGGGTTGGAAGGGACCTCTAGAGATCATCGAGTCCAACCCCCCTGCCAAAGCAGGCTCCCTACACCACGTCACACAGGTAGGCGTCCAGGCGGGTCTTGAATATCTCCAGAGAAGGAGACTCCACCACCTCCCTGGGCAGCCTGTTCCAGTGCTCCATCACCCTCACCGTAAAGAAAAATATTGTATCAGAAATACAGGGAAAGCATTATTCTTAGAATAGAGTTGTCAAAGGGAAATCCCAGCATCCTGCAGTCTTTAGGAGGTTTATTGCTGAGTGAGTGAGTGAGGCCTGCACAGCTTCTGAAATATCACTTGACCTGTAAGCCATCATGCTGAGGTCAAGGTGTGTTGACAGCCAAAATCAGATGAGGCCTGAGTCAGGTAAACCCAGAGTTTAATATACTTTCAATGGAAAACCCCACTCCCCTTTCTTTAACCCTAGGTGTAAGGAAGGGTAGAACATGGGAGACAGGCAATTATTACCTGAGGTTTGTGGATGGCTAACTGAGGCTCTAACAGATTAAAGGCAGAGTGCACACAATTATCAAATGTTCAGTTGCTTCTGAAAATCCTGTTCTAACCCACTTTCACATGCAGTGCCCATCATTGTGTCAAGAGCGCAACATTTCATCTTCCACAGGGGTATTCTTAATTATACAGAGTCATGCTGTATGGTTAGGAGACGGGGAGAGGAGTATTAATTGGAAAAAGAGGCTGGCAAAGGGGATTCCTGGGCTTGCTTTCTCTCACCTTTCTTTAGGATCAAAAGGTTTTTCAGTGCTGTAGAGATAGTGTTGCACAATTTGTGGCAAATGAGCCAGCAGTGCTCCATGACACATCAAAAGGTGGGCTGCAAAAGAGTAGCAATTAAGAAAAGACAAAACAAAACACCCCTTGGATACTTACACATTGCATTATTATTGTTAATATCATGAGTTGCTCCCTGTTTGCAGGCACAGTAAAGAGTCTGCCCTGACGTGTTAAGACCTGAGTCAAATGTGAGGTGATACATACATCTTAAAAGTAGAACATTTGTTGATAAATCTGTCATAAAACAATAAAATGTATTTTTCTCTAAATAATGAGCACTTTATTCATCATTTTTCTGACTCTCAAATAACAGTGGGAGAATCCATAGACCTCTTTCAGGAAGTGGAATGGTCTTCTGAGATATGAGACAGTCTATGTCTCCTAGAGAATAGAAGAGAGGCTGCAATGGAAAGAAAGATTTAAGTTTGCACCTGGTTTAGGAATATTACAGCTTTTCTGTTGCACATCTGTGGCCATAGCTGAACCTGTTTGGCAGGGACAAGTGATCTGATGGTGTTTAGTTACATTGTTTACACACATATTCATTAAGTAAATCAGAAGTGAAGAAGGAGGCAAGCTTGCTCTTCTTTCATGCAGTGTGATTTAGCACCTCAGCATGTGACTTGGGAATATACTGTCTCAGAGCATTTAGGTGAGAGAGAGGAACAGGAACAGCCCTAAGCAGACAGAGGGTAAGCTTAGGTTGGCCAATGCTCAGGAGATGGCTGACAATGAGTAATTAAGGTGATCTGTTATCTTTGTGAGGAAACAGTGACTGGAGAAGGCAGTTGCTCACTCAGTGCTAGTGCGGTCTCACCTTGATTATTGTGCAGTTCTGGGCACGCAACATAAAATGGGCATAAAACTATTAGAGAGCATCTGAAGAACGGCTACAAAGATGGGGAAGGGTCTGTAAGGCGAGATGAGTGAGGACGGACCTGCTGGTTCGTTAAACCCAGAGCAGAGGAGACTAAGTGGGCGTGGAACAGGCTGCCCAGGGCAGTGGTCACAGCGCTCTCAAACGCAGGGTCTGATTTTTGGGTGGTGCTGTGAGGAGCAAGGAGATGGACTTAGTGATCTATGATTCTATCCTTGTGGCTCCCTCTCCATTCAGGATGTTCTGTGGTTCTAAGGCAGAAGGAATATATTCCTCAGACTGGCTTAATGAACCCTTTAAAAAGATGCATGTGGACTTAAGGACAGGTAATGTGTTTTTCTGAACAGGTTCCCCGTGGGTAAACACGTGCATTGTTGTTAGCCCTGCATTAGATGATATTTATTCTGTGCCCAGTTCAGCTAAGCTAGCGTTTCTTGGAAAAGATTTGTAGAAGTTAAATATTGTTCCTGTGCCTATCGGAAGAATTGCAGAGTTTCCCCAGTTAGTCATTAAGCTGCTTATCACATTTACACTCAAGTGCTGCCATAAGTTTTCATGCTTTGCTCCACCACGGTGAGGTGAAACCAGTCAGACTACTCAGGAAGAAAAGCTGGTGTCACTGCAGAATGCAACAAAAGGCTGCTTTCCCTGTAGTTGCCGTCAGTGAGTTTTATAACACACAGTAGTGCACAGACCAGTACATTTGTGTGGAACTTCCTATGCTGAAGTTTCATCCCATTACCCCTAGTCCTGTCCCCACGCACTACTGAAAAGAGACCAGCCTCACCACTATGGCTCCCACACCTCAGGTATTTATAAACCTGGATCAATGCTGAAAATATAAACAAAAGCATATAGTAACCAACCTGCCTGACAAGAAACCTCTTTGGTCTGCCCAAATCAATTTGTGGCTCTGAAATGCAAGCAAACATCTGCATCTCCCAGTGTACCAACTGTTTACACCAGGCTGGAAGCTTTTTGGTGGTGGGGTTGTTTTTTCAGTTTATAAAGAATTACATTTGGCAGGAAGCACAGTTCTCAATGAACTAATAGTTTCCATTACTCTCTGGGACATTAATAGTCCTCTGTCTCTTAATTAAAAAAATAATGACACAAGCACTACTTCCAATTAAAAGGTCATCTGTTTTAGAGTATTACGTTGGAAAGCCCTTGATGAATTGCTGGAATAGGCTTCTGAAAAGAGACTGTGGAGCACACATCTTTCTGATCCTTGTGTAGGGGAGATTTAGGCTGAGCACAGGAATAAAGTTTCTGATCTCGTGCTTGCAGTGACTTATAGGTGGTTGCATTAAGTCCTGCCTAAGGATTGCACTGTACTACTGCACTTATGTTTTAGTTGGTCCTTGAAATTTCAGAGAGTAAAAAGATATAGCTGTATTTTCTATCCATGCATCAAAACTTAATTTGTGGGGTTTTCCTGCTCTGCTTCTTTCCAGTTTTTTAAACTTAAGACATTCAAATCCAAACATACCTAATATGATCTGTCTGGTTTTAACATGCTAGCTGCCATTTGTGTCTAGCAGTGGTGCGCCTGAAGGTATCTAAACATTTCCCACCGTTTTAGGGCATACTTACCTACATGTTCTTACATATTCCTCAGTTAGATTGTTAATGCAGTGCCATACCTTATTTTTTTTCCAGATTTTTTTTTTTTTTCCTGTATGAACTACAACTGAACTTCTCTAAGCTTTGAGAAAATTCAGCTCCAGATCCCCTCAGATCAGCTCCTTATTTCATCTAGTCGGCTTAGAGAATTTTGTTCTTTAAAATTTCCTCAGACAAGCATTGGGAAGGAAAAGCATGATTTCTTTTTAATGTTTTGCCTGCAGTGCTCCCTGAATTGCAAAGATTTCTGTCCCTGGGTGTTCTTCCTTCCCCCAGACTTACTTCCTCTAGTGTGCTGGGCCATCCTTACAGGAAACACTGAGTGAGAAAGGGATCAAATGGGTTCGGGGAAAATGCTTCCCCCCAGGAAAGCTTTTCAAAAGCTGATTTCCTGCATAGAATTCTGTCTGCATCAGATTTTCTTAGTCTCTCAAAATTCGGGCATCTGTTGTGATGTAAAGGTTGGATGTTAGGGGGAAGTTCTTTACTAGGAGAGTGGTTAGGCCCTGGAACAGGCTGCCCAGGGAGGTTGTGGATGTCCCGTCCTTGGAGGTGTTCAAGACCAGGTTGGACGGGGCCCTGGGCAACCTGATCTGGTAAATGTGTATGTTTGGTGGCCCTGCCAGGCAGGGGGGTTGGAACTCCATGATCCTTGAGGTCCCTTCCAACCTCAGTCATTCTGTGATTCTGTGTAAAAGAAGGTGGGTTACAATCAGCAATTTTAAAGGAACACTGTTGTACTGACAACACATACTGTCTATTATCTGAATTAAGGTGGGTGAATTTCGTGCCTGTTTTTCTAGCACGTGGTCTGGTTTGCTTATTATGCAGATCCTTATCTTCTGCTACTCAGTTGCTTGTGGAAACAACCTGCTGTGTTACAGTATTTATGTCAAGGGCACGCTGCTAACCTCTCTTGCCTTGTTTTCCATTTGCAGTTCGAAGGGAGGAAGTACTGCGAACATGATTTTCAAATGCTTTTTGCCCCTTGCTGCCACCAGTGTGGTAAGTTTTACATTCAGGTGAAATATTTCACACCGATCACAAATGGGAAGTCAACATATGTTGCTGGGGGAAGATGTGCAGCCCTGTTGTATCTCCTCTGGGAGGTGGCCCCACACAGCTGGACTTCCAGAATGAACTTCAGTGAACTTAGGGAGCTGCTTTTCTTAAAGGTCACCAAACAGGAGGTTTAAAAAACAAACAAAAAAAAAAGGTTGCATTCTTTGCATGAGTAGTTTAACTGTTCATCCAGTGACTCAATGGGCAGTTCATTCACGAGCTCCTGATTTTCTACATCCACATGCATGTACTCACATGCATCCCCTCTCAAGCAGCTGAAACCCTCTCACAAGTCTTAATCTATTTTGATAATTGTAACCTATCCATGTTGTCCTCCACAGAAGCAGAGGAGGACATTTTTGACACAGATCCCTTTAAGGCTTTAGCATCTGTTGTCTACTATGTAACACCGAGGGCTGCATTTTACTTGCTGCTATTGAACAAATGCTTGCATGTCTGCTATGCTGTAACCAACTGCAAGTTTTCTTTTACAATGAGTTTTCTGTTTGTGACACGTTTTGCTTGGTCAGGGTTGAGAAGTCATTGCTGTATCCTTGTTTGATCTTATATTTCTGAGGCACCTGGGCAAGCTGCTACAACTTTCGCTTATCTTAGTAAGGCCTTTCCCTTGTGCAGAGGGAGGGGTCAGATGCTGGAAGCGGGGGAAGCAGATGTTCTGGACCTTTGGATTTTCAGCTGCAGATCTGAACAAGCAGGGGAAGAGGAAGAAAGAGCTCAGTGGTGATATCTGAATGAACCTGAAGCGTGTGACAAACCAGGAGGAACTGCTTTGTTCCCTCTACAGTCCAGTCACTTCCCAAGTGTGAGGGACCTTTGTGTTCCTCCAGTTACTCTGCAGTCTCCCTCCTTTGTTCTCTTCCTGCTCTTGTGTGCCACAGCTTCCCCTTCTCCTTTCCTGCTCTTGGCCTGGAAAGGACTTTCGTGAATCCTCTTGTCTAACCCCTTGAATCACAAAGCAGTGCTCTTCCTGCACACCAGCACTGTCCATACAAGGCAGAGCTCTGCTGTCCTGTCCTCTTCTGTCGCTGATTTGCTCCTATTGCTGATCTGCTCCTAGCTTCTCTTTGGGGAGTTTGGCAGAGGAGACTTCACATCTGCAGCACTCAGGGAGAACAGAAACTGTTTTGGTCTCTGGCAGGTTTATGAAGGAGCTACACCATGTATCTCCAGGACTTTTCCCTCCCAGCTGCCACAGCTCATTAGTTTCTGCTGCTTCTGATTCCTCATAGCACCAGCTCTATTAAAACCTCATCAGTTTTATGTACTGACTTGTTCCAACAGAAAGTGAATTTGCTGGAGGGTGTGACTGGCTGGCTGGACTGCCTCCCAGGTCACTGCTCACTTACCACAGCACTCCATGGATCCTGCCTGGAAATGGGCTTTTTCGGTTTTTGAATGTAGTGAGAGTAGCCAAAATCAACCGTGCTGTTGTCAGCAGTGATGCCTCAGGCTTTTCCGACACTTCTAGAGACCATCCAGTTTTATTCTTGAAAAGCTATGACTTCATGGGAATGCCACAGACTTGCGTGTTAGACTTCATCTCATTTATATCTGTTATCGGCCTGATCGCTTCTCTTTGGCAGCTGTTTGATTTGTAGGCTCTGTAGAGCCAGGATTCAGCCTTTCACAGCACCAGGAAGCTGAGCTCCAAACATATTTTAGGCAGTGCTTGCACTGCTCAGGGACCTTGACTGCAATGTGTACACAGAGAACAACATGCATGTTTGGCATGGCTGTGCAGTAGAGAATATGAAATGGTAGTTTTCTCACTTTTTCAGTGCCTCACAGGACAAGATTTGGTAGTAGATCAGAAATCAGTGCGTGTGTTGGATTTGCTATTTAGTAAGTGCATTCTCCTACTGTATCTTTGTACTTTGACTCCAGGAGTTTTCTTGCAGTAGAGTCAAGTCTGCCCAAACGCGGTTCTGTTGTGCTTTGAATATGGAGCCCTTTCAAGGCTTGATTATAGACCTAGTGGAGTAGAAGCCGACACTGTGTGAATGACAATTCAAAAGTGTCCTTTTCTAGAAGAAGAGAAAGGCAGAAAATGATGAAATAATTCTAGTGATTTGGTTGCAGGCTTCTTATAACTTTGTGTAGCATGGTATTATACACCCTCTTACTGTGTTTCCTACAGGTGAGTTCATTATTGGTCGTGTCATTAAAGCTATGAACAACAGTTGGCATCCAGATTGCTTCCGCTGTGATATCTGCCACGAAGTATTGGCAGATATTGGATTTGTCAAGAATGCTGGCAGGTGGGTCTTCACCCTTCCTTCTATCACTGATCATGGTGACAATGAAATGAAAGCTGTGAGAGATGTAGAGGTTGTGGTTCCTAAAGCTTTCCTGCTGAGATGGACTGACTGAAGTGTCTTTTATGAGAAAAAGGTCTAAGAATGCATCACAAAACTAAGAGTGGATACCTTAAAATATGCACATAAAATATTAACTACTTAGTTACTTCGACACCAGATTTCTTCTCAAGTGTGTGTTTTGTACCTTGAACTGATAGAAATGAGTTTGTTTGATGCTTGATTTGTAACAGGTGCCGGTATTTAACCTGTCTTCTTTTATGTTGTTACAGACATCTCTGCCGTACTTGCCATAACAAGGAAAAAGCCAAAGGCCTGGGAAAGTACATTTGCCAGAAGTGCCATGCCATTATTGACGAACAACCTCTCATTTTCAAAAATGATCCTTATCACCCTGATCATTTCAACTGTGCAAACTGCGGGTAACTTGAGTTCCACAAAAGAAAACAGGAGAATGCTGGTTTTATTTGCTTCACCCATTTATGTTTTAAAGTGGAAAGCAGTACTGTACAGCAGGCAGAAGGGATGAGTTCTGAGTGCCTTGCTACTAGATACGTGTCTGGTTATACACATTTACCTGATCTAGTAAATGTGTATGTTTGGTGGCCCCGCCAGGCAGGGGGGTTGGAGCTACATGATCCTTGAAGTCCCTTCCAACCCACGTCATTCTGTGATTCTGTGGTTATGTCTGGTTGAAATTGTTCAGTTTCTTTATTCGTGCGCTCAATTAATGAATTTTTGAACAGGAAGGAACTTACTGCTGATGCTCGTGAGCTGAAGGGAGAATTATATTGCTTACCCTGCCATGACAAAATGGGTGTCCCCATCTGTGGAGCGTGTAGAAGACCAATTGAAGGACGTGTGGTGAATGCTATGGGCAAACAGTGGCACGTGGAGGTAAACATCAGCTGACGCATTGTCTTTCACAAATGTAAACATTAACATACTTAACTGGAATATCAACAATCAGTTTCCATGGAAGGATTAGGAAAGTATGCAGCAGTGATCAGCAAATGCATCCACTAATCCCATTTTCAACCTTCATATGTCTGATCTTCCACTGAGAAAAGACCTCTGCCTGCAGAGCTAAAGTCAGTAGTCCAAGGAAGCACTGCAAGGTCCTTGTAGAAGAAGATGTCACCAAGTGAGAAGCAGAATACATGGAAAGGCAGTAAAGTTTTATGACAAACTGTTCAAGGAAATGAAATGTTCAAGGCAGTGATCTGAAAGTACAAAACAATAGTTGTAATTCTTGTTTTCAAGATGGCGCAGCGAGCTCAGTAGGGTTTGATCATGTGCAGTATAGGGATTGTCTGTTTGTTTTCTTGAAAAAAACATTATTGACAAGATATATTAAAAAAAAATCCATGATTTCCTTCGTAGCATTTTGTTTGTGCAAAATGTGAAAAGCCATTCCTGGGTCATCGTCATTATGAGAGAAAAGGCTTGGCATATTGTGAGACCCACTATAACCAGGTAAGGTTGCATGTTCTTTAAAATAGGTTTGATTAACGGGGGATGGAAAACTGGGAAGATCCTGTTTTCTTATGATCACCTGTGAGAGTAAAGCTGATCAGTGGGTGTTCCACTGCAGTCAGTTTATATGGGTTTCTCTATAGGTAAGGTTTGCATTTAAAAGAGCAAACTGTATGTAATTCACAAAGGATAGCTGGGCTAATCAGAATCTAGTTGTTCTTCAAGTTTAGCATTGCTTATGTTGAGCTATTTCAAGCTTTTATACGTCTGTAACGTCAGAGCATCCATTTTTCCCCAAGAACATAAAGATGATTTGCCACTCAGGAGCTGTGGTTTAACACAAAGTCTTTGAGTAGTGAGGTCTTCCTTACAGATGCAATTCTAAGATGACCGTGTGTTAAGATACGCTGCATCAAGTAGCTCTTTCAACCAGTTGCTGAAGACTAACAAAGACTAAATTTGTCAGAGGACACCACCTAGTGACCACTTGCCTTTAAATAAGAGGTGTATGGAGTTTTAGCATTTCCCTCCAGACTCCTTTGACTGGGGAGTCCAGCAGCATAATGGATAGACCTTTCTTCTTTGGAAGCCAAATGCAAGGTGTCATGTACATGCCTTTGCTTGGATAAATAAAGGAGGGTTACATTTGGGAGTTGTAAGGCGTCTGCTAATTACAGATGGATCCTTAATTTGTCAGCGATGAAGGGCAGGTGATTGAAATATTGCTGGCATCTCTGCAGACAATAAATGCCAGGACATTATTAGCAATAGTATTGCAGTCACGATAGAGCAAGAACATACACCAGGCAAGAGCTGTGTGTTGAATGGATGTACAGATGTTCAGCTGGATGGTTACTAAAAACAAGTATGTGACTCTTCTTTGCTGAACTTCTAATGTTCAGAATTAGGGAAAAAGCAGAACAAAACCATATTTGTAGAGGGTCAAACAGATGCAAATAAATGTTTTCATCTTTAATATTACAAAGACTTTTTGTGATAAAATGATGCAAGATTGAATTGGAAACCCAAATCAGACTTGCCATCATTCTCCTTTATTTAAACTGAAATAAACAGGACAGCTATTGAAATACAGTTGAGAAATTACTGTCAATAAAATCATTACATTAAAAATTCATTGCTTCTCCTTCCTCTTCAGCTGTTTGGCGATGTATGTTTCCATTGCAATCGTGTGATTGAAGGAGATGGTAAGCAGTTCTCTAGCTGTTTTCTTAATGTTGTGTTTTGATGAAAGTTCTTTGTAAAAGTGGAAGGAATTTTGAATCCCTGACTGCTCCCATTAAACCACAAAGAAGCATTCTCTCTATCAGAAATTAGGATAGATGTGACTAGTTAGAGGCCAAATGGGAAGAAGACCTTACAGCAGGTGTTTCATGATGATGGAAGATCAAACAGGAGCTAAAGAGAACAGCTGGAAACCTTTTAAGTAATAACCAAGGCCAGGGATGCTGGGAGATGCAGAGAAAGCTTTCTGCCCCCACCAGCTTCAAAAAGAATGACCACAGAGGCATCTCCTCAAATGAATTTAGGGATCGTGACGCAGATTTGGAAAAGTATTTAGATACTGAACAGTTTAGGTGGGCTTTGTAAGGGATTTTTTTTAAGTGCCTGCCTTCCATTGTTTCAGTTTGGTTCCTGGAGATATTCACCTATCTGTCACAGGCACCTGTCTTCTGAAAATTGAGATTGATGGTAATTTCACAAAACCAGAAGGGAATCATACCTGGAAGGACTGTCCTCTGAAGGCATAACTGGAAGCATTTTAATTTTGTGGAGGAGAGATTGTTTTGTAGGCCTTTTGGGACTGTCATCAACGATAAAATGCCATAAGGCAAATCATTCCACATGCAGTCATGCCACGTGATTTTGTCCCTAGCTTCACCTGACTGAAGTAAACACATCTTAGCCTCACCTAAGCCAAAGCCATTATCAAAGTGGGAGGAAGCCTCTGGTATATAAAAGGAGCCATAAAGTAGTTCATAGTCATGTAAATATAGGGTGAGACCTACATTCCATGTGCGCTTTCCCCACACTTTGGGACTGGACTGTACCTGCAGAACGACAATCCAGAAGCGGCATCTTCTTTACTGTGATCCTGAATGAAGAGAACTGGGGCTTGGAGTGAATGAGAATGGTAATGCTAATGATTTACCCTATTTTTTTTTTCCCTTGCTCTAGTTGTGTCTGCCCTGAATAAGGCATGGTGTGTGAACTGTTTCGCTTGTTCAACTTGCAACACTAAGTTAACGCTCAAGTAAGTCAATCTATAGGTGTGATGCCTTCGAAACGTATCAGTGGTTATCTTTCAAATGTGAAATGTTGCTGTAGGTGTAACTGTTACGGTACAAAAGCCCTATGAACAACACTGAGAAATGTGCCTGTACCTTCCTCTTGCTCCATTTACTAATTTACATCTCTTTCAGCTGCCCGTTCCGTTCTTCCTTCAGTTCAGACTTCTTAACTCTTCTCCTTTTTCATCCCTTATTTTTTCTGCCTTTAACTCTGAAGGGATAAGTTTGTTGAAATTGATCTAAAACCTGTCTGCAAACACTGCTATGAGAAAATGCCAGATGAATTTAAGCGACGCCTCGCCAAACGGGAACGCGAAGCGAAGGTGAAAGAGAAAGAGAAGCAGAAAAAGAAAAAGCCCATCTGTTTGTAAACTTTTTTTCTCCTCACCGCCACCTGTGCTCCTTTCTTCTTTGGTCAGTGCTACAGATGCTTTTACTTAATGTTTTTGCATGCGTTCATGGCTGTCACAGCCTAATGTTTTTCAGCAAACTGCCACTTGATATATTGTTATTTTATTATCTTAAGCTTAGTTTGCTTAGCACTACAGCTGAGTTTGAAAGATTTTTTAAGAGTTATAAATAGGGACATAACACACTCAGAGTATTTCACTCACAGTCTGCAATGTATATAAAGTAATTTCATACATACGTACAAAGTGCAGTTGCAGTTGTTTGTCTGTGCACATTAATACAACCTGCATTTTCTCCAGTATCCCATCCACTAAAACTTTGTTTTCTTGCTATGTCGTTTTAGAAATAAATTTGTTGAGTTTGATATGAAGCCTGTCTGCAAAAAGTGCTACGAGAAGTTTCCTCTAGAGCTGAAGAAAAGACTGAAGAAATTAGCTGAAACTGTGGGAAGGAAGTGAAGACTTGGTCTGCTCTCCCTTTTCCTTAGGAAAATGTTACATCTGTTACTTGGGAGGGACTCTGAGGCTGTAATCAGGCAACAGATTACAATGCATGCCTTTCATCTTGAATTCTTCATTCTCTCTCTGAGTACATGTATATACAGATTTGTTGATAAACAGACCGTGCTCCTTTCAACTCACCCTGATAATGCACCAATACAAGCGAGCCATTGTGCACAGTAACCTCTGAGGAATTTTAGATTGAGAAAATATGCTTGTGAGTACCTGCAAAAACACACTGTGCCAACGTGCCCGACGTTAGGGGCATGTAGTGTCAATTATATTAATGAAAATATCAGTGTGCAAATTAAGCATGCATACAAAATTTCCCATGTCCTGGGCAAGAAACCAAACATACCTCATTTTCCAGAAAAAATAATGCTTGGATTTCAAGTCAGATAGTCATAGAATCATAGAATCACAAGGTTGGAAAGGACCTATAAGATCATCTGGTCCAACCGTCCCATCGAGGAGCCTTGTTTAAGGTGGTTTGAAAAGTACCATATTTCTAAATACAGTCACTGTACGAATGACCTACTTCCGATAGTTTGTACTTACACGCTGAATCTTTGTACATCAGACTTAGCATGAAAAATCTATATGAAGTCTAACTCCCACTGCAAGAAACGAGTATACTCAGATCTACTTGAATTTTGCTATATTCCATTCAGAATAACACGTTAACTTTTATATCAGCTTTTGCTTTTTATTTACTTTTTGTGCCTTATTCTGCTGGACCATATGTAACAGTGTTCCACTAAATATATATATATATATATATATATATAGTTTTATTTTTATTTCTTATTTTTGTGCAGAAACTATGTACGAGGTATTCTCAAAAGATAACAAAATTTGCCTTAATTATGCAGGATGCAAGAAGGATTTCATTTCAAGTGTGAATGCCTGAGGTTAAAGTTTAACTTCTAGGCTTCCCTGACTTCTGGAACAGCAATGAAAATGCGTATTTGAGTTAACTGGCAACATTACTTTTACACTGTGAGTGTGAATATATGCAGTTTGATCCTACTAGGATCTGTTTCTTCAGCCATCTTCAAGAACTGTGCCTGCAAATAGTCAGAATTCACTGTAGTATGTTTGTGCTTGTTTTATACTTCTGTACATGAAAATCTGTTTTTCCCTTTTCTGTCAAAAATACCGTTACTTAGAAATTCTCGATGGTACTGTGTTATCAAGTATGCAAACCTTTGTTTTCATATTAGAGACACGATTTTATATAATTACATCGTAGCAAGCAAAGTTTCCTTCCCTGTTTATGGAAAACCAAATGCTTTAAAACATCTTTCCTGTGTCATCAATAAAGGCTATGTTATTAAAACCTTTATCACCTCTCTTTCATGAGTGCTTGAGATGGGTGGAAAAGCATCTAGGCAGCTTTCCTTCGCTATGCTTCTACCTGTGACCATGTATGTAAAACTTTTCTACTGTCCGGACTTAAAGGAGACATATGCACTTTAGTTTTAAGGTTTAAAAAAGAAATTGTTGTTTTTATCATAACCAACAGCTTGATTCTGATTGGCTCTGACACCAGGTTTTCTGAAAGAAAATAAGTTGAAGAGGCACATCTTCCTCCCAGATTTTACTCTCTTCTCTTTTCACTGTAATGTTCATCCCAGACTTCCAGTTTACTGCTAGATAGGGTTTGTTGTTTTTTTTACTTCATTATTGTATATGGTTGTTCCATGCAGTAACAGTTCAGAAGTGCGTGGGGACAGGACTAGAGGTAATGGGATGAAAGTACAGCATAGGAAGTTCCGCACGAATGTGCGGAAGAACTTCTTTACAGTGAGGGTGACGGAGCACTGGAACAGGCTGCCCAGGGAGGTGGTGGAGTCTCCTTCTCTGGAGATATTCAAGACCCGCCTGGACGCCTACCTGTGTGACGTGGTGTAGGGAACCTGCTTTGGCAGGGGGGTTGGACTCGATGATCTCTAGAGGTCCCTTCCAACCCCTACAATTCTGTGATTCTGTGAGTAGCAGAATGCAGCCATTGCTGTGTTCATGACTGGAAGATTCCCCCCCCAAAAAAGTGTACATAAAAAGCAAAATAGTAACACTGTTGAGATTTTGGACCGTGCCATGGATCACTCAGCAGCTGTCTTTGGAGTAAACTATCATTGAAGTAATAACCATGGTTATTGTCATCCAAGAGCATTAACTAAAAGAAGAGCAAAACAGGGCCAAGGAGTGAGCTAGCAATTAGGCAGCCTGGACAATTACAGGTTTGTCGTTGAAGCTCACTTCCTGGCCTGTCAGTACTATAAATATTTCACATAGATGTAGATGCTTTGAGGCTGATTTTATTACAGAATCACAGAATTATCAAGGATGGAAAAGACCTATAAGATCATCTAGTCCAACCATTACCAATACTTCCTGTCTAAATCATATTCTTCAACACAACATCCAAACGTGTCTTGAACACTCCCATGGTCGGTGACTCCACCACCTCCCTGGGCAGTGCATTCCAATGCCTGACTACCCTTTCCGAGAAGTAATACTTCCTAATGTCCAGCCTGAATCTCCCCTGGCACAGCTTAAAACCATTCCCTCTAGTTCTATCATCAATTACATGAGAGAAGAGGCCAACCCCCAGCTCACTACAACCTCCCTTCAGGAAGTTATAGAGAGCTATAAGGTCTCCCCTGAGCCTCCTCTTCTCCAGGCTGAACAATCCTAGGTCCTTCAGCCTCGCCTCATAAGGCCTGTGCTCCAGACGCCTCACCAGCTTTGTAGCCCTCCTCTGAACGCGTTCCAGGGCCTCAATGTCCTTCTTGGAAGGGACATTGAGACCCTGGAGCGTGCCCACAGAAGGACAAGGAAGCTGTGAGAAGCAGCTTTGAAATCGAACGGCCCAACGTTCCACAGCTCAACTTCCCGCCGTCCGGTATTCACAAAGCGCATGCGTACGTTCGGCGCCTGCGCCGCCCCGCCCCGCGCTGTGACGTCTGTCGTGTCCGCGTTGGGCAGCGCAGGGCGTTGCGCCGTTTGCGGAGCGGGAACTTGCGTAACGCAGGAGTGTCAGCCTTCCGCCGCTTCCTCTTTCTCCTGTTGAGGCCCAGCGCGGTTACTGACGACGAGTGCCGGCCGGACGGCCGGGCTCGGCGCCATGATACGGCGCACGAAGCCCGAGGTGGAGAGATACGTCGCCTCCGTGCAGGCCGCCGCCTCCTCTCCTAGAGAGGTGAGTGCTGTGAGCCGGCACTGCCGGCGGTGCTTTCGCGGCCTCCCCTGGGCCGCGGTAGGGTCTGCTGCCCTCCCGCCCCATCCCTCCGCGGGGTGCCGGGGCTGAGGGCCGGCTGTGGGCTTTGCTGGTGCCCGGGATGGCTGGTGGGGGCCGGCGGGGCTGGGTGCGCGGGAAACGCGTGTGGGGCTGCCCGGCCGGGCGGCGCTTTGCGGCTTTATCCTAAGGGTGATCTAGTAAATGTGTATGTTTGGTGGCCCTGCTCGGCAGGGGGGGTGGAACTACATGATCCTTGAGGTCCCTTCCAACCCGGGTCATTCTGTGATTCTGTGAGGGGGAGGGGGGGTCGTGGTGTTCCCGCTCCCGGGAGTGAGTCAGAGCTTACTCAGGGGCTCGTGGAGTCGGGTGGGTGGGGAGTGGAAGCCGAGAGAAGCTGCTGGGAGGGATGGAGGGAGGGTGGGCGCGGAGTTGCCTCCTTGGAAACGTGGTTTGCCACAGCTGCGCGCTTCTTAAACCTGATGAGCCCTCGATAGCTTTGGAAGGAGCCCACCAGAGTGGCGAAGTACGGATCGCTCTTGTTCTGTAGGAATAGCTCCCGAGTTTTCAGCCTTCCCTCTGTTGAGGAACCAAGGAACGCGTGTTCGTAAGCTTTTGGATTTCTTTGGTGTGTTGTGTGGTTGTTTTTTCTGCCCCTGTGACAGCATTGTGAAACGTCAGTAATAATTAAGGGAGAGGAGTGTGTAGAAGTGCCGCTCTGCTACACAGGAGGCTCGAATCCTGGGAGTTGGACTCGATGATCTCTAAGGTCCCTTCCAACCCGCACGAGACTGTGATACTGTGTGAGAGGAGGGGAGAAGCAGCTTTGCTCCTGTGTGTTAGTAAGTGGGCAGACAGGTGATGCCCTGATATCTGGCAAATGGTGTGCAGGTCATAGTGAGCCGACTGATGCGGTTCATATGGGCAGTTTAATCTGGAAAGGTCCCTCTCTGCTGTTCCAAATTGGTTTTATTGCAGACATGGAGTATCGAGCAGTGTGTTGTACAGTGTGAATGCACACCACGATGCAGCAGGGCCTTTATGTGAGTGTAAGGCCTGCGTGCCTCCTCATTTTGACCTTCTCCAACCGCAGTGGAGTTGTCCTGTCACTTTGTTCAGTTGGCTTTGATGTTGTTTAGGCTACACAATGTTGACTGTATCACTGCCAAATTCGGAGATAGTCTTCAGCAGTGTTGGTATCCCTGTGGGGCTCAGCAGAAAAATATTCCCTCTCCTTTTGCTGTGCTCAAGGCCAACTGCTGTGGGTTTGTTTTCAGCTTTTCAGTGATGCTTATGGCTGGCTGTATAGTGCAGTCAATGATGGAAGTAGTTGTGTTGGTTTTGAGGAGGAGGGTTGTACAAGGCTGGAATAATTATTTTGAAGCTTCTTTCCAACCTCATTTACAAGGAGATATCAAACATGATTCTGGTCTGGTGCATGTCATTGTATCCATGTTTTACTTCACAACGCGGACTGAAAAATAGGGAGACCTGCATTCTTTGGAATTCAGTTGTAGAAATTATCAGGAATTGCTTCAGGGTGGGAAGAGGATTGGAGACTAAATTGAAGTGTATTTAGATTGTAGGAACTTGTTTCACATTTGGAGTCATAGATGTAATAATTAGTTCCAGTATTCCCAATTCTCAAACAGAATTTACTTCGGGAGTGACGCTTGGAGCCCAGATTTTAGATCTCTGTCGCTTTGTTCAGTTTTTGCTCATGACTTCCTAGTTCTCCAGCTCATTCACATGGGTAAAAATATTTCTTCAGTGCAGTAATTCAGTTCTGATGTTATCAGTCCAAGTTAACTTGAACTTGAGCACTCTGTGAGTAAAAGGTGAAAAAGCACTCTGTGAGTAAAAGGTGAAACACACCTCTCCAAAGGTATCGACTGAAGGGTAGAACAAGGAAATAAAAGTGAAGATTATAAAAGCCAATAGGCAAAACAGAGGGCAGGGCAGGCAGGAGATGACGGTGACAGAAGCATGAACAGGAGGAGCTGGCATTTATTTTCTTGTGTAACGTAGGTATATTACAGGAAAAAAAAGCTTCAATGTAGACAACCCCATTCTTCTCTCTTAGGTCAGAAGTGTTTATGAAATGTAACAAGTAGCTGACAATTACTTCAGAAGTGCTGTATATCTAAAATGTACCTGTCATATTTTCTTTCCTTCAGAGATCGTTGAAAGGATTCCTTTTTGCTAAGCTGTATTTTGAAATAAAAGAATATGAACTTGCTAAAAGGTAATAAATGTTCTGTATGTTGTTCTGTTCTTTAATGTGTAATAGAAAAGCTGAATGATGTAGAGTGGAGAAATGAAGGTTGTTATCGTGCTGTTTTAAGGCAGCAGTAAATGGAAGAATTTGGTGCCACTTAAATCCTCCTAAAACACCAACGTAAAGATGGGTACTTACATGGTGCTGTAAAAAACCAATATGGTTGGAATGTCTTTTATGCCACTGTATTATGTACTTCTTACAGTTCCTGTGAGCTGCTGCTTTATTTACTAAAGGCCAGTACTTGCAGGCAAATATGTAGCATCTGTACCTGTAGAAATAATGTTCCTTACTTGAGGGTCTAGATCAAGCACCCAGAACTAAATATGACTAGGTGTCCTGTATGGCAGAACAGGTAGAAGTGCCGCTCTGCTACACAGGAGGCTCAAATCCCGGGGGTTGGACTCAATGATCTCTAAGGTCCCTTCCAACCCGCACGAGACTGTGATACTGTGTGTGATGGCAGATTAAATTCCCACGTTAGCTGCAGGGTGTGGGGGGGACTTGTATTACTGAGAAATACTGACCCTTCTGTTTTGTGTTCTTCTGTTTACTCTGTAGATATATTTCTATTTATCTCAGTGTCCAAGAGAGAGATCCCAAAGCTCACAGGTTTCTGGGACAGATCTATGAAGCTCAGGATAACATAGAAAAAGCTTTTGGGTGTTACAAGGTAAGCACTTCACTCACCTCCCTGATGTCCTGCTTTATTCCTTCATAAATGGACTTGGTCTTTGTGCTGCCTGCTCTGATATCCTTTGGACTAGGAATCTGTAACCCCTGTACAATTTTTGTTTGTTTTCTCAGAGGTAGAGTGAACAGGGCAAGCGTATAAATGCAAAATTCACAGTCATTATTCAGGCTTTGGGGAGGGAGAGGGTGTGCCCAAAAGTCTTGTTCCCAGCACAGTGTAGTACTATCTGTCTTTGTGACTCAATTCTGTTTTTCAGAAATCTCTATATTAGGTTAAACTAGAGATCCTCCCAGTCCAGCTGTCTGAGTAGAGCAGCAGCTGGTGGTAGAGGCAGAGGAGCTGGTTTTGGCGTTATTTCTCTTGCAGTGTTCAGAATGCCAGCAGTTGTCTGGGTGTTACAAACTAATGTAAGCCTTCCACAAGGGAGGCTTTTCTTAAAGTAGTGAGAAAGTGCTTATTGATGGTTCTGATTTGTCTCGCTGGCTCTGTTTAGTGGGGGACGTATTTTCTTTCTTGTTCTATATGGATTGCAAGATCAAGTTACTAGTAACCTTTTTTCTTGGGTGTGTGCATGGGGAAAACCAGCGTTCTGTTGAGCTGAATCCCATCCAGAAAGACCTTGTACTGAAGATTGCAGAGTTGCTATGCAATAACGACATCACTGATGGAAGAGCCAAGTACTGGGTTGAGAAAGCTGCCAGGCTCTTCCCTGGGAATCCTGCTGCTTACAGATTGAAGGTAAATTCTAACTTCTATTCTCTGTTCTGTGCCTAAAAGCAACTTTAGTTTCTTTAAGTGATGGAGAAGCCATCACTTAATAGTATCCAAGAGGTCAAGATGAGATAGGTTAAGTATTGCCTCTGTGATGCGACTACACTGCTTTCTAGGTTTGCCTTATTTGAGTTAAAAACTGTAGAATGTAGGAGATGCTGTGATTCCCAAACACTGTGTATACAAATGCTTTCAGTCATACAATCTCACTTTTGTACAGGTTTTAGTTTCCTGTAGCACAACAGCAATGATATTGAAGTCTTGAGGCTTGTGCTTTGGGGTTTTGTGTGGTGGTTGGTGGGTTTTTTGTGTGTTTTTCTTTTTGTTTTTTAGTTTTTAGACAAGCTGTTCTGTATCAAGGTGTGCCATCTTTGAGCCAAATGGTTTCACAGTCTTAACTCAGCATCTACAAGATGCAAACTCCAGAGTTTTGGTTTTTTTTCTCACTTGTAAAGTACTTGTTAAACTCCCTGTAGCACCCAACAGCTTTTCAGAGTAGTTTGGGTAATGTACTCTGTAGTGGCAGTGAGAAAGCAGGTAATGTAGTTGCTGAAGAGGCTCTCATGGAAAATGAAATATTAACACATTGCCTTCCTATTTGATAGGAGCAGTTACTGGAGCATAAAGGTGAAGATGGATGGAATCAGCTCTTTGATATGATTCAAACAGAACTCTATGCGAGACCAGACGATATCTACCTTAACATCAGACTGGTTGCTCTCTACCGTTCAAATAATAGATTAAGAGATGCTGTGCTTCATTGTCAGGAGGCGGAGAAAAAAATACCTTTAGACTCAAGCTTGGAATGGTGTTCATGTGTCATAAAGACATTGGAGGTATTTAATCATATTTTGATCTGTCATAATCTTCCATAACCTTGAAACTGATGTTATTCTCTGAGTATGGTTACAGTGGCAGCTAATTCTCAAGTGACTTAACTCCTTCAAATGTAATGTCTGCTGAAACCAATTATTTACTTGGGTGTAGAGCAAATAAAGGTGATGACAAAACCTTTATTTGAGAAATAGGTGCTGTAGGAAGAGCTATTAAAGAGAAATTAACTCACAACTCCCAGTAACCATTTGGAAAAAGGGGCAAACTGAGGAATGCAGCCTTCTCCTGTTCATAATCTTGTGCCACGGGAGAAAGGCAGGGGAGGGGGAACCCACGCAGACTCAGGCTGCACACATGCTCCCGGAAGCACCACTGGGACAAAGGGTGGCTGTATCCCACCTCCTGCTCCAGGCTCTCACGTGCTCACGTGTTGGTTCAACCTGTGAGCTTGGAGTTCCATTACACTTGGGATTTTCTTAAACCTTATAGAGTTGTGTAGGTTTAGCTTCAAAATACAAAGTTAGGTACAGCAGCTCTGTCAGGGAGGGAATTGTTCAGACAGATAGTTCCTAGAACTTTGCTGCTGAAGAATATGTTAGTGTCTCATCCGGGAAACTGGATTATGTACTAGTGTGTTCTGGAGAAGCTCTTGCTTTCATAGAAGGATGATAGTTTCTTATTCTCTGGTGAACTTTTTTATTTAGGAATACCTTGAATCAGCACGAGACTTGGAGTCTGATAAAAATAATTGGAGAGCTATCAAGAAAGATCATCTGCTGGCTTATTCTAGCTTGGTTAAAATGACACTTGCTTCTAGAGATGTTCGAGAATGCAGAGAGGCACTTGAAAGGTATTGTTTTAACTTTTCAGTATTATTAAAAAAAGGAAATTGAATATTCTTTCTGGGATACAGAACTTCTAGCAGGCACCATTTTCACTGAGTAGCCATTTTGTGAATGGGAGGGAGGGATTCCTCTGTACTAACCATGAAACAAAAATCTACTCGGCTTGATCCCCAAGCTACAAGCTTCAGTGAAGACTCAGTGATACTCTGTGCCAGTTATCTTCTTTCACTTCAGCATGAGGATGTTGTGCTTTACTTCAGTTAATTTACATTTCTCAGACACTTGTGGATGGGCTTTGTCCTGGTGAAGTTAATACAACATACTAAAATATCTAAGATTGTTAGGTGTATACTATAAGTGGGAGATAGGAAGCCACCTGCATTCTTCTTGTGGGAAAACAGCTAATCCAGCTGACTTCAAGGTTTGTTGTCTGTGCCACAGCTGGAGTAGTACAAAACTATGTTTGTAGCCAATTAATTGAAGATCTGTGTTCATTTATTTCCCTTACTTTTATTTTCATACTGAGTTTTATTGATTTCACTTCAATAAACAGAGTTCAGAGCTCTGGGAGCTCAAGGCCATTGTCCTGCTCCCTTGTGCAATTCAGGGTTAAGCTACAGAAATGGCAGTAGCAGTTGAATGATGAAGTTACTTCATTCACGGCTAAATAACACTGACCTGAAGCACGCGATAGCTTTTACCAGGACTTAGCTGAAGATGAATCTTTTCTATATTCTAGTTTTGATCACGTGCTTCACTCTGTGAAGCCGTATGTGAATGGACCTGATGAGCTGTCTCGTACCTTCCTTGAAATGAAAGGACACTTCTACATGCATGCTGGAACTTTCCTGCTGAAAATGGCCCAGAACAATGAAGCACAATGGAGAGATGCATGTGAACTCGCAGCATTGTGTTATTTGAAAAGTTTCTACGTAAGTCACTGTTCGGTTTGTGCCTGTAGTTATTGCAGTTCTTGAACATTCTCACTGTACACACACTGCATACCTGTATTCCAAAAATTATCTGCTGTTTTTAAGGCTCTCTCCTCACCACATCTTATTCTTTCTCAGTTCTTTAGATTTCATCTGGTTTGAAGAAAATATCAACTGTTTCACTTGTCAGACATAAAGTTAACCCTTAAAGGCTAATGAGTGTATTTCCTAAAGGCTGTTGACTTTTCTGCAGTGCAGCTAAAATAACTAATATTAAGATTATTGGTATGGGTGGGAGGGGAATGACTTGAGTAGCTCTCACATACTTATTGCATAGACAACAGAGCTTGATCAATCTTTAATCTTTGCTTAATGAAATAAAACCTGTTTTCAGTTTTGAACAACTGCTTGCATTCAAAGATTACTTTCTCTTGTGTGCTCTGAAAGCTATTTGCAGTTGTTACAATTACTCACCTTGTGTCTTTTTCAGGGAAGAAAGAAGCTGTAACCATTCTTTTCTTTCTTTGCCAGATTCCTAAACCAAAGTTGAAGCTAATAAAAGGAGATCCTACTGGACAAGATATGCTGGAAATGTTGGCCTGTGACCGAAAAAGCCAGTCTGGTAATAAAAATTACTCATTATAAGTGTTCCGTAGTTCTGTTTTAATCTTATGTATAGCTAATTTCAGCGTTAATGGCTTGTTAAAGAACATGTTTGGTGTCTTGGAATATGCTATAAAACTTTCTGGTTTTTGGCTGCATATGAAATGCAAAACAGAAGTTTGATCCTGACGTGTAATGGGCTTTTTCTTTTTATCTCCATGACATTTAAGATATAATGAATCCTAGACTGCTGGTTTATGCCAACTAATATACTATTTGTAAGCACTGCTAGTCCCACATGTAGAAGAAAATATTGCTCTTCTCTTGTCGTTTTTGTTCCCTTTTTTTGTTCCAACAGGATTGCTGCTTTTTTTTTTGTTACTATTACTTTTGTAAAGCTTTGGCAGTCTTTTTCAGTCTGCACTTTTCTATGGGCTCTAGGTGAAAACAAAGAGAACACCAGGCATCAGGTTGAATTGTTCCTGAACAGATGAGACTGACAGCTACTTATTTTGAAGGCAATTGCGGTGCCCTTATAATAAAAATATGTAATTCTGGAGAGCTGGATTTAAAAATGCCTTGAGACTGCTGTCAGCCCATATGCTATACTGACTTAATTATAGGGAGAGTGTAACTTACGATATTTACAAATTTCTAAGGGGAAATCTTGATTCCCAGTCTAAAGTAGCAAGAATGACCCATTGCATCAAATATTGATGTCCTTGATTAAGTTGATTGTTCTTACATGAAATTACATTTTTCTAGGTCATATGCTGTTGAACTTAAGCCATGGCAAGGAAGACTTCTTGAAAGAGATTGTGGAATCTTTTGCAAACAAAAGTGGCTTATTTACATTGTTTGAAAGCCTCTTTGGGAGTGGAGCTTGTAGAGAGAGATCTTTCCTCAGCACAGATGATATGGGAGATGTCAGTACACAAGCACCAGTGCAAGGAGAACTTATTAAATACGATATTGGTAAGAGTGGTTGCTTAAACTCAATGTAATTGTGACTCTGTTTTAGAGGTTCTTCTACAAATGCTTCAGTTGCAACAAAAGACAAGTGTCTGTAATAGCTGCTCATCATTGTTCTTATCAGCGAGTGATTTGCAAGAAGTTTCACTTTCAGCTGTAGCTGAGAGGCAGTGTCATCATGCCAGGTTCTGAAGAATTTCTCACATGCTTCCTGCTTCCACACTGTTGTCTTCTGGTGTGTTCTGATTCATTTCCAGTTGAAGCTGGTTTAGCTTTTCATGTTTGTACTCTAGTAAGTGCTAATAAGGCACATACTTATTTATGTGTAATCTGTGAATACAGGTTAAAAGCATAAAAATGAAATAATTTCAGGATGAGTTGTGAACTAATGAGATCTTTCCATTTTTAAGCTTAACTTGATGATGAAGGCTGGCTTTGAAGTTGAGTGTAGAAAGAGTAGGGCACAAGTAGCCTTCTGCTTAGCTGTTAGAAAAATGTGTAGACTGTCCAATCTAAAACTACCGATCAGGGTGCAAAGCAATATGACTTATGGCCCTTTCTCTTTTTAAATATATGTGTATTTTATATATACAATGAAAGTTTATGCTAGTATGGCCTCTCTGAAGAAGTTTGTTCATAATGTTTTAAAATATGTAATACAATATTTAAAAAATGGTTTGTGCCTATTGCTCATAGGCTAAAGTTTTTCTCTGTTAGAGAAGTATGATATCTCTGTTTTTCACTTTGACAAAAGAAAGGTGTGCATTTCTATGAAATAGATATTGCTTCAGAAGTTATTTGTATAATATAAATAGGCGCAGAAATCACTTGAAGAATGCTACATCTTACTTGAAAATTCTTAGTTCCAGCTTGTTAGACAGAGGCAAACAGGTGGGAGAAGTTTGCTGGAGAAGTCCTTTGATGGAAGAAATATTCAGAGCTCCTTCTCTTGTAGTGAAACCCATCTTTCAGATACAGGTCTTCTTAAGCAGGAAGCGGATCCTAGCTTCTTACAACTTCTTTTTTTTTAATAGGTGCTGTTCGACTGCACTGTGGTAGTCTCCAGCACCTTGTGTGGCTTGGCCTGCAGTGGAATTCTATGTCAGTGTTATTCCCACTGCGGAAATTATTGAAACAGCTTTTTCACTTGCCCCAAGAAACATCAAGGCTTGAAACAGATGCTCCTGAATCCATTTGCCTGTTGGACCTTGAAGTAAGTAAACTTTCCAAGTTGTTAAATGCAATTAAATGCAGGTTCTTCTGGTACCTAATGTCATCTGTTTGTTTATCTTTACAAAAACAGGTATTTTTACTCGGGATGGTGTTCACTAGCAGCTTACAATTGCAAGAGAAGTTTAATATTCACTATGGTACACATCAGCCTCCTTTCTTACCATTGCTGCTGTGCAAACAGTACTATACTGAGAAGCAAAGAGCTTGGTGGGATGCTGTTCGTACTCTTATGCAGAAAAAAACAACGTAAGGCTTCTTCAGTTGGGAAATACTTCAACTAAACTTCTAGGTGGCTTCTGAATTGATTCCCATAGGTTGAGTAAATCCAATTCCTTTGGTTTAACATACTTTGAATGTTAAAGGTTTGTTGCTGTAGGGGTGTGAGATGCTTTAGAACTTTCTAAAAATGGGTTTTACATTTTATAATACTACATTTGTAAAGAAAAGCAGTTTTAGTCCTAAACTAGCTAGTTATATGCATCAAACAAATGACAAGTGAACATATGAAGAAGAGGGAATACTCATTGAGGAATATTTCTTCTGATATTCAGACCAGACTCGGCGACAAAACTGAAGCTTCTTGTACAGCATGGATTAAGTACTCTGCGAGCCCTGGAGAAACATGGCCTTCAGCCTGCCTTAATTATACACTGGGCAAGAAGCCTGCAAAAAACAGTAAGTTAAGATTATTTGCAACTAAGTACCATCTGTTTTTCTATAATTTTGCAAACTTAACAGACTAAATAAAATCAGATGAGAATGTAGTATTGAGACCTTCTGCTAATTTTGACAGGCTGACTAGAGCAACTATCTTATCTGACAAGTACTCTCTAGCTCACTACTCTCTTAACAGCACAGGTAAAAGTAATATTATTTTCTTTCTGTGTGTTACTTTCTGTAACACTATAGAAAGACCTCCTGAAATATATCACAACTGTCAGGTAAAAATTCTTAAAACTTCTCAAGAAAAAAAACAACAGAGAAGAAAAAGTATGGATAACATTTTATTGGAATTTTCTGCGATAGTTCGATTTTTCTCTTCTTCTACAGGGCATTAGTCTTAACTCCTTCTATGACCAGAAAGAATACATTGGAAGAAGTGTCTACTATTGGAAGAAAATTTTGCCTAGTTTGAAAACTATCAAAAAGCACAAAAGTATCCCTGAACCTACTGATCCTCTCTTCAAACATTTCCATAGTATGGATATTCAGGTACAGATTGATTATTCAGAGATGAGAGTAAGAGGGATTGTATATCACAAGCTTACATGTGAATTGTTTGGTTTTTTTGTGTGTTTTGTGTTGATGGTTTTTTGGTGGTTTTTTTTGTTATTGTACAACTAATGCAGTAAGACTGCTAATGCTGAGATTCAGTGGTATCTTTCTGCTGACCTTTTCTTAGTTTTGAAATTATCTGATTGGAAGACACTGAACTCTGTTAGTACCAGCTTTCTTGAAAAGCTAATATCATTAACCTTCTCCTATCTGATTACTTACTAGATGTTTGCAGTCACTGACTGTTCCAAGTATCCACATATGTGTTACATGTGACTTATCTTTTGTTTTGGTTGTAGGTCTTTCAGGTTGCAGACTATGAAGAAGAGGCGCATATAGCTTTTGCAATGTTGGATGCGGTTGAAGGCAGAACTGATGATGCTTTATTAGCATTTGAAGCTATTAAGAACGTGGTTTCATACTGGAATCTTGCCATTGTAAGTTTGTAAATTGCATTACCTCAAAATGCTTTTCTTTTACTTGTGTTCTGACCGATTCTTATCAACCAATATACTGTTGCTTAGCTTTGCCAAAGAAAGGCAGAGGAGATTGAGAATGATGATATGTTGCCAGAAGAACAAGAAGAACACAAAACCTATCTTCTTAAAAGAAAACATTACCTGATGAAGATCATTGATGAAAGCTCCTCTGATCCATCAGTAGCTGACAAAGTAAGTAATTCCTGCTTAACAGCTTGTTTTGAGAGGTGGAGTGGCTGCAAAATGAAACAATTTGCTTTCAAGTCAGTCTTTTTAAAACAGACTTTGCTTTGTGGCAAGTCAAACTTATTGTTTTCCCTCAGGACATATAACTGGCTGTACACCGTTAAGATGATATATCCTGGGGAGCTTCTGTGAAGATATCAGATTATGAAATGTTTTTGACTCTGTAGATGACAGCTTTTGTGTAAACAAATGGCTTTTGCTCACTGTCTTCTTAGTGAGGTTGATAGTTTCCAAGTAGAATTAATGCCTGTGTGAATTATCCTCTTACATGAATTTTAACAGATGTAGGGCTTTCCTGGGGGGAAAAGGAGCAACAAAAAAAACCTCCTAAAATTTCTGTAAGGAAAGCCTTGTGAACTATTCAGCCATAGATCAGAACACAGTCTCTTGCTCTGAGGAAGAGCTGCTATCATGACTTGCATTTCAAATAAATTTCTAGTTGCCAGTATCTGTTGAAACTGTGACGGAAATGCTGAATGCAGTGATCCAGGAGCTTGGAGAGAATGAGGAAGAGGAAAGTTTTGCCTCCGGAAATATCTCACAAGCTGCAGATCTGGAAGTAAAACATCCAACTCCATCACCGAAAAAGTTATCTTTTTCACCAACTAATGCCTACAAGGTATGTTAGCCAGTTACACTTTTTGGGACGTGTTACGTTTGAATAAAAAACTCAAGTTCAATTAGTTTTTTTTCTTTCCAGTTTTCTCCTAAGACTCTCCCTCAATGGGCAGAAGATCACAAGTCCTTACTTCAAATGTTGTGTCAGCAAGTGGAAGCTTTAAAGGTAAACAACTTCTGTCACTATATGCAGGACAGTTGATCTCTTTGTTCTGGTAACTGCTTTGTAACCCTACCATTGAACTAACCTTCACTTACTGGACTACAACTTAACTCAGTGAAGGTTACTGCTGTAAGCATTTGCTTAAATTAAGTATAAAACTGTATTGCCTACAAACTTTGATTTGTTACTCAGTTATAGGAGGTAGTCCTAAGGACTGTGTGTGCAGGAAGTTCTGTTTTCTTCAGCTTAGCTGTTGTCCTCTCGGTTCTGTTTTTTTTATTTCTAGCTTCAGGGAACAGTCTCAGTTTTGTACAGCGTGGGGTCTTTTTTTTTCTTCTTTTTCTCTGACTTTGAGCATGCTTTTAAATAACAAAGGAGTGCAGGGATCATTCCTTAAGTTTTCTTCAAGTATCTGTGTAGTATGTTTACGTTCTCTTAACTGAAACACTATCTTTAATAGAATGAAATGCAAGAAATGAAACTTAATAGTTCCAATGTAAGTGTGTCATCTCATCGGTGGCCTACTGAAAGCTATGGAACAGATACTATGTCAGATGGTTATCAGAGAGCACAAAATCTTCATGAAGCTCCTTTAACAGGTAAGTTGATGCTAAATTTTTAATTAAACACTTAGCTAAATGGAGTAAAACTTCTTAAATCCTTTTGACAGTGTTCTGAGATGAATGAGTAAAATTGGTCCCTGGGGAAACTTCATTCAAGTCAGTAACAGAAACTGGATATAAACTCTTGGTGTTCCTTTTCAGTTGCTACCACTGGCCCATCTGTTTACTATAGCCAGTCACCTGCTTATAACTCACAGTATCTTCTGAGAACTGCTGCAACCAATGTAACACCAACAAAGGTGAGGACAAATGTTTCTGCTCAAGCCTTTTCTATTAATGTATTGAAAACACCTGGTTTTGATTTTGTGTGTGGTTGGATATCACTGTAGTTCCCTAGATAGCATTTACTAAACTTGAGGTCTTCTGGAGACAGGCAGAAAGATCCATTATTGGTTAATCTTTGAGATATGGGGTTTGGAAGAAACAGCCAGCAAAACACGTTCATAAGGTGCTAATGTATGTCCACTGCTTGGTGTCAGTGATGTTCTTTTCCCCAAAATAGTATGGGGACGTGGTGGTTTTGACTTTTTTTTTCAATATTAAAGAAAAATGAGTCAGTTCATCTTATGCTTCTCCAGTCCTTGTTTTCGGATACCATTCAAGATTTGGACAAGTGATTAGAGTTGAAATCTAATTTGAAATTATACCTTGTTATTAAGAGTACGTGTTGCATGAGCTTTAGTGCCCTAAGACCATGTTCTCCTTTTCCACAATGAAATAATTGTTTTTTTTCTTTAGGCACCTGTCTATGGCATGAACAGACTTGCACCTCAGCAACATATATATGCTTATCAACAACCAATCCACACGCCACCTCTGCAAAACACTTCTGCCTGTGTGTTTCCTCAAGACATCTATGGTACACCTTTGCGTTTTGAGGCTCCTGCTGCTGGAATCATTTCTCCTCGTGGAGGTGATGATTACTACAACTATGGGGTTCCACAGGCGAGCACAAATCCACCACTACCCGAACCAGGCTATTTCACGAAACCATCAGTTGCATCCACAACTTTAAAACCTGCAGAATCCAAAGTGGTAGAATTTTCAAAAGCTAAATTTGGGCAGCCGGGGCCAGCTGAGGGATCAAAGCCACCTCAGCCAACACCCTTTAAATTCAACACTAACTTCAAATCTAATGATGGAGACTTTACCTTTTCTTCTCCTCTAGCTGCCACACAGCCTGCTAATGGAGCTTTTAATAGCAGTGAACGCCTTTTGAAGCTTTTAACATCAGACAAACCTTTACCAGATGAGCGATGCATTGATCAAAAAGGAGTTAACAGTCATGCAAATGGCCAAAGAAATGTCTTCAGTTTCAGTAATAAACATACTTCAGGTGTCTCCTTTACAGAAAGCATAGGACAAAACGTGCATAAAAACCCAGCTTTTGAAAAGAGTGATATGTTTAACTTCCAGGAGCCAAGCAAGCAGTTATTTGTAACTTCAAATTCTGATTTGGCCAATAGAAGTCATGAAACAGAGGGAGGAAGCACCCATGGTGGAGATGAGGATGATGATGGACCTCATTTTGATCCTGTGGTGCCACTCCCTGACAAGATTGAAGTAAAGACAGGCGAGGAAGATGAAGAAGAGTTCTTCTGCAACAGAGCTAAACTCTTCCGATTTGATGCAGAATCTAAAGAATGGAAAGAAAGAGGTATTGGAAACGTGAAAATACTGAAACATAAAGTATCCGGCAAATTCCGTCTCTTGATGAGAAGGGACCAAGTACTAAAAATCTGTGCAAATCACTACATAAATACTGATATGAAATTAGCTCCAAATGCTGGATCAGATAGGTCATTTGTATGGCATGCTTTAGATTATGCAGATGAGCTGCCAAAGCCAGAACAGCTTGCAATTCGTTTTAAAACACCAGAGGAAGCAATGCTTTTCAAAAGTAAGTTTGAGGAGTGTCAGAATACTTTAAAAACCTCGGGATCTAGTACTGATGCATCCATGACTCCAAGCACTGGAACTGCTAAAGAGACAACAACTCAAGATAACCAGGAGTCTAGCGGGTCAACATTAGGGATCTTGAACTCTGTATTTCGGTTCTCAAAAGACAGCGTGACCAGTGAATCTGATAGCAAAGGTAGTTTTACATCAACTTCAACTGCCCCTACCACTTTTTCATTTGGAAAGGAAGCCATACAAACCTATTCCTCTGGTGGGTTTGGACAGTCTCCCTTAAAGAAGAATCAGTGGGAGTGTAAAGTATGTTTAGTTTGGAACGAAGGAACTGTGAAGAACTGTGTCTCGTGCCAAAGCCCAAATCCAGATGCGTGGGAAACACGTGGCATCCCAGTAAGTGAATCTGCTGCAAGTTTCAAAGCTGGCAGTAGTGCCACTCAGGACAAATTGGGATCTGCCTTTGCTAAAAAGGAAGGTCAGTGGGACTGTAACGTCTGTTTAGTAAGAAATGAATCCACAGCCTCAAAATGCATTGCCTGCCAGAATCCAAGCAAAACTAATTCAGAAGTATCTCTTCAACAATTTTCCTTTAAACTTGAAAGACTAGATGCTCCAAAGACCACACAGAATGACTTGGGGACTGCTTTTTCTCTGAAAGGTCAGTGGAACTGCTCCGTATGCCTCGTCCAGAATGAAGCAACTGATGAAAACTGTCGTTCTTGTCAGAGTCCTAAATCTCAGAGTCAACCAAATGTGCCAGTATCTGCTGTTCAGACGCCTCCTGCTCCCAGCTTTGGTTCTGCTACTGATGCAAGTAAACCACAGAAAAATACGTTTGCTGAGCTTTTTGCCAAGAAGGAAGGACAGTGGGATTGTGATACTTGTCTTGTAAGGAACGAAGGCTCCTCACTGGCTTGTGTAGCTTGTCAAACACCAAATCCATCTAGTAAGTCCACCAGTGATGCTTCATTGTTTACTTCTGATTTGAAAAGTAAATCGTCTGAACCTGCTGGAGGACAGATGGGAACGGGTTTTAAGTGTGAATTCTTAGCAAAAAGCTTTAAGTTTGGTCATGCTGATCAAGGGAAAACACCAGCATTTGCATTTCAGAATCTTGCAGATGCAGAAGCAAAGCCTGCAAAAGAAGGATTTAACTTTTCAATGTTGATGCCTCCAGGTGGATTTAAGTTTGGCATACAGGAACCCAATAAAAATACCACTAACAAAGATGATCCACCCAAAGAGTGTACAACAGACTTGAAAAGCATTGATGAAAAGGACAAAAATGAACTGCCTTCAGGTAGTGGAGTTACACTCCAATCTCAAGAAACAGCAGACAAAGACAAGGGTGAGTTTACTTTTGGCCAGAACAGTAGTAGTACTTTTACTTTTGCTGATCTTGCAAAAAGTACCCCCAGTGCAGGCTTTCAGTTTGGCAAAAAAGACCCTAACTTTGAAGGCTTCTCAGGTGCGGGTGAACAGTTGTTTTCTTCAAAAGCTTCTAAAACTGGTCACAAAGCAAGCACCTCTACTGATTTTGGTGAGAAGGATGATGATGTGTACAAGACTGAAGACAGTGATGACATCCATTTTGAACCAATAGTTCAGATGCCTGAGAAGGTAGAACCATTTACAGGTGAGGAAGACGAGAAGGTGCTGTACTCCCAAAGAGTAAAGCTGTTCAGGTTTGATCCAGAAACAAGCCAGTGGAAAGAACGTGGGGTGGGCAACCTGAAGATTCTTAAAAATGAAGTTAATGGCAAAGTAAGAATACTAATGCGACGTGAGCAGGTACTGAAGGTATGTGCGAATCACTGGATAACAACAACAATGAACTTGAAACAGCTGTCAGGCTCAGACAAAGCGTGGATGTGGATGGCCAGTGACTTCTCTGATGGTGATGCAAAGCTGGAACAGCTGGCAGCAAAGTTCAAAACACCAGAGCAGGCTGAGGAGTTCAAACAGAAGTTTGAAGAATGTCAGAAGCTACTACTAGATATACCACTGCAGACACCCCATAAACTTGTTGATACAGGCAGGACAGCTCAGCTTATACAGAAAGCAGAAGAAATGAAGACTGGCTTAAAAGACCTCAAAACATTTCTGACAGATGACAAAACTAAACTAGCAGAAGAAGAAAACGTAAACTCTACTTGTGCCGCTGGTACTTCTGACAGCCTTACAAAGCCCAGTGCTGAAGGTACTGGGCCTGCTGTGGAGTGGAGTAACTGTGAATTGCGTGAAGAAGCATTGGATGACAGTTTAAGTAGCTCTGTATACGCATCACCTCTTGCAAGTAGCCCTGTAAGGAAAAATCTGTTTAGATTTGGAGAGTCTACATCAGGCTTTAATTTCAGCTTTAAGTCTGCCTTGAGTCCATCCAAATCTCCTGCTAAGCAGAACCAGAGTGGAACATCTGTGGGCACAGATGAAGATTCTGATCTTACTCAAGAAGAGGAGAGAGATGGGCAGTACTTTGAACCCGTAGTACCTCTGCCTGACCTTGTGGAAGTGACTAGTGGCGAGGAAAATGAGCAAGTTGTCTTCAGTCATAGAGCTAAACTGTATAGATATGATAGAGACACGAATCAGTGGAAGGAGAGAGGTATCGGGGACATCAAGATACTGCAGAACTATGACAGCAAACAAGCGCGTATAGTAATGAGAAGGGATCAGGTACTAAAGCTCTGTGCCAACCACAGAATAACACCAGATATGAACATGCAACAAATGAAAGGATCTGACAGAGCATGGGTGTGGACCGCATGCGATTTTGCAGATGGGGAAAGGAAAGTAGAGCTGCTAGCAGTGCGGTTCAAACTACAGGATGTTGCAGACTCATTTAAGCAAACTTTTGATGAAGCAAAGCAAGCCCAAGAGAAAGGCACATTGATAACACCTCATGTTTCTCGTACAAATACAGCCAAAGAATCTCCTTGTGGTAAGAACGCTGTAGCTGTACTGGAAGAAACTACCAGGGAAAGAACGGACCTCAGCCAAGTTGATGATGCTTCTGATACCACTGTAGAAGCTTCAGAGGTATCAAGTACCTCCGAAACGCCAACAAAAGCAGTGGTTTCCCCTCCAAAGTTTGTTTTTGGATCTGAATCTGTCAAGAGCATTTTCAGTAATGAAAAGTCGAAGACGTTCACATTTGGAAATACTTCAGCCACCGGTTCCCTCTTTGGATTTAGCTTTAATCCTCCGAGAAAAAGCGAAGATGGTATTTCAGCATCTCAGAAAGCAGAGCAGAAAAAAACAGGAGTAGCTGAACCACCCCAAAGCTGTAGTGCACCTCAGAAACCTTTGGACAGCAAAGCATCCAACCTGGGTCCTTCGGCGCAAGATGGGCCCTCAAACTTCTCATTTAAAATTCTGGAAAAAGGTGAGTGTTCATTGATCTGGTAATTGATTGAAGCGTGCAACTTGTTAGTCAGTTTATTAATGCTAGTCATTGTGTTACTGCTTCTGTCTTAAGAATATGTAGTTTCTTTCAGTTCTAATGCACATATGTGAATCTTCCAATTCTAGACTTTCAACTTGAATGAATATGAAGTTGTAGTTATTTGCACGTAGAAATACAAATGTGCCTTATGTGGGATTCAGTATTACTTTTTAGTGAAAAACAGAATTGCCGGTAGGATTTGGGGATCTTTATGAGACATTGAAAATGTCAATGTTAAGTGCTGAAAGTGCATTTTTGGAGTTGAGCTTTTGTCTGCGCGCAGACTTCGCTCTGACGGGTAAACTATGTGAGCAGCACTTGTACATAACCTTAAACTCAAATAATCCCTGTGGCTGTGCAGATGGGTGTTCTGAAGCTACACTTGGTACATTTACTTGAAGTCTTCCATGAGTGGTCTGTGCAGTCGCTGATGCACAGCCTCAGTCACACCAGTTGTCTTTCACTTAGCTTCAGAGGAGATCCTGTGATTACATCCTTAGTTACCCAGTCTCTGATACTAGCTAAAAGATGAGCTTGCAGAAGCAGTGGCTGCAGTGAGTTCATTGTGATGTGCTCAGGTAGGTACCTTTGTGCAAAGACAGAGATTTGCTGGCTTTGTACTGATAGAGGATTTCATGCGCTGCTTCCTACCATTGCAGGACTGTTTCACCAGTTTTAATTTATACATCAGTCTCAGTTGTATGAAGACAAACTGTTTCTTAACTATAAGACACTAAGTGAGATGCTGGAGATGTTAACTGCAGTTTTATTCACAGGGGCTGGATAAGCGTGTATAGCATTAAATGTCAGTTTTCCTAGTCTGATGTGTAAATGTGAAATGCTTCCAGAATATGCATAAGTTTGTTTTCCTCCCTTGAAAATTTCAGTAAAACATTTCTATCCAAACAATTTATTTTTTAGGATTTAATTTTAGCCTTTTTAAATCTAATCCAATGGCCTTTTGGACAAGCACAACTCCCTTGCAACCTGATAGTTAAAAGGTATTTACATGCTGCACTGAATGTGTGATTAAAAACACTTGAGCAGGCACGGCCAGCAGCCCGACTGTGGCAGAGCAGTTGGCTTGTAATCCTGACAGTTAATATGCATGCTGGAGGAGAGTACTTAAAATTTGCTGAGTACTGTATTTGTGCTTCAAGAGAATGTCTTTAGCCTTTGATGTGCGAGCACAAGGATGGCCCTGTTTACGCTTTGGCTTTGGTTTGCCTTATTTTCTCAGGGTATTCAGAAATCTGCCTTGCGCTTCTCCTTCACGGTTTTACTGATCACGCATGCAAGATCCGTAAAATTCCTCCTTACTAAAGGAATTGTATTGTGTTTTTATGACTTATGAAATATGCATCTCTTCCTACTCGAGGTCTTCCACGTTACTGATGTATACTTGAATATTTCAAAGCCTGTTGGCTAGTAAAACTTGAGTGTATTTAGCTCTGTTGGTAGTATTTAATTCCATTTCCTGATTATCAGTGTGAACTACACTTGTGCAGAAGAGTAGAGAGAAATGAGAGAGCTAAATGTAGCTAGTTTGTATGTATGTGCTTCATATATAATATGGAATCCACCTTTGCTACTCATAAAGCTTTTGCTGATGTAGCTGACTTGTTTACATCCAGAATCCCTAACTGTGCTCTTACCCTTTTAGCTTGTGTCATTATAAGATGTTTTCAACTGTGCTTCTTGTAAGTCTGCCTGCTAATCAGAGCCCCTCATAGGGAACGTCTCTCAGTCAGTGGTTTCTGAGTTGTGCTCAGGCAGCGTTCACAAGAAATTTAACCTTAAGTTATTTGCTACGGAGATGCAAAACAACAGAGCTTTTCTTAGTTTCTTCTTAAGCTCTTTTCACAAGCTTTTCCCAAGTGTTCTACAGCTCAAGTTCACAGTTATGTCAGTTGCGTGTTACTGTGTCACTTCCATGCATAAGGATTTAAGCCTCAGTGCCTTTCCCTTCACATGAAGCAGCTGTTCACTGACATGGCAAGGGAATAACAACGGACTTGCTAGATATCAGGTCTATCTGGCCTTTCAGTCAAAGCTGAAATAAAAGTGAAGAATATATAAAACAAAAACAAAGAGGGCAATGTTCCAACTGTTGTGCATGGCATTGTCCTTTCTTTTGTTCTCTTTATATACTAAGAACTGTTCTGTGGATTTTTTTTTTTTTTCTTTGAGTAGAAGGTTCTGTTATGACAAAACCAACAGTCTTTTAATGTACTGTATACACCCATGGCACTGCTTTTGTGGCAGTCTGTGAAGATAAATTCAAGCTGCTTGCAGCTTTTATAAGTAAGAAAGATGAACTTTCTTGTGGGGAGACTGAATGAGAACTGATGTAAGTTATCTAGCAAACGTCTTGCTCAGCCTTAATATTCTGAGGGTAAACACAGGTTGTAATCCTTACTGTTTTTGTCACTTCTTCGAGTAGATTTTGGGACCACTCTGATCTCAATCAGCTTTTGGTCAATTTGTGGAGAGCTTTACCTGTGGATTGATCTGAACTGGATTAGTGTGTTTCTAATGTGCTTCTTCTGTTCAGCTACTTTGCATTAAGGTTCCTTGAACCTCTGTGATGAGCTGCATGAGAACTTGCTTGACTGCTTAGCTGATCTCAGTGAATAAAGCACATTCTTACAGGCTGGATACCTGCCTACCTTTGTAGTGTGGTACCAGATGCCACCAATTCTTTAAGCAGCTGGAGTTTCTTATTTTATTTGTGTGTGTGTGAGGTTCTGAGAAAATATATTAAATCATCTCTAGCTTTCCGTCATAAGAATTCAGATTTGTTGTTCTTATTGTATCTTATTACATACAAAGTACACATCTTATTGTATGCGTACTTTGTATGTAAGCTCAGAAGAGCTACTGAGATCTAAAATGAATTTATAAGACTGCTGTAGAGGAGTCTGAAGCAATTAACATCTAATGGAAGGGAGTCAATCAATTGGGGTCATAAAGGCTGGGAAAGGAATACTTAAAAGCAGTGTTAAAATTGAACTAGCACATAGAACTTTGGATATTATCTTATAGTTAACTTGTGTGTTTCTCTTAAAGTTTTATTTCTAAATTACTGATCTAAACAAACTCCATACACATGACCCTAAAACTGATACATCCTTCTCTGCTTCCATTCTTTTGCAATAACTTTACATCTTTAGTTTTAACTGTTGAATGTAATGCTTATTCTGCTTGTACTGAATAAGCTGCTTTCTATTGAGAAGGGAGGAGAATAAGTTTCATAATAAAATCAGTAGTGGTATTTCTTTTTGCTGGAAAAGCTAGGTAAATTTGAGAATGTTGAGAGCAGTATTTTAGTTGCTTCAGTAGCACAGAACTACAAGATCACTGCTATAACAAGTTTCGGTAATAGCTGTTGTGGTAAGAAGTTGAGATGAGTCAGAAGCACAGGTCCCAGAAGTAATTTGAAATAAATTCTATTCAGTTGCTGTTTAATATCTTCTGGAATTTCAAATACTCAAAGCTTTTCAGAAGTACTTGTTGCTGCAGACAGCTTTATATTTATTACCCTATTCTTCAGTCTGTGGTTTTGTTTTTCCTCTATAGATAATACTTATATGGCTTTTTCCTGTAGTTGTGTTTTGTTTGGCGTAAGGTCATAAGTAATTCTTGTAACAATATAAAAGTGCTGACCTGTTCCTGGTCTAAGACTTGAATTTCAAAGGTGATAGTAGGTAGTTGGGCTTGCAGATTAGAACTTCTTATATCATAGCACAATCTGTGTCTTTGTCCTAGTGTTCTGTATCTTTGGTAATCATCTACATGAATACAAGGAAAATGTAGTATTAATTCAACTCCATAACATGGGCAGTGGGAAGCTAATGTTGCTACTTATAAGAAATAATTTAATTTTCATGTTTTGTTCAATTTATATACAAAGTTGAGAAGACAGCTGAGCCATCAGACAGTCCACCATCTGATGATGTTGTGATTGTGTACGAGCTCACACCTACCCCAGAACAGAGAGCTCTCGCTGGCTTTCTTAAGCTACCTTCAACCTTCTTCTGTTACAAGAATAAGCCTGGATATGTGAGTGAAGAGGATGATGGTAAGGAATGTCAAAGTTGATCTTAGTGTTGCTTTTTTAGTAGAGAAATAGCGTCCATCGGTTGTAGTAGCACGAATATTGTTTAAATTGAGAAAAACTGTCATCTTATTTTTGATCAGTGACCCTCCATCACCCTTCCCAAATCTGTTTTGTGACACTCTTAGTAACAAGGTGCTTGTTTTCTGAAAACGTGAAGCCTGTGTCACAAATCTAGACAGAAAAAAGTGTCAGTAGTATAATAAAGCACCAGCACGCAAATAAGAATGGATTGAAAGCTTACTTGCTGATGTGTCAAGTTCTTAACATTTGTGCAGTCTATGTGAGTCTTGTGTGCTTGACCAGACTTGTGAGTCTGAAGGGCTTTAACAAATGTAGACTCCTCTGTATTTGGAAGATCCCTGAGATCCCTCTCATACTTGTTTCCTGTATTTAAGATGAAGACTATGAAACAGCAGTTAAGAAACTTAATGGAAGACTGTATCCCAGCAATGAAAAAGAAGGAAGGAAATCACAAGGTATGTCTGAAAACACAGCAGTTAATTTCTTAGATGCTGAAGTTGAATCTTGAAATCTGGAGGACACTTAGCCTAACTCACTATTTCCTGAGGGTGGATGGTGTTAGAAACACTGATGTACATTTTAGAGAGCATCCAAACAAGAATGTCAAACTGTTTTCCTACCCTCAGACTTCTGCTTTTCTTTTGACTGTGTGGAGCTGAGCTTTGTAAGATGCTTTGAAAGACTGGGGCATAGAAAAGCTGCCTACCGTTGTGAACATTTGCTATTTCTGCAGATAGTTGGCTTGTATTATAAGAGTTGTTAGCTGTTTTGTTTTGTTTTGCTTTGCTTTTAAGTACCTTGTTTTAAAGGTATAGCTCTGTATATTTTACAGTTAGACACAAGTGCGGAAGAGTGAGTATGCTTCCTTACAGTTATTTTGGCTGTGCCTCAAGTATCCGTGTTTGATAACTGAATTTCAATAGATGTATAAATGAGGTTTGCTTTCTGAGGATGAGTTTTTATGTACTAAAAAAAGGTGGCATGTATTGAGCTACCAGAAATACAAGTAAATGTCAAAGGAAGCTAGTAGCTGTAGTGGCAGTTGCAAGGTTAAAATCTTCATTATGGCGTAGAAGTTATTTGATAGCAACAGAAAACTGGAGTATTACAAATGTGCAGTTCCTTGGCCAACCTGAATGATTAGCTTTTTAAATAATGACGCTATTTCAGAAGTTCTAAATTTAAGATGTTCTGAGTATTATTAGGTTACTTTATAATGTCTGTGCCAAAAATGATCACAGTCTTATCAGCTGTTCTCCACTAACTTTTGTTCTTTGTAGTAGGCGCCCCAGTCAAACATGAATTGGAGAGAGAATGTGTTACTGCTGCAGAAAAAACTGCACCTTCTGAGGAGAAGGCTGAAGGAGAAACTCCACAGGTCCCTTCGACATCTGTCTGTGGCGTTAGCAGTAATGCGGAGGATGCCAGTCGAGAAGACTCTCAGAAAGAAGTTAAAACTCAAAGAAAGAAAGTACGAGTCAAGTCTTTAAAAAAGTTTAGGCAATAAATTTGCAGAATTATTCTTAGATTGTTTTCACTTAGTCAGAAATAAAATATCCAGCAGATTAAAAGCTACTTGACTTGTTTGGCTGTGTCTCATCAAGTCTGCTGTGGCACTGGAACTAAGATGCAGATCTTAAGGTTCTCAGGGAGAGAAAGGAAACAGCTTTACCTCCTAAAGCAGAAGCAACTTTGGTTAGTAGAATTCCTCCTAGCAGGTATATAAGAGTTAAGTGATTTCCAAGGGAAATGGTGCTTGCTTTGGAATTGTACTGCTTCAAAAGTACTTCAGTCACTTGTTGAGTTGAACTTCATTGTGTTTTAAGAGTAATTGTTGGAAGGATTCAGACATTCTTCGTATTTCTTGGGTTTTTTTTTCCTAAGTTGTTCGCTTCTCTTAATCCCTGTTAGCTGTTCTGAAGCGTTAGTAGCACTATAGGAAAGTTGTAGTCTGAGAACTTAATATCATGATACTGCTGTTGTAATTAAATGAAGAAATCAATAAGATTGGAGGGAGGAGAGAGGAGAAATGTGGCTTTTTTGGAGAGAGTGGTTATTCTTAGTGTCCAGACTTAATGTGGTTTGAGTATTAGGCTCTCCTGGCTTATATGCTTACTGTTTTATTAATCTCAGGAGAGTGAAGTTACAAGTTCAACTGACTTGGTCTCTACAAGTAAAGAAGAATTACATGCTCCTTCAACCACTGAAGCAACAGCGGTATTTGTGCAGTCAGTTGCTAGCAGTGAAGAACCAGATTCCACAGAAACTGCTCACGTATCACAGAATTTACCAGGAGGTGATGATAAACCTGTGGACCTGTCAGCTAAAAAAGAAAATGATTCTGAATGCTCTGAGTCAACACAAGGTAAAGTTAGGAGTACGTAATGGTTTGTTTGGGTCTTTTTGTGTGTGTATGTGTGTGTAGGAGCTTAAGTTTGCTTTTTTATAGGTTAGTTTAATTTACCCATAGCATTGAACAGTTCATAGAATCACAGAATTGTAGGGGTTGGAAGGACCTCTAGAGGTCATCGCGTCCAACCCCCCTGCCAAAGCAGGTTCCCTACACCACGTCACACAGGTAGGCGTCCAGGCGGATCTTGAATATCTCCAGAGAAGGAGACTCCACCACCCCCCGGGCAGCCAGTTCCAGTGCTCTATCACCCTCATTGTGAGTTACAGCAGTTACATTCAGTCACAGCACTGAATTTGAGGCACAGGTATTGGTCTTGTGAAAACATGAAGGGGAATGAGAATACTTCTGCCTATCGGATTCTAGTGTGTTCAGATGACTACTACAGAGCACTGCTGCTCTCTGTTGAATGATTTGTACTTCTATTAGTGTATTGTTGAATACCATGCGAGTACTTATTCGAGCTGTGTGGATCTGCAGTCTCAGAAACAGCATGCTGAAACTCAAACTTGAGCGGTTTTTTGGACTAAAAATGACACTAAAAATGACTAAAAAGTGTCATTATGAGAAGTCACGTGCAAATTTTAAGGCTTCTCCAGTTTTTCCTTTACAACTGTATGATATCAAAAACATTTTCCTTTAAGAAAGAGAAAAACATGCGACTTTTCCATCTTTGACAGAACACAAACCTGTCTCGTTTGGCTTTGGTAATGCTTCAGGCTTGTCGTTTGCTGATCTGGCTTCCAAGAACTCTGGAGACTTTGCTTTTGGCTCTAAAGGTGAGTTAAGCTTAAGCCTTTGGTACAGTCACGCATCTGGGTTTGTGCTTCCTACAATAAACCTATGTGCACCAGATTGCTGCTTATTGTTAATCTTTGTTCTTAACAACAAGTTTAAAATGTAATTCTCTTAATTGCAGATAAAAACTTCAAATGGGCCAACACAGGAGCAGCTGTTTTTGGAGTACAGACGGCCAGTAAGGCAGACGAAGATGAAGGTGGTAGTGATGATGAAGTGGTACATAGTGATGATATTCACTTTGAGCCAATTGTCTCCTTACCAGAGGTGAGGGAAGTTTCAGGACTTAAAAAGTATTAAGATAAATGTATGTGCTAACAGCAGGATTTTTAAGAAGAAATAAGAAAAGATTTCATTCTGCTTTCTGCCTGTTGTGCTTTGTTGTGTATTTCCTTATGTCCTGTATTTTTTTACTCTGCCTGTGTGGACACACCTTGCTGTTCTGAATCTTAGTACAGCTTTGCACTGGGGAAGTGTAAATCAGTTGATGATGCGAACTTCATGCAGATGCGTACAAGTAACTTCAGAAAGTTAAATCTAATTCATTATAGTGTATTTGAAAAATGATGTGGAGGAGGGGGGCTTGAATAATAATACAGCTCTGATTTTTCTACTGATGACCTGTAGCTTGAGTTCTGTGAAAGCCTTCCCTATTCAACTTTTCTTTTGCTTTAACCTAGATGTGAGAGCACAGGAATCGCTGAGTACAATTAACTGTATGGGGCTAAGAAAGCTCACCTTTGTAGTTGGAAAGGAAGTACAAGCTTTTTAGGAAGTAGAAGAACTTTAAGCCCAAGCAAAGCTTAGTTTAACTTGAAGTAGCCTTACGTAACTTTGTGAGGCTTAACACAGTTGTTCACGTCTGGATTTTGTATTTAACTTTGGTGTGCCTAGTAAGATGAGAAGCTCTCAATGTCTATTATATTTTAGTTTAGCTTCCTGTAAAAACTTAATTACACATTAGTATAATGATGAAACAAGACTAATAGAGAACAAATAAACAGTATGTAATGTCCTTTATTTGGAGCAGCTAATCTGATGAAGTCTGCAAAATATCATCTTCCTCTTTCTTCTTCAGTATTTTGTATGCCTTTCCTCATCTGTTAATCATACTGCGACTTACGATGTTTTCTTTCGTGCCTTTCCTGCTCTTTTTCTCCTTCAGTGCTACTTCTCCCACCGGAAATGCTTGTCTGTCACAAATTTCACCAGTTGTTTCAAGTTTTCTTTAGCTTTGGAAGATCTATTAACTGAAGGATGTTAAAAACCAGTAGTATGCACACGTAAAGTGAGGGAAATATGCAGCTGTGAGGCCTCCATTTATTATTTTCAGTTGATATTTATTCTGATCAAATGTCAGTATTAAATTATGTCAGTCTTTAAAAGGGAAATACCTGGAATGCTGATAGTGCTGTGTTATCACTCTGCACGTCAGTCAGCAGACCTAAACTTTTACTGGGAAATAGGCCATAACACTTGGTAGCTTAAAAAACAAACAATATCCTATGCAGGTGGGGGTGCAGTGTTGCGTTGCTAAAATGAATTTCAAATGCTGGAATTGGTTGTGCTCTTGTGTTCTGAGAAGGCTGGGCTTTTCATTCACTTCAGTGCACGATGAGTGTCTGTGGAACTGTGGTTACAAAACTACCAAAGAAAGGAAAACATTGAATAATTTTGCATTATCTGATGTCAGAATTGTAACAACATTATTGGTGACGACAACTTCTTGGCAAGTCACACATTACTGTGCCATGTTTTAGGTGGAGGTAAAGTCTGGAGAAGAAGATGAAGAAATTCTCTTCAAAGAGAGGGCAAAACTTTACAGGTGGGACAGAGATGCTACTCAGTGGAAGGAGCGCGGTGTTGGAGAGCTAAAGATCCTCTTCCATACACAGAAGAAGTGTTACAGGATCCTGATGAGAAGAGACCAAGTTCTTAAAGTGTGTGCAAACCACGTCATCACCAAAGAAATGAACTTAGTGCCCTCTGATACATCAAACAATGTTTTGATTTGGACAGCAACAGATTATGCCGGTGAGTTGGCTGAGTAGTTTTTGCAGTTCTTTTCCATATCTTCTGCAGTTTGTGTGGCTTTGTTTTACCCTGGAAATTATACAGAACAAAAGCTTTTAATCTCTTGCTGCAGTGAGTAGAGCTAAAGAAATCTCTTCTTGGATTTGTTTTCAGATGGTGAAGTGAAAGTAGAACAATTTGCGGTCAGATTTAAAGTTCAAGAGCTGGCTAATTCTTTCAAGAGGAGGTTTGAAGAATGCCAGCAAAGCTTGTCAGAGCTACAGAAGGGCCACCTCTCTGTGGCAGCGGAGCTGTCAAAGGACACCAACCCTGTTGTGTATTTTAACATTTCTGCCAACGATGAACCTTTAGGACGCATAACCATGGAGCTGTTTGCAAATATTGTCCCTCGAACAGCTGAAAACTTCAGGGCCCTGTGCACAGGAGAGAAAGGCTTTGGATTCAAGAATACCAGATTTCACAGAATAGTCAGTGACTTCATTTGTCAGGTAAGCTTAATGTGAAGGCTTTTTATTGAGAGAAAAAATGCATCTTGGCTAACAATGGTGCTACAACCTGGGAGATAGGAATGGCGCAATCAGCTTGTGCTGCCCTAAGCCAAGCGCTTTAGTGTTACTTAGTGCTGCTATGTTAGTACAGGGAAAAGAATAATGAAGAAGAAACTTAGCAAGGATGAGCGACAGAAGCAGCAAGGAAACTGAGGCTTCCCAAAACTAACATTCAGCCTTTCTTTCTACAGAAGGGAAACTTCCCAATGCTCACCTGCTAAGAGCACCTGCTTGTCAGGCTTCTGTTAACATTTTGAAGTATGCTTTGTATTTCACATAACCTCCACTGTGAAATTACACTTTATGAATTTTAGATTCTCACAGCTCAGCAAGAAAGCCCTTTGGTCTCATATCATGCAGTAGCTCCGTCCTTAAAATACTCAGATTTCCCACTTAAAATATCAGTTTGCAGTGTGTGAAACCCATGAAGACAGCACTAGCTTTGTGTGTTAGTAGCACTAGCAAGTTTGTTGTAAATTCTGAAGGCATGGGAGATTGATCTCTGTTCAACATACACCTTCATTTTCTAGAATTCTCACAATTCTCTGTGTGCCTCAGTGAGATAATGCAGCTGCCAGATGGAAGGGCAAAATGGTGTAGAAAGCAGACAGTGTGGAAGAGCGGTCTAGGGATGTGGAGCAGGGAGGTAAAATGCTGTACTCAGTAAAAATGGGTAACTTCATGCTAATGTTTTCTTCCATGATCAAAGCAGATGAAGCTGAGCTGCCTTATAGCCAAGTAAATATGGTACCTATGAAAAGTTATAATGAGGTTTACTTTTGTTCTTCCAAATGGAATTCTTTCTTATTGAGCGCTGTTGGTTGATGTCTGGGGACTTGTAAGTTAATTCTGTCCACTATTTTTCTATTGTTTTTAAGGGAGGTGATATAACTAATCATGATGGAACGGGTGGGCGATCGATTTATGGTGAAGCATTTGAAGATGAGAATTTCGAAGTGAAACACACTGGTCCTGGGTTGCTGTCAATGGCAAATAGGGGCCGGGATACAAACAGCTCTCAGTTCTTCATAACACTCAAAAAAGCAGAACACCTGGACTTCAAACACGTCGTATTTGGATTCGTGAAAGATGGAATGGATGTCGTGAGAAAGATTGAATCCTTTGGTTCTCCTAAAGGGCTGGTAAATGGAAGAGTCGTCATTACAGACTGTGGGCAATTATAGAACAATGGCTTGGAGTATACGGATGTTCTAGCGATATGAGTTGGTATTTAGATGTTATTAACTAATTATTTCAACTTCTTAAAAATGGACACTTCTGATGTATAAATGTAAAATTACAGCTTATAGTTGTTTTTTATGTGTTCAAATCGATTTTTTGTTTGGTTTTTTTTTTTTTGCATGTTAAATAAAGTTCAGACACTGGCATATTTTAGGTGTATTTGTGTTATCCTGACATTTGTATTGAATGTCAAATTTTAAAAATTAAACCTTAGTCTTGTTAAAATAATTGTCTTGTCCTCACTTTGGCCTTTTTAGGAGCAGAACAAAGTATTGTGTGATCTGGCTTCTTGCTCCCCTGCAGCTTTCAGTGTGCAAATTGTAGATGCTGTAACTGCCAGCCAGTAAACCAAAGGCCTTTGAAATGTAATGCTTAATCTGAACAGAAAGCAAGCCAAGGCAGCTAGCCAGGTAATGCTGACTTGTACTATTTACAATCTCTAACACCTCAGTAATTGAAGGGTGAGAACAGTTCCTACATGCATTCTTGGACACAGAATTTCACTGTTACTTACTGGAGGAATTTACTTTTCAGAGCTGCAGTTTCTTTTGTACATAAGACTTTAAGTGACTTGTACAGTTTAGTGACAACTCCAGTGAACTTTGAATGTTGTTTCAAAAGCTGCAGTATAGTTTGCTGCTGTAACTATGACAGAGGGCACTTGTGGCTGTCTTCTCAATGTGTTTATCAGCTCTGTCTCTTGCAGCAGACTTTGGCATTGCAGAACTGCGTTCTTTGAAAAACTCCATGTCTTAATGGTGAAATTCCATTAATAATTTTAAGTATGGACAGACTGCCTTTTCCCTCAGTTGCTTGGAGGATCACCACTTGCATAGGCATTAAGATGTAGAATGGTATCATTTTTATTTTTTAATTTCCATTATATTAAGCTGCAGTCTGTGAAGTGCTGCCGAGTCTTTGTGTTTTAGTGACACACAGAAGGTGAGGAGTCTGCGTTGATTCTCATTTGCTATGCCAAACTGGGAGAACACAAGGGAACAACAGTAAGTAAACCTTTAGCCAAGCTTCAGGAGACACTTAGCACAGAGTAAACCCCAGCTGCTGTTGACCAGAAGAAAGGGACAGCACCTGGACAAACAAATTTAGGGTTCTGGTTCTTTGGATAGGCACTAGTGTGCTGAACTGCTTGGCGCTTGTCTACCAGTTAGTTTCATTATGCATCTTTACAGCCCATAATGTGGTACTTAATGGGTTACTGAGTGTCATAGAGCCATAGAATGGCCTGGGTTGAAAAGGACCACAATGATCATCTGATTCCAACCCCCTGCTATGTGCCGGGTCACCAACCAGCAGACCAGGCTGCCCAGAGCCACATCCAGCCTGTTCTTGAATGCCTCCAGGGATGGGGCATCCATAACCTCCTTGGGTTCCAGTGTGTCACCACCCTCTGTGTGAAAAAACTTCCTCCTAATATCTAACCTAAACCTCCCCTGTCTCAGTTTAAGACCATTCCCCCTTGTCCTTAGCACTGTTTTGGATCAGCAGTTGTTACTGATCTCAGACTGTATTTTTGACATAAAGTCTGTTTTCCTTCTCTGGAGATGGCAACTCACCGTCTCATTTGGCTGCAAATACACAAGAAAATGGTGAAAAGGGTATTAACAGTGGTTTGCTAAGGATTATGAGTGGTGCTATAGCTCAAGCATTTCAAGGCTTACTTGAGTCTCACATCAGATAGATTTATGATTAAATACTTTCATATATGAGGAGCTTCAGGTAGGAACTGGACTGGCCCTAGACATTTTCTTGAGTAATGCTGTAAAGATTCTCAGTTTTGAAAGAGCTCATAAATCACTGACATGTCATATCACCCTTGTCATCCACCTCTTAACCAAAACTAACTCACCAATTTGATGGTGATGTTTTGATTAGCAGTAGTTAGATCAGATAAGGTGTATGCTCTGCTTGAGTTTGAACACAGTCCTCTTGCACCCAAGCGGAGCATCTTGTAACACGATATGGACACAGGAGGAAACATTTGCAACTGCACCTCCTGAGAGCACCTTGTATGTAAAAGCAATGTATTTTAGGAGGCCAAGCAACCCTGCTGCAAATCAAAGTAGTTTGTGCTAGCGTGAGAGGAAGCTGAACACAGATGGCCATTAGGATGCTTTTAATTCATCAGCTGTTGTGTAACACCATAATTAAAAACAAAACCTAATCACATCTGAAGGGGAAATTCAGTATTAAGTTAAAAATTTAATGGGTTTTGAAGCCATTTCAGTATTTTTCCCTTGATACAGAGGAAGTTCAGCACAGAAAGAACTTGGGTTCCAGCTCTGGAAACGAGAACAAGCTCTAAAGGAATAAGAAGCATCTTCAAGTACAACACAAGTATAAAACAAAGCATGAGCATGTTTTTTCTGCAGCCAGCTGATGTAAGAGAGGGAGAAATTTTGTAGGGCTCTTCCTGGATCCCAGTAAGAACAACCTGACAATAAAGGACCCAATAAAATAGTTGTTTTAATAAGCTAGAACAAGAAGGCCACAGAGAGTAGGTCTCAAGTCTCTTCAGATGCTGGGAGCATCACATCAAGCTTAGATATATTTTCCCCAGGGCGTGTAGCACAGGTCTTGTCCATGAAGAGAAGCTCCTCCTTTTTGGTAATTCAAAGTGTTATGTAATTTGCTTATGAGAAAATAACTTTAATAATTAAGCATGTTCTCACAAGATCTTCTTGCTGCTCTTTTATACAAAGGCAAGACCATGCAGGTGATGTGACCACTCCTACCAAGTGGGGGTTGCCAGCAGATTTCACAGTGAATTGCACGTGTTTGTTCTATGGCCAAGGGGTACGTTGGGCACTACGTTGGCCTGAAAAATATCCTATGTGTGAGCAGCACAGCACAGGCTTGGGCATACTCAGGTTAGCTGTTATGTTGACCATTGACTCCTGGATGTAAAGTGGTCTCCTGGTCAGGATCACTACGTTTCACTTGTTGATTTGAATGCAATTCACCTTTCCCAGAGATTTTATATACTGAGGTCTGCTTTAGTAACATGGGTTTCTCAGGCCCTAGATACAAGGCCTAGCAGAATAGACACGGCCTGTTCAAGATTATTATTCCCTCAAAGATAATGTGTTCTATAGGTTCCCAGTAACTTCCGTCCTGGATTTTAACTCATTATCCGTTAAATTATGAATAATACTTCAGAATTAATGTGCTCTGGTGTATCTGTTAGTATTTCGGTTTAGAAGATCATAAGCTTGAAAGCTGAAAGAGCTGTTATGAATGCATTGAATTCAGAAGCTTATGGGCTCTTAATTGTTCTTATGGACTGGATCTCAAGCAAACACCTTAGCAAACTCAAAATACAAGAAGGAAGAAAGGACAGTGAGAAACCTCAGCCTACTGGAATAACCTACATCCAGGAAAAATGTTTATTAAGTGTATATTAAAGATTGATAGGCACTGGTATTGGATTTGATAGGTGAGCTCAGTTGATGCATCTCCACTATTCATTTAAGCCTGTGTAAAACCTAAAATCTAAGTATGTGATTATTCTATCTACAGGATCCAACCAATGAGTATTTGCATGTGTAATCTGACAAACTCCAGGAGTATTTGGGGATTTCAGCCTGAAGAGATGGAAAGCATTTTCTTTGAAGCAATGACAAAAATGGGCCATTTCTCGGGAGCTCTGAGTGTGGAGCATTCTATGAGAGATAAAAACTCACTTTTGTCATGTGTTCCTTTTGTATCCTTGTGACGTAGGCACTGCTGTCCACTTTTCTCTTAGAAGCCAGAGAAGAAACACTCAATCCATCTGACATTCAGATTAATTCTTCGTAATTTAAACAGATTCTTACTTGTTTCTGATTTCAATGTGACTTCTATTGACATTTCACGAGCAACACTTGATCTGAATGACACTTAAAGCTTCTTAATTTGTAAATCAAAAAGGTCTTCTGTTGATTCCTATAATTAGCTTTCTCTTTCAACTTGTTTTAATTCAACAATAATTGCTATAAATCTATAAATTCTGTTTATTTGTGCAAAAGGAGCACCTCAGTATAAAAGCAGCCTATGTAGTTTTGAGTTAGCAAAGAAATAGGGGAAGTTGGGTCAGTTACCATCACAGGCAAAACAAACTCAGCATAGGGAGAATATAATCTGTGGCCTCTTGATAACAGACTGGGGCAGTGAGTACTAAAGGCAAAGTATATCTGTTGTTAAATGTATGCTAGAACTTACCATGTATGAGTTTTGATCACTGTAACCACAGTAGATCAGTGGTGATCTAGTCTTCAAGGAGCACGTTTGGCTTAAACATACCCAGCCTGGCTCAAGCCGTCAATACCCAGCAGATGGCACTGTGATTAAACATTTGCTACCGGATAGTTTTTTTTCCTCTGTACTTCCAATTTCTGCATTCCAGATGATCAGATACTGAGAAAGATCTGACATCGGTCGTATCAATACATCTGTCATATTAAGTCACTTAAATTCAGTGTCTGCTTTCCAGTGCTCTTGGTGGGTTACACCAGATGACCACGGAATCTGGTACATTCAAATACATTTTTCTTTTAAACGAGGATATAAGCTTATGATGAAAAGAGTGAGATAAGCATTAATACTAAGCAAAAAAATAGCTCAATTCTTTTCTATAAATAACCTAATCTATCATTAACATTCGTCTGTGTCATGTAATTCGTTAGAGATATAAAGTGTATTTCCGAGCTGTCCATCTCACTTCCTTCTCACTATCAGCAGCCCCGCTTTATGTCCTGTTTGCTTTCTCATTTGGTTGTTACTCTTGGGTTGGCTTTCCTGTTTATTTCATTGTTTCACTTTGCTGATGTCTTGCCAGCAAATATTTTTTCTTCTGAAGTAAGACTACATCAGGGCAAGCATTTAGTGAAAACCTATTAGCAGGTAGAGATCAAAAACAAGAAAAAGCTCATATTTTCTATTACAAATGAACAGCTGTCTCCTGGATGTTTTTCATCTAATAATTCAATTTTCCAAGTGATACAGGCAAAGAATCGGCCCATAACCAACTAAAGGAGCACAAAAGTAGTGAGCCATTCCAGTGCTGCACTGAATAAAGCTTGTGACTTTTCTTAAGTTAAATTGGTTCTGTCTTTAAGAACAGAAAAGGAGAGGGAACAGCAGCTATTTTTTAAATATATATTGTTATTTTTTGGTATTTTGTTACCATGTATCATAGTCACAAAAATAGAAAGCAAAAAAAAAAAGAAGGGATGCCATCCAGAGGGACATGGACAGGCTCAAAAAGTGGGCACATGAGAAATTAATGAGGTTTAACAAGGCCACATGCGAGGCGTGTCACTTAAGGCAATCCCAGATCCTATTCAGTACAGAATAGGAGAAGAACTCATTGAGAGCAGCCCTGGTACCGGGTTGTCTATTGATGCAGCCAAATGACACGATGTTATTTTGCCAAAAATACAGGTTTTAAAGGATCCTCCCAACAAAAGGGTCTAGGAATTACTGCATCCTCATTGAAGATTCAGTATAAACGCCATACTCTGAAAAAGTCAGTTTCAAGCTGACTTTGTCAATGCCAACTTGATTCTTCTTAAGTCCTATTCCCAGCAGTGTTGTGTAGCGTTGCTTTTTTCTTTACTCCTGAGATAAATTAAAACCTTGAATTCATTCCAAGGTTACTTTTTATAGATATTGTGTTGTATGTCCTTGGAGAAGGAAAGAGGAAAATTTGACCAAAAGATTCATCAAGTCCTCTTTGAACTCAAAAAGCCTCCCAACATGTGCAAATCATTTTTAATATGTTTATTATTTTAGGCTGTGACTCGCGTATTATAGTTTCTTATTAATTATATGTTAAATATTTCTAAATTAAATTATTTTCCTCACATCTGTATTCTTCTAAAGCGTATGTCCTATGCTTCATGAAAGAACAGCTTAAAAAAGGAAAAAAAGGAAGTCAGTTGTTACTTATTTTCTTTACAGAGTTGCTATAAATCAATCTGTAATATTAGAATCAAGAAGTAAAATATCAAGGGAACAGATTTTACTTTATTCTAAAGTGATTAAGTCCTGGGGAGCAGGATAAAGGGGAAAAGATTATACCATATGTCCATGTTGAAAATTCATGCAGTATGGTAAGGGAATTCTTTTGATATCCAGCTGCTCTTACCAGCTCTTACTTTACCTCTCAATGATTATTCCACCTCTTCTAAAACAGTACAGTGGCAGTAGCTTGATAATGAAAGACTGTCTAGCATCGCATTAACATCTAGGTGTATTATTTCTGTCCATGTTAATTTGCAACAGCTTTAAACGTTTCTTTGGGAGTCTTTTTTTACACAGCTTAGTGTTTCCTTCACACAAGGAAAGAACCACGATAAATGAACACTGAATATACGGGCTCAAGATGAGATTTTATTTGAGCTTAAAATGTTCTGTTTCTCATTTTCCCTTCTTCTTGGGGGAACGGGCTTTGTTTTAATGCTACAAGTATCAGTGATGTTAGAACTCAGAAATTTCCATGTTTCAGTTCCAGTTTTACATGAGTTTTGCATCCTTTGCCCAGAATAAACCCACTTATTTCATTGTTTTTGTGGCTGCATATGGGAAAAAAAAAAAAAAAAAAGTAAAAAAAAGCTGTCACCAATTTACTTTTTCCTGCACCAAGTTCTGTGACATGATTTTTAAAATACTTTCATTTACAGGTTTATTACAGCCATATCTTGAAGTCTGATGTAACAAATCATAGAATCACAAGGTTGGAAAAGATCTACAAGATCATCTAGTCCAACTGTCCTCCCATTATTGTTGCTACCACAAGCCACTAAACCATATCTCATAGCTCCTCATCCAGATGCTTCTTGAACACTGCCAGGGACAGTGACTCCACCACCTCCCTGGGCAGCCATTCCAGTGCCTGACCACGCTCTGAGAGAAAAAGTTTGATTTTCTTAGGAACAAAATTGAACTCTGGGGGAAAAATGTAGTATAAATTCTCTGGTTTAAATCATAATTTTCATTGGAAGTAATCTAAATGTTTTTTAGTTCAGAAATCCCAATTGCTTTTAATTACTTTTCTTAATTAAAAGAAAACCGCACAGCCAGCGCTATGAATCTTTGTAAGTGGACTTTAAAACACTCTTGAAAGTAAATTCTTTATTGCTGCTGTTGCAGTGTTTTATTATTATATTTGCCTGGATGGCATTCTGGATTTTCTGTATGCATCCCATTCCTGAAATCTTGCTTCTCACTGGGGAAATCCCATTACATTGCTTGTGGAAATTACTGCCATCAATGCATTATTCACAACCTCAGTACTTTGTTTCATGTAGAACCTCATTGATATTTCCATGGTTCATGAATGGGAAAATGAATGAGATAATTAGAGTTTTAATGATTAAAGCTAAGAATTGATGAAATAGACTTTATGTATCAAATGAGAAAATTTCCATTGTTTTGATTATCCAAGTTCTTAGCAATTTGCTCTTCTCCTGTTTATGTAACAGGAGTTTTATCCTCCTTTTTATGAACTCATGTTACTTTGGGTTGTAATACCCCTGACAATGTAAATACAAATATTAGTTTAATGTTACACTGTTGTATTTTGCATTAATTTCCAAATCATTCCTCATTGGTCTCTTAGTTACCCGTGTTTCTTTTCTGAATGCACCAAATGTATATTTTTGTCTGCCACAATTCAGTGTTCAGGACTTCCACATAGGAAATGGGGTGCTTTCTAAAACATTGATGTAATTTTCCATTTCTAATCTCTGAACTTTAACTATGGAAGCCTTAATTGTGAAATTGAAACTAGGACAATATAAATATCCGTTGCATGCTACTCTTTGGATAAGACTGGCTAGAAGGCTATGAAGAAATGGTACCATAACGATTGGAAAGAATACACTGAAACAGAGATTTCTGTAGACCAGGCTCCTCATAGCCCCATCCAGCCTCGCCTTGAATGCTTCCAGGAAGGGGGCATTAGAAAAAAGCTGTCATAGAAAACAGGTATCTTTTTTTTACTTATTCAATTCAGAAACTATACCGAATTGTGCCTTCCCATTACACAAGGATAGCAGTTGGATCCCAAGGAATGCCTCCCTCAACACACCACATCTCTGGTTACTGCAGCAGAACATTGGTGGAAAGGAGTTAATGTCTTTCTGTCCTTGAAGAGTGGCTGATGATGATAAATTAGCGCTTGAGGTACCCAGTGCTGTGCGTCATAAATTGTATCGTGACAAATAATCAAGAGAACTCATTTGGATGTGGGGGAGGTAGAATACATATGCAGTAGTACGTGTCTGGAACTGGGTATAGTCTGAGATTGTGCATTCTTACCTTGTTCATAGTAATACATTTACTGCCCAATCCATTGGGAAGCCTATCCAGTACATCATAGGGGCATGAGCTCTCACAGCTTCCTGTTCTCATAGAAAAGCATACTGGTTGCTAGCACGGGAGGGACTTCTGTATAGGGGAGCATCGTGATTTACCTCTGGGTCACAAGCATCACATAGAACAGTAAGGTTTTTTCCCCACCTCTTAAGTATGCCTCCCTAGTAACAGAGCGGGGCTTCTAAACCTGGTGTTCACTGAGGAGAAATGAGTGGACACACAGTGAGCTTTCAAGCAGCAGAAGCAGTATGTCTTTTCAGGTGATCCTTCAGTGCTGGATGTGGAGCTGCTTTACTATTTTGGTCATGGAGAAATCCACTATTTTTGTGGTGTTCATTATTTGCATGGGGTGTAGAAGTACTTGATGCAAAAGCTTGAGCTGACCAGAGCACCACAGGAATCACTGTACCTGATATTGTAATGGAAGTCACCAATGTTTTCCCTTCAGTCTGATCATCTGAATATTAGATCAAAAAGTTCACACTAAAATCCAGAGCAGTCCAGAAAGTAGTGCTGTCAGGTGCTGGGATTTTTTAAAGTTATTTTACTGTTTTAATCAACTTCACACCAAAATCAGGACTGAAATTTTGGACTGAATTCTTGTTCTGTGCTTCCTGTGAAGTATTAACTTCTTTATCACCTCGTAGGGTAGTGCTGCCAATTGTAGCTTTGCTCTGACTTTCTATCAGCCAAATTGTAAATTGCAAGAACATTATTACATGATGCTGGAGAAATTAACCTTAAGTACACCTTAAGCTTACGTCTGATCCAATAATTTCCCAAAATGGAACACTAATTAACATAATTAACATAAGCAATAATAGGTTCAGGTTTGTCCAGATTTGGTGCCAGCTTCCGCCAGCCATTTCAGAAACATTCCTGAGCTGAAATAGACCTGAAATATACTGATCACTTGAAGGGTGAGGGGGGGGAAGAGGGTGGGAGCAGGAGGGTACTCATCTAACTTTTGGCATCCATGAAATAAATGTTTAGAGTGAAGCATGCCATGGTAACTTGTCTTTAGTAGAAGATGAATCTCACTGCAGACACCTGCACTTGCACAGGTATATCCCAGTGTGCTGGAAGCACTATGCAAGAAGGAAAAATTGAAGCAAAATGGAAAAAACACAAATTTGTTATCCCAGCGTAGATCTCATCATTTAACTATTACAGTTTTCTTGTTCTCATAAAATCACTGAATGGTGTGGGTTGGAAGGGACCTCACAGCCCACCCAGCCCCACCCCCTACCACTGTCAGGGCTGCCCCCCATCAACTCAGCTGCCCAGGGCCCCATCCAACCTAACTTTGAGCCCCTCCAGGGATGACGCACCACAGCTTCTCTGGGCAGCTGTGCCAGCACCTCCCCAACCTCTGGGTGGAGAATTTCTCAGTTTCTGTAGGTGCTGTGGTTCTGTTAGTGCACATCTAACACAGTGCAACCATAAGACTGGCTGAATATAGTTCTTCTGCCATGTAGTAAGAGTTTCTGGGTTAAGTCTCTGGTAATACTACATAGAACAGCTAATTTAGGAACACACAATGAAAATGTTAATTAAAGAGTATTGCTATTGTGAGGTTGCTCATTAATCTCCCGCTCTGTACCACCTCTTGGTATATATAACTTATATTCTGATTCTCTAAGGAGCCTGGACTTCACTTTGAACCCTGGAGGTGAAATATTGAACCAAAACTGTACTGAGGAAGGAAGAGCGGTCTTTGCTTCAAAACTTCTCAAAGTGCTGTGCAGACAAGCAGTATGATGTGGCAGCGCAAAGGTTCCTTCATGCATGTTACCTTGGCACTCCCATACCACAGGAATGCACCCTTAGCCCCCGGCCAACTTGTTTAATTGCACGTTTATAAGGCAACATATGAATAAAAATAGAGTAATATAAAAAAGGTAACACTACTGTGTTTGACCTCTTTATTAACATATTTTATGTTCATATTTTACAATATAATAAGTTATATGTACAGCATAAAACAAAATTATTAGAAAGTAAGATTTGGCAAGATCTACAGGACTACTTTTTGTTCCTGTACATCCTTTGTGTAACAATAAAAATACTGCATACTAAATAAAATAATGTTAAATAGTCTGTGTTCACATTGGCACCATTGATTTCAAGACCCTCGCTTTTTAAGGCCCAACAAATGTAAAAAGGAGGATTTCTTTGGTTTCTTTTGCACAAATGAGTGGTGTGTATTATTAAATGAAACATGAAATATAGGGGACAGTCCACTGAATAACACTGTAGTTACACACTGGCACAAGAGAAGTAGAATCTATTTCTTTTCCTTTTTTACTGTAGTAGCAATAGACTGAATCTGCAAATGTAGGGTTTGGGGAATCTCACTGAAGATTTCAGAGCTGTCAGCAAACCTCAAAATCTTACTGAAGCCTGCTGAAGTCTGAGCTAATTTGTCATTGATTTCAAGATAGGAAGAATCCCATCCATAAATTAAACATCAGTTAGCCAGTTAAATATTCAAATAAATGCAGTTTGCACCTTCCTTTATAAGAAAAGCCCAAAGTCTCCTCAGATTTAGCACATGCAAATTAATGAAGAGTGAGTTACAATACTGAAGAAATGGTGGAAGATCAGTGAGGAGAGGTTTGATGTTGCAGTACAGAAGAAGTGCTGCAAAGATCAGTAAATACAGAGAGGTTAAAGGGTGATACTAAGCGATCAGCACGATTATGATGCTGTCATAGATAAGATCTGGTTATTAAGTGATGGAATGCTGGTTACTAACGTCAGGGTCACGGTTCATATTTTTCTCATAATATGTTTTTTTCAGTCGAGCAATTTGGAATTGAAAACGTGTGGGTCTCTTCATTTAGCAGTTAAACTTATTGAAATCAGTCATCGCTCATTTTAGCTAGAAATCAAGCAAGAGATTTGGTAGCACCTTCTGGATTGGGGCCTGAACAAGTTTTACAGATGTTCTGACAAAGCAAATCAGAGTAGCTAACAGGAACAGATAATGTGATTTTTGTTGTGTTTTTGATTCTTTACCTTCCAGAAGAGCTAACTTCCATCTGAGAGGTCTGTGCTCAAGTTTCAGGTTGGATATTAGGGAAGATTTCTTCTCTGAAAGTGTGGTGAGACACTGGAACATGCTGCCCAGGGAGATGGTTTTGTGGGTGAGTATTGATGATAGGTGGATGGTTGGACTAGATGACCTTAGAAGTCTTCTCCAATGTTGATGATTCTATGACTCTATGTTTTACATGCACTGGAGCACAGCATTTCAAAACCACTTGTTCCTGTACTTTTCAACTATCTAAAGAAATCTACTCTTTGTGCTCTCAGTATCACGCATGACCCACTGTTGTCTGAATATTCCTCTGCTTGAAATACTATCTGACATATAGATGTCACTACTGGAAAGTCAAAGTTGTGACTGCACACTTTGCATTGCTTTTTTTTTCTGGTAGCAGTAAGGAAGAGAAAAGCTTGTTGTTCTTCTCTGCACTTGTGAGGGATCAATGCCAACTCACACTGCCCTCCCGCCAGCCAGTTTGTCTGCAGCCTGCAATTTGAATTAACAATTTCTGAAATGTGGGTATGGACCACAAGTGCATTTACACGCATTATATACAGTGTTTAGAAGCGCTTCCATCTGTAAATTATCTTGGAGCTTTTTTTTCATATACTGTAATTAGTTGATCTAATGATTGAGTATATACACCTATGTGCATACTTCTAGATTTAATAAATCCGTAGGAAATACAGAAAACGAAACTGGTTAAATATTAAATGTGTCAGAGCTGATAGAAATGTAGGTGCCTTATGTGTATTAGTTGATACTTTGGCTGTGGTGCCGTTGTTGACTGTAACTGTTAGACCAATGGTTGACCAAAGCCCCCCGTGACAGGGCCATCTCCAGCAAGCAACTCAACAGCTTTCTTGCAAACCAGGCAGGGAGGGCAGCAGCACACATATCTGCACATATACTCGAACACAGGCTGCACAACTTCTGTTTTTGTGTCCGCTTATTGTCAGTGACTGTTTAAGATAGTCATTTTGTTTCACGGCCTGTTTCATACCAAGCTTCTTGGGAGAATTCTGCTCTTGTTTTCGTAGATGTTAAACTTCATTATCTTAGAAGTAAAAGAGAAAAGCTTCCTGTTGGTTACCAGGAGTGATTACGTAAAAGAAATGTCAAGGGTCTCTTGTTCCAAGTCTCCGACATGCTGCTGGCTGGGATCGTTGTCCTCACAGGTGTTGTGGGAGCACAGGCCCCAGCCAGGCCCATCAGGACGTCACTGCTGGTTCAGGAGCAGGCATTGCTTGTGCCCACTCCAGAATATCTGCACACAGAGACTCGACAGCATCCAACCGCTCGATTTGTACCAGTTTGGTGAGCAGTTCCGGGATGCTGTAGCCCGCTGTGCTGATGCGGTCAAACAGCTGCATGCCGTCTGTCATGCCACCAATTTCATCCCTCTTCAGCCCGAAGCTCTCGGCGAGGTGACGCCATGTTTTCACTATGGCCTTCTCTGTGTTGTATGTTGAACTGAGCATTCGGCTGGTCTTCTCCAGGCAGTCAAATGGCAGCTCCGTAGGGCTCAGGCCTGCAATATGAGGGGCTCTGGTCAGACAGCTCTATGCACAAGTCTTGACTATTCAAAGAATTTCTTACAATACTATTAGTAATAAGCACAGCTAAAATCTTTAAGTTTGAGTACATGATAGGTATGTTCAGCTCCAAAGTTATTATCATATCTCACCTGCTAACAGTAGGGTGCAGTATTCACAGAATAATTAGAGCAGAAAGTTTGCTGGGAAAGAAGTACTAGATGGGTTGTGTGCATTCCTATGGTACTACCCCACTTACTATGACAAGCCCTCATGAGCGGCTCCATGAATACACCTCTGCATGTCCAGCACAGCATTTGAGCTCGAGAGTTCTGACCCTCCCCTAACTCTGTCAGCAGCAACTGCTTTAACATCACTGTAATTGAAAGTTGCCCTTGTAGGAGCACAAAGAGTGAGATGCAGCAAAGATGCCAGATGCTTGCAAGGATAAAACTCCCTGCAAATGCTCACTTGTCACTGCTAACACTGAATCTCTAGAGATTATTTATCTGTGATGAAAAAGCTATTCTTTCCTATACAGTTTTTCTTTCTACTGCTAGTAGTTTTGTACACTGCTTCTGAAAACAGTCTTTTGCTTTGTAGTCTTTCTACTTCACACACAACTGTAATAATTTGTTGGGAGATAGAGCTCTCTGAACCACAGAAAACTTGTTCACATGTATGCACACAAAGTATGTGGGACTAAAAAAGGTAGATGCAGTCACGTCCTCTGTACTGCATGAACATTATTAGTTCATGTATCTTTTGCTGCTGAAACACTCCTGCAGTGCTAAAGAGGGGTGCAACACTGGCCTCCTTGGAAACTGCCTGTTGTCACGAGAAGTGGAACAGCATTTAGAGAAGCAGAGTAGGTCAAGACTTTTGTCTGACACACAATCCTGACCCTCCACAAATCACACTTTCATATCTGGACCTGATTTATACCTGTTATCCAAGCCACTAAGCAGATAAATATGTTTCCTCTAGACAAAAAGGAAAGTTCTCTGCAGTTTGGTCCATGTGGATGTCCACATTACTCCAGATGCAGGAAGCCCATATACACATATGGAGAGCAGCTGTGGTACACAAACCCAACCTGAACAGCTTTGGAATCATGGCACTGTGGTGCTTCCTGCCTGGTGAGAACAAATCTGCTCCCAAGGGCTTTTTCCAGATTTGCACTTTCTTTCCATGAAACTCTCCATAGGAAAACAGAGGGCTTTATATTTTACAGCAATTAATCATGATTCAATTTTGTGCTTTTACAAGAGTTTCAAGTTTTGTACACTCACCTTCTGCAACGTCGCATACGTTAGCATAGACATCAAGTATCTTTTTTCTTCGACTTTGAATCTAAAAGAGAAGAGATTTGTTGCATTATTTTTTTTTGGTCATGAGAGTACGCAATTGGCAGGCAGTTGTACAAAACCTCTGGGAGACCCTCCTTTCATGGCTCCAGGGATTATCACATCATGTCCTATAGGGCCATTTTTGAAGAGTGATGGAAGAGGTTGCAACAAAAGTAAACATGTTTCTGCTTTGGCCTACCAATGTTGGAGAACTTCCTTTCAATCCGATCTTCTTTGAGATCAGCGTCTTTTCTACTCTAAGTGTTTCTGAGTTTTGTTTCTCTTTCAGACTGAAAGAAACTCCAGATAATGAGGACAAATTCAATGTCACACGTGCAGGAAAAAATGCAAGGGATGTCCAGGTGAATTGAAATCAGACTGAAATTGCCTCCATCCAACATAAGAAAGCTCTAGAGGAGACAATCACCTTTTCTGTCATTTGGCATAGAAATGCTTACTGCAATGCTGATTAATTAGATGATTGCTTCTGCAATATATTACCTGCATGAATCTGAAAGATTTTATAGAGAGATAAGTAAAAAATCAGTAGCACTTTAGGCAGTGAAAATTGCAGGTTCAGGGTGCTGTCATCATTTTTGACAAGAAAGAGACTCAGACTGAAAACCTGACATTTTCTAAGCTGAAAATGAACATTTTGATGTAGTTTCATTTAGCCAAAATATTCTCAAGGTTTGGCCTTGGATTCAGCTTGGATTGAAAATAAATGTCAAAATGTCATGAGTTCTCAGGGACTTGAATTGTCATCTCTCTGCCAGCTTTCATTAGGGCTGAGGTCTCTGAAAAGCTGTCATTTTGAGAGGACTCCAGCATTATCTCCACAAATTCACCACTTTTCACTGCAAACCAGGAAGAAAAAAAAGCTCAATTTTCACTATTGTGTATATATATATATATCTTTTTTTTTTTTTTCGTAGAAAGATTTTTTCCATTTTATTTGAACTGTGACAGGGCACATCAATTACTTGGATTAATAGACTTGCAGCTGGAGACAACAAACTGACTGCTCCACCCAATGCCTGTTTTACAGTACACCACGTTGCAGAGAAATGCAATACAGACACTGACTTCTTCACATATTCTTGGTACGATTTACATATGCTAATCCTTGGGATTCTGATGTACATTTGATAAGCTGTTTCAGACGCTTATAAACAGAAAAAATTCTTTTAAAGGAATTCATTAAAATTCATATAATACAATGATTAGATTCCTATTTTCACTCTCCATTTTTAGGGCAAGGAATGAGGGTGAAGAATTTCAAGCCCAAGAAGAATTTCAAAGGATTTTCTTTTTGCTTGAGCCAGAAGATGGGAAATGTTAAAGCTTTAGCTGGGAGCAAGCAGGTGGATTTGGGTCTGGCATATCTGGTAGCACCTTGCATAATGGTTTTTGGTTTAGCCATAGCAGCTTTGGATAAGAGCAGTTCTTCAACTTCCTTTATCCCTCTCAAAAAGTTACGTAATGCTCTTTCTAGTACTAGTAATGCTATTCAGTCTCTAGCCTCAAGCAAACTACTGCTTTTTTAACTTCCAGCAACTGGCTTAGATATGAAATCTTAGGTATGGGCTGGGGAATCTTGATGTAATCTGCCCTTTCATTGTAAACTCCGTCTTCAGCCTTGTTAGCAGGCCTCAGCTCATTAGCAATATGTCTGGACAGTAGGTCTGGGAGATAAGCTCTTGTTTCAGATGTACTTAAGAGATACCTAAATACTCCGGAGAATGTATCTACTATGTGTAGTCTTTAGAAGGCAAGCTGTTTCTTATTAAATGTTCTGATTTCCTACCTGCCCAACTTGTATAATGCAATTTTAAGCAAGTGCATACGGAAGTGTGATAATGTTGGATTTTTACAGAGACCTCATAAAACTGAATTTTAAAATAGGAACATTAGAGTAGTAGGTTATTTTCAGACAGTCATAACTGACTACACACAGAAAAAGCATCTTTCTTAGGTTGAGACTTGGTGTGTATGGCGTCAGCTTAAAAATGAGCTTTTGGAGAAAATCAGAGAACCATCCCAGCAAAGTAAAGCATGCAAACAAGACGCAGTTTCAGACCTGTTTATTCTTCACAAAATAGTGAATAGCCTCCCTCATGAGGAAAGGCTGACAGACCTCAGACTCTTCAGCATGGAGAAGAGAGGACTGAGGGCAAATCTGATCAATGCTTTTAAATATCTAATGGATGGGTGTCAAGTGGATGGGGCCAAGTTGTATTTGGTGATGCCCAGCGTGACAGGAAAAGGGGCAACAGGCATTAACTGGAATGTGGGATTTTCCATATGAGCCTGAGAAAAAGCTTCTTTCCTTTGGTGGTGACAGAGCACTGGAATGGGCTACCCAGAGAGGTTGTGGAGTCTCATTCTCTGGAGATGTTAAAAGCCTGCCTGGGCACTTTCCTGTGTGACTTGCTATAGGGAACCTGCTTAAGCAGGACTCAACAATCTCCATAGCTCCCTTCCAACCCCCGCAATTCTTTGATTAATGACACAATTTTGTCCTAGATATTGCTATTTTTTAATTATTTCTGGAGTTCTGAAAACACACAAAATGTCAGAGCAGACACTTCAAGGGCAGATTCATCTTAATATAAACTATTGTGTGGGTGAGGGAGTGCCCTAACCCCTCCTTGAAATAGCCTAAGTGAGATAAACTGCCCTGAGCAATACAGATTCAGCAGGAAGAAATGAAGAGCTTCCACAGCAAAACGAACAGTGCATTTACACTGTCCTTAGAAGCACAGTAGTCACCTTAAGGTGACTATATGTACACTATATGTACATATGTGTTTCTGGAAGTTATACACACACACCTACCAAAAATAAGTAAATATATATGTATATATCAAGCACAAACCCTGATATTGCTGAAATTTCAATGGCATAGAAATAGCCATGCCTCTGAGTCAAGACGGGTAGATGTTATGCTATTGTATGACTCCAGCCCTGCTATTAGATTATTTTTCTGTCTGATTTTCTGTCATCAGTGTAGTTTTGAGGTGGATTATATTAGCACTAACTATACTGGGGGTTCGCTGTTTTCTTTTTCTTTCTTCAGACTATAAAACATGAAATGCAGAAAAGCAGAGTTATTTCTCTGGGAACAAATGTGCTTTTCAACTCTGAACAGTATTACTACATCTACACAGACATTCTCTTCAATACTGAAGGAATTTCATATGCCATTATGCAAATAAGAGTCAGTAATACCATTGTCAGAAGGAACTCTCTTGTATTTTGTGGATTAGTCCTACCGGTGTTATGGTGCATTTCAGTGGTGATAGTTTGTATCTTGTTTTCTTAAGACAGAAAAAATAAAGAGCAAAAAAGCCAAAAGCCAAACAACCACCACCAATAAAAACACAGAAAGCAACTCTCAAATTTGAAATCTCAAAATTGCCTTACCCCAGTTGATTTATTGCTTGTAGAAGATTTATCTCTGGCCAAATGCACTAAAGATAACAAGCATCTCTCTGGTGTCCCTTGCTTGTCAACTGCAGCTTCTTCATCACTATCCATGCTACGACTTAGAAGTCGTTCATTCTCAGAAGATGCATCGTTTTCACTGTGAAATGAAGGATAAGGTTGTCTTAGTGAAGCCTCTCATGGTTTGACTCCAATGATTTCCTTTCTGCTATCCCAGAGTAATGGAATAAAAATGTTTTCCACTTTTTATTCCCCTGAAATCTTGTCAATGTAACGGCATTCATCTTGTGAGGATATATGTGCAACACTCACCAAGTTGCACAATCATGCTTATTTTGTAATAATCCTTCCATAGAAGGATTTTCCACTGAGGATGGTGTTTGCCTTAGTGGTGCAGCGTTATCCAGCACAGAATCTCTGTGGGCTACAACCCAGAGCACATGGTGCTCAAGGTAATGTTTCAGTGTACGGTGGTGGCTGTGGTCCCTCCTTCCAGAAACTAACATCTGCAGCTCTTTCACTGACACATTTTTCCATGATCTACCAGAATTTTACTTCTACTTTGTTCTTCATTAATTTCTCTGTACCAGAACAAATAGTGACTCTGCACTATTCCTACTTCAGTCAAAATGGAAGTATCTTTATATTTTTTTACTTACCTTTTAGCAGCCTTAGCTGGAGTTGCTGTAAGTTTTTCAAACTCTTCTTTCTCAGAGAATATCACAACATTATCTGCAGACAAGCAATTAAAGAAATTTATATTGGCAATGAGTATTCAAACCTGTGTTTTGTCTGAGGAGCTACTTTAGCTGGCAACCTTGCTGCAAATGGAAATCTCTCTGTTACCTTTTGAATTGCTATCAGAGGATTAAGCGACATTCTGGAAGTACAAGTACTATTATAAGAGGGCTGCTCCAAAAATAATGCCTCCTATTTTATGATGTTGGCCCAAAGCACCAGGAGGTGGATGTTGGCGGTACAGTAAAAAAGGTTAAACCTTCCTGCCAGCATCCCATTACATGCTGTTGCTGTGCAACTGGTGGCAGCGGAAGGGCACTGACACAACAGCATCTGACATGGAAAGGCAGATGAAACAAAGGGGTTTCACTGAGTTCCTTCATTCAGAAGAAATGGCACCCACTGACATTCATCAACACTTGCTGAATGTTTATAGAGACCTCACAGTGCATGTGAGTACACTGAGGTGATGGGTGGTGCATTTCAGCAGTGATGGCAGTGAGGTAAAAAATAAGCCATGTTCTGGATGGTCATGCACAGCTGTCACACCACAAAATGAAGAGCATCTCAATCAGCTCATCAGCATGAATTGGTGGATTATGACCAGGCAACTGTGTATGGAGACGAGTATCAGTTTCAGGGTTTTGGAAATAATGATGGCACTATTGGAATACTGTGAAGTTTGCACCAAGTGGGTCCCACTAATGCTTACACAGTAACAGAAAGAACACTGTATGCAAGTCTGTCAGGACCTACTGAACCAATACTGGGCTGACAGTTTCCTGGACTGCATCATTACCAGTGATGAGACATGCAGTTACCACTGTGAGCCGGAGTCAAAATCAGAGTCCATGGAGTGGTGAATATGTGAATCCCCCATCTAATAAAAAGTTCAAGGCACAGCCCTCAGCAGGTAAAGAGATATGCAGTGTCTTTTGTGACAGTCAACTCTTCTACATCATGACACTAACTTCCAGAGTCAGGCCAGAGAAGAAGACAATATTTCTCTTGAAACACAATTGCACCAGGCCGCACATCAGTTTGAAGACCATGGAGCACATTAACATTCCTGGGTGGACAGTCCTATCACACTCACCATAGGATCCAGATTTGGTGCCTTCTATCTGTTTGGGCTGATGAAAGATGAACTGCATGAGTAACAATTTTTATAGCAACGATGTCACCATAGCAACTGTGAAACAGTGGTTCACTTCCACTTGTGAAGAATTTTATGAGCACAATATGCTCTTGCTCATTGCTGGTGAAAATGCATAGCTAATGGTGGTGAGTATGTTGAAAAAGAGTATTTTGTAGTTGAGAATTTGCTCTATCAAGTAGTGTTTTTGTGCTCTTTGTATCTGCTGCAGTTTCCATGGAAATAAACAGGAGGCATTACTTTCAGATCAACCAATGTACATAATTATTTTGTAAATGGACATTGAATGGGGGAATTGTAATTAAGAGAAATGCAGTATGAGTACTTAAGCCCAGTGGCATCTTGGATAGAAAATACAAAACTAAAGCAACTTATACCTTGTACTTCTTTCTTCTCTTCTTGCGTATTAGCCTGAGCTTCAACATTTTTTACTGAGTGGCTCTTGCAACAGGCTAGAATGTAAAAATAACAAAAATTACTCTTAGAAGCTATCTTAAAATAGTATTTGCAGCAAAAACGTGTTGTGCTGAACAATTACCTTGAGCAGAAGGTTTGGTTTTCACAATGTAAAACATGATGATGAGGACAATGGCAATAGCCATTATGAATATGGTAGACATTGCAATGATCAGAGCTGTAGCCAGGTGTCCTTGTCCTGAAAGGTCTGCTGGAAAAACAAATAAGTATTTTTGTAAAGAATCAACTCTTCAGATCAAAGAATAGTTAACAGTCCACATTCCACTCTACTGTTAGAATTTGCACACTTATTTTGTTGATCTGCATCTTGTTTAAGCATAGCAAAACTAAATGCTACTTCTCAAAGGGGAGCTATCTAATAATTTTCAAGTTGTGACTTAGGCTGCAAGAGCTACTTAATAGTATTCATAAAAAATACTTGATCAGATACCTATACAAAGATGTAGGAAGTGATATTATCTGCTAATAATACAGGAAACTACATGTATGCAGGAGTAGCAGCCTTCCTAACAGTGAACTAGTGAAACGGTATTTAAAAGAAAGAAAAACAAACAAAAAATACTAAACCAAAAAATGTCAATAAAATGGGATGAGAGGTAAATATCTCTGACTGCCTCAAAATCTTTGCATTAAGGAGAACACAATGTACTTGTGGAATAAGTAATGTTTTTTAATAGACTTAAAGCATGGCTGCAGGGTGAATTTAAAATAAGAGATGTTGAAAGAAAGAAGCAGAATTTGGATGAATAGATCAGAATCAAAAACTGATGAAAGAATGCAGAAAATGTCGGATATACTAAAATGCCAGAAAATAACTTTTCTGAAAACATGATCCTCAAGATCTTGTTTACAGAAAAAACGACCGGGAAGATCAATGTGGTCAGTACCTCATTAAATGCATCCTTCCTGTTACGTGTACCCAAACTCAAACATTTTAAAAACCTAATAATCACAGTGGAGAACAGTTCAGAACAGTTCAGTAAGAGACTGGCTTTATTTGTCCATTCCACTGTCACCAGACTACATGAGGCTTTGCTGAAGAATAATACCCTATCTGTATCACTACAAATAACGAGCTAATTAATCGCTGGCGTTGCCCACTAATGTCCAAGTGCATTTTAAGTCCATCCTCCTTGAACAGCGGTATTGATTAACCAAGAAGTAAAAATTAATCCTAAATTATTTTTAATAGCCACTTTAGAAATCTGGAAAGAGTGGTGATGAAATTCACCACCTGATATCATCAACACCTTGATATCATTCAACACCTGCTATCATCAGTTCAGTTGTGCTTTTGTTGATGCTATTTTTGAGACCAACAGCTGCCGCATTAAAACCAGGATTGTCTTCTTACCTTTGTGAGCATGCTGGTAAGGTGAGAAAGTACTTGTGCCAGAGGTGCTTGGGAAAATGGCTGAAATGCCAGAAGTAGCCCCTGCACCTGCAATAGAAAAACAGAAATGCCATTAACTTCCACAGTTAGTTCATATAGTCAAAGCAGTATCTTAGCCCAAGTAAGGAGAGCCTTGGCTTTGCTTGATTGCATTTCAAGTTAGTTAGCAAAGAGCCCATGAATTCACTGTGACTTTTCAAAATGTTCCTAACCCCACTGTGCATTGCGGGCATGATGAAAATTGTATGTAGAGTATAATTTTGCACAGCATCGAGATGGAGGAGAAATCAAAGCTCATGAACTGTTATGAGCATAGAAAAAACTCATCACATTACTGTTCTTGTAGTTAACCTTCACTAGGAGGATCAACATGAAACTCTGATAGTAAGCAAGCCCTCACAACCCCAAAGGAAAACCAAGCAAAAGCGACAAGCAAGACTGTTGAATGTCCTTCTGTTTCGTGGAGCTGCACTGTCTTAGAAGGAAATAGCAGAATTTCTGCCATCTAGCTGAATAATTTGTTTCTTATGATCCCTCCTGTCAGTCTAAATCTGTATCCCAGGGGGAAATAAAATCTCCAAAACAGTGAGATGAAGTATTTCAAAAGGACTGCTTCATGCTGGCAGAGGGAGGTTGCCCAGTAGAGATTTTCCTTGGGTAACTTCTACAGTTCGGTTTAAAAGTTAGTTAATATTTTTATTAATCTTTCATATGGTGTCACACACCACATTTTCAAAGCAGTAAACCAAGTCATAAACTAACATCTTTTCACAATACTAGACAATAGTGAATATTACTGGGAATAAGGTTGTTGATGAGAATGTTGTGTGAAAATACAGGGTGGCATTGCCATAAAATTCCAAGAAAGGCATGAAAACATTGGGTTTGGAAGAAAACATTCTCTCGATTCTCAAATAATTTTTCAAATAATTGGTGAGGAGGTTATGCAAACAGCCACTATGGACAGCCAAGGAAAACCATCCTCTGGCTGGGAGCAGGGATAAGAAATCCCTTCTGCTTTATATTAGCTGTGCACAGAAAAAGTCCAGAGATGACATTTAAATTTAGCAGACCTAGAGCCAGAAGACTGCTCCAATCAGACAGCACATGGCTGGTGTGGCAGCTAGAGTAGCTGAGACCTCACCAAGCCACTCTTTTGACCCAGTAAATATCACAAGAAATTCAACCCACTAGGTAAAGTTGACAGGAAATTAAATGGCCTGGAATGGTCTGAGAAATATTCCATGGTTAAGTACAAAGAAATGTACATGCTCTTCAAATTAAGAAGAATGTTTTCCAAAAAAAAGAAAAAAAGGAAGAAAAAAAGATATTACCTAACCTAAAACGTGGCTGCATGTACTGAATGCAAAATGTACACTCTTGAAGTGGCCACAAAGTACAAGTTGCAGATGTCTTCAAAAGAAATTTCCTTTCATAATGGTAAAATTTCTTTCAAACGTCATTTATTGGAAGGAAATGAACTCATTTGTTATGAAAACTGAGGGAATTTTTGAAACTGATGAAGTGTTTTCATAAAGTTTTAAATATGCTAATTTGTTAATTCAGATACTTTTAGCATAATGTAAATGGTGGGCAGATTGAATATATCTTGGTCCATTCCCTGTGACAGAATTCATTCTTGGAAGAATTATTTATTAGTTCCAGAACCTGCAGCACAGCAGTGGAGCATCTACATGTCAGTAGATGAAGATGCCCTCTGTCTGTAATGGAGGATAAAGACAAGTACTTTGTAAGGCTGCTAGTAATTCTTCACAAACTGAAATGATTCACACTTAATTTCAGCCTTATATTTACTCAGCTGAGCAGTGGAGACAATCTACTCAATGTCCAACGCAGCAGCCAGAGACCTGTCTGTTCTTTCATGTCTGCAGCTACAAGGCCTATGCCTCTTCTTGCCCCCCCTTGGCAGGCAATTACAGACAACTGCAATTCTGTGCTGTTCCTACAGGCCGCAACAAGTCAACAGAAGCTTTCTTTCCACTGCCTTTCAATTAATATGGCAAACTGCTCTGCTCTCTGCCTGCAGTTTATCAAACAAGCTTTAGTTCATCTCAGCAGTAATGGGGAAGGCCATATGTTTGTCCTTCAGCATCACTTCCACCCTTCACCCAGCTCCACCCACATGAAGATATGGCGCGTTGCCCACTCTATACACACCAAAGCCTCTCCAACACACAAGGGTGCTCATTTTCATCTTCGCAAGAGCCTGCACAAGGGATTTTCCTTTGGTTACATGGAAATGGGACTGTGTTGGTTCTGTACTGGCTATCATGGCAAGAGCTAGGCTGATGCTAAAACATGATGGCTTGTTACATATGCCTGTGTGGGAGTTAAATATTATGCATATTTTAAGTCTATTATCAAATTTAATAATTTGGTGTATTCATTATGAGCCAAGACTTTTCCTTGGATGTGGCTTAGAAGCAAGTGCCAGTTCACACACCTGCACTACAAGAGGAACCAAAAATGCCAGCTTCTGCAGAATTTCAGTTTGTGCCTATTTTGTATGAGCAAAAAGAAGTAAAGCAACAAATAGAAGCAAAGCAAAGTCTTGCAGTACACCATGACTCCAGTGTTAGTTGTTCCTCGGCACATCCAGTTTTGTGTCCAGATAACATTATTAACTTTGGTTCCAATATAGATGACACATATTCTATGTAGGCTTAGAGCTCAGGCAGAGACATCCTAACGTGCTACAGCACAACATATAGAAATAACTCTGTTTTAAGCCCCCCAAAAGACTGATGGCTGCAATATAGCTGTGCAAAAGAGTGGTTCATATTTCTAGACACCTGTAAGTAATACTATAGGAACGTGATAAAGACATTAGGAAGAAGGTTTATAAGTGAAGCTTTGCCTTTTTTTTGCATTATGTTATTATTTTAAAAAAAAGAAAAAAAAAAGAAAAAAAAGAAAAATAGAGAGTCTAAATGCTGTTTCATTAAAAACCAGCACACACTGATTAGGAGAACAATTTCATCTGTATGCAGGCTTGAACATTTGTTGTTGTTGTTGTTTTTAACTTGAAAGATAGCTTAAGTTGCCATGCAGTCAGCCATCCATCCCCACAGTGAACAAATGCAGGGCATAACATATTTGTTTTAAGGAACCATTCACCATTCCGCTTTGTGCAACAGGGCTATTGCTATTGTTTATGTATCTCAAGACAGATTTATAGCAAGAATTGATGAACAAATGTGGGACAAGGAGGGCACAGGGAGGGGAGGGTTGCCCAACACGCCCTCTCACAAGTGTTTGTGCCTGCAGGAAATCTGGTGCAGCAGGGACCATATGTGCTTCTGGCATATGTTGCTGTAGGTGGCAGCTTAGTGGTCCATGCAAAGGACTGCTGCTCCAAGCTAGCAACAGCTTTTTGTGCAGTTTATTTAATACTTAATGACACACTATAAAAATACACAAGTACGTATGCAACAGGCTACCAAAGTGATCTGAAATACAAAGCGTTCAAAGAAATGCCTTTATGTCTCGATGTGTCTGCTCCTTGCTATTGGGAGCAGTTTGCTGCCTCTCCTTTCGCACCCCACTTCCCACAGCCACGACCCATTTATGAATGGCAATCCATACTTGTTACTGCCAGCTGAGCTGTGCCTGCAGGCACTATGGCCATTTTAAAGGAGCGAAGTAAGATAAAGCACCCACGCATATTAGTAACCAGCAGCCTGAAATATGAGATGGAAAAATATATTACATCGAGTTGAAGTTCAATAAAGGTAGAAAGTTTATGGCTGACAAAGTAATCGGAAACTAGATTACAACTAAATGTAGTCATAAATAAAGATGTAGCTTTTTAGAAAGCCCACATCAAAAATTTTAAATTAATGTCGATCTGTATTCAGGTACTTACAGAAAAGGTTTTCAGACTGAAGGGAACAACACTTCCTATGGAAACCCTGTCCATTTGGGCAGTCATGGAACAGAAGTCACTGTAAAAATGCAGCTGCTCTTCAAAGCATCTATGTGTGAGCTTAATCAACAAACATCATCCAACTCCAATAACATTGCAAATCATGTATAGCACAAATTAGCTCAGGCACCAGAGGACTACTTGGCTGCTTTTGATTTTTCTGTTATTTTCAGGAAAGATGAAGAATACCATAAGGCAGTTCGATCCAATATTTACTGTGGCCTCAGGCAGATTCTTCAGTTGGTTTAGATAGTTATTAAATCGGGAAGAGCGAGAAGCAAACAAGTTCCCTAGTTTGAATCTTATAAAACTTGTGATAACCCTAACCCTAATTCCTACAGACTTTAGTTTCAGATCTGGTCATTCTCACTGTAAGGAGCCACTACTGTTCAGATACCTAAAAAGACATACTTTATACTCTCATGCTCTGTAATGTTTTTAACTTCTGTTTTTCTCTCTCGCTTTTGTGCTGGGGCAGAGAAAAGAGCTGATGACATGGCCTTAGTCTGATAATTTATTTACTGTTTTCTTTAGGATTTACTGAGAGCTTTAATTGTACGGTGCTGGTATGTTGGAGGTAGATGTGAAGAGGGACAGCAAGTCTGTGAGAGGGTATGGTCTTCAGAGTTTTTGGGTGAGCTGCAATGGGACTAGGTGCCCTCCTCTGTGATACCTAGTGACACCTGGGCTCAGCTTTCCAGGCAGCTCAAGAGAGCAAAGTCCATAGAATCATAGAATCACAGAATCACAAGGTTGGAAAGGACCTACAAGATCATCTAGTCCAACTGTCCTCCCTTTACCATACTTGATCCTTAGATCTTTTCCCTGGATGGTTTATGGCTGAGGCTGGCCAATTTTGTCCCAATATTAGGTTCCTCTCCTAATATAGACAAGCCCTGAGGGAATAAGGCCACACCACTAGTGAACAATAAAGCACTGCCTTCAATGTTTCTCCTGTTCCACATGTAAAGAGGAATGGGGTGTTCAGAGATCAAACGACTCAAAAAGGAAAAAAAAAAAAAAAGGAAAAAAAAAAAGAAAGTTTGTTAGCTCCAACTAACAAGCCTGTTCATTTGTAAGCCTAATTTGAAACAGAAGGAAAATCTCCTGATGTTGATCATATTACAAAAGGACAAAACTGGCAAGAAAGGAAAATTAGTGATATTTCAAAGAATGGAGAGTTAAAACAAAAACCTATGAAATAATTATTTTTCACTCAGGCAAGTGTTTTTGACATTAGGCTTGTTTGCGTTGAACATTTCAATTAAGGAGGCTGAGTCTCAACCTTAAGCACATGGGTATGGAAGCGACCCCTGAGGAGTGCTTACTGCACGTAGCCCTAAGCCTGTTAGTAACGTGTTCTGTCTCATCTGCTCAGCTGGTTTTGAAGTCTTAATGATGCAACAATAGATACCATCTTTTACGTTTCCAGGTGCCATTCATGCTCTGGTAGTTCAAAAATAACTTGACTACATTTCCCCTTTTTTATTTTACTAAGCCATCACTGACAAGTGTCAGACTTACTGAAAACCTTGCAAAGGTTGGTTATTGCAACTGTTTTCATGTCTATGGCCAGGAAAAATAACAATATGCTTTGTCCACATGCACGCAGAAAACAGAGAAAGAAAACCCTCAATCACTTGCTGAAATTCCCTACATCAATAACTTAAGTGGGTATGTGTTTACATATTTGTCGTAATTGGCTAATAATGACTTCAGAATATACTGTCCAAGATTTTCTAGCAGTGTTTGGTTTTGTTTCCTTCCATCACTTTTGAACTTAAATGGCAAATATCAAAGTTTGAACAGAAGAGCACTTAAAACACATAAACTGGCTGAGAACTGCAGCTGCTCAAAGATAACATCTCTTCCAGAAGCATATGTGCCTCTGCCAGAGAAAACTCCGTGTAGGTTAAACTCTTCTGTCTTTTGCGTATCCTTTTACATTGGATGAAAGCAAAAAAATAACCATCAATTCTGCATATTCAGAGGCCTCAACTGATTCCAGTTCCAAAACTGCTGACAGCAAATCCAGCACCATTAACTGTGGGAAGCCACATCTTAAAGTGGTTTGGTGCTCGCTACCTGCAATACATCATACTCCAATTTGCAAAGGAAATCTGCAACCAGTAGCTGCTTCCCTCACTCTCTGCAGAGCTGCTAGTTGTCACAGAGATATCACATCCCAACTCAGTGTCAGCAAGGACCACTGATGGCTCACAATGTCCTTCACACACCGCTGAAGGCCTCGCTTCTTTGATGTTTTAGCATTGTGCTCCTCTGTGCCTAGTACAGCTGGACTGAAGCTTGTACACAGTAGACATGAGGGCCCAAAAGTCTTACAGAGGCATTTCTCAGTGCACAAGACATGAAAAATCAAAATCTTTATGGAGATGCTAACTCATTTCAGAAGACAGACTCTTTTCCACATAAGAAAAAGCCTTCCTGCTACACAGCAGACATCCTTTTACATACATACGCACACTCTTTGTGTCCTACCAGCACTTTTTCCACGAGCCACCACCAAAACCTGACATTCTTTACAGAGCACAGAGGGTTACTGTGCTTATCTTTCAGTCCAGAGTGAGATTTTCGGCACTGCATTCTGGCGATATGGTTATCTTGATTAAATCTGACTTCTACATGTCTCCCTCTCCTCCCACTCTGATCCATGCTACTTGTCCTTTTTCCAGCTCAAGTCCCTTGAGAAGAAGAAAATAAAAGCGACACGGGCCCACCATGGAATTTCTTTCTTATTTCCCATACCCATTACACTCATATTTCCAGATGTTGGGGTGTTCATCTTGTTTCCTGAGCCATTTCAAGGTTTATTGACTGTTTAGGAGATGAAAATTGCGCAGCAGGCTCTAGGAGTTGAAAGCTGTTTGTTTACCCTTTGATCAAAACCAAATATTTTTCTACCAGGTAGAATGTACGGTGAGGTGAGATCTTTGAGGTTTCCCTGCAGCAGCACACACACCCAGATTAGTTCTTGCTTTGGCCCTGTGTAAAAGGGAAACCAAGCTGTTCCCAGCCAGGTATTTTTCCAGCTAAGGAGAACACCACTGCCTTTCAACTCAGTCTCAAACCTAAAGAAGGCGTGAAATGGGATTTCTCTGCCCTAATTTTTGTATCTAGAAGTAAAGTATTAAAGCCAGGGCTTGTCACACCTGGCTTCCCACTCTGAAGTAATTTGCTACCCTTGTTTCCTCGTAAAACTTTGGGCCACTTCTCTCCAGTTACATGAGAACATTTGGAGAAAAGACAGTTCTGGGGAGCAGCACTCTGGCAGAGTTTCCAAGGTGGAAGTTCCTGAAGGCTGTTCAGAGCTACTTTGAACTCTCAGTAAAGGAGGTGAAGAGGCCTGGGACTATATGGACTACGTTAATTCTTCCTGGGTCCTCCATCATGACAGAGGGAGAAGCAATGACCACCAACAGGCAGAAGTTCTAAGTATAGGAGCCATTCATACCAAAGAGCTGATATTACCCTTCATGTGGCAAAAATGGCATGTTTGCTTTAGTGCTACATGCTCAGAGTGCAGCAGTTAGGATAGTTTGGAATCTGCAAACCTCAAAAAATGGAGTTTTGCAACATGATAACTTTTCTCTGATGGGTATAATTTGATGGTAGTGAAGCATGTGATAAATAAGGTTATATATATATATTTTATATTTATATGTAAAGTCTTTTGCTAATACCAGATTTTATGCTGCCTGCACAACAACAGTGAAAAATTCCTATAGCAAGGTTGATATTTACCACTTATTGTCTGCAAGCCAGGAAGGCACCATTACAAACAACAACCAGAAGTTTAGATGTGATAAACCAAGTAATCTGATCTCAGTGATTTGAGCAATTTGGATTTTTAAAACCTTTCTGGTCTATTCAACAATTGTAATCAAATGACTAATTTCATGGACCTGATTAAAATGGTAATATTTACTAGTGCCAGGACTAACGTTTTCTACATTAGTATTCAGACAGTTTGTAGGCTGTGTAAACTACTCCCAAAGATAAAATATTTATTCTTGTGTTGGTCAAGTTAAAAATGCAAGTGGTTAATCAGTTGTGTAATTCACATTTCCCTTGCAAATACAAGCACATTATATATAGTATCTGCCAAAAACTCCCTAAAAGGCAAAGATTTGTGTTTTGAATTGAGCAGTAGCTGTAAGACTTTCAGGTAGCTCCATGCCAGATAAGTAAGCTACAGTATGTTTATACTAATAAAGATCCATTTCAGCATGTGCTTAAGATGGAGTATTGGAGCTTAAGAAATGATTCATCTCAAATTAATCCTACTATCTCATGTCATCTTCTATTTTGGAAACAAAGCAAATCTGTGGTAAAATGTGCATGGATATACTGGCTGGTGGCATCCCAAGCAACTGCTGAGATGAATACCCCACATCTTGAAGCAAGACTTGGCATGCTTGAAGGGCAATTTCATTGAATCATAGAATGGTTTGGATTGGAAGAGACCTTTAAGATCACCTAGTTCCAACCCTCCTGCTATAGGCAGGGACAGTTCCCTCTAGACCAGGCTGCTCAAAGCCCCATCCAGCCTGGCCTTGAATGCTTCTGCTGGGGGGAGCATCCACAGCCTCACTGGACAACCTGTTCCAGTGTCTCACTACCTTCACAGTAAAGAAACTGATTCCTAATAACTAGTCTTTATCTACCCTCTTTCAGTTTAAATCCATTTCCCCTTGACACTGCATGCCTTTATAAGAAGTCCTTCCCAGGCTTTCCTGTAATACTCCAGGTACTGAAAGGTTGCTATAAGAGCCTTCTCTTCTCTAGGCTGAAGAGCTCCAGCTCTCTCCATCTTTTTGTTTGCAAAGTATAACTGGCCACCTGTTAATCAAGTCAGTCTGCAGAGCTCAACTGGCTTGGGTACCATCAGCAGCGATAGCACTGTTAGACTCTTGGCTAGCAGTGGATGTGACAAAATACTTACAGAGCAGCCAGACTGCACATGCACACAGAAGATGTGTCCGAATACTTTCCTCTTATCGCATGCCCTCATCTCCCACTGAGACTCTTAGCCTTGCGTTTCTACTTACCTTTCTACCTTCCTCCCACTTCTTACACCAGGATTCTCCCCAGCACTCTTGCCTCGCTTCCTAGGACAGACCTTATCTCAACAGAACCACAGTCTCCCTTCCCTTGCCCACTCCTGCTCTCTGGGGCAGGAGCACAGGTTTTGGGACCAAGTGGGGTCCTGAAGCCAGGCAGAGAGAGGTGACAGACAGCCAAGCAGCCACATGGCATACACATGGGTTGGAGAATTCCTGCCCTGGACTGCCACCCTAGGGTTCTCTGAAAGATGATATAATAGTATATACATAACATATATATAAGATATAATCCAAGCTCCTGCACTTTAGGAAAAGTAGTAGATGTTAATAGCCCATCCTCCTCCTTTAAAGTGGCTTGCAGGTTACCAACCATACACAATTCAGCAACATCTGAACTAGCTAATTGCTATTTGTGTACATAACTAAATCTTCAGGAAGCTTTGTGTCAATCACCGCTTTCAAATCAAGTAGGCAAAGTGCTGCAATTCCTTTTCATGGCAAAGACTTAATGGGATTTTCTTTTTACATGTAGTGGGTTTCTCTGGAGGACAGCCTGTTTTTGTCTTTATTTTTATTTTTATTTAATTTATTATTATTATTATTCTCCTGATCTACTCCAGATTCTCGGAGGGAGCGGCCAAGTCATTTGCTCATTCAGAGGGAACTTCATTTTTCCTTTTCTTTTTCTCAGTTTCTTAATGCTTCAAAGGAGAAAACAGTCTTCTTGGGGATCTACATCTGTATCAGAGTGCTACTGCAGGCTGTCTTTCCTCTCCCTGGCCTGAGGATGTCAGCTGTTGCACACACGAATAGGAACTGCCAGGATGTCATACACACTTACATCCATCTTTTTTCAATCAGCAAACTACGGGTTCTTTTGTCAATGAAATCCCCAGATTTACTCTCTTATCAGTGCTGGCTATCACACTCCAACTCCAGTCCCTGTGTCACCCTGAAACAAAAGGATGTAAAAAGGTGTGATGCATTTTTACCAGCATCTATGAATCTGTCCATGTTTTCTTCATAGTTGAATTAAAGCTGAATTTCAAAAATAACAGGTTTGTGATGTCCTGCACCTACTTGGTTAAATAACCATAATAAGTCCTGCATGGGATGTCTTAATAGATGAAAGCTGGAGCATAACTGAACAATAGCAGGTCCTAAAATCAAAGGTTCTGATCTCTCCCCAAATGTTCAGCATTTGCTTCCTTAGCTGGCAAGGTTAGTTGGAAGCAGAAACTGCTTTACTCGAGACTGAGTTATTGTTTGAACATAATAATCATTGCTGAAAGACTTCATATTGGGCTCACAGATGATCCAAGGCAAAACCAGATGAAATGCACAGAAATTGATGAGCACTTACATTCTTTGGTGTTAGGAGGTGCCAACAAGCATGAGTAGCAAACCATTCCGTATATGTTTCGAGGTCTGTTTTCCAGCATGTAGTAACTGAAATGAAGGGCAAGATGAGGCAAAACAGTGTAAATTAATATAGTGCAACCGAGCACGGTTCAGCAGCAACCAATTATACAGAGATAAAATCATTTAAAAAAAAACCACTTTTATAAGCAATTTGATGCAAAGATAATTTTTTTTTTAAACTGCCTGAATAGAGACAGTGTTTCTCCCTTCTACCCCTAAGAGGCAATTAATCAACTATTAAGCCTACACGACAAGAAGGTATCATTGCCTAAAACAACATTATTCTCCTTGCTGTATTCAGGCTGCATCATACAGCATGCCCTGAAATAAGACTTTTCAGAAGAAGAGAATGTTTTTGAAGCAGGGGTCTTTCAGGCAAGACCATCAGTTGGATACGGTTGTCTGAGTTTCTTCTCAAGCATTATGAGAATAATCTCAGTAACAGAGCCAAATCTAAATAGCAAATGCAGGAAAACACTACCCTTACAGGGACAGATTAGGATTTACAACCATTTGTGTTTTTTTGAAGCTCCATGCTGTACATAAGCCCTTGATCGTGGAGTTACAGCATGATGAAAAAGTTTTCATGGTTTGAACAGGGCTGCCACTAAAGTTAGTCTTGGCAACTGGTTCTACAAGAATTGGATCCACATACAACGTAATGAGTAAAATACATCCAAATCATACACGGTGGATATGCTTCTACAGATCGCTTGCTAAATTTTAGTGAAGAAATCAATAATCACAATCTATTCTATATAGATAAGAAGTCAGCATCATAAACACTAAGTAATAATCTTCTGCTCTTATGCTGTCTATGTATGTGCAGAATGTTTTTTTTCTGGAAAATTTATACATTAGAAAATTACTGCTGAAAATGTCCATCAAAATCAGTTGGGTATTAATGAATGACCCAGCTTATAAATAGGATATACATGAGATTAAGTACATTGAGTCATAGGATGGAGGATGGTGCTTGGAGATAACTAAAAGAACACACAAGCTGAACACAGATCCTCTTTTTGTTGCTGCTGTTTTTATTTTGCTGGCATTGAAAAATTCACCCTCACTCTTCCCTTTGGCTCACGTGCTCCATCTGCCACTCTGCCCTTCTCTCAAGAGAAGAACATTATCTTTTGTCTTTTGTGGGGGTCTGCATAACATTAGGCTACAAAGCAGTTAATAAATAAGCAGTAAATGGCTGCCAAACCACACACACACACACACACACAAAAAAAAAAAAAAAAAAGAGTAGCGGGCCAAAGATACATATAAATCTATAAAGAAAAATACAGGACAGTCAGGATCTACAACCTAATAGCCACAGTGGTTAAGGGAAGATAAACAGCCCTTCTGACAGTTAATTAAAACAAGCTGGTGGAATATTTCTCGGTTTTCACCACAATGCAGAGTGCTGGAGGACAGCAAAGAAAACTGAAGAGGATGTTTATGGGCAAGCAACTGTTCTCCTATGTAAGTAGGAAGTTCTGCAGTTGCAAATATTAATGGTTCACCTCTGAAAGTACTGGTAAGAGATATGCTTCTGGCTATGCACAAATATTTAAAGCAATGCTGGAAGTGTCTGATCTCTTTATATCACTAACTATGGAGAACAAGCAGACCAATGACAAAATCACTAATTTTCATGGTGCTATTCTTGCACTACAAAACCCATTATCTCTCTTTCCTTAGCACTTTTCAGGCTGCTATTTTGAAGTTTTAGAGAGAAAATGTAAAAGTGAAGGCTGGAATGAAAAATGGATGTGTTCTCCTGCTTAACACCATGGTAGTTTAACTTGGACTGATCTTGGTGGTGCCAAGTCACACTTGGAGACTTGATCCCAAAAGAAGAATCTAGAGCATCATGTCTAGGTCTTCCTCTTGCAAGGACCAGGGCACCTGGGAACAAGACAGTGGGACAATCTGCAGAAAGTTAAAGGGAGGTGGCCAGCACATAGGTGGAAGCATCAGCTGCCTTACCCAAAACTGCAGGGAGAGCTTTTATTCCATTAGAAATTCTCTGGCTAAGCACCTAACAGGTCACACCATTGAGGGAAGGGAATCCAAGCATTAACTAATTCCCTCACTCTTTACACTATTTATCATGCTTGAAGTGCTTTGGGATAGGAACATAAGTGGAAGCTTGCAGTGTCCCAGGAGGTTGGGTCTAAGTATCTCCAGAGATCCGAACATTGGTTTTGAAGACTACAGTTTTGGAACTAAGCCTTTACATTCTCCCTGTGTGCTCATCTTTTCCTTAGGCTGCTTTGCTCAGTTGGTGACAGATAGCAAATGGATGAGATGCCCACAGACAGAGACTGCAGTCTGAGGAACGTTATGTGAGGAAAGCCTGCAGCATATTACAAAAGCACAGTCCTCTTAAAATGTAGACCTTAATTTTTCATTGCCTGTGTCTTAGAGGCTCCTTGAGGACCAGAGCCCAGGTGAGGGAGCCCTCTGCTCACTGCCATTTATCCAGGTGATGCTTGGCCTTTCCCTGTGCCACTGGGGCAATGGCAAAGACTAGCCAGCCAGTAATGCCTACCAGCTCTTACACTCTGTGTTTCCCCACCACAACACAGATGGAACTTCTGGGCTCTCCAAGTCACATCAAGAAGGCTCCAGGCCATGTTTCAGCCCATAGTTAATTTATCTTCAGAATTTCACCTCTTTGAACTCAGAGTGAGTGCTTGTTTCTCCTTAACTGCTGGCCATGCTATACCATCCCAGGAGCTGCACACAGCCAGATTCCAGCCCAATTTCTGCTACAGGTTACACCTGTGCAAACACAATGTTTTCAGATTACTCCCCAAGTACCAGCTGTGCAAGCTGATTATTTTCAGCCAGCACCCCACTCCCACCTGGGTGACCTCATTAGTCCTGACAAAACTGCTGCAAAATAGCAACTGTGGCCACTATTTAACTTTCTTGTTCTTTATGATGTATGAGGGGAAGTCAAGAGGGAGTTCTTTTAAAATCACATCATCAGTTTGCTTGGCTGGCAGTTAGACAAGCCCTTCTTTTTATTTGTAAACTGTGAAAATTTCACACAGACTTGCTGATATAATAAACCTGGAGTCTTGCAGTGCCTCTTTAGCAGTTTCCTGTGCTATAAGCTATGCTGCATTTGCAAACTGCACAAAAGCGAATGCTGGGAGTAGGTACACCTCTAAGCTAAAGATGCGTGCAAGCAGAAATTGAAAAGGTAAAGTAAGGTGAGTTTTGCATTAAATAATATTAATTTTACTTACAGAAAAAGAAAAAAAGGTTGCAAAAGCAAATTCATCTTTGGGTTTTCAGACTTTAAAAGGAAATATAATCAATAATACATTAGTAGCATATCTGATGTAGAAAACTGCTTTCTTACAATTGCTATCAAAGTTACACTGAGCTTAATGGGCCATTGAAAAGATGGACTGAATAAAATGGAATCTATTTTAGCTCTTTCAGTGAGCCCTGGAACTTGTTTTTACTCTGTATAACAGCACACGCACCACATTAGCAGCTCCTTAGACCCCTTTCTCTCTGTTGACTAACCATGATTCCTGAGAGACTAACATTGCCTTGGTGAACCTCCTCCTAACAGCTATGTGAGCTAATGCTGTCAGCTACTGACAAAGTTGCCAGCTGGTCATGTTTGGAGAGGAGATATTTTATGTTTCCAAGCACAGACTTTTAGCACCAGCACTACAGGGAATGCAGGGCATCTTCATGGAGCTCATTTGTAGGATGAGATTTTGATGTTAAAGGAGTATTTTGCAGCTCTCTGGGCAAAGCAAATGTCTGTGGTTGAATCCTTACCCTGGGAGACAAGGCCCACACTCTGCATCGTTCTCTTGATCGCCTGGTGTCAGGACAGTGGCTCGAAAAAATCCCTCGCAGTCTTTGTGTCTTCTGCATATCTGGTAACCTCCTCTAGAAAACTTCTCTGATGGGCAGGGAATGCAGCCATAGTCCTCATCTTTGGTGCCGTACCCACATGTCTGCAACAATAGAAAGTCATTAGAAGACAGGCTTGTGCTGTATAGTGGCTTGTAGGAAAGGGAAAGTAGCATGATGTGGCATCAAGCTCTTTAATGTCTGTCCCAGGAAGATCAGGAAAGTATATAAGGATGTTATACTCTGCCCCCTGAGGGGGAACAAGAAAGCTGGAGCATTGTACTCCTTAAAAGTGACCCCCTTGGGCTATTTAAACTATGTTGCAGTCTTGGATGTGAGTTTCAGCTGTTGTTCACATAAAGAGCAAACTGTAATTGGAGAGCAGTGAAGAAAATTACAGGGGAAGCAGTTTCAGCAGGGTTACTGGTGATCTTGCTTTCATGACATGTGAGGCCACAAGGGCTGCTAGAAAAAGTAAGGTTTGCATGAGGTTTGGTAACCTCTAAGCACACATGTGCTGGATGAACATCGTGTTTAGATTAAATAAAACTGGCATGAAGTGGTTATTATTCAAACATCCTTGATCAGAACTACCAACTGTGTGAAATACTTGCAATGGGATGTTTATCCCATTAAAACCAAACAGGATTTCAGTACTTTATTTTTTAATATGCAACAATTATCTGCTATAAATCAAATGGTTACTTAGGAACCATAATTTAAAATGTGGCAGAAGCTTCCAAGTTCCTCTAGTGCCAAAATATCTTAGCGGGAGAGCAAAATTAAATTCTCTGTGTGGGGGCCAGCGAGCATGCCAGAGTAACCTATTTATCACACAATGCGAGAACGGCACTGTCAGATTTTAAATAGCTGGTGAGATGAGAATGTACTGGCAGAGAATGTGTGTGAAGCTTTATGTTACAATGCTTTTAAGTCAATGAATTTTAACAGCCAGGGCCTGGGATTTGGCTTATGGATGTATATGGGTGCATGGGGCCATGCTCCCACAGCAACCTTGTACACAAGTGCTCCCATGTCAGGAAGGTGTGGCCTCAGTGGCACATTGCTCAAGAATCTGTTTCTTTCTTTGTTTTCTCTCATATCAAAGCACCACCACCGTGTAACAGAACATTTGTTTTTAGGCAGAACTAATTGCATTTTCCATCCTAAAACTTCCCACCAGCTTGCTCAGTATGGGAGTGTCTTGTGTTGCAGACCAAGTACATCTTGAGTCCTCTTGGTCACCCCACAAAAGTCATATCAGGAGCTCAACACGTGTCCCCCAAACAGCAGAGTGAATTGAGATGCTAAAGTTACCATGTATGGCTCTTCACCCGGCTCACATTTGGGGCAGTCGTGGCACATGCCAGTGGTTTGGTTGTAGTATTCGTTCTCACCGCAGTTGGAATATTCAGCACTGGCAGAGTACACCAAGGAAACCTGCACCAGAGACATTGAGTTGTTAGTGTCAGTGCTACCACACCCCTCCTGCACGCTTTGTTCCCACCCCTTGTCTAGTCACTACACTAGGGCTGGCATTGTACCAGAAAACATCCTTAAACCTATCTGGGATGGAGGAGGTTATGGATTTCAGATGAATGACCTTTGTGCATGTTATCACAGCTGCTCCTCAAAATACTGAAAGCTGTGGTTCCCAATCTGTTAATTCTCCTGTTACCTAGCACAGTAAACGCATAAGTTTATGCCCTTACCCCTCACAATATTAATGAGTGTTCAAGAATATAACTACAAAGGGCAACCATAACAACCTGAGATAATGAGCTGCCTCAATCACAGCACGGCTGTGTTTCATGTGACACATCAGCCTGGTGGGCCAGAGCAGATGTCCTTTGTACTTCTGCTCCATTTTAGCTCCTTCTCCTCCACCCTCCTCCTCAGTGACCTCTCCCACATTGGGAAATAGACATTTAGACAGATGTTCCAATCTAGGCAGCACTGAAAGAGATGCTTGGGAGCTGCTTAGACTGGAAACCAATTATTGTTTCAAAGTCCAGTGCTCAGTCACCTGTAGATGTGACTTGGCAATTCATAGATGCTTGCAAAGACTCAAATGGCCTCCATTATCTCCATGCACTGGAAATACCTACAAGCATGTAGATACCTACCACCAGAAAAGGGAACACGTGAGTCCATTTACGTTCACCCAGGTGAGCCATGTTCTCTTGATATTTTACCTAAAAAGATAGAATTGATGATTGTTTATGAATAGTATTAAATATGGGCATATGTTGCCAAAATAAGAACAGTAGGACTCATCATCAAAACACGGATTATATGGGAGCAATGCCCAGAGTTATACACAGATCTAAAGAAAAAGGGGTGAGATGTGCACGTGCGCTCCCACACGCACTGTGCATCTGCCTTTCTGAGAAAGCATGAAGCAGCCTGGTCTTGCAAATCGGTCAGAGATGAAGAGTGTGCCCTGAATTCTGGCACTTCTTGGGCTTAATGAGAAATCCTCCTGTGGAGGAACCGAGAGCTGCATCCTGACCACTAAATAAAAGAGGACTAGGGGGGCAGTAGATAACCCTGGCTTGTGTCCTTGAGACCACTAGCTCAAGTTTGTCTAGGAAAGGTCCAGATGAAGCATCAAAAAGGAGAGCCAAGGAGTGAAATGATGGCCATCATCACAAGCAGATGTTACACCAGGGCTGCCTTCAGCAGCAAGCCTTGGTTATGGTTCATTCCTGATAAGCAGGTTGTTGATATAAGAGGTTAAACTCAAGGAGGAAGCTAAACTCTGTATTTTAAGTGCTATTACAATGGCTGGAGAAAAATAAAGGCTGTGATCTCTTGTAAACACACGTGCTAATTTATTTCATTTCTTCAAATTCAGTTCTATGAATAACTTTGAATAAGAGCTAATGTTACATATTCATGTACTGGATTTCATTCTAAGGGATAAAATTCGACAGGAAAAAGAGGCACAAATTGTTTTGTATGATACAACATATTAAATGGTATTGTTAGAGTGCATACTTTGCCTTAGGGATTTTACAGCTTCAAATTGCAAACGTTTGCAGCACTTTAGTCCTTATAGATATGAGCTGCTCTTTAAATTTTCCCGGTCTCAGATTCTGCAAGGTTTTAGGCTCTAAGAAGAGTACTATTACTGCTTTGTGCCACACTTAAGCATACGATCTATGTTAGAGCAGCACTTCAGTGTTCAAGATAGTCACTAACGTTTACACTTTTAAACACTAAATGGATTAAGTAAAGTTGTATCATGCCAGCATCAAGCTGGAAACTTGCTTTATATGTTCCTTCTAGCAATTGGGCTAGCTGAGACAGGTAACTGGATGGGTGGGTGGACAAACTGAGTTATGAGTATATTTTTTTCTGCAGGAAATTGCACTTTGAAACCTAGAAACAAAAGAGAATCAGAGATAAATTGTCCTAAATCTGGAGGTGAGAGATGGAAAACAGTCATGCCATTGCATGAACTGTCAAACACTTAAGTTGGACAAAGGCTTTGGCTATGACAGTATAGTTACTTGGAAAAGTTCCAGGGACATAATCTTCACACATATGTCTGTTAAACTGAATCCTAATTATAAAACAGCTTGTTCAACTTCAGCTATGAATATTATCAAGGCTGTTTCCACAGTGGCATTGCGAAGTCATCACATTTATTATAAATTGGATATGGACCCAAATTTTCACTAGGGAAGTCTGAATATTCAACGTCACACTAAAAACTTGTTTTACAGCAAAAACATGCTTCACTGGCTTTCGAGGCACCCAGATGTTTACTGTTTCAGGTACTTATATGCAATCATAGCCAGATTTGAAAAATGGAAATGAAGAAGTCTAGCCCATTAATGTACAGTACAATATTCTCCATCCATTTGGTATTTATTTACACAAAATGTTGAAAGTGTCAAGTTATACATACATACATACATACAATATTTTTCTCTTTCTATATAAATATACATGTGGGGGTGCGTTTTGTGTGTAAACATGCATTTTTTTCCTTGCATTCTATTATACACAGCAATACGTCAAACATATGGCAAATAGTTTTTATCTGTAAAAAAACAGAACAATTCAAAGTGCTGAATATGGCCAGGTAAGAATACGAGGGGAGATTTCTTTCCCCATATTGGAAAACAAAATGTTAAATTTAATTATTCACCCGCATATTCAAATATGCTGCCTTAAAGTGGTGTTACTTTCTAATCTGTGAGTATGCATGTTGTTTTTTATTAATGCGTACTTCATTTTCATAGTGCACAGGAGTGGGGAAAAGCAGATGTAGGAGGTTTCTGGCAGTAGGGATGTAGGTAGCTCCTCCCTCACTACAAGAAAGACATTGAGGCCTTGGAACGAGTCCAGAGAAGGGTAACAAAACTAGTGAGGGGTCTGGAGCACAAGTCTTAGGAGTGGCTCAGGGAGCTGGGATTGTTTAGCCTGGAGAAGAGGAGGCTCAGGGGAGACCTCACTGCACTCTACAACTTCCTGAAGGGAGGTTGTGATGAGGAGGGGCTTGGCCCCTCCTTGGAAAAACTTTTTTTCCCTCAGAGAGTGGTCAGGCACTGGAATGGCTGCCCAGGGAGGTGGTGGAGTCACCATCCCTGGCAGTGTTCAAGAGGCGTCTGGATAAGGAGCTATGAGAGATGGTTTAGTGGCTTGTGGTAGCAATGGTAATGGGAGGATGGTTGGACTAGATGATCTTGTAGATCCTTTCCTACCTTGTGATTCTATGATCCTATGATTCTTCATTGTAGGTACTGAAGCATGTGTAGGAAATCCAGATTAAAACATGTACCGTTGAAAAGAAATCATTTTGCACAACCTTTCTGGCCCTCCACCACACATGATTTTTGGGAAAGCTTTATGCTGTTTTTTTCCTACAAATTCAGTCCTTCTTCAAGTGCATGTAAATATCAGGTGCAGCAATACATCAGTGGAAGAATTATCATCAGCTGAAGAACACTTCATTATAAAAATCAAGAATTAACCAGCATGGAGTGATGTCAGCCTGCCTTTTTCAACTAACAGAAATGACGGTCCCGTAGAATGGCAAGCAGTGATCAACAGAAAGGAGCTGGAAGTGTATTTTTGGAGGGATTACACAATAGCTCCTAAGCAATATGGGATTTCCAACAGCTCAGCCAGTGAGCCCTTCATACACCCTGACTTGTGCCTTGGCTGAGGACAAGCGGGTGTCTGGAGAGGAGGTATAAAACACAGGCTTGGGTCTCTGCGGATCAGGTGTGCAACACAGCAAGTCTCAGCTTGACTAGAGGGGGTTGCTAATTACAGCCATATTTGCCTTTCAGGGCATATTCGTTAATAACTGTTAGAAATACGCACAGAGGCTGACAGGAAAAGGAAGACTATTTTGCCAGTGGCAACCACAGTAAGAGGTGCTAGAGACTCGCTGTCTCAGCTTCTCTCCAGGAGACTGTGAGGGACAGGTTTGGCCTGGGGGAATAGGAAAAGAGATGCCTGGGTCCCTGTCACTCAAGTATTTCTCTTCCCAGATGAAAGGTCCTTCTGTACAGTCTTTGCGGCATCTTACCATGGACCGGCAGGTACACATAAATAGATAAATATATACATATGTCCCCAGGCAGAAAATGCTTGGTTCATTCTGTCTGAAGGCAAAAAAAAAAACCAGTATTCGCTGTAGTCAGCCTTTGAATTTAATTTACTTAGATAATTAGATAGTACTGCCACTATGTTTACAGTATCCATGAGCAAATGGAGTGAATAAGTAGAATACGCAAACAGTGAGGTTACTGTAGTTGGTGGTCTAAGCTAAATAGCTTTCAATAAATGGCCTTAACTGTTATTTTAGTTCTGTGGCTTCTGTATTAACATAGCATAAAAACTGATTTCCTGTCATTAAGATTTTTTGTTTGTCTGTTTAAAAAGAAACTAGTGAAAAAAAGGAGAAAAAGCCCATGGATCAAGGTACAGAAATCTGTGATTTATGCTGCAGAGAATGGGTTTTTGGTGTTTCTGTATTTCTTTAATTTCATCACTAATGTAGATACACTTCAAGGATGCAAATCTTGACTTCACAAGAATAAAGGCACAACAGAGAGCTTTGCCATTTTGATATTTCTGTACACATACAGACATATTCTGGGCAGGAAAACGAGAGAGGAAGTTTTGTATAAAGAAAAGGAGGGTAGATCATTATGAACTTCACAGGTGCCATCAAAAAATTCAGTGCCTGTTTGAGTTCCCAAGGTTTACGAGAGGAACCTCGTGAACCACCTTCTTGCAGATTATCACAGTTTCTCACATGTGCGTGGTAGATAATCTTTGTCTGCTCCGATGCTGCTAAATCCTTCTTAGCTGAGATAAGCATATAATCCTCACTGCAGGGCCTCATCAGTTTCAGAGTTCAGCAGCAGAGTTCAGTTTGGCTCCGGCCTCGCAAAAACAAAGATGTGGTTTGAATTTTCCTTTCGGAGAGAAAGAGGCATCTCGGAACACATCACTGAATGACAATGATGGCAGTGCGAGCTTGGAGAGAGAATAAACTTAGAAAACTATAAGCAAATGAAAACACAGAGACTATGAAGAAAGCTATTGTGTAGTCTTGGTTACAGTTTGTATTATTGTGAGCTCCAGAAAAAAACAACAAAAACAGTGCACAGAACAATAATGCATCTGCAGGATAAGATGAACTACGCACTTTCCAGTATCTACTTTATATCACTTTGACCTTATAAATACACCTTAAGAATTACCTCAGAGAAAGATACAACTCTGTCCTTCCTTTTACCTGAAACATCAAAAAGAAGCTACAAGAGCTCAAGCTACACATACCTCTTTAATTGCCTCTGTGATCTGGTACCTCCATCAGAAAAATAATTAACTCCTTGGGCATAGCAACAAGACATTTTCCTGTGGGAGTTGTGTTGACTACAGGGGACATCAGAGATTCCTTAATTTGCCAATGGGGACAATGCATGCTGAAGATGTGGGGGCTATTAAGACTAATAAAGAGCTATCTGTCTCCTCACAGACTGGCTTATCTGGAAACTACATCTGGAAGTCTGTACCCAAAGCTGTTTTCTCATCTTACACATACATACATGTTGGTTCTCGTGTAGGCAGGTCATCAGCTTTCTGAAAATGTTTTCAGGAAGAAAAACAAAAGAATAAAAGATATGACACAGGAAAAAAAAAAACAACAAACACAAAAGAGAGAAAGAAATAAAGGCCTCCCCTTACATGTTTTTTATACGCAGCTTGTCTACTTGTGGAAATGGGGGCACCAATTAGGTGCAAGCATCCCCAGCCCACTTCAGAGGTGCTACTTCTAGGAAGTCTGGCGTCTTGGTGGGGAAGTGACAGAGCAAGGATAAGGTCCTTAAAATTTCTGGATGCATAGGCAGCTACTGCAGCTCTCCTATCAGTGCTATTTCGTGCACAAAAATGGCCATGAAGGCAAAAACGTGAGCAGAGATGTGCACTTTCCCCATGTCAAAAGGCTGCCTTGACCCTTAGGCTAAGTCATGTGATCTCTTTTGTTTTCTATAATTAAAAAAAAATAATAATAATCTGGGATTTGTTCTAACACACAATTACCAAAAATAAAAAATAAAAACAAAAATAAAATACCCAGCACCCTCATGTCTGCAGTAGAGGAAAAAATCTTGACTTCTTTTGACCAGCCCCCATGAGGATTTTCCCCAGCAGGAGAGGCTTCCTTTCAACCTTCCCCAAACCAAAGTGTTTCGAAGAAGGCTTTCATAAAGACTTCTCTTTTATTTTGAGCCCCTTCTAATGCCTGCCAGGAAGTGTTACAGCACATTCTTCCCAGCTTGCTCACTTCCTTGCTCAGTTGGATTTGGTGGGCCATCTTGTACAAAAGACCAGCAGTGGGCAGGGGGAGAGTTGCCTCAGGGACTCAAACTAGCTCACAGCTGCCAGAGGGCACTGGAGTTTTCCACAGGAAAAGACACAGGACAGACCTAGATGAACTGTAAGTAAGCATATCAGGATTCTTGATCAAACAACCCCAGTGCAAGAATTAACAAGGAACTGCACTCATACTCTGCTGTGTAAAACCAGGGCCGCATCAGGTTGTGCTTCTTACAGGACTTGGCTTTGTCTGAGGAACAGAATGCTCACTTTTAGTACTGCACTTCCAGGGGTGAGCTGAACTTTAGATTCAGAAGCTCTCCTTAATTCCTAAGACATGTGCAACCTCCCATTTGGAGCAGAAAATCAGCAGGCTATTAGGAAAATACAAACCACCGAAGCAATGATGATTGTTTTTCTAACATCTTTTCCTTTTTATAGGGCTTTACACTTTCTAGATGACAGATAACATAATGAGAGCAGTCTGAGCTTTGGCTTGCATTATAAAGATCAACAAGGATCTTTGCTTCTGTTCTTCAGGGTCCAATCCTGTGAGCTGCTGAGCACTTTCAAGCCTGATGGTATTTAAAAAGCAGATAAGTTTTAGAGTTTTTAGAAGAAACAGATATCCTTTACAGACTATAACTGTTGATTGACAGTATAGAGGTGGAGAAATTTAGAAACACTTTACTGGAATAAATTGAGTTGAAAACCTACAGTGACCATCAGTGGAATTCACAGAAAACGTAAATAGCACAGAAACCCTATAGTGACCATCAATAAATCATGTCTGTTCCTAGCTCTGCAGTACATTTGCATTTCTTAGCTAAAAGCCAGAAAAACTGTTAAGAGAGCTCAAACCACAGTTGTTTTTATTTTCCATGGTTTGCATGAAAACATCTGAACTGCTGCATCCCAGATGGATGTGGAATAGCAGCAGTGGGCTCTTCAAAGGGTGAGCCTCCCAGGAACAGGTTACCACACGCAAAAGGATGTCACCAGCATGGTCCTAGCCACCAACTTCTTGCCCTTGCAAGTGCATTAAGCAACACTGGAGCCTCTTGTTTTCAACAGGCTTCCATTTCGCAGACAAAGGGATATATTTGCTGCCAACAAGCATTATTTTTTGATTATTCTCCTTTTTACATAACTGTGTTTGAAGGGGATTTATTGCTCTTGCAGACTAAAGGCTGGCCGCATATAAATTCAGAGTTATATCCCAAGCTTCCTGGGCCACCATTGTCATTGGGAAAAGCAGGGAAAGGGAGCAGGCCTGGGGGAGCTCTTAGATGAGAAAAGGGCCCACACAAGCAGTAAGGCCACAAAGTGCCTGAAGGGCATGGTGGCTGGGGGCATTGCTCTGGGTGGTGCTCAAAGAGCTGCCCCTGTGAGCTTCATCCATCCACTCAGCTCATGGGTGTGGGTCCCACCTGTGGGGACAAAGAGAGGATGCAGCCTCAAGGCAAGAACGTGGCTCCCAGTGCAAGGCAGCAGGGAGGAACGTGCTGGAGCAGCCAAAGCCCAGTGTCTGTGGGCAGTTATGAGCTGAGGCCTGCTGAGGCTGCTGGCTGCGCCCACCAGTGGGTCTACCCAAGGAGGGAACACCACCATGTCTTAACTGCAGCCCAAGTCACAGCCCACTCCACACTCATGCCCACATAAACTGCATGCTTACAGGCATATATGAGTACACAAAGACTTCTATTTTACACCCACACACTCTCCAAATGCTGGCTGCCCCTCAGATCAGATGAAGGCCTGATGGAGACAAACCTTTCTGCTTCACAGAGGCACAGTTAGAAAGTGAAGATGAGAAAATGGCTTCCTTCGCTGCAGTACTTTCTCTATTGACTTGATAGTCATAAAATCTCTTCACAAATTCTCTGAGACCCTCATTTTTATTTTTAAATGAAGGTGTTTACATTCCTAATTAAGAACCATGTTAAGCCTAGTGGTACCTTATCTGATAAACCTGTTACTAAGCTATGTCAAGCTGAGCCTTTCAAGGGAGCAAGCTGGTTTTAAAAACTGGTTGTCCTCTGGGCTGGAAATGTGCATCCAAGAGCCTGCAATTAACTTGGGTTAATTACAAAATACCAGAAATGTAATAGTGTATTTAAAAATACATCACAGGTGTTAATGACCTTTTTTTTGGTTGTTTTTCCCCCCTTTTCTCCCCCTGCCCTGCAGGAGCTTACAGGATGTCACTGCCTTCCCAGTTAACATACCCCCAACTCCACAGGTGTTAAACACTGTTTTCTCTCATGTGGTGGGACTGATTAGCATAATAAGGTTGATCTGAGAGTCCCTGCTTCCATCTTGCAGTTAGTATGGCTTACAGTGCTTCTTTTGGACCTGCTGAAGGAGTTTGGTCTGAGATCTGTTTGATGTACCCAGATACTAAATACATCAGCCAGTCTAAAGAAAGGGATCACTTCTCTCTACATACCTGCTCCCCCTCAATCCACCAAAGCCAGTGCACACACACATACTGCAAACTTCTTGACACCACTAACAGCTGTGCTACGGAAAATACAAGCTCATGAGACTAAATACACGACCTCCTTCCCAAGGAAGAACAACCTTGCAACTGTACCCTGTGTACTTTAATTGGAATATTACCTTCCAGCTTGGTACGCTCAGCAAATTTTCATTGAAGTTTGCAACTTCTTACATATTTTGGAAAGTAGGCAGGAGCTTTCAGTTCAGTAAATCCTTCCCTGACATGACCTATAGTTCTGTGCTTGCTCATTTTTGATACGGTGGACAATGTCACAATGCTTTATTGAAGTCCACATTGCCTATGGCACCAGCATCCATTTAGAAATTAAAGCTTCCTGTCAAGGATAACATAGGAGCCTGGTTTAACCTAGCAAGATCACATTGTATTGTGCATCTAAATGAAGTCTCTAATTCTTTTACGATTTAACAAAAGACATAGTTGTATTTATTTTGCAAGAAACACTAACAAAACTCTTGAGCTATTGACCCCAAAAGTAGCTGGGAAGGGAAGAATATCCTCAGCATTAAGGTACTATCATCCAAAAGTTTTGTATAAATAACATCCCCCTTGCAAGCCTCACTGCTGAAAGCATATGAGGCAAACCACAAGGCAGCAGGGCATGAGAAGGATGAATGACTGCGGGTCTCACCGGCCTACATATGCAGTGGCTGTGAGAGGTGTCATGTTGGAGGAGAGGAGCTGAAAGGTGAAAATGTATGCTGGCAAAGACTGACTGGGAAGTTATGCGGTGGTACAACTCCTCTATGCTCCGAGGAGAAACAGAGATTTTTATCACTCGTATGTGCATTTATTTCCTCATCCCATTCCAGTGACATGATCTCAAGAAAACATGAAGATGTGGTTTTAAAAGTATTACCCTATCCTGATGCAGAGGTGATATGGGGGAAACATGGCAGAACACTATGGGAAAAATGAAGAAGATAATATTCAAATAGAATTCAAGCAACGGTGAACATCATGGCCTTGCAATCTTGAGTTCTGCAACCTAGATTTATAGTTATGTGCATCTTTTTAAATTTAGATTCATCTGAAGCTGCTGTTTGATGGAAGAGCCTTTGTGTAAGCTAAGAGTGTGAATGTAACTTTGAACCGGATTGTAGATTTTATAGTATATAGGAAAAATGAGACAAGGACAGGAAAAGGAAATCTGGGAAGCAGTGTCAGTCCTATGATGTCTAGAAGAGAAAGATCCAATGAGAGGGAAAAAAAAAAAAAGAAAAAAGAAAACAAACAAACAAAAAAAAAGTTTAAAGTTATTCCCAGAAATACCAAATATGCTCAAATAAATCTTGGAATGATCTGTCCTGGTACAAACCAGCAGGTAACACATTTTCCTACCAGATGACAAGGGACGTAGCAAATAAACACAGCTCCTTCCAGCTGCCTCAATATTACATGTAACATCTGGTCAGTCTTGAGACATTTTGGATTTGACTGTCCTTTAAAAATGAGAACTTCCTACAGTTTCCCTCAGAAACTCTTAAATGCAAAGTGTCAAATGCAAATTTAAGTTGCATGCAAACTATCCTCCCCATAAAACACGTCTGAACAGATTTAACACTGTCCCTCCAGTGGTTAAGTTAATGTTGTGATTTCATATTTCCCATATGAGTGTTTTCTTTATGTATGCTACAAGTGAAGGTTTGCAGAGCTCTATTTCCCAAACCAGACCTCGACTCCACTGGGGGGCAGCACATTAGCACATATATTAACGCTGGGAAGCACCGTTTGCTTCCCAGAAGGCAGGTTTTCCTAGAGGAATGTTCAGCTATTATGTGAAGTTTCGCTTAATGGAACAAATACACACGAAAAGATCCCTACAGTGAATATCTCTTCTTATACGTGCTGTTAGATCACTGGATTGTTAGCTAAGCAATCAACACTAAACCTGAGAATGAAACCAAGTCTGAAAGTACAGAGCGAGTTTAAAGATAAACTATTTATTGGCACCAGGATCAACAGATTCTAAATTAGCTACAAAGCTGCAGGGAATAATGATATGTGAAGTCAGGTTTTTTTTCTTTTTTTTTCTTTTTTTTTTTTCTTTTTAATTCTTAGCCCCTCGGGAGATTTGGGATGGTTTGATGTTCATCTGGAGACTTGACAAAATTCTACAGAAACTTAATAGCCTGCCAACATGGGTGGTTGCTGCTCGAAGGCATTTTAACATGGCAAAGGTCCTGTCTATGCACTGCAGACCTGCATCACTTAAAGGCAGCTTGGAATGACATGAAAACAGGAGCCGCGCAGTGTCAGGACCCCGCACGCAGCATTGTGAAGGTAACGTGCGCGTATCCCCGCTTTCCCCGGGCAGCCAAGGTGTGGGAGGAATCCATTTGGCCTTTAATTATTCTTAGCACCGCCTAAATGTTAAACCCCACAAGGTGATACCACGCCTATATACCAAGGCTTGGGTGGGACACAGCTCCTGCCTCCTGGTTAGAACAGAAATGAAGACCGGAGGGTGAGTTGATGCTGGATTAAAGCAGGAATCAGAGCAAAAGTCTGGGCATGGAGCTGAAGGGAGGCAGGCATGACAGGCATGCATCCAGAGCGAGAAGCCTGGGCCAGAGCAGGGCACGAGGCTACAAACAGGAGAGGGGAATCTGGTGTAACTGGAAGGCAGCAGAGACAAGCACAGGTTGTTGTTCCCCTTTGGTGGGGTTCCACTTGCTAATCATCACCATCTCTCAGCCAGCTGGGAGATGGCTGCTGTGTAGAACCTGGGTTATGTAACTCTTGAAAATGGCACAGGGCCTCTAGGGTTGGAGGCAATGCCAGTCTCCTGTGAGCAAACCACAAAGGCTTTGGGAAGCAGAAGTGAAGCCATGCTGTGCAGAGGGGCAGGATGGGGAAGAGGATGAGTCTTAAACCATCCTTGTGATGATGTTCAAGTCTCTACTTGAAGGCACGTGAGAAGATTGCTCCACAGAGAGCAGTGATGTCTGCCCTGTGGCAGCTCCTGCTTCTGGTAAAACTCTGCAACGCAGTGCCAGCCTCTCTGGGATGGTGACAAGTATTAAAGGGAAGAGCTAGATGAACAAAACCCTGGTTACATGCCATCCTGAAGGAAGAAATACAGATACTCCAGCCTGAAGTCAGGAGCTGAGTAGTTGAGAGATGCACACATGCACACAGAGCAAATGCTGTAGGGGAAACACCAGTGAAGGAAGAGCTTGGGCAGGTTTTATGCTTGCGTGCCTTTCTAAAAGAAGCTCTGAGCTGTACCTGTAGGAAAACTGTTCAGCTGAGAAAAGCCTGCTCTGACAGACTGACTGGGATTGCCCACGGCTCGTGGTGGGGCCTTCACAGCATTATTGCAGGGCCTCAATTGTACCTTCTGAGAGAAGACACACACTCTTGTTTTTCAGGTTGTGGAAAAATGTGAAGTACACATTGGGTACATTTGCCAGCACTTTAACCCTTCCTAATGGTTTGAGCTACTTCTTGTCCCTGACTAGGTACATTCAAGTAGGTTCTGGAGAAGAGCTGAGCAGAAATGGTGGAGCTACTTAGAATCTCTTCAGGCTAGGAAGAGGCAGAACTTGCTGGAAATTTGTGCTCACTCATCAGTCCTTGGATTTTTGAGTTTGTGGAAGAGGAGGTTCTCACTGTGCTTTGTGGGTTTTTGTTTTGGTTTGGTTTCTTATTTTTTCAGGGCTGGACATGCAACAGATGGTTTTCTCCACGAGGCTTGCAGCCAAGAACAGAGCTTTACCTTGCCACAGGTTGGATGAACGCACCTGGGCTTTATAAGGAAACGACTTCCGAAGCAGGAGAAGGAAGATGAAAGAGCCCTCAAAGAAATGGCCCAGCTAGGTCTTACACAACTAATGAAGTCTAGTATGGCCACCAGAGGATAGGAGGCAGAGTTGGATGCATCAGTCTATGGACAGGGGACGTGGGCTGCTGGAAAGCAGTGCAGTAGGTCACAGAAATAAGAGAAACACTGTCTGGATGGAGCTAGGTCACTTCATTACATTTGCTGTCAGAAGAGAAGTGAAAAGCAGTGGTGAAAACAAACTGAGATAATTCTAGGAGGAATAAAAATATTTTGTTGTTGAATCATTCCTGGTCATCAGGGTGATAAGAAAGAAGAAGAAAACTTTACGTCTGAAAGTTCAAGTAGTTACTTTTTTGGCCTTTAAGAACTTACCATAATTGCAGTGACAAGAGGCTGATTGTTCTCCTCAAATTAAACTTGCCTGAATTTAGATAATATTGCAAACATTTCTTCAGTTCATACAGACCTTTACTGGAAAATTTGGATCATGGATACTTACTATTTTGGGTTGTTGCATCTCCATGCTATGCCTTCATACATTTTATTACTAAACATGGAAAAAGCTTCATTCTCTCTCTGTTTCATTTCTTTCACATCTGACAGCTTCCTAGATTGTGGCCAAGTATTTGAACAGAAAAAAAATCCTTTTGCTAGGCCAGCATGGATGTTTTTTTTCTGCTTTATCCCCTTATTTTTAAAGAGGTAATTTTGATGGTGGGGTAACATTATAATGATAAAATATATTAAACTAGCCCAGTTAAACAAGATTTTTGCCTCTTCTCAACTGTAATTTCATTAAAAATAAACCTCTAAGACACGGTGTATCAAAAGCAGAACACCATAAAGGCATTAGATTTTACAAAAAAAAAATAATATCTGTTAAGTAATTCTATATATATCAGTACAGTAAAATGCAACTTGTCAAAAGAAAAAAAAAAGGGGGGGGGGGGGGGGGGGGAAGGGGTCTGAGTTCTGTGTTTATCTGTGTTTATTTTAGATTTGTTATCAAATAATTCAGTCATCAAAAGAGAAAGGACCAGACAGGACCACTGAAAGTTCTCTCATCTGCCCTTCTGTTTCACGCTAAGACAAAGTCAGTCTCCACCACCCTGACAAACATGTATCTAACCAGGTCTTGGAATCCTCCAGCAACAGAGATTCCACCATTTTTCCGTGGTCATTTATTCCAGTACTATGTCATTCTTGGTATAAGGCAGCTCCTCTTAATGTCTAATCTACACCTCTCTTCATTCACTTAAAGATGCTGCAATTCACCTTGCCCACCACATACATGAAGAACAACTTATTTTCTTCTGCTCTGCAATAATCTGCATATTTGAGTCTGGTATCATGTCTCAGATTGGTTGTACCTTTATGCAAAGCAATCCAGATTCATTCAATCTCACGTTATTAGGCTGACATTTTTAGAGTACTGATTGTTGTTGCTTCTACCTGGATTTTGTCCAACTTGTCCCAATCTTTCTTGAGATGAATGTCTAAAACTGAACACAGTATTTTAATGAAGACCTCGACCATTCTGAATAGAGCATTTCATTGAAGAGTTTATATAGTCTTTTCTACACATCCCAGGATTAAGCTGTGATGAGAATAAAGAGTTGGCAGACAGGTAGGGATGAGATGAGAGAACTCTCATTTGTTACGCCACTGCATGTTTGAGGCTGGTGTGGGTTTTAACTTGTTCTTCTGCCTTCTTCTCTAAGATCCGTGTTGGTATTTCAACCAAAATGTGAGAAAATATCTTGCATTTGTATGAGACATAACAGTTTTAAAATGCTACTACTTACGCATCAGCAAACACATTCCTTTTGTATTGCCCAAATCTGTGCCTAAACTCTGCTCTGGGTTTTTCATTCTACTGGAGTAAACTCTACCAAATTTGTTTGCCAGTGATGCCATAGCAACATGTTCCCATTCTCCATGCTCCTTGCTTTGCCAGGCTGGTGAAGGGGATGTTGAGACTAACATCATAAGTGTTTTCATCTGGAGAACAAAAGCAATCTGTACCCTCAGAAAGCTGTCATCGTATCTCCTGCAGACTGCTGAGCCATGCCAGCTTCAAGCTTTTCACTGTGGTGCTGGATGAAAGCAAAGACTACATCATGAGCTGCTATTTTGAGTTGGATGCTCAAGTTGCTAAAAAAGATTTTTCTGGCAGAACATCTTTGCAATATTTCCACTACAAAAATCTGCTTTCATCCTCAGATCCTAATGCCTCTTTTTGAGGACTGAATGTATTATGGGCAAACACGCTTGCGTGGCCAAGAAAGAATCCAGTTGTGAGGGCTGGTAAAAACAGATCTGTTTGAAATATAGCAAAAAAAATCTCTCTCCTCTATCCATTGATCTCTCTATGTTTTGTGTACATCACCTGATGGCCAACACTGAGCTCAAACTAAGGCACGAGGCCTTCATAGACAATCTTTATTTTGGAATAGAATAGAACAGAACTGTTTGACTGGAAGAGACATTCAAATATTATAGAATCATAGAATATTCCAAGTTGGATGGGACTCACAAGGATCAATGAGTCCAACTCCTGTTTCTACACAAGTCCATCTAAATTCAAACCCTGTGTCTGAGAGCAGTGTCCAAATGCTCCTTGAACTCTGGCAGATTCAGGTCATGACCACCTGGGCAGCCTGTTCCATGCTCACCACCCTCTGGTGAAGAACCTTTTCCTAACCCCCAAGCTGACTCTCCCCTGATGCTGTTCCCTCAGGCCCCATCACTGTCATTAGAGAGCAGAGATCAGTGCTGCCTCTCTGCTCCACTTGTGAGGAGACATAGACCTCCATGAGGCCTCCTTTCATTGAGTCCAGCTGCCTGACCGCTTCACAACTGACCAGCTAAGGCATGTTTTAAGAAGGTCATAATCAAAATGCCTCTTGAACACTGATGGGCAAAGGGCATCAACCACCTCTCTAGGAAGGCTGTCCCAGTTTTTGACCTTTCTCATGGTAAATACATATTTCTGAATGCCCAGTATGACCTGGTGCAGCTTTGTGCCATTCTGTTGCATCCTGCCATCAATTCCCAGGTCCTTGGACAGCCCAGTGTCCACAGCCTCTCTTCATAGGTCATGCCTTCCCTTTAACCAGATTTGTTGTGCTCTTTTGGCTGCTTTCAAGTTACTACAACATTATTGTGAAGCCCACAACATAATTTCTTTATAATAAACCAACACAAATCTATTAACTTCAGGAAGAATACACTGCAGATAATCACTGGTCTTTGATCAAATATTACAGTTAGGTTATTAACTCCTGAAGGAGCTTGCAGAAGGAGATTCTAGAAATGGGACTGACTACTTGTGTTTTTAGCTGCCATTCTGAAGCAGAAAAGGAAATCAGAGTAATATATAGTGCACAGAGCATGAAAGATGCTACAGTAAAGCTTCGTTTTGACTCTTTGGAGTATGACTGCGATGACTTAGTGCTGCATTTTTTTCACCATGGAAGACCAAAAGAAGGCTTTCATTGTGGAGAGTTTGTAAAAAGCGGTGACTGCTTCTGCAGATACAGTTTCTCTGTACTTTGAAGACCAATAGCACAGAAGAAATGTACAAAGCTTTAATATGATACTAACCTTAAAACTGCCCTGTTATTAACTCTGTGATCCCTACTAAGTGGAAAAGCAGGGCATCCAGAGAATGAAATTTCTAAGTGAGTTTCTGCAGATGGTGAAGCTCTAAAGTATCCCATTCTTCAAGTTCCAAGGCCATCAAGCCCCAAAGAGGTTGAATGTGAAAATACCTGTTTTTAGCTTTTTATGTTTGTTTGTTTGTTTGTTTTAAGCTTCTTCAGAAGATAACGCATTAAAAATAGATTGGAGTGTCTTTCAGGTGTTTTACTGCTTGCTTGAGTTCACTCCCAGAGAAAGCAATTGCTGGAGTCAAGTATCTGCCTTGAAAAGAGTCTAACAAACAGATCAGAGTTCTACTAACATCATCACATGAGAAAGCCAGTACTGACTGGATACTTTTGGAGAAATGCAGGCAAAAAACAGACTGCCTGCATAATCTGTAAGCAATTCGCAGTCATAAGTGTTGGGATGGGACCGCATTGGTTTGAGTTTATCCTAGGAAGTAAGCTAGTCCATACAGCAAAGCCAGAGCCAGCTTCATTGTTCTGGATTCGTCTGAAATGGAGGAAGCCTGTTTTGTTTTGTCTGGAACAGCTCATATGAAACTACCTTTATACTGGTAGCACCTGCTTCAGTATCTTCTGGAGGACTTTGAGGGGCTGCTTAGTTAATAATCTGTCCTGAATGAGACAGATCGAATCCCAGATCAGCTTGATATATATTACTTAGTTACATTTGATGTTAAAAACATATGTGATCTATTTGCAGAGCATGCTGGAAAAAACTTACGTCTAGCAAAATAACACCTCTACACCTGGTGGGTCACCTTTGAAAAGGCAAACATTTATAGCAGTGTTGAGGCAGAAGGGGGGCATAGATAGGGTACAGCAAGATCAACATCCTAAATGAGACACCAAGGCTGGGATCAGACTCTGTGGAGCTCAGGAGGAGCTGGCTTTGCTGGGGGCACTGCTCAGCATCCAGGCACTGGGACAAAAACTAAAAGTTTGTGGAAAGTATTCCGCAAAATCTAAAGTGGTTTACCCTACCCATCCTCCAGGTTAAAATATCTGCAGGTATCAATACATCAATACGGAAGTAACCCAGACGCAGATGGTAACGGATCACACAGGTGATTGCAGTGTTCAGAGGATCAAAATAACAAGGGACTATCCCCTCTTGGAGAAACTGTTTTGGTAAATTCAAGTCTAAGCACGAATCAAGCAAAACATAAATTTTTTTGGTCTTTCCTGTCAAACACGACGTCTCATTCCACTGGTTTGGAAAAGATCTTAGCTGTTGTTTCCCTTAGAACAATATGAAAGCCTTGAGGAAAATTAAACCGGGGAAAGATTCGGTATATAAAATGCACAACACAGAATGCTGGAGAAGTCTCAGTTTGGGCATGAAGAAACACCCTTGTCACTAGTTGGCAGAGTGCAAACCTCCTGCTTACACAAAACTCAACTATAGACGTTGCTCAGCGTGTCTGGGATTCCTGGGTGAGCCTTTAACTGGCTGTGTGCTTCTGTGAAATAGCGCTGGCTCCCAAACCCAGGTGTGACCGCGTGGGGAAAAGCTCCTGCAGGAAGATGTGCGACTCTGAAGGAAGATGTTTGTTGTCAATTAGTCTGCTGCTGGAGAACATAATCCGAAGAATTTCTGGAAGAGGAAATGCCAAGTTCCTAGTTAAACTTGTTGAGTATCTCTGGCAAATTTGAATGAGAAACTTTCTCCAGAGAGACTATAAAAATAACTGGTTGAGCCAAGTAAACAATGTATTCAGTGTGACAACTTTTGTCATCATGTCAACTCTGATTTTCACAGATTATGATGAATGCAAGAGCGAGAAGCTGAAATAACACTAAAGGCTTGTAAATGCGGGGGTAGTCAATGAGAGGGAGTTGGAGCAGGGCAATGTAAACCGAATGGTTAAGGCACTTTAAACCTGTAAGGCTTCTTCTGAACATGTCTGCTAGAACACTTTCAGTCAGCACTCTTAACTTAAACACCTATTGCTGAAAACACTGAAATGGCCTAAGATTTGCATCCTTGTGCAATTAAGAACACAGTGTGAGAGGGGAAATGTAATTATTATGTCTTGTTTCACATATCAACTGCTTATATCTTGTGTTGAAGTCCTCTGTGTTGGCAATGCTTGTGCCTGGAGCTGTACTTAGGTGTGGAAATATGAAACCCACTGAATGTTTACTGCAGCTGGAAGATGGGAGTCTTCTCTTGATTGAGAACAACAGACATTGCTCTATATCACTGGAAAGGAATAATACTGCATTGCTAATCTATGTAATGCATAGGGAGACATCAGCCGTGTAATTTTACACAGCTCCAGCACATCATGCCAGCTCTTCAGGGCAGTATCATTCCTGTCCCTGCTTTTGGCCACACTTTACCAAAGGTTATCTATGAAGACATCTTGCACAGAAGGGAGATTATTCAGCTTGCTGACGAAATGGGAACTGGAACTTGGCCTGCACAGATTAGTTTTCCATCAGATTTTGTTTGGCGTGTTGCATTGTAGAAGAATGATCTAATGCTATGAGCTGAAATGCATAAGAAGAGTTTCCATGATAGACTGATTGTTCTAGTGCATTTTGGAAGCTGCAAATAGGGAAAACATTTTCTCTGTTATGTAAACATTCTCATTTTTGTAAAGCTCTGGACCTGCCTCAGAAGGGTGAGCTCATGTGCAGCTAAGGAGACTTTAGTTATCTCACTATAGAACAGTCTGACAAGTTGTCCTAGATGTTTCAAATAATAGCTTACAAAATCTGTATCCATCTCTGTACCCTGCTGGTGTACCCCAGCAGTCCTCTGGAGCCATCATAGTTGGATACAAGCAAAAGCAGCCCTCAGGCTGCTGAATATACACTGGGGCAGTGCCAGGGCAGGCAAAGCACAAGGCATATTTCAGCTTTTGTGCTGAGGCCAACATTGCCACTCAAATGTATTTCTTCTGCCGTGCTCAATTCACAGCATACAGGCAGTAACTTCTATCACACCTTGTACAGTGCTTGGTTAAGTAAAACAGTCTCTGTCAGCTCTCTCTCATTTCTTATGTAGCTCTTTTCCTCCTCCTTTCTGAAATCTCATGTTGCATCACTGACCTAAAACTTCTGCGATGACCACAAGTGTTCTTTGGGAGGAGTGGTGCAGCAGTGCCTCTGCGTGCAGCCCCAGGTGACTGCACCCTCATGCACCTGGTGGCTCAGTGGTCACCCAAGACCTACACTAGGAGGGGCTGAGGGGCTCAGGAGTCCTGGTTCAAAGAAAGAAGAGGGAATTCAGTAAGAAGGGGGTGTCTCTTTCCCTGAGGTGCTGTATCAGGCACAGCTGTGCAGGTGAAACCCCACTGAAGTCAGCGTCAGCGGTGAAATTCTTAGTGATCCTGACAGCATCTGGATTTGAGCCATGGTACACAAAGACACACTCAGGATGGTAGTTGACAGAATTAATAAAAGAGCATCAGGTATATATAAACACTCAAAGGAAGCAGACATATAATTTGCCTATCATAATAATACCACTACAAGCACCAAAGACCTACCCTAACATAAACCTTTACTTAGCAGCCTGAACAGAAACTTAAACATTCTCTTTAAAATAGCCAAATCCTAGCTTAGAGACTGAAATGCAACACTCAATATATTCCAAGTAATGGAACACTCACCAGCACGTTAACAACCGAATAATAGTTCACAACTGGTGAAAAGATGAAAATCGCTGTAGCAAACGTCACAGTACCAAAGGGCTTATTTGTAGTCTGCTGCATGCATCCAAATGAAATATTACAGGAAGATGAACAGAGTCTGTTACAGACCATTTGAAAAGCCACTTCTTCTAGACAAGGCTGTCTGTTCTCATTCCTCTTTGCATCATCAGCTGCACTACTGGCAAACAGTATTGAGGGAATTTTGGAGGGATGGAGGAGACCATGATATTTCCTTGTCACCATGACAGATATGACAGACCATTTGGGCATTACACATTACACATTTGGGCATCCTGTCACACAATTTGAAATCTTTGGAAAGCTTTGGGAACAGTGCTCCGTTACTCTAGGCCTGAGGTATTAGATTACTATTAGATCCCTCTCTTGCTCATGAATCGCTCACTTTCATCCCTTAAATGTGTTTGGAAAACTGGGAATGGTTCTGTAACATCCCACCTGGCAGCTTGGCAATTAAATAAATTCATTTCTCTTTGTTCCTTGCTCCTTGAGACTTGCATCCCAGGGAACAGGTTTTCTGCACTAAAAGTGGATCTGCTCCCCAAGCTGCCATGTATCTTGCAGGCAATTAATACAAAGCTGCTGTACATGCCATGTGTGGTCAGCAGTCACGGCTCTGGGAAAGGTCCTGAGCTGCACCAAGGGAGCAGGCAGTTTGGTGCTGCTGTCTGGAGGTGAGATGAAGAGAGAGGCTGGCTACCATGCCAAGTGTTGTGGGCACTCTGCCTCAGGGGGCTGGCGCCCAACCAGCACGTTAGCAAGGCCTTTGAAGTATCAAACTGCTGACACTGCTGTTTAAGATCGGTAAACAGGCATCCCGTTTCAGCTGTGGTTATGGAAGGATCCTTGGTGACCAGGAAAGACGGGTTATCAGACTAGATTTTAAGGACTAAGGGACAGTATCTCCTGCTGCAGATCAACCATATGAAGTCTCACTGATCCTTCTGACATTACTGTACTAAGAAGACTGAAAACACCGTCCTATCTATTGTCTTCCCTTGTTCTCCTGCAGACAGAAGGAGCAGCATTATTTTCCCTTGGCTATTTTGGAGAAGCACTGGATAACAAAGAGTTTGCTTGCTTGTTTGTTTCTGTATAGGATGAGACTCTCTGCTGTTTTCAGAGATGCTATCCAAGCTCCCACCACCAAGCCTGCCAGACTGTACCTGCTCAGATCCTCTACCATGCACGATGTGAAGATTCAAACCAAAGACTCTACCAGACATCAGTGGCATTTACAAGAAGGAATCAGATGGTGAAGTACCGTGTTTAAGTGACTTCTTGATAAGAAGATTAATTAAAAATTACACTTTGCTCATTTCACTTTTTTTTTTTTTTGGTGAGCCAATATAAAATACCACTGTAATTTATTTTGGCCTGTGGGAATAATATCCCAGAAATAACATCTCTACTTAAATTCTAGTAGCTTAAGATCTCTGTAGAGCTGCCGCCTTCACTGCAAGACCTATAATTAGCCATTCATTATGGCACTGAGCAGTAATACTGAGGAAGCCCATATTACCCCTTGAGCACTGTATCCCAAATGTGCCAGGGAGCATGTAAGGGATGTGCTGACACCCCCCGCTCCCACTAGAGCCAAGCAGTGCAGGAGGTCTGAATTCCTCCCCAGGGCTCCTCACAAAGCTCTTCTGCAGAGATACCTCATATAAATCTTGCCTTTCTCAGGTGTCTCATACTGTGAACATCAGGATTGCTGCTTTCCCCCCGTCTCATCTGGAATTATTACTGCCATTGATGACTCTGCTGGGTTCTTTCCAATCACCCTGTTTCTGCCTTGCCCACCTGTGGGGTACAGCTTCTAATACATTTTGCCATTTTCTGTTGAGAAAATTAAAAAGCTTTATTTCTACGAAGGATGGAAAGCTGATAAACCAAGCACTACTTTCTTCAGGAAGATGGAAAAAACTTGTCCAGACTTTGGACAAAGCACATCTATAATGAGGAGGACAAGGGTGGAAATGGCTCACCAGAGCTGTTCCATGTCTGGCCATCACCTTGGGACAGCTAACAGTTTCCTGAGTGGAGGGGACTAGATGGTTTACTGGTCCAGCTGAAGACTTAGTTCAGATGGAGTGAAACTGAATATATGAAGAATATCTGAGTACAGGTGTTTCCCGTGATTTTGGGAAAGATTTTAACTTCCTTTCAAGCCCATAAATAACAATTTTATCAGGTAGTATAACATAAACATATGAACTGTTTCTCTAAGAAAATCCTACATTTGAATGAGAACAGATTTTCCAAAGCCTCTTCCCATTTTATTGTCTGAAACTGTTTTCTGAATTAGATCTGAATTTACAAATGCTTTCAGTTGCTTAGAAACAGTACTGGCAAGGTTTATTTGTGAGCAAATCACTGCTGAAGGGAATGCCCCTTTCTGTGCACTGCCTTTACCAACATTAATGTAAACTCTCTAGTGGAAGTGGCCTGCAGGATTCTGTGGTGGCAAACATGGAGGTAATGAGACCAGTTCCCATCTTGACACACTGAGACTGATGTAGAGACGTTTCTCAGATGTGCCAGATCTCAGCTCTCATATAATCTCCTCCAAACTGTCAGCCAACCTAAATTTATACTTAGAAAAGACACTGGATCCCCAGCATGACAGCTCAGCTCTGAATTCTAATGGGGACTGTCAAGAATGGCAGCTCCTTAAGGTTCAATGACATCAAGAATTTGGTTTGAAGATACCACTTTTGTTGAACCCTGTAGAGCTCCAAGCACAAGGTACTGTAAACAAATAACATTTTTACCAAACACTTCATTGCTACAGATCAGTACTAGCACACACTCAAATTTACTTTTCCCAGGTTCCACATAATGAGAACAAATCAGTAAAATTATGGACAGGAAAAAAAAGCAACACTGAGAGATCTCATCCCTAAGATCATATAAAAGCAGATGTAGAGTGATTTTCTCATTTCAAGTTATGATGGATGTCAGGGAAAGAAAACAGACATAAAATTCCAGTGGCTGGTGCCCACATCATGGTTTATTCCTATGTGAACTGATGGCAAAAATACTGATTTAATTCGCAGTTTTACAGGTTGAAATAGAAAATAATTATATTATGTTAAAAAGCATTGTGTGGAGTGAAACTAGCTGTGTTTTTACCTATACATTGAGTGAGCGTATGTGTAGAGATATGCAGGATAATAAATAAAAGGGAGAGAAGCCACTTTCACTTTGAAGTAGGTCTGCATTTAAAGAGCAGGGTGAAAAGCTGGGGCCTCACATAGTGGTTCTGTGGGAACATGTGAACAGGCTGCAAAGACAAACTGGGCCCAGCCTCTCCTCCCTCAGCAAATGGAGCCTGTTAAGAGCCCGCATGGTGACCAGAGCTTCCCAAACCTGCTTCAGTCTTTCTGAAAACTCTCTTATCAAACCCCTTCCAAGACAATGCCTGCAGTGGGGCAGAACTCTGGCTAAAGAGTAAAACTGCCATAGTACAGGCAGCCTGACTTGTGCCCTGAGAAGTGGGCTATGGGCTGAAATCTTCAGGCAGTTACATGTTCTACTATGTTCTACCATTTCATCATGAAAAGAAAGCACAGCATGTTCATACTGTTAGTCCCTCCCTTATTAATAATTAGAACGAATGCTCCTGACACCCTTTTAAACCATACTGTATGGAAACTACTTACAGCACAGATAAGCATTTTAGCTCACTGCTAAATGAGCTCGGTGTTGTGCAGTACACAAATAAAGGCCGTCTCTTCCTCAAAGATCTTACAGTCTGGGAGATAAAAACATGAAAGTGCTTGGGAAGATGAGCCAAGGACTGTGGGAGGGGCTCATTGAAGTTACAACCTGAAAACCTCTCATCTCCTGGAGGTCACTTAAAGAACCTGCACATTTTGTTACTAGAAGTGTGTTTTTTCTGGGATTCAATGGTTTTGTAGTTAAAAAAACAAACAGTGAAGCTGTTGACATTTGTTTGTGTTGCACTCAGGCAACATGCTGCTGCTAACTCCCCTGACACCACTAGGCCAGCCCCTCATGCCAGCCTGCATGAGGGCCAGCACTTTTCTCCCCTTAACCAACGTGGTGGTTTCTGACCTCAAGAGGGGTTAAAGGGAGAGCTGCAGAGACCAGATGTGTGTTGGATGTGACAGATGCCTTTTAATTTAAATATGTGAAATCAATAGACTGACTGACTTTTGCTTTCACATACTTGGGAAAATTATGAGTCACTAATTAAACAGAAGTAAGTATGATGTAATCAGCAAGTGAAGTTTTCCATGGTCCATCTCTCTTCAGCCCCTGAGCAGGGGTTATATACAGGGGCTGCACCTTCTCTTGCAAAGCATTATGAATGAATATGAAATGAGTGATCCTCAGTATGAAGTGTGCAGTTAGTTGTTCTGTGCGTCCCTGTGGCACACATGGAACCAAGAGTGTTTTTATTCCAGTCCAGTGAAAACCAGGCTTCCTTTTTGCTGGAGGAGCTGAAGAGTTGCTGGAGCAGAAGGCAGCTAATGCCAAGGTAAAACTGTGCACGTTTCTCATCATACGTCTTTGAGTGATACATTCCAGACGCGCTCTTTATTTAATCACATAAAGATAAATAAGCTACTACTTAATACAAACTAATTATTTTTTAAGCAGCACTGCTCAAAGATAATCTATGCTACAGAATTCCTAGTGGCAAAGACATCCAGGATTTTTTTCATGTAAAATCATGAAGCTTGCTGTGATGCTTTGAAGTTTTAATATGACATGCATTTGCCTGAAAACTTCTATGCAAGCAATAAGAACTCTTGTTCGGGTTCAGTCCTTCAAGGCACAAGTCTTGCATTTCAGTTTCAGTCCCTGCAAACCTGACCTATCTGGTAATGAACTTGGGAAGGATATGTTTATCTCTCAATGCAATAAGAAAATCTGGTGTTTTCAGTATTGATTAGTCTCCTCAACAAAAAATATTCTCATGTCTACAGTAGTAGAGAGTCATGAACAGCGTCTCTCAGAAGGGAAAAAAAGTCACAGTGCCGCCTTCTTTACTTCTCTAATCACTACAGATGTTGCACAGTCACACCTATGCAAAGCTAAATACCGTCTCTGTTACATTTTTGATCTTCATTAATTATAGCTCGGAAAAGCATACAAAAAGCAGCCTGCCTCTTTAATACAAATAAGATTAATTGCACGGTTGTTCAGAAAATAAACCACCAGTAGTTAAACAAAAAAATGTTTGTCTTAAAGCAGCCCTTGGATGAAGGTTTTTTAAACTGTTACAGGAAGTGAGGAGGCTGCCAAATCACCATGCCCGTGAGCCTCTCTCTCATTATCAGCCTAAACGAACGCACACACCCCGACACTTTCATCCTCTTCCAGGTCCAAAAAAAAAAGCAAAAGAAGGCAGAAAGGAAAAAAAACCAACAAAACCAAACACCACACAACCACCCCTCCACACAAAGAGGTGTCTCTGAAGTCTGGAATGCACCCTGGCTGTTTGAAGAGGAGATTTATACCTGACACCCTCCTTGAAGCTCATTGTTGAGACTCGCCTGCGTTCAAATCAACCACAGACTGGCTGCTGCAGGTACTTCATCTTACACCGACTGCATAATCTGAGAGAAATGCATCAGGAACTGTTCACACTCTGAGCTAGGAAAAAAAAAAAACAACCAAGAAGACAGCTGAACTCCTAACGTGGGCAGTGGGTGGAGGGAGGAGCAGATGGGCAGGAGATGTACACGAGGAGGCGGCAGCACCACAAGGGATGGGCAGCCTCCATGGCACCTTTGCTTTGGCACAACCAAAGCAGCTTGCGATGCCCGAGGGAAGCCATGGCCAGCCAGATGCAGAGCCAAGCAGACACCATGCTTGGTGTCCACTTTGTAGTAATCACCTAATAAAAGGCAGGCAGTTAGGATTCCATCCATGGTGCAGATCCAGTTATAGCTCATTTCCCAGGATGAAGAAGTACCGCGCCATTTGGAATAAGGTTGTATTACTTTATGGTACTTCAAAACATTTGTGAGTTTTCCAAAAGAAGAACCAAAAGAGACATGAAGGCAGAAAAATGACAGTATATGAAACACTGTAATGGTTGTTATAACTAACAGATGGTTGATATAAAACGCAAAGTCAGAAAATCTTGTCCTTCTCTATCAGTTCACAATCCCTACCTTTAATCCTGAGACCAGAAAATAATCTGGAATTGACGGTCCTTAAGGGCTATTCTAGTACTTCAGACTGACCCTGCCTTTGAGGAGGACTCATCGGTGTTTTCTGGATTTCACCTAACAGACAGCCCTAATTTGGTTTTCTGATTCTCCTGTCTCAAGCAGTTCAGTGCTAGGCTTCTTCCAAATTTTCAGGCTCACAGGGATGTTTGGGATGTTGAGATCTGGGGAAAAGAAGTTACTTCAATCCATTTCAGTTACAGCACGCTTTCTATATTTAGGATTTAAAATTATGGTTTATTAAGGATGCAAATTATGAGCATTCCTAGGACTTCAGGTACTTGCATGCCCCAGCTAGCACATAACCATCATGCCATTACAAATCTGAATAAAGCAGGTTAAATTTGCAGCAGAATTAAAATAGGGCAAAAGGGAGGGTGGGAAGAGAAATCGCGCAACGTGTAAAACATCTAGCCACTAGGATGGGAGGAGAAACATCTACTGAACGGAGCTGACACAACTGCTTGTGAAGCAACAGTATCAATCTCACCTTGGCCACAGGTATGCCCTTCTATTTTTGCAGCTGAAAGATTAACCATCTGTACATCTTTTTTCTTCCTTTTTAATTTATTTATTTTTTTCCTTGGGAGATAATATCTTCTATCTGGTGCCAGCAGGAGGAGGCTCTCAAAGGAATAGTTTTGTCAGCCTGTGACCATTGTATTGAAAAATGGATGGTGCCTCTGTGGCAGCAATCACAGCAATCCACTGTGGACACTTAGCATGGGACCTCAATAATTTCTGACACGGAGCATCTGAGGAAATAGCATTCGGTATTTCATTCTGACATTTCAGCCCTTGACAGCAAGCTGCAGAATGCTGCTTGAACCCAAAGTCAAATGCAATGGAAGCAGCACAGCTTTATGAAAAAAAAAATATGTAAGCAAAGCAGGTTCAGCTTGCTGTATCTCACAGGCAGCCACAACAGAGGGAAACAGAAATACGTGGCTCTAGGCAGTCACTCCATTGCTGCACACTTGTTAAAAATAGCTTACTTGCAATTTTCAAGAAATGCTCGCAGGGCCTTCTAGTCTAATGAGGGCACCAGCAATCAATTAGGCAGACAACACCCTGGATTTCCCAGCATATCCTACTCCAGCCCTCAAAGAGATGTCACCTTCCTCTTCTTCCTCCAGAAGTTTTCTAGTTTTGTTTCCATTCAGTCCTTTGCCTGGTACTAATCCAGCTTCTCTCCAACTCGTGCTTTGTCATGCCAGTGACCCCTTCTCTTTATTTCTGCACCATCTCTCTTGCCACCTACTCTTGCTGCCACCTAGTCTTGCTCTGATCCAGCTGCTGGACTTGCTTCATGGTGAAGTGGAGCAATCTGTCAATGGAGAGCAGAAAGTCCCCTGAACCCAATGCTTCTGCAACCACTGCTCACATGCCCGCTGATCTTCATAAAGCCCAAAGCAGAATCTCAGCATCTTTTCCTCTCTCCCTTCCACATGCTGCAATCAACACCTTATGCTTTGTCTGCTCCCCTGGTGCAGAACATTTCAATGCAAGCTTTCAGCTCCTCCACGAACTCAAAGTGGTAAAGACATGTCGTGCACATGTTGCTTCTGCATCAAAATAATCCCAGCTGGACCGCAGTCTCATCCAACTTACCCACACCTGTCAAGGGCCTGATGCCATCAGGGCAATGCAGCATCATCAGCCTCTTTTCTCTGAGGGCTGGGTAATGCTGAGATCATCTTTTAAAGTTAAAATGTTAGAGCTCATCTTTCTGATTTGTGAGGCCTGTGCCAACAGCCACGCTCTGGCAAATGAACTTTTATCCGAGAACTAAGGACATACTGCCTGGCCCAGCAGGTCCTTTGGAATCATGCTAGTAAGGGGAAGCTCTTGGAAGAGGGCTCAGCCTCACTGAAGGCAGGGCTCCGTGTGTGTGAGGAAAGAATCATACACGTACCTAGTGGTGCATTCTGTAGCAAAACCATAGAACAGGAAGTTATTTACCCAGTGACTATTTTCTTGAAGTAAATAAAGGGTTATAGAAGCAGCATTTATGGAAGACAGACCTATCAACTGCACAACAGCAACTGAGGAACTACATTTCTTTTACAGCCTGCCTAAGATGTCATACTGAGCAGAGACCTGAGGGCATGTTTTAGTGATGTGCTTTAAACAGTGAAAAGCAAAACCTAATTCTTCTCAAAGAAGGATGCAAGGAGGAAACTAGTTTAAAGGACAAACCTTTTGAGGGATAGCAAGTGCTTGTGTTTATGCTCAGGTTCCATGCTACCCATTTTCCTTGCTCACTGTTACGCAAACCAAGCTCCTCACCTGAATCCCTCAGGTCCTGTTTATCTCCTGCACATCTACTGCTGTTGTAGGAAGAAGCAAAGGCTGGATATAGAACTGCAAAATGTCTTTCCTTAACTTATGTGCCTAATAAAACAAAACACTCCTAAAGGGACTAACATCAGTCTTTAAAACACGAAGGTCAGATTTTGCTGCCCCCATTCAGAGAGCTGCATTAACAGCTGAAATTAGCGGGCCTGCCATGAGGAAAGCGTATTCACACAGTTAGCAAAGTCTCCCAAATAAAAAACAAACAGTCTACAATTAAAGTGGTTTTTTTAAGTCTACCTTGAGTGTCCAGAAATAGTATGATTCACACAGACTGTCTTTACTTCAAAGCCCTATAAAAACCTGGAAATGAAAAAACTAAGACTACCATATTCATGTTACTCCTTCCCTGAAATTTGCCCCTGCAACATCTTGTTCCTAAATCTCTGCTGTACTCCCCATTTGCTTTTTGAGAAACTGTTCTTGAATAGATTAAAAAGCACTGTGATTTGGTAAGAACTGAAGACTTGCACACGGGATATGGTTAGCACATTTCAGAGGAGTATATGGTTTCCATATATCAATTTATTATCGGAGTAGTAAGACACACTTTGAGTAAAATGGGACAACATCAAATGCTCACTGTTTCATTTGGAACAGGGAACTCCTGTCTCTCAAAAGATTGCCAAAACCACAGGGTTATTGGTATTTGTTAGATGGATTTCTTCTTTTATTCATCTGGCTGTATTTTCCCCAGCTCTAACTGAATCCCAAAGCAAACAGACAGAGCTTGTGCAGCCAGAGAGTCATTTTTCTCCTTCCTCACTCACCTGTGTCCCTCAGCCCTTCTCCCTAGCAGTCCTGCCTACCCAGAGGGTGCAGGGAGAAATGTAATCATTGGAGGTTTCATTGTGCAAGTGGCCATGCTGAGGCTATTGGTGAGCTTGTGAGCCTCTGAGAACTGCAGGTGGCAGAAAGGTCCTTGCAAATGTCCCAGTGGGGATGGCTTCAGCCACACCTGGCAATCAGTCATAAGACACTGATCCGTTGGAAACCAACCTTCAACCATGCCGGTGCCCCTGGAGCTACCTTGTCTTGTAACTTTCCCCAGCTTAAAATATCCTGGGTTAATCTTGAACATGTTTTCCCTAAGAAATTTCTCTGCTTCACCAGAGATCAGAGCCAGGGTCCAGATCTGTGACAGGAACACTGGATGATGGACTTGAGTCCCTAGCCATGGAGGCCACATTTAGTGGCAGCATCTTTTTTCTCTCAAAAAAGAGTCACAGATGCCTACAGGGATGGAAAGAAAACACAGGGACCAGTACAAGGAGCACTACGGGGAGCACTCCGGGGAGCACTAGAGACAGAGAAAGCTTCTCCAGGCAGAGGAGGACATCAAGGCCATGTCTCCTACACCCCAGCTGTGCAAAGGCTAAAAACATAAGCTCATCTACCATCATCAGCAGAACTCACACATGATGCACAGATCCATTTCTCCAACACAGCCTCAGCCAGGTAAAGCATGTCCAGAAGCACAGGTTCAGGCATGCAAGGAAGTCAGTGGATCTGAGCCTGGGTGTTAAGGAATGTAGGCACCTCTGGGGTGAAGGGGCAGGCCAGCAATGTTTCTAAGGATCTAAATTTTAGACTTCCGCTTGTGTACAGATGAGTCTGAAGCACCTGAGTTCCTCTGTGGGATTAAATCCATGAAGATGACCTAAAAAAAAGTTTCTGCTTCTCACCCCAGAGTGATCCTGAATCAAAGATTCTGAGCGTCTGTTTGTTATTCTACAGGCTTCTCACACACCCATCTCTAATTGCTCTTCTGTGATTAAGGAGAAGCGTTTCATCTGTATATATGAAAAAGGGTGAAAACTCTAGATGAAAAACATTGTGAAGTTCAGACAACTGCTTGTGAACTTTCATCTGTTCGGCAAAAACGGACATGTCTATGCAGCTAAGCAAAGGTCTGAGTGAAACACTTGTTAAATTAATCCAGCTAGCATCAGTAACGATAGGGAAAATACCGCAGATAACAGCTTTGCTTTTGTATGTATTTTTGGACTTCATTTATTTGATTTAATTAACACGGCTTTTGCAGCCCGTGCCTGTATTTTACCTTTTCTTTAATTTTTTAATCCGGTTCAGTCAAGGACTCAGGCAACAACAAATAAAAGCACAACACCAGCAGTCTGCTAAAATAAATAGCAAAAACATCCGTGACATCAAGACTGAGGAAGATTCTCAAGTCTTTGCATTCAAGTGTTTCCACCAAAACTGTTTTGAAAGGGATGAACAGAAATTTCTGAAGGAATAAAACAACTCCAAACACCATACTCCCCATTCATTTTCTTTGCTTCTTAGAATCATAGAACAAAAAGCCATACACACTCACAAAAAAACCCTACTTACTTGATGTGCTAAGTACATATATTGTTCTACCATTGAGTTTGGTGTAGTTTTTTTGTCACTTTTTTTAAGGAAAAAGTTTGCCACTTCTTATGCACATCTCTGAAATTCTTCAGGGATGCTTGTATAATTAGGAAGCTCTTAGTGAATTAATAAGCCAGAGTACTTTGTAAAGGTATTAAAATAATGTAAGTGAGAGTCACACCCAGGCTATGGTGTGGGTGAGCAATGCATGGAATTGAGCAAGGCTCTAACATATTGCTGAAGGCAAGCGTTCCCTTCCAGAGCAGGCAGTAGCTTTACCAGGTGTTAGCCCATTGTTTCTCAGTCCCAGACTTGTACAGTGATGCTGTACAAAACCTTTATAGCCACTACAAACCACAAGTTCAAGATGTGACTCATGTCTAAGCTTTGACTGGCTCACTGTTACCAGCTTAGTCACCTCCAGCAGCCCCACATACAACTGTTGATCCTGCGGCATCCTCAGCACAACTCCCTCCTATGGGAAAGCCCTGGTTAGTCAGCCTTGCAGAAAGGTAGGGTATTGCGATATTTCTCTTACCATTGAGCCGCTTTGCTCTTCCTGCACTCCCATCTTAATCACTGTGCGAGCTGTTGGCCTTCCACGCTTTCTTTGTGTCTATGTAAATTCACTGTTTGATGCTGCAGAGGCGGAGACGATTTCTAAGTCAAGGGGCAGGTGTGAGTGAAGGGAGCAACCCAACAGCCAAACTATTTGAAAAAGAAACCTTTAATGTCTCATCAGCTCAGCACTTGGAAAAGAAAAAAAAGAAAAAAAAAAAAAAAAAAAAAAAAAAAGCCTTCATAACTTGCCTTGAAAACTGGAAAAACAGGGTGTCTGGCTATAATTTAAGACATTAATAACAAGGCGATATTGCCATTCCCTGACATATTTTGACTTTAGCACAGCAGAATGCTATCTTAAGAACCAAGGCAGGTAATTAATACGTGAAATCCTGTCAGTGACAGAGAAACTGCAGAACGGCTGGTTTGTTTCTCATTCACTTCAAATTTCACATTTCCATTCACAGTCAGAATTTCAATATCTTGAGAAAAGAGCCCGGGCTTAACTTCTGAAGAAAGTTTCCTTTTACTTTGTTGAACAGACATAATGACAAGCAGTTTGGCCCGACTAGAAATTGGAGAATACTCACAGTAAAGTACTGTTGTGACTTTACAGACTGACCACGGGCTTCAGAATTATTCAGCTGCTACCATGAGCAGCCCTGAAACTTCACCCTGAAGACCTGACACCCCGATTAATAAAAAGTTTCAGGAAGAGTGTTTTTCACCTGCAGCCTTTTCACAACAAAACAAGAACCTTTTCACAACAAAACAAGAACATGTTTCACCATGAGGGCACATACGTAGGGCAATATGAACTATTAGAATTGCCACAATCTTATTTCTCTGTTCCAGAAAAGACTTTTAAGCATGGAGTTAAAGTTTAAGAGAGACAGTAGCTCACTTGCCCTCTGTGGGACTATTTGCCTGTTTGAAGTTTTGTGTGTGCTTACAAGCCTGGCTGTGTAAGCCAGGATATATAATAAGCAGTCAAATAAAGCCTCTGCACATGCATCTTTACATCCATCATAGAGATCTCAGTAAGAAACCAGAAATCAAAATGTATTCAAAATTTCCTATTGGACATGTTCTTTCTGCTGAAATAATCAAATGCTGAGGCTCTTGTCTCATCCAGAACTCTTTATGATACTTGTAGATAGATGGGCAAATGCAGGCATCCTGCTCCTTACGCCTTCAAAGCTATCACGTAAAGATAACAGTGTTTTCTTTTAATCTTTTTTTCATTACTGAATATTATGCTTACAACAATCCTGCTTTGCTACAGATGGTTTCCTGTTGTTTCTGCCAAATGTGAAATAGCAATAAAACTTGAAAAGGTTTTGATGCTGTCACTGCATGAAAAATTGCATCTACAAGAGTAAATTAAATATGAGCCATAGCCTTTAATTGCTTTAATCTTACTTGGTAAGTGAACTTTTTTACCCCCACCTCCAACTCAAAGCTTCCGATAACATGACCTGAAGGGAAAAATATAGCTATGTATTTTAGTCAGGTAGAAAGCCTTCATTAACAAAAACAAAAAAGAGGAAGGGGAAGTTGATAATTCTCATGTCCAGACCAACCAAACAGCCACCAACTCCAACTAACAAGAGCAGTGCCTTTGGCTCTGCATCATAAAATATGTAAAGTCATTTCTGTTGGACGACAGTAGAGTTCCTGTTTTCAGTGCTATAATAAGATCTATCATCTTAGCAGATAAATTACTAGAAAATGGCTTACTAGCTCCCAAGGGAACAGAGCCTTTGCTCCTTGCGTGGGCAAATCTCAGTGAACTCAGTGACGGCTTTACTTGAATGCAAAAGGAGTATTAAGCAGCACTTCAAAGAGAAAACTGAATTTTATACATAACTTATATAACGGAGAAAACTGTTAATGTTCCCTGTAGGCATAGATTCAGTGTTGTATGGGAGAAGGACTGCAACAAAGTGTTTTACCTGCAAAAGCATGAGACGGGCACATTACTTAAAACAAAACGGGTGAGCTACATGGGCGCTCTCAAATTTCTGCCAATATTTGACTGGCACCCCATAAGGGTAGTCATTTTCTAGAAGACAACAGTGAGCATTTAACCACATCCTTCGCCCAACAAGGTAAGGCTGTCTTTACTGCCACGGATCTGTCTATACAAGCACTGAGGGCAGAGGCAATAAGAGTAAATAGCAGAAACCACTGTCATTCTGAGTGCATTTGTCTGTCTGTTGCTGTGCATACAAGGCCTGCTATCTCAGGGCTCTGAAGAACAAGAAACAAGTGCTCTGTGTTGCACTAGAGATTTGGCAAGCACCCATTTCCACGGCAAGAAAGCATGTAACCGTAGTCTCACCTGACTGAGACATCAGCTTCACAGTTGTTCAGCCCTCTCCTGTTCCTTACTGGGGACTTACTTGAAACCTGTTCACTACAAGAAGCAATTTGTTCATGGTGGAAGGAGAAGCTGGCGGGACTCCTGTTTCCTTGGACTCGTGCTGACTTTCCTTGCTCTGCAGGCTGGGATTGAAAAGCTGAGGCAGAGGTGACACTGTGGGCAGGAGCAAGTGGAAAATGTGCAGTCATGCAGCTGCAACCACGTGGATATGGCTCACCCACGCGCTGTGTCCCTGGGGCATCTCTTCAGGGTGCCCCCTTGCATTTCCCCATGCCAAGATCCTGCACCAAGATACTGCTCAGGGGTTTAGTTCTACTTCCACTTAAGCTAAATTAAAAGAAGCTTTGCACAAGTTTTGTGTCCCCCACAGCTATGGACAAACCCCAGTACTTTGTCCCAGTTGTGGTCACCGTGAAGCTTTGGGGCAGGCAGGGTGCAGGGCTGCTTGGGCCTGTGAGGCCGACATGCTGGGCCTGCTGCATTTCCTGAGGGGGGATGCCTGTCTCTGCTGTCTGTCAAACCAGCACCATTTTCCTTGGGCCTAGGAACCATCCATGGACTAGAACATGCTTTCTCTTTTGCAGCATAGCCTGGGTACATCTGGACACTGGGTGACCACCAGATACTGGCACACGGGCCCCATTTGAAGGGCTGCTGACAGTGCTGGGGAGTCTCCTGTTGGCTTTGCTGGGAAACAGATCAAGCCCCTGCACGTTTCTTTCTTCCTTTCTTAACAATTTTACCATTTGGTCATCAGCTAAATTATTCACACCTTTCACATTCAGTTACATACCACAAGATGCTAGTGCAGGACTTTTCTCATAACCGGTTAGAAACCATGATAGAAAACACAACCCTGCCACATCAGAGATGTTCTCCATATACCACACTGGATTTGCATCTAGGTTTCCTTGTTGCTAGCCAGTGCCATCTGTTACCTGTTTTGTTCTAGCAATTTCTGAAAATTTAGAGACAGGAAAGAACGATGGCTTTTTCCTTTGTATTTTATGTCCCAAAGAAACCAGCTCTATCTATATAAGCACACAAAAATATACCCTTCAATTGGCAGTATGCTAACATATGCTTCTTCTATATGGAAAATTTAAAGAGACAAGGCCCATCAAGGGGAAATATTTGAACATAATGAAATAAATCTGCGCCCCACAATGCTTGGATACTCAGTTCTGCTTTTGTCTCCCTTGGAGGGTGCTGACACTCAGACTTAGTGACAGATTAAGCAGTGACAGCTGAGATAGTTCCTGCCCTCAGCTGTGTGCTCTGCCCCTTGCTTGGAAATTACTGCCCTCCCACTGCCACCACAACTGAACGCTCTGTGGATTTCAGACTGCCAGACTTCACGTGAACCTCGTCTCACGACAATTTGCCACCCTGTAAACTCCCGTGGTTCGCAGGCAAAGCACTGAGCTGTGCCGACCGCACAGGTGGAAAAGGCTGAGAAAGCAAGGGGGGTCCAGGCCAAGCAGCAGCAGCAGCAGCAGCCCACGCAGAGCTCCCATCTATTTATGGAAATACTAAAGTGTTGAGCTCGGGGGACCCATTGTCACCAACTACCCCCTGAGCAAAGAAATGGCAAAATCTCAAGTGACAAAGAGAGAACACATCTTCAGCCTGTTCTTGGGGCTTTTGGTTTTTTTGGTTGATTGATTTATATTTTTTCTTTTGCAACTGTGCTTCAGGGACGGTATGAGAATATGCTCAGCACTGACTAAACTCTGTTCCTTTGAGGTCTATTGCGTGTTTGGTTTTTTTTTGGTTTTTTTTTTCCTAAGAAAAGAAGTTGTACTTTAGCATGATAATTTCCAACTTCTCTTGGTTATAGATCACAGTCTACACAATCACAGAATTGTAGGGGTTGGAAGGGATCTCTAGAGATCATCGAGTCCAACCCCCCTGCCAAAGCAGGCTCCCTACACCACGTCACACAGGTAGGCGTCCAGGTGGGTCTTGAATATCTCCAGAGAAGGAGACTCCACCACCTAGATGTTTAGATGCTAAATTTAGATGTTAAATTTCAGTCCTGTGTTTGAGGATGCCCATCTGTTTCACAGTTCTTGACTGTAGCAGGCTATGAACCAGCATCAGGTAATTTAAGAGTCTGACATCTTAGCCTTTCACCCAGCCTGTTCCTCATATTTCTGCTGTTCATCTCTTCCAAGATGTGTGATCTAGATGCACAGGGTCTGTCTGTCTCCTTCTTTTCAGGGACAGAAGCCAATTTCTGTAAAGGACCAATTTATATCAGCTATTAATATGTAGACATTCTTCCCTCCCCAGTCCTCCTCCCAAGGCAGCAGAGCATGTATACACTCAGGAGAGAAAAATGGGGCATGTCATAGAAATGCATTCTGGTCTGGATAGTTGTAAATACTGAACTATTAAAATGGTTCTTGGTTAAGATTAAAAGAAAAATCCTGATAGCCAATCTGCAAATAATTGTATGCTGCTTAACTGGCACTTCAGTAGTCTTCTTTTGTGACATATCTGAAGGAAGAGATGGATGCACTGTCAGAATTAAAAGTTCTCTCAGTATATGGCCATATGTTTTTGCTTTGGTCCCCAGACTGTAATACTGCTGAACAGAGGGGTAGAGACTGATGTAACAGAACTAACTTAGTATACAACACAGCCTCTAGGGGAGGTGGGAAAAAAGTGCATTTTCCCAAGGTTCCTTAGTACCAAAGATCTGTCTTGGACTTAGATTCAGCCAAGTTTTGCAGCACCGTGTCCTGGCTGTAATAACTAATGAACCAGATGCTCATTAACACTGTCTACAGGGGACATACATCCATCAGTATCTCCACAGCAGAGACAGAGACAGTGGGAAACTGAAGCTCATATATTTTTATACACCAGGCTTCAGCAGGGAAGCAGACATTTCACTGAAGATCAGTTGGGAAGGGTTGGATGCTGAGGGTTTGCAAAAAGGCTCATTGTGGCCTTCAAGATCAAAAGGGTCTCAGGTCTACCAGTATTTCAGTATGCCACCAAGTGCAGTCAAGCTAAGCATTATAAACCGTTTCAGTTTTCTCCCAGTATCTCCAGTGGCCATGGACCGTACCCAACTAACATTCTCAAAACACAGTTTACACCACATGTGTTTATTATCAGAGCAGCTGCTGAAGGCCCTGGATGGTTGGGCCATGGAAAACCTCCTAACCCTGTGAGCACAGCAATTTGGCAAGGGCCAGCTTAGATGCCACCAAACACAGGAGAGTGGTGGGGCAAGGAATGAGACCAACATCAAGCCCCTGAAAAAGCCTTTCCACCATAAAACTGACACAACTCTGGCAGGCTCTTCTGTTGTGTAAATCCCTACCAGCCCTAAAAGGAAATGAGCAATATTGAAAGCACTGAATCCAAAAAAACTCAGTTCTGCAGACTGAAAATGAATAAATGCCAAAAACTCTATGAAATCCACCAAGGACCTTGCTATTGATTTTGCAGTGCAGATGGTCAGACATTAGGGCAATGCGGTAATGTGAAACCTGTTGGTACATTCATGGTGGATGATTCAGACCAAGCATTTTGGATTAACTTCATAGAATACCACTTCTGACAGCTGAAAACCAGCACTCAAAAGCATCAGATCAGGAGGATGTGGCCCTGACACTGACTCCACAGAGACTTAAAAATCCACTGGCACAGCTTTAACTTCTTTAAAAGACAATAGCAGATAATGCTTTAAAACAGCCTTTGTTTATCTTTTATTCTTTTGTTTCTAATGAGCTCTTTATGAATTTGAAAATGACTTCCTCTCCACTTTTGTTCTGATTTCCATGGTGGGAAGAAACAGAAAGATCTGAGCTACATCAAGTCAGAAGAAATGCATGCAACATTAGCACGGCTCAGGAAGCAGCGTTTGATCACTGAGCATTGCCACAAAGCCAGCAGGAGCTGGGCACACCAGCCTTGTGGGAGCTCTGCCATTGACTGCATGGGCCCAGAAACTCAAGTTTATTTCTTACAGAATTGGATGAGCAATAAATCAAATAAAAGAACAACAAGTTACTTGGCCCCCCCAATAATACTCAGATGTCCTAGTTTTCTGCTGTGTGAACACAGGTTGTTAGCTTTCTGGGAAAAGTATAACCAAGTACTTTGCCCACACAGTGACCACAAAGGCAGAACAATAATATCTACAGAGGACAGTCATATTTATCATATGTATTCCAAGGAGATAAATCTCTGTAAAAGATTAGACAGTACTTATAAAAAGGATTTCTCACCTTGGAATACATATGATAAGATCTCTCTAATTTTGCAAAAGGCTTTCTGTCCTAACAACTCACTGGCCCAAACGTTTCTGTGTATTCGGAAGGAAGTGTTTCCCTCGCCAACAGCTTCTGCTCCAGGAGGTGAAAAGAAGCACCTGTTATCTTCTGAAGACATCATAAAAAATGAAATACTGGGCCTTGAGGGTCAGGAGAACTCCAGAAGACAGAAAAAAACTGGTTTGGAGAACAACCCAGAGGAAGAAAACTGATCTACCCCAGCTCCTCACAAATGAGTCACACAGGGTGTGGCCTTGATGGAACCTCTTGGTTTACTCTTCTATAGACAGAAGCTCATGTTGAGATTTATCTACCTGTTAGCTGAGAAGAGAAGCAGTATAGATACTATCTGAAACCCAGTTCCATCCTAGTGTAGTTAAAGGAAACAACTCTGCTAAGGATCTTAGAGGGGAATTCCTCTACTGATGACAACATGAGAAAAACATTATCTTAATATTAATCTTATCTTCAAAAGCTTACGCTGCTATTTTTTGAAAACTGAGACTTGGACCATTTATCTAGTATGGCTAAATGGATTTGATTAGAAACCGTAGACATGTCAAAATACTCCAGTCCTCCAGGAAATGTCACATTGCACGTAAAGCTGCCATGTTCCACATGAAGCCATTTTCAGAGGAATGCTAAACACCGTTACAGTACAATTGCATTCAGCTCAACATTTTCAGTGAGGCGATTTCCACTGCACACAATTCAGTACGATCCCTCAAAAACCACCACCTCAAAGTCTGACATGAGAAATTAAAATGTCACACATTTTCCATATTGGTGCTATAGAGAGAAAAAAAAGCCTATTTGTGGCAGCAGTTTTCTGTAACATCTATCTTTATTTGAAAAAGAAAGAAAGGAAAGGAAGGGAGGAAGGGAGGAAAGAAAGGAGGGAGGGAGGGAGGAAGGAAGGAAGGGAAGGAAGGAAGGGAAGGAAGGAAGGGAAGGAAGGAAGGAAGGGAAGGAAGGAAGGGAAGGAAGGAAGGGAGGGAAGGGAGGGAAGGGAGGGAAGGGAGGGAAGGAAGGGAGGAAGGGAGGAAGGGAGGAAGGGAGGAAGGGAGGAAGGGAGGAAGGGAGGAAGGGAGGAAGGGAGGAAGGGAGGAAGGGAGGAAGGGAGGAAGGGAGGAAGGGAGGAAGGGAGGAAGGGAGGAAGGGAGGAAGGAAGGAAGGAAGGAAGGAAGGAAGGAAGGAAGGAAGGAAGGAAGGAAGGAAGGAAGGAAGGAAGGAAGGAAGGAAGGAAGGAAGGAAGGAAGGAAGGAAGGAAGGAAGGAAGGAAGGAAGGAAGGAAGGAAGGAAGGAAGGAAGGAAGGAAGGAAGGAAGGAAGGAAGGAAGGAAGGAAGGAAGGAAGGAAGGAAGGAAGGAAGGAAGGAAGGAAGGAAGGAAGGAAGGAAGGAAGGAAGGAAGGAAGGAAGGAAGGAAGGAAGGAAGGAAGGAAGGAAGGAAGGAAGGAAGGAAGGAAGGAAGGAAGGAAGGAAGGAAGGAAGGAAGGAAGGAAGGAAGGAAGGAAGGAAGGAAGGAAGGAAGGAAGGAAGGAAGGAAGGAAGGAAGGAAGGAAGGAAGGAAGGAAGGAAGGAAGGAAGGAAGGAAGGAAGGAAGGAAGGAAGGAAGGAAGGAAGGAAGGAAGGAAGGAAGGAAGGAAGGAAGGAAGGAAGGAAGGAAGGAAGGAAGGAAGGAAGGAAGGAAGGAAGGAAGGAAGGAAGGAAGGAAGGAAGGAAGGAAGGAAGGAAGGAAGGAAGGAAGGAAGGAAGGAAGGAAGGAAGGAAGGAAGGAAGGAAGGAAGGAAGGAAGGAAGGAAGGAAGGAAGGAAGGAAGGGCACTGTCTTTTTCTGGGCATGTTCTCATTCTCATCTGAACTTTCTGTTGGGCTCAGGCTACATTTATTGCAAACATTAACATACCAGCATTGTACCCTGGCAGCCAAAAGAGCTGGGCCAACCTCTGGTAAGAGTTTCAGTTGTCAGATACCTCCAGTGAAGATGGGCTCTCAGGAGAACTTGAGAGCGGTGAGGAGCCAAACTGGCTGCTGATGAAAATAGTCCATTTCCTTCACCTGATTGGTTTATTTTCTTTACATTTCATAATTAGTTTCTTACTGGTATTGCTCTTCAGTAGGGGACACCTGGACTTCATTTTTTACATCTTAGTTATAACAGAGAAGGAAGGACCAAGTAACACTGATCACAGACATGGATTTTGACAATGAAATCAATTTCCTTTTAAGATTCATCATCACCCCATGGTTGTTTGCTGGTTTAGTGTTTTGTTTTGTTTTATTTGTTTGTTTGTTTGTTTGTTTTTTCATGGAAATGCCAGACATTTCAAACATTTGACCAAAACGTCCATCATGCAAAACAGCAATTCGCTACATGGTCTCCCTCCTCTTCTGTAGAGAAGCGGTATCGGTAGCCATAGGCTTCACCTGTTCCAACAAACAGGAGCCGCAGGTGTGGAAGCTTTCCTTGTAGCTGGAGGCATACAAAGAGGTTTTGGGTGGCACCTCTAAGCTCCTGGGTACCACTGCACTAGATAAGGCTCACGGGGAATAGATCTGAAACACTGCCCAGTGCCCCACCGTGCAACATCTTAAATGTCACAGGTTGCAAAAATAACATACTTTCTCTTGGGTATACAAGTGTCCTTTCCACCAGTGCTGTAACAGTAGCAGCAAACAACCAGCTCAATACCAGCAGCAGCCACAACCACGTAAGGCTCACAAAGGCCGCTTGGATCTGCTGCTGAGGTGTGTGTTAGCCCAGGCTGAGCTATCTGCTCCCACCGAGGCAGCTGAGGTGGGCATGGAAAGCTGTTCAGGTTCTACAGGTAGGGCACGGTGCCTGGAGTTGAGTAGATTGTCTTCTGCAGACCTCAGTCCCTCAGCACTCACACAGCAAGGCTGTGGAAGCAGGGGAAATAAAAAGCGGCATGCTACAAACATGTATTCACATGCACACGCAGCCAGCCTCCACGCTGCCGCTGCTGTGGTATCTGGTCGTAATTTCCAATGTGTAGCAACAGTGTAAAATGTACAGGCAAAGTAGTTTGCAACATTAACATGGAACCCAAACCAGCAATTCCCCCCCTCCGCCCTCCATCCTCAGGAGAAAGGTGTACCTCCACTGGAGTGAAAAGGTTCACCTGGCTCACTAAGATCTGTGAGCAGGTCAGAATATTGAAATTCCTTGTAATAAATATACACAAAGCACACTGAATCAAAGATGCTACCAAGATCTCCAGCTACTTCTGGCATCCACGGGAAAAAAAAAAAAAAAAAAAAAAAAAAAAAAAAAAAAAAAGAGAGAGAGAGAAAGAAAGAAAAAAGAAGAAAAAAGAAAATAAAAAGCAGACATTTACTGCTGAGAGCAAAGAAACTCAGAGCACAGTCTCTCCTAAACCCACAGTTTCCAGTCGGAGTCCCAGTGTCAGTCCTGCGGTACAGCAGGTCCGCAGGGAGCAGCACCAGCTCTGGGGACGCGTGGCATACCGCCCGACGCCAGCCTGCCTACCTCTCAGATGGGGTCACCACCACCGCAGCCCAGACGTGAGGTCCTCCCGCAGGCACAGGGCTCGGGGCGAGCTCTCGGACGGGCTCTCACAGGTGCCGAGGCTCGGGCACAGCCAGCACGCGTGTCCCCTCCGCACGGAGCTCGGCATGAATGTCCTCAACAAGATCCCAGGGGTCTCCGGCCCGCCGAAGCCCTCAGCTGTCACCGGGAGCTGCCTTCGCAGGCTCGGAGGGCTTCCCAAGAACTTCTCCTTGGCTGCTTGCTCTCTGCTGGAGAAGTTTTGCGAACTGCAGGGAACGGGACAGTGCTTCGGTCTGAGAAAACTCGCCTACCCCACCTAGAGGTGCGGGGCGACCAGGCGCTCAGCATCCCCTCCCGTCCTCCTTCTCTCCGGCTGGGTTGAAGTTTTACTCGGGAGTAGCAAAAGAAGCGGGTTCTGCCAGCTCTGTCTCCTAAAGGGAAGGCAGAGCCCGGGACGTGGAGCAAGGGAACATTTCTGGGGAGGTGCCTGGGATAGAACGAACGAGGAGGGAATTTGCTGATCGAACTGGTTTCCATCTACAAATGCCGGTACGTCAAAATTAAACTGTTGTGCACAAACGGATTAGACGGCAGGGGGACGTTTAGCACTGAGAGGGTGGTGAGGCACTGGCACGGGCTGCCCAGAGATGACCCATCCTTCGAAGCATTCAATTCCAGGCTGAATGGGGGCCTGGGCAGCATGAGCTGGTGGGTCTTCCACAGGTGGCAACTCTGTCCATGCTGGGGGTTTACTCAGGATTTACTCAGGGATATGGTTTAGTGTAGGGTTTTTAGAGTTAGGCTACTGGTTAGGCTGCGGTTGGACTCGATGATCTTCAAGGTCTTTTCCAACCTGGGTAATTCTATGCTTCTATGATTGGAAGCAGATGATCTTTGAGGTCCCTTCGAACCCCAGTCATTCTATAATTCTATGAACATCTGGATTTTTGAGGGAATTTTGAACGACTCCCAGAGATTTCCCTCCCTCACTTTCCTGTTCTTCAGCAAAGCATTTGGGACCCCCGGACTTCCTGCACCATGGGGCAGCCTGGGAGACCTCAAAAATCAACGGGTCCCCTGGAGCTACGGGCAAATCATGGCATGCACAGCTCCCACTTGCTTTTAAAAAGCTCTAAAATAATCACCTTGATGTTTTTCAGATTGAAAATGTCACAGCTACCTTTCTAAACCACTGATTCCTTTCTTCCAATGCAATATATATATGTGTTCTTACAATGCTGAAATTTTTGACAGGTTGCAAATTCTAGCTGTCAGCTTGCAGTGCTTGAGGGAATGCCAGTTATTTCTGCAGAGCTGGTGCTCCCTAAAATCAGGAAATGCAAAATATCTTACTCAGATAACGTAATATAACATGAGGTGAAAATAAGATTAAAAAGGACCAATCAAAGATTTAATCAAAGATTAAAAAGCCAATCAAAAAAAATACCAACCACATGCAAATGGCTTGAGCGCAACTAATGCAGTTAATCCAGAGGCTGTAACATATCAACATTGCAGCCAGACTTGTGGGCACTCAACATCTCGTGTGGAAAGCTGATAGTGGTAGGTAGATCAATGAAAAATATTTTTTAAGGGAAATCTTTCAGTGATGTAAGGATAGAAGATTCATAAAATCTGCATATATATATATTACAGGTAATATTGATATTATTATTAAGAGCTATAATAGATACTAATAGATATTATCTGTTATGTTTTATCTATATACATAATATAACAGATAGAGATATAGATTATATATTGTGACTTTGGTCACAACAACCCCAGGCAACCCTACAGGCTTAGGGAAGAGTGGCTGGAAAGCTGCCTGATGGAAAGTGACCTTGGTGTGCTGATGGACAGTTGGCTGAATATGAGCCAGCAGTGTGCCCAGGTGGCCAAGAAGGCCAATGGCATCCTGGTTTGTATCAGGAATGGTGTAGTGAGCAGGACTAGGGAAGTCATCTTGCCCCTGTACTCAGCATTGGTGAGGCCTCACCTCGAGTACTGTGTTCAGTTTTGGGCACCTCAGCACAGAAAGGACATGGAGGTGCTGGAGCAGGACCAAAGAAGGGCAATGAGGCTTGTGAAGGGCTTGGAGAATATGCCCTATGAGGAGAGGCTGAGGGAGCTGGGGCTGTTTAGTCTGGAGAAAAGGAGGCTGATGGGAGACTTAATGCTCTCCTCCAGTATTGGAAAGGTGCTCATAGTGAGGGCGGGGTTGGTCTCTTCTCACTGGTGACAGGTGACAGGATGAAGGGAAATGGCCTCAAGTTGTGCCAGGGTAAGTTTAGGTTGGATATCAGGAAAAACTTCTTTACAGAAAGGGTTGTTAAGCACTGGAATAGGCTCCCCAGGGAGGTGGTTGAGTCACCATCCCTGGATGTGCTTAAGAACAGTTTGGATGTGGTGCTCAGGGACATGATTTAGCGGAGAGTTGTTAGTTAGAGTAGTATGGGTAGGTTGTGGTTGGACTTGATCCTTAAGGTCTTTTCCTACCTAAACAATTCTATGATTCTATATATCCTACATATTGTATGTTAGATAATTTTGTCTAATCTCTCTCTATATATACTACATTATCTGTTATCTATTATCTATTATAAAATGCTCCACAGCTGACGTGAGTATCACTATTCTGTCAAGCATTTAAAACAAGCGTACTTGTTTTGATGTAGCATATACCAAACCTTATGTTATGAATTAGTATTAAGCTATGATTTGGCATCTTTTCATTTTATTAAGAAGGCCATCCAATCTAACAGCTCCAGTTGTTGAAGACTGACCCCAGAGCTGCATCATGTGTGGCTTCCTTCTTGCCTGCAGAGAAGAAAAGCTTACAGCTGACACTGTGACAGTGCAGAGCCTGGCTGAGCCTGCTAACCTTCCAAAGGGGCAACTGCTCTTAGCAGCATGTGAATACTTCCTGAAAGTAGCTCCTTGCTGCAATGAGCTTAGATGAGAGAAACAGATGACAGTAGGAACTGGTGAGCAGGGCAGGTTAATTGGAAAAGATGCAATAAGCTAGGAACAAGGTTGCTTTCCTGCAGCCCACAAGATACAACTGTTCCCAAGAAGAAACGAAGATGGCAAGACAACAAAAGGCAAAAGATTTGGAGCAGAAGGCCGATGGAGAACAGTGGGTTTTTAGCCCCTTTTCCTGGGGAAGCAAGCTTAATGTGTTCAATCTTTGTGTTTCCTCCTAAAATCTTTCAGATCTACTTTCCAACAAAGATACATATGAAGAAGTCTGTAGCAATACGCAGCTAGTTAAAGATGGCCGTCTCCAGTTTGTTGCCCAAATCCAAGAAAAGCACCACATGAATGCACCTTATGAGAAAGCAACAGTTACATGTGGAGCAGGACCTCACACATTCTCCAGCCACCCAAAAAGCATACATCTTCTCAGACCACACAAGTCAGTCAACCCACAAGACACAAATCATGATTCGTTAGTTAAGTTACAATACTTCTGGAGCAAGATGTTTGTCTGAGGATGGTTTATCACATCATGGATCTGAGGGGTGCCAGAAGATTTTGTTTTACATATTTACCCTAATTTGTGCTATTTTTCATTCTGTTTCTCCCTGTCCCAGTTTCTAAGTAGAAAAAAAATCAAAACCCACAGCCAGAATGTGCTCTCAGTGATTTGACAGCCCTCACATCAGAGGGAACACATAGAAAGGGCACATCATAGAATCATAGAATCATGGGGTTGGAAAGGATCTACAAGATCATCTAGTCCAACTGTCTTCCCATTACCATTGCTACCACAAGCCACTAAACCATATCTCATAGCTCCTCATCCAGATGACTCTTGAGCACTGCCGGGGATGGTGATTCCACCACCTCCCTGGGCAGCCATTCCAGTGCCTGCCCACTCTCTGAGAGAAAAAATACCTTCTTATGTCTAATCTAAACCTCCTCTGGTACAACTTGTGGCCTGGGAGAAGAGGCCAAACCCCTCCTCATCACAACCACCCTTAAGGAAGTTGTAGAGTGCAATGAAGTCACCCCTGAGCCTCTTCTCCAGACTGAACAATCACAGCTCCCTCAGCCACTCCTCATAAGACTTGTGCTCCAGACCCCTCACCAGTTTTGTTGCCCTTCTCTGGACACATAACTGTAATATTTCTTTGGATCATTCTAAGAGCCTGTGTCTTCCCTTAAGTCAGGCAAGTCCAACCCGCAGCCCACAGGCTACATGCACCCAGCCCAGCCCCTCCTGTGGCCACCCACTTCCACACATCAACATGGTGGTGGCTCTTCTCTGCCGAACGACCCAGCCCAGCCCCAGGAGAGCACTCATTGCTCAGCAGCAACCAAACATCATAGTGCTATTAGCATTGTCTTAGCTGAAACCAGGAGAGGGAAAGGCTCATTTCAGTGCTGACTCAAGTTATGGTGAATAAATGTATGCATTATGATACACTGGCTGAACACAGTCCTGTGAACAGAGAAAAATACGCTGCCATGAATTGTGCTGTGATAAATGAATTTGAGAACAGGTTTAAAGACCACAAAAAAAACCCATCAATTTATATTTGCAACTGAATTTTCAATTGATATAAATACATTACCTTTAAATTTTCAAATGGAATGCACAGAGTTGCTGTCAGATATTCAACTCACAAATTTTATCACGTCTCTTTACAAGACTTCTTTTCAGATTTTCTTTGCTGAAATTGTCCAACACAGAAAATGCCGATGTCAATTTCTTTATCATTCTGTCCTTTAGGGGAACCCTTAAGATGCGTATATATTCAATTGAAGTTGTGAATAGTTACACACATGCTGACATTCTGTCCAAATTCAACAAGAAAATGTGAGCTGATCTCGTACTTCATCTTTTCAAAACAGTCCCATTTTATCAGTGAATCTCTCTTTGATATCAAAATGTCAGAGGTGATAACAATTCTTTAGCTGCCCTACAAGAAAGGGAGGTATTTTGCCCGCACAATTATTCAGCAAATGCTTTCATTAGTTTTCTCTTTTGATATGTGAAATTTAAACTTGAAAGCTTCTTATATCAACATACATATCCATGGATGAACACATAGGTAGGTACCCACACACTTGCTTGTGAAAGGAAGAAGGGACTCACTAACAGACTAGAATTAAAGCTACAAAGCCAGAGTTGTAGGAGTGAATGCATTGCAAGTTGCCCGTGCATTCCTAATCTCTGGACACTGGCTGTGTACCTGCCTCAGTCTATACACATTGAACAGGTAGTTCTTTTAGCAGTCCTTTTTTTCTTCCGTATGCAATGGTGTAAGCACCAACATTATTAATGACAGAACAGCAAGCCCTGCTACACATGTATTAACTTTCTTATGAATGCTGCCAAGATATTATGGATGTCTCTTGTAAAACACTCAGTATTCTAGAGCTTTTGCAAGGAATATTGATTTTATTTTCAACTGCTGTCTGAAATGGTTGGTGTTAGCCTGATTCTATAGGAAAGGGAAGGAGACAGGAGAATTTATGATCAAAAATGCCCAGTAATTTCAGATGTTTGATTTAAAATGTCTGAAGACTGATTTTTCAGGCCACGTCACAGTACACAGCACTTGATGTATTCCAGAAGTGCTTGTAGTGAGTTCAGTGGTAGCCAGCACAAGAGTGTAGTGCTCTGTCAGGCCTGCACTGCACATCTCATGGGACACAGGATAATAAGGCACTGAGGTCCCAGGGCAAGGTCGCACTGAAGACAGCGTGTCCAATACAGAGTCAAGCTTCATGAAGGATGAAAACATGCCTTCTCCTCACATAGCCCCTTACTTCTGCCATTGACAGCTCTGGTGATTAGGAGATTCACTCCTTTGTATATTACGGCAGATGAGACTAAGTCTAGTAAAAAACTGGATGCATTGTTGTATAATTAAACAGAACACTGTGGTTGGCTCTTGCAAAATAATTTGAGTAAATCTTAAATTTGGTACCAGATGCCTAATTCTACTTCATCCTGTGTGCCAAGTAGTGAACTGTGTACTAAGCTCGACTTAGTAGTTTTAAACTGAAAGAGGTAGGTTTAGATTAGTCATTAGGAATAATTCTTTCCTGTGAGAGTGATGAGGCACTGACACAGACTGCCCAGAGAAACTGTGGATGACCCATCCCTGGCAGTGTTCAAGGACAAGCTGGATGGGACTTGGGGGAAGCCTGATCTAGTGGAAATTGTCCTTGCCCTCAGCAGGGGGCTTGGAACTAGATGGTCTTTAAGGTCCCTTTGAACCCAACCCATTCTGTGATTCTACAGTCGTTTAGCCAATTAAAAAGTGAATTATCGTGTAGATGTTTCAAGCATGTCCTGAGCCCATAAACACCTTGTTTTGGGGATAAAACTGGAGGATTTCATAATGGAGTAAGCTTTGAATGAAATGTTGGAGTAACCTGCCTTCAAGAAACTGATTACAGGGTATTGCTGGAGCAATATTTAAGCATTTGATATTATTTGGATGGTCAGAGATTTTGATATGTAATAAATGATTATCACTTGAATTTAATTTAATGGAATAGTACAAACAAGTCAGTGATAGCTTTGATATAGTATGTCTTTTAAACTGAGGTTTCTAAATCGGTGGTGATTTGAGCCATTGATTCAAACCCAGAGTCTAATTGAAGTTTGCATCATAAAATGATGGCTAAAACTGACCACAATGATGTGGCAATTTGTCACTTAAACAGTGAAAAAAAATAATGAAGAGCCTTAGGTCACAAGTCCGACCACAAGTCTGGTAGAATATCACACTGATTCACTACCTGAATGGTGTCAGTGCCCTTTCTTCCAAGGGACAGAGTTAAAATTCACATCCCTGAAAATCTTCCTTAGTCTTAATACATGTAATACATCTTTAATCTAGGAAAGTTGTATTAAGAGGAAGTGTGCACAGTGCTCTTCCAAATATCAGTATATTTTACCTCGTAGCACATCTTTCAAAGATATTGCAATGAATTTCCATTTTGTTTATAACTTCTTCCTTGGCAGATTATTTGCCTTCATGAATGTAGATGGATTGCAGATTTGATTAATATTTTAATATGATGTCATATCACCTGCAGTGTATGACTGCAGTGTATTACTATCTTGCAAAACACATCATAAATTCAAACTGTCAGCTGCTTAAAAAGAACAATTCCAACCTTGTAATAATACTTCTATATGAATGCTGATGATTTAAGACTAACAGGCAATCAGAAGGCTCAGGTGACTCCATCATCGACATGTGAGCAATGTCACTTTTTAACAGGCCCTTTTCCCAGTACCCTTCTTGTTTCCATTTTAAAGATGAATTGTAAGGCTGCATACTGGCTCAAGCAGTTCTAAGTTACCCCTCTACCTTACTTATAGATCTTACAGTGTATCACCCGCACTGTTCAAGATTCTCTTGCAAAAGGAATTCAAAGCTATTTCAAAGATTTTTTCAAATGCTAATTTCTGAGAAAATATCCTCAGCATAGAAGGATTACAAGTGGTGTCCCCCAGGGGTCGGTACTGGGGCCCATCTTGTTTAATATCTTTACCAATGGCCTAGATGAGGGGATTGAGTGTACCCTCAGTAAGTTTGCAGATGACACCAAGCTGGGAGGTGGTGTTGATCTGCCTGAGGGTAGGGAGGCCCTTCAGAGGGATCTGGATAGGCTGAATCGCTGGGCTGAGGTGAATGGGATGAGGTTCAACAAGGCCAAGTGTCGGGTCCTGCACTTTGGCCACAATAACCCCATGCAGCGCTACAGACTTGGGGCAGAGTGGCTGGATGAATGCGAAGAGGAAAGGGACCTGGAAGTGTTGGTTGATGCTCGACTGAACATGAGCTGACAGTGTGTCCAGGTGGCCAAGAGGGCTAATGCCATCCTGACCTGCATTAGAAATAGTTTGGCCAGCAGGAGCAGAGAGGTAATCATTGCCCTGTACTCAGCATTGGTGAGGCTGCCCCTCGAGTACTGTGTTCAGTTTTGGGCCCCTCACTACAAGAAAGACACTGAGGTCCTGAACCATGTCCAGAGAAGGGCAACAAAACTGGAGAGGGGTCTGAAGCACCTATGAGGAATGGCTCAGAGAGCTGGGATTGTTCAGTCTGGAGGAGGCTCAAGGGAGACCACATTGCACTCTACAACTTCCTGAAGGGAGGTTGTGATGAGGAGGGGTTTGGCCTCTTCTCCCAAGCCACAAACGACCTGAAGAAATGGCTGCATGTGGTACCAGAGGAGGTTTAGATTAGACATGAGGAAAAACTTTTTCTCTCAAAGAGTGGTCAGGCACTGGAATGGCTGCCCAGGGAGGTGGTGGAGTCGCTGTCCCTGGCAGTGTTCAAGAGGCGTCTGGATGAAGAGCTACAAGAGATGGTTTAGTGATTTGTGGTAGCAATGGTAATGGGAGGACGGTTGGACTAGATGATCTTGTAGGCCCTTTCCAACCTTGTGATTCTATGATTCTATGATTCTATATGTAGGTGTGTGAGTAATGTTTGTTTGTTTCCCTTTCCAGCACAGCCAACAGAAGTATTCAAAAAATTGTATGTATTAAACTGGTGTCTTTCAACAAGAGCTCTTCCAAGTGTTTTCCCTGCTTGCTGTTTAAAGGCTTTTATCTTCTTTTATTTTTAAACAAAAATTTGGAGACAGAGAAAACAGGACTGAGGTGGTGGCAGAAGCAAAATATTTTGTTTTGAGCTGCTGTGTTTTTCTATCCTTTCTCTGGCTTGGGGTCTTGATCACTCTGGGCAACACTACTCATGAACACTAGTGAGCATGTAAATCATCCACCAACTCAACAAACAACTGCTGAAGCAACCGTTGTTAAAGGATAGTGGACAACATCTTGGGCTGACAGACTGTGCCGATGTCTTAATACCTTGTGTCTAAAGAGAAAGATATATGAGTCAGTTCAGCACTCTTTCTTCTATCTTAAACTGACTTGGTAAACACATTCACAAACTTGTCAAATGTGGGAAAAAAGAATGAGGGTCATGATGCCATATCTGGTTTTGGATCCATAGATCTTCCTTGTGCCATTCACCATAGCTTCCATTCCATCTGATTTACTTTCACAGAACCAAAGAATTGGAAGGGCCTTTAAGACAACCTAATTCCAATCTAATCTTTGAAATATTTTGTGTCCTTCACCTTCTTATTGCAATACTGTTATATTCTGTTAACCAAAAATTCTAACTGGACAAATGATGTTTTTGCTGGCCAAAAATGACACAGGTCTAGTCTGGAAGTTCACAAAATACCTATGAACTCTCTATTGTGATAGATACTGGGCAAACAAATGCTAAGCTGTTTTCCCAATGGCTGTACTTCTACTGCCATATTGATTTCAGGGTCAAGTTTGTATTTAAGCCCAAATCCCCTTTATCATAGTGCTTTATATACTTGTATGTGGCCAGGCTCACATCTGGAGCAAGCCAGGCTGATCTGTTCTTGGAAAGATGGAGAGGTTGAGGGTTATCTCAATCATCAGTGAATACTGTGGATACAAGAGGCCTAAGCCTTAGCAAACTCACCCCAACATTTCAGTGCACCTAATTGAGACCTTACAGATGCAGAAGAGGCAAGGCATGGAACAAGGAGAGCAGCAGAAAAGGAAACAGTGGCCAAGATGTACTGCAGAGATGCATCTCACCACACATCCATGGCAGCTGTACAGTCTGGTCTGTGAAAACATCATCTTATCTAAAAAACTATGAGCAATTGTGGACTCGGTAACCTTCTTGTTCCCTCCTCCTTGCTAATACCACCTCTGCTTCAACAATACATGCAGTTGATCTTAACTTGTAATTTACAGTAATTTAATTACTGTAATTGTTAAGAAAAGTTAATTTAAATGCCTAGCAAAGTCACTGACCCAGCATGCTCTGTGAACTACTATGGCTGGGTACAGAGGAATGCAGGCTTAATGTACTGGATTTCTTTCCTTAGGACAAATACAGGGCAAACTGTTCAAAAGCTGCTTCTTAAATTGTGCGTACAACATATGAGTAGATTTCTGCCTACACGTAAGAAATCAAGTTCACATGCACAAATATAATATATGACCTAAACATATCCATACATTATCTTCACTCTAAGAGTGTATGCAAAATTATATCAAGGTAAACATGCAGATAATTTTCTATGCATCTTTAATATTGATAAGAACATTAAAGTTGGTTGTTCACAGTACCCCATGAAATCAGGCATCTGGGTTCTGCACTTCCTGCCTCCACGGCTTGTGCCTGATTGTCTTGATGGAGTCTCTACTTTCTGTGAGTACTGTGAGGCTTAGTCAAGGACTGGCATATTTTGAGATTCTGGATGGAAAGCCATTTCAGGAATGTCTAATATCACTCTTCTTTTAAATGCATTTAGAAATCACTCTCAGACTGTTCACTTTCTAAAAACCTTAGAAATATTCATTGCTCTTGGGATTTTTAGTCTTGCTGAACATTTTTCTACTTCTTCCCTTAGACTAATGTAGTCATTTCCATCCCCTCTAGGGCATCACACTTGAAATTCTCATCTCTGGGTACAATATAAAGAGTGTTCTAGTACTGAAGGAGCATACTTGGCAATTCCAGCAGCCTTGCCATTGCTGAAGAAACCCAGAAAAAAGATGACTTAATGGTTAAGTAGCAAGTGATGGGTGTGTAAAAGCAGATTAAGAGAAAAACTTGTAAGAAAATAGTGGAGATTGAGGAGGAAAAGAATGGGAAGCTGAGACTGGGAGCTGGGCAATGCCTCATCCAAGCAGCACCAGCTGTGCTACAGTTAAATCCACAAATAAACGTACACTTCTTTACAAAATGTACATTTTCTGAAAGGCTTCTTGAAACCCCCTCAGTGCTCTATAAATCCTCCTCTCACCTACTGCCACAAATGTATCCAGCACAGCTACTCCATGCAAATTCTTGAATTGGCAGAGGGTTGTCTGTTTGGTCTCTAAATGCCAATATCCTGCCCGGGAAGCATTTGATACCCATTAGAGTTAGCTTAAAGAACTGAGTATTGTGGCACAAAATTTCCTAATGCACTGAATTTTCCACAACTTTAGCCTTTCATTGACATCAGATGGCACCTTGTCTTCAAATAATCACAGAGGATGGCTAGCATCATTCATGTCTCTCCACTCACTGATGGGCTGGTCTCGCACTCTCTTCTTCATTTTCATAATTTCTTGGCCACTATTCCTGTCAATTCAGGGTAAAGTTACCAAGATTAGCAATATTAAATTTATTCACTTACCACAGAAAAGCTGTAGACTGATAAATAGATAATACATCCTAAATCTCTGCCCTGATTAAAATTATCTCAAGACCTAGCCTGGTGACCAGAACACCTGAGTCCTTTGCAGGCAGTGGATTGAATAATACAGACATATACTCCCTCAGGGAAAAAAGCTAAGGTGCTAAAATATAATGGCATCTAGGCCATTTTAGTTCCTATCAGCCTCCTTTCCCCACCATTAGCTGCTATTTCACAGGGGAATAGAACTCTCACAAGTCCCATTCCAATGCCCTAGATATCTGAGACATGTCAGATTGCAGTCAGAACCTGTGGTTAGACAACATAGCCCCACCAGCCATGTCTTTCATTATTTTTCTTGTGAATTTAATGTGAAGTTAAATATACATAAATCTTGTAAACTCGCAATTCCACAATGAATGCTGGAGGCCAAATCTGGCCCACACATGCAATATTAAGTCAATGTGGCCCATCTGTATTTGTAGAGAAGACAAAAACATCAGCATGGATAGATTTTGTGTCTAGAGGAATAGAGTTATTTTATTGGCAAATGGTTAAAAGTCAAAGTTCTATAAAATACCCACAAATCCACAGCATTTTAAATTGGTCTTTTCATCATATGACATTAACTTCAGCCATAAACGTGCTGGTCTGTTGGTAGGTATGGTGCCCTTTTTAGCTTAGCATGATTTATTTATTCACTTTCCAGAGTCTAATTATATCTTTGCTGTTATATAATAGGTTTGAACTCTTTCCCCGTAGACATAACCTGTGAGATCTGGGGGCATAAAATTTAATCATCTTTGATAATTGTATGATGGCACCCCTGAAAATTAAGTTAGAGTAGCTGCAAAACATGAGAAATAATGAGACTTATCTATATTATAGTCCTGATGAAATCTTGTGGAGACCTTACAATACACTTTATTGACCTTCTCTCGGGTACTATAATAATACATCCTATGTCAGATCTACATCACTGTAATTGAATTTTAGAGAATTTCTGTGATGGCTCAAAAATTGAATCTGCTCCCTGGTGCCTTTTCCTTTCAATACGATCTAAATCCTTTTTTCATTTCTCCTTTTAATTATGAAGGTGGGAAGACTAGGGAGAAACGTTATCAGTCTTCCTCGGCTTAGAGCCCTTTGCTTATGCTAACATTTTCCCAGCATCCATCAGAGACCAGATAGTGACCATGTCTTGTGCAAGATGGTCTTGGGAAGTCTTCTATTACATTACATGTGGTAGACTAGAGACTTGCACCACCACGCCCCCAGTTTCAGCTTTCAAGCTCTAGACTCCTCTATGATATCCTATCACTTGTGCCCAATCAGATTCCAGTCTCTGTACCTTATTCCAGTAGGGAGATGATGTTGGTGGTCATCATCTCTGTGCAATGGCCATCTGGGTGGGATGATGAGAAGACAGATCTGGTTTCCACAGCTATGGCAATTCCCTCCTGGCATGGCTTACCTAGGGAAGCTTATCACTGTGTATTAACTTTTAGCATCCTACACTTCAACAAATAAGAGACTTGGGGACAGTGTGACACACCTACAGTTTTGGCTTCTATCTAAAGGCAAATCTGTACTGACTTTGAAAACCATATTTGCGACGATTGAATCTGGTGGTGTTCTGCCAATGGCTGTTGTTTCAGCCCTCTCATTCCAGGATACATGTTCATGTATTTTATTAATGAGTAGAGACAACAAAAAATCAAGGGGAACTAATGATACACTTTGTAGAGAGCCTCTTTCGAGAACCCACTTGACTGGTGTTAGTGTGCTGTGAGAGATGCAGCCAAACCACTTTCTCTCTCAAATCTAATAATGGCTTTCAATAACCGACAGTGAGAGAACGCACACTAAGTACACAATGTCTTTCCCCTGCTGGGACATCAACTTAGCCAGCTTTCTGAGGGAAGTGCTGGCAATTCTCGTAGTTACTCCTGTCTCCACCTATGCTGGATTTCTCCTTACAACTGTATTTAAAAGAAAGAGTTTCAATGTATTTGTAAAATGCTTTTTTTTTTTTTTTTCCTGATAGGAAGAAATTTTCACAGTAGGGTATGGAGAAAATGCATGTTACTCATTATCAGTCTCCTGTGCAGTGCGATCTTTCAAAGGCATCATGTCCCCCTCCTTCTCTCTGCGTGAAATTTTCCATAAAGGATATTGCCACCTTCAGGAATGTGGAATTTCCCAGCAGAGCACACGCTATTTACTTGCAGGTATCTCTACAAAAATCAATTTATTTCTACTATCTAACACAACAGACCCATAGCAAGTAAAGTACAAGGAGCACTTTACCTTAATATGGTAGGGTACTGAGCCTCGATTTACTCTGCTGTATTCTGGCACAGTTGTTCCACAGAGTTTATTTTGTACCTGCCCATGTTAAATCAATATCTGATGGCCATGTGTATTCCCAAATGTGCTCAGGAGTTAACAGGCTGCAAGTGATTTTGCTCCCTTATCTCTCCTCGCTCAGAAGCAGTGACAGAGCTGATTAACAAAGCCTAGAGAATGGAGTCTGCTTAACTTCTTCCATAGCCATGGTTAGATGGCTACAGAGAGAGTCCTCTTGCTGCCTGTCAGAGCTCTTTCCTTCTGAAACTGTCAAGACAAACAACAACACTAAAATCTGTCACTTTATGCAAATTTTCTACTTGATACAGAACTACAGTGTCAAGGTTGGGGGAAAAAAGGAACTCGGTATAAAAAATTCTGTATTTGCAATCTTTTGGACACTTTGGGTCTTCCGTCTTCTCCTCCTCAGCCCTCCTCCTCTTTTTTTTTTTTTTTTTTTCTGTTAAAATGCAAAGCATAGATGCTTTTTTTTACCCTTGTCTTTGAGGCAAAAGTTCCTATAAACTTTCTGAGAACACGAGCCTTATTTTTGTGGTGGCCTGAGCAAAGCGTGGTTATGTCCAGGCCAGAGGAAAGTGAAGCATTTACCAAATAAAGTCAGAAAATGTATGGCAGGTTTATAGCACGTGCAGTAAATACAGGTTAAAAATGCATAGAGTATGGCATTATAATTAAATACACATATATTTTAAGAAATTGTATGATCTGTCCATTCTCACCCTGAACAGTCTGTGATGTCTGTAAGCCCACTACAGCTATTGTAAATACAATCAGTATGGCTTAAATAGATCAGTGCACTTGATGAAACCAGGCACTAAGTGGATCTGCTTGTTTTCTACACTGAGGAGCTCACATTTTAGCCTGCTCCAGAAATGAAGCGAATATCTCATTCCATAAATACTTCAGTGAGCCTTAGACTGATGTTTGCCCACAGAACTGGCTTTGCCTCTGGTGCTAAAATGACTGATAATGACCTTCATATGAATAAATCATAGACGAATGTTGCACAATCAATCTTCAAGCTAGAAATCAAGTCAAATAGTCATCTGTAAACCAGTTTTTTTCTCCTGTGATATCAGTATTGTGGTAATTACAGCTCAGTAGTCTATTTTCATATTCTGGGACTTTTAACCAAAACTTAATGTTTTGGATACTGATCTTCAGTAGACAGGTTTTTGGTTTTGTTGTTTTGGTTTCAATTTATTGGTTATATTTTAAACAGGCTATGGAGTCTGAAGGCATAAAATACATATATTGTGCCCTTCTGATATGCATTTTCTTAAGATGCATACCTGAAAATGTAGTGGATTTAGAAATGAGTAAACTAGAGAATAATGCATTCATGTGGCAAAAAAAATATTAATATGATGAAATAGAGCTGCCGTGCTATGTACGTGTCATGCACTGCACTATGTCAACCAGTGGCAATTCTGTGACACCTGCCTTGGTGATCTCTAGGAGCTCTTTGCTCTTTCATGCATGTGTAGACAGGGCAGAGATGTGCGATCATAGAATTACACAATCATTAAGGTTGGAAAAGACCATTCAGATTATCCAGTCCAACCATATGGGATGGTAGTAAGGGAAATTTCTGTTTGAACTAGACCTTCAAACTTCTTTGGCAGGAGCTTTTGGAACCAATCCAGGAGGGAACACTGCAGATGTATGCTGTGGGCACTGTGCCATTCCTCTGCACCTTGTCATCTGCCAAATTGTCTTGGACACCAGGCTCTAATAAACTGCCCACTCCAGACTATATTTTCCAAGATCCCTGGATTGCGTTTTTGTGAAAACAAATTCTATCAGTTTGAAGATGAGCTGAAACTCCTATGCCAAATCCAGTGCCCCTAGAGAAAGTGAGAAAGTTCAGTCTTGATCTAGATCAGAAGTTCATCCTTTAGGCCGTCGCCCTTATTAGTCAAATAAAATAGAGGGGAATGGAGGATAAATCAGTGTTATCCTATTACCTCCTTCATTAATAAGGTGCAAAGTAGCTTGGTAGCATTCACCATGGCCCCAAGGAGGGAGAATCAGCTGCCATTACAAGTCCTCTGGCAGCAAGATGAGATGCACACATGGACTACCTGGGACATAACATGTGCCTGGCCATGCTGGACTACAGGCTTGGCACTGATTCCTTCTTAGTCAGTCTTCTGAGAGAGAAACGGGGTCACCAAAATATATATATATTTATTTTTATGAGAGATGGCCATGGGAGCACGTGTTCTTTAATAGTATTTAAGTTGCCTTTTTTTTTTAACAAACAGCTGTATTACATCGATTACTGCCTCTCAGCTCCTGCCTGTGTAAAACCAGTCATAATAACAACTTTGCCTTTCAATAATGATTTTCTCCCAAGCATGGCATTATTAAAAGGTAACTGAAGTCCATTACAGGTTTCATGACATTTCCTGTAAAGCCAGAATTATATATGAGACACAGATAGAAAGACAGGGATATGATTTGTTAGCGGTAGCCTTTGTAAGGATTTTCTGTATCTGACCCTCTCTCTAGGGATCCACTTTGCTTGCTCAGCAGTAGCCACGCATGAGGGACCCTTCCATTCAGAAGCACACTCCTTGCATGATTGGATTCTTTTAGCCGTCAATTTCTGCTCTTACAATATTAATCAGAAAGGTATTCATTATGCATAACAAGGTACAATTAGTTCTCTTAAATAAATCTGCATTGTCTCCCATAAATCCAGTAGATCCAAATCTTCTAAAGACATTAGATGTTTGGTTGTTTTGTTTTGTTTTTTTTTTCCCAAACAAATGGACAATTAATTTGAACTGAGTGAGCCTGTGAATGATAAAATAGGAAATCAGATGTACAGATTCTACTGTCTGCAGATGATGCTGTGATTCTTCTGTTCTGTATGAACCTTAGGGTTTTTAGAATAAAAAGTAGGCATGAAAAGGAGAGTGGCAGGTTCTTGAACAGAGATTTCTCAGTTCTTACAAAAGATGTACCTTTCATTGAGGTTTTTTTGTGTGTTGGTAGCCTTCAAGAATTAGCATTTTTTATTACTTAAACCATCCATAGAAAGATTTCTTGTTAAATTAAATAATCTCCTTGTGTAGATATTAATTTACTAAATGAAACACCCCGCTATGGAGAAAAAGCCAGGCTATAATTTGAATAGTAAAAAATGTATTAATATCACTAATTCTAGTTGAAGAGATACTAAAGTTGAAATGAGTTGTTGTAATAAATCAATTTACTAGAAAGAAGACTTATTCTAATTTCTAATTACTGATGTTCTTAATGTTACTAACTGTCCCTCCATTACTTTTCCTGTAACAAGTCATTATCAGTAGGATCACTTCAGTCAATCGTGATAAATGAATGCTGATTTTGTTACTGGATAAGGCAAGATTTCTACTACTGAATGTAAGAACAGCACTAAAACCAACATATGTTTGTTCATTTTGAGTTTTGGAGTGAAGATGTTATCCTTTTTCTTTCCTAAATATTAGTTCTCTCAAAATTTGTATGTCTGGTGTCTCATGACTAACATTAGTCTTGCATGCAAACTCAACAACTCTTCATCAGAAGCAAACTTCGTGTTTGCTATTCAAGATGCTGTGTAATTCTACTGCAGGAGATACATATACATCTGTAAATATTGCAGGAGATGCAGATGTAGGAATAACCTGAGCACTAACTCCTACTTGGAAGCATGGTGTCATAGAACCATAGAATCATTAAGATTGGAAAAGACCTCTGAGATAATCTAGTCCAGCCACCAGCCCATTTCCATCATCCCCACTAACAAGGTTCTTCAGTGCTACATGCACATTGATCTTGATCACCTCCGAGGATGGTGATTCCACCACCTCCCTGGGCAGCCTGTGCCAGTGCCTCACCACTCATTTTGAGAAGATGTTTTTCCTAACATCCTACCAGAACCTTCCCTGGTGCAAATTAAGACCACCCCCTCTTGCCCTGTTGCTGTTATCTGGGAGACCCCCAACTTGCCTCAACCTCCTTTCAGGTTGTTGTAGAGAGCGATATGGTCTCCCTGGGCCTCCTCTTCTCCAGACTGAACGATTTAAAAGAACTGCATTTAAAAATAGTTGACTAAGGTTCATTATTTTCTGCTGTGTTTATCATACCAAATGTGACAAGATTTTATTTTTTTTTTTCAGAAAGGCTCAGGGTGGAGAAAGCATCCCAGTTTCCATTCTCCAATCCCCTATGGCCGGGCATGGGCTCACCTTGTGAGGCTGCAGTCTCAGTAAGTGACAGGCAATCTAAGCATGTCTGAAAGCTGCTTGGCCTATTTCTCATCTCTAAAAATAAATGAAGGAGACCTACACAAACTTGTTTTCCTGGAGTTCGGTGTCTGAAGGAGTCCTCTGAGTCTGGAAGGAGAGGAGCTTGTCAAGCCTTGGCTCTTACAAGCAGTGAGTGCTTTTTTGAACTACTATGAACTCTCAGGTTCATTCCTCATCAAAGAGCTCCACATCCCTCCTAGCCATTTTTCACAGCAAGAGCTGCAAACAGAAAGGGAGGTTTACCGGCAACAGAAGAGGTCTCTGATATGCTCGCACTTACAAGAGGAGCTGGTGCTATTCTGCTGCTCCTGTTCACCATTCTTTTATCAAATATTATTCCCTTCTGGGTTTCCACTGATCACCTGTAAGGAACAAAGAGGTGGTGCTTTTTAACACTTGCATGCATAATTCAGCATGAATGTTGTCTTTTATCCCCCTCTTTTATTTTTCTTCTGGGGGTAGAAAAGAGGACCCAGACAGGCACTCACAACTTCATGTGGACCCCAAGTGAGTGTTTGGTGGGTACATCTATACTGACATTTTAACCCTGTGATTGCAGGAACCACAGATAATCTCAGCTTCTCCTAATCTTAACCTGCTGCATTAAAAATATCATGATCTGTTTTTTACTATTAGTTTTATGACATGACCTTTGTCTGTGGATGGCATGAGAAATGGCTCTTTGAATGAAGCCTCAATCACTTTTAATGGCTGATCTGGATTCAGCAGCCCATCAGGTTCCTTCAGCCATCTGCTCCACTGCCATCACCTGAGTTAATGTGAGAGAGGAGTGGATGGAAACACCTTGGAGTCAGGAGTGTAAATGAAGAACTGATGTCAGTGAGTGGTGCTGGGCTCCCAGTTTGGTTCTCTTTTCTGTCAGCTTGTTCTTGTGGTGGTCTTCAGATAGTCTAGAAAGCACACACTGCTGACATTTAGCACCAATCTGCTGGCACTGTAGAAAGCCTGAACTGGTCTTCAGGAATAGGCTGTGCTCATATACCATGTCCTCTGGGCAATGTCAAGCTTGCAATTTCCAGAGCAATTCCCATGTATTTTGCCTGGGAGCTGTAAAAAGAGTCACTGTCTCAGTACTGCCAGGTTGCTACCCAAGAGGAAGAGCCTATCTTCAGCCTCACTGTTTTCACCAGCACCATATCATTTAACAGAAAGAGGTTCTTTTCCTACAGAAGATACTTCTGGAATTTAACTCCCCAGATTCAAAATGATGCCCAGTGCAAGTAGCATTTGCTAGTTCTATGAACTCTTCTTCTCTCCACACTTTTCAAATGTGGAGAAGAGAATCCTGACTCTGTAAGCTGGAATTACTTCAGCTGGGTTAGGACATACCCAGCCTGGCAGGCTCAATGCCTCTTTTCAAACCCATCTTGGAGTAGAGGAAATTGAGAAGGGAACACATCCAACCATCAGGTTTTCTGGAGGTGTGTCTGGCAGTCCAGGGATGTTTTTACAACTGTCTGATTCCTCTCCCAGCTTTTGCAGCATGCGTGCATTGGTCTAGCCTTAAGATATATGGGTCTCAGAGATGCCTTTCCAAGTTCAGGTTCTTGTTTTTCATGTAATAGCTGCAAGTTGCCTATACTGTAGTGGGTTACTCTGACTAGGTACCAAATCCTCTCAACAACGGCAAATGATCCTCTTGTATACTTGTGTGGTAAAAAAACACTTGTTTCCCTTTCCACTGAGATACCAGCCCCTGAAGCCCCAGTGTACCTAAGACAAGCATTAGCGCAGTCTCCCGCTGCGGTTGCATTGTGCCTTATGCTGGGATATGATGCCACTTGGCTTATGAGATCCCATCCTCCATACTCTTCATGCTGAGGCTTGCAAATGAGAAATCCCTCTCAATAAAGTGCTGACTCTAAGCACATCCCTGCCTGTTTCACTGGGGCTGTGGAAAGAGATCCCACCTGTGTTGTGCTCATCTCCACCCTGGCAGATGTCTCTCTCCCATTGCCTGTCATGTAAAAACCTTGGAAAGTGCTTCTTCAAGGAGTCAGACAACAAAGCTTCTCTGGTCCCTCCCCGAGATGGCAGTTCCTTTTAATGCAACATGTTCAAAAAGCTCACTTCTCTTTTTTTTCTGCAGGGTGGTTTACCCTAAAACCCGGCTAATTTCTGAGAGCTCCTTTCAGCAAGCAACAGACAGCTCTTGCAAGCCTGAAGAAGCCTGTTACTTGTTTTCTGAGGCAGAAAGCAACTCATTGTAATAAAAGAAAAAAAAACAAAAACAAAAAAAAACCAAACAACAAAACAGGGTGAATATATAACAGCTTTTTCAGAAGTTCTATTACATTTTTATCTTCACATGCTGCTTTATTAGATGTTGTGAGAACAGAGAGATAAGCACTGAAAATGCAGTTCATTCTCAGCCACCAGTACTCAAAGCTCTTCACCTGGCTCTATAGTTCTGCCTAGGAGTCTCTCTGCAGATGGCTCCTCCAGAGCAGTCTGTAACTTAGTGCTTCTGGAGCAGCTGCAGCCACAGTCTGGCTATGGTGAGTCTGTTTTGGAATGTGTGCTTGCGGTCTTACCCCAGAGGGTGGTGGCAGAGGAAGCCAAGCTGTTAGTGTGAAGGGTTCAAGTTGCTTAGGAGGGTGATGGAGAAAGAGCTGATAGCAGGCAGAAACGTGTGTGTATATTGTGGGGAGATCAGTCCCAGAGGCAGGCAGCTTCATTGCCAGCACCAGGCAGGGGGCCAGCTGCTTGTGGAGATACCATGCACATTGAGCTGGGGACCCTCTCCTCCAGAGCTGGGCATTTAGTCAAGTTGCTGAGGCATACACTGCAAAACATCCATCTCTTTTGTTATTGTGGGAACCACTTGCAATACCACGGGTGTCCATGGCGTCTTTGGCAGAGATATGCCTCCAAAGGAATGTCAGACAGTAATGCTTAAGCTGTTCATTTAGCCAGAGCAGATTGAACCACTGCTGCCCTCAGTTCTCTTTTGATTTTTCTTGGCATCCATTCTTCTTAAAGCCTTTTCTCCTTTGCAATTTTTTTTTTAATTTTTATTTATTTATTTATTTTTTGCCACACAAGATAGTTTAAAAGCAGACACGCTGATATGCATTTCTGTGAAAGCAGAGACTGATGCTTCCTGCAGTGATCTCTAATAAAGGTAGATAACAGAAAGAGCCAAACTGAGCCTCACACCTCATAGGAAGTCCTGTTTGGAAGTGTTAGACCTCATTTTTGCTCTGCCAGGAAGGAGTTCAACTGCTCAGACCTTTTCTTCCCCAACGTATGTAGAAGCCACTTTGCAAGAGTCCACCAAAAGGGACCTGACCCCGCAGACAGGAGCTTTGTGTCTCTGGCACTTTCAAGGTGCTGATGGCAGCATCAGTCCAAGCTGCTACTCAGTGCTTCTCCACAGCTGAGGCTTCACATTCAGCTGCTTGCTTTGGGAAAAATGCCTCAGTGGTGTGTCCAGCCAACATGTCAGAAGTGTATTCCGATGAGTTCCCACCCAGAACTGTGGAGCAAACAGTCTACGATGAGCTTTTCCTGGGACAAAGAAGATCCTCTCTCACATTTCTCGACTTCTTGGACCAGCATTTTTACAAGACACAGTAACACCAAACGTGGTCTGGAAAGGCGATGCTGTAGTCTGTAATTTTATTGATTACACTGAGTTTTAAGTTATGGAGTGGAAAACCTAATCTACAGTATTCAGGGCTATATAATTTATGCTGCTCTGGTATAAATGCTGCTCTGCTGCTCCACATCAATGTGTGGGTTGATTTTTTTTTTGCACAAGGGCAAGTTATTACAGGAGTAAGGCAGTGTAAACTGGCCTTCCAGTTATCAGCTATTATAATTTGCCCTCTCAGTGGGAAATGAGAAAAAAGAAAATTAACACAGTTGAAAGCATCACTTCTTTGGTAAATAGAAGGCTTGGTATGTAGTGAGTCTTTCTGTAAATGAAAGAAAATATGCTTTGATTGCATTCGATACCTTTTTGTGTTTTCTTTCCTGTAAGTGATGCAGCAAACAAGTGCTCTGATTGTGATGTGATGCTCACGAGGCAGGTAAATCCCAGAGAAGCTGTGAAGAGTGAATGCTGATTTGTGAATTGATGCTCACAGAGAAAGCGCGGGGCTGGTGATGGCTCTTCTCTACTCAGAAATTGTGTAAACCCCATACCTTGAACACCAGGCACTGACTGCTTGGTGGGACAGACCATGTATTTGACATGTCATTTCTGCATTAAGTGTTTCTCATCAACAGAAACAGGATTTTTTTAAAGGTTTTTCTATGCTTTAAAGTGTGTTTAGATATATCCTGGATTGTTTGATAGGGAGAGGTTTCGACAGTTCAACTTGAAGAGTGCCTTGAAGTTAAATAGTGAAATCTGAATGGGTGTTAAAGCTCTTATAAAGTGATAAAAATGAGCAGAAGTGCAAATGAGCAGCAGCATCAGATTGTGATGCCCCATTTGCCGAACCCCACAGACATCAGGATCTGGCAGTTGTGTTTCCCATAGAAGCAAAAGCTAATGATAGCAAACCTGAAACACTTCCTAAGACAATTTCTCTGTACGGGCAGATGTGCAGCACTGCCATTGGCTGTGCAGAGAGAAGGTCTGGAGCTGCCTCTGCTGAGCACCTCCTCCTCTGATAGCTGTCCAGAAGTGCAGGCTGCACAAAATCCCTGTGAGCAGCGCCTTTGGTTGCTCACCCTCTGCAAAACACATAGGCAGCATCACACTGTGCAGAGGCTGATTTCCTATTTGGGGTTCAAGTGCAAATGAAGGGGTGGCTATTAATCCTCAGGGACATGCATCGCAATGGTCTATACTAGGGAAAGCCAGTGGAACGAGCTCTTTCTGAGAGAGAAATGGTGGCCTTTCAGCATGTGATTCATTTCCTCTACTATTTTGACGGAGCTTGTTGACTCTTATAACCTCATTTGCAAAGGCAGGCAGCAACCACAACTTTCAGTTGACCTCAGCAAAAGCTACAAAGTGTTCAGCTTTTCCAAAACCATAGGTAATGGGAGTCCAGGGAAAGGAAGCTTTCTGCCCTGCCACAGCTTTTTGCCTGAGAAAGGAGGTGTCAAGCAGGGTTATCATATTAGGCTGTGCCATCATGCTCATTATTTCTGAATCGAGTGTTTGCCTCTTTGCTCTAAAGAGCCAATCAGGCTGTTAATTTTGTATGCACACAGAGAAGTTGATAATTAGTGAAATATAAGTAAATAAGTTATTATCTGCTGAGACGACTTTTAGAACAGGTATTTCTTCACAAAACTTAGCAAACTGGAGAGGACTTTTTCTTCCTTTCCTGCTTCCCTCTTCTCCTAGTTCCACCTGGTGTTTCTGCGTGGTATTGTTTTCTTTAGCTATCCTCAATGTTAAATAGCTCAGAAGTTACATCTCTGGTGTTGGACGCTTATTTGCCTTCCCTCAGCCAGCTTCCTCTGAAAACGTGAGATTGCTTCTTCAGCTCACACTGCTGGAAAAAACAAGTTAATCTACAGAAGAGCCTACCTGAGAGAAGGCAAAATATAAAATAAACACAAAGAAGACTGGGAGCAGAAGGTTCCTTGGTGGGGTAAGTCATGATGTGAACTGGAGATGCAGCCGCCTTTCTTGAATTGGATATTTCAAAGCCACTGGACAATGGGACACCTCATATGCTATTTTATTTTCTCTCTCCTGCTGCATTAAATAACAAGACAGCACTTCTTTATAGAGTAAATGTTGTTGTTTCCACCTGTCTAATGCTTGCCTATTGAAAATGTAGTGTTCGTGCTCTAGAGCTGTTATTACCAAGCACTTACAGAACATAAGTACTGCAGAGTTTGTTTAGAGATGAGTCATTTCTGAATTTTAAAGATAAATATATACTGAAGGATAAAAACATAGGAAGAAGATAAATGCCACATCTTTCCTATCTCTCTTTGTAGGCATTGGGGAAGTAATTACGCCAAATGACTGAGGGAGAGAGCCATACAGCTGCAGCGAGAGACATTTTGAAAGCTACTCTGTAGGGCATATTTCTCTGTGTGCCTTGGGGGACCAGGCTGGCTCCTCTTCCTCCTCAACTCCATGTTAAAGTCAAGAAATCATAACACAGTTTTCAGTCACATCAAGTCAGTTAATGACGGAGTTGTAAGAGGGAGAAGATAATACAGAGACAGGTCTGCTGTCCCTCCAAGAAAGATGTCCTGCACAAATCCTTTTAGCCCTTGGATTGGAGGATGGCAGACACTCATTCTAGGAATTAAGTCCTTGTAAGTTGCCCAAATGCTGCCTGTAAACCAAACATCAAAGGATCTCTTCTGATGTAACAGACTGCATCATAATCCTGGCAAGTGTGTCCTTATTAGAGCAGGAATTACCTCTTTATTATTCATGAAAATACTACAATGTCTTCAAAAATATCTTCCACAGCAGACAGTCCAGCATAGGAAAATAAAACCACATATGTCTAATGGTAAGAGACATTGTAAAGCTATTGTAGTGGCATACCTCTCTAGCAATGGCAAAGTACTGCATTATAGATTAAAACAACACAAACAGATTGCAGTTTGTACGGTGTTTCACTTTTATTGGATGTATGTTGCTAAGAAACAAAACAGAAATGTCTCTTTGAACCTGAATCCTCTAGGGAGTGTGGTATTGCACATGTAGTAAATGTTTTTCACTTTGAGAAGGAGTAAATGGTGGGCCAGGAGAAGCAGAGGGGTTCATTAGTATTGCATGTTTTCCAATCTACTGCCAGTGAACCCGGCTATTACAGTAGTAAAAGCTATGTAAAGAGCTTCAGCTTATTCTGGGATGAAGTGTTGACAGCTGCTTGTTTGAATATTAATAAAGTCTATTGAGTTATTCGCTGCCTGTATTGTCTGTAGCTTGAAAGAGCAAAGACTTCTCTGTGTATTGCATCTTTATGTTTCTAAGTACATGCCTGTCTGCAGAGATGGTACCCGTTTTGTTACTAGAGATGGTATGCCTCATTATACAGAAAATTACAGTCTTGTGCTCCATTAAACATTTATTTTGGCAGCATTGTTGGTTACTGTTTTTCCTCCTTGATTTAAATAAGTCAATGCTGATTGAAAGAACATGTGTTTTCTCAGATGTATGGCAATTAATCATTATTCTTCCAACTTTTACAAATAAAAGTCAAAGTTATTCCTGAACCACATGCAAGAAAATAAGATTAATTCTCCTTTAAAAAAAAATAACCCAAAAAGTGTTAGGTCAGAAATGATGTTTAATGATGTGATGAATAAGTGTTAGGTAGAGAAATGATCAATTCTATTGTTCATAGTAGTTATTCTATTCATGGTTTAGCTGCAGATGGTTTGTTAATAACTTGACGATGCATCGATTTACTTACAGTAGCAGTTTCTATGGACTGATAGCGCTGGTTAAAGTTCAAGGAGCACGCTAATAACTTGGTCATCGATAACAGCAGCACCTGGCCCTTCTGGTGACAGGAGGCCTGGGGCCTCTGCTTGCTGCAGGTGGGAACCAGCCACTAAGGCACCTCTGCTGCCTTCCAAACACACACACAGCTGCTGTGTAACACAGGCTCTAGAACAACCAGGGCCTTGGCAGCCTGCTGGAAACTCAGTGGCTGAGTAGCCCTGATTAAAGTTGTAAATACTGAGTATCCTCAACTGAACACAGTCCAGCATCTATGAAGGCCTAGCAACTGAGCCTTTAAAAACAACTGCAACACATGAAGTTTCAACAACTAATTTTAATCTCTAAAAATCTGATAATTGGAAATACGTAGATTAACTGTGGAAATCTCTTGTGGTTATTGGCAGGACAGTGATGAAGTTATTTGTCTTTTGGTTGTGACACAGAGATCACAAAAGAGGAATAAAGTCTTGACGCTATGCCTGCGCCTCTATGATCCTACAGTGACAGCACCATGGACAGCTTTGCCAAACAAGGGGCCTTCTCTCTGCTGCAGAATGCAGTCTTGTTAACCACCGCAAGAAGCCATTTCCTCAGATATCCTCCAAGAAAGATCCTGTTAGTTTGACACGTGAGTTAGTGGGAAGGATTAGTGTAAAGAAGTAATACAAAGAAACCAATGAGGCGGAAAAAAGTATCTTGATGAATGGGCTAAATGAATTAATCACTAACAGAAGTATCTTTCCATTTTAAAGAAAAATGTGAGTGTCTAAGCGGAGACAATTTAATCAGATTTACAATCCGTGAAGAAGAGAGAAGAAATAGAATGTGTTTTTTCGCCATCTTACGGAACTGCAACTGATTCCTCAGACAGAGCAAAGACCGAACAGGTTGACACTGCATTCGTGACCTGCAAAAGCTCCTTGGGACTGGAACAATATTCCTCTTCATCATTTTTATGACATCAAGCTGATTTCCACCAAGATTAAAAACCATTTGCATAATTTACACATAGTTTACTGTAGAGAAGGTAACCTTATAAATGTTTGAAGCTATCTTTCATCCCCTTAAAAAAAGGTTATAGTAAAAGCTGAAGTTTTAATTTTTTAAAAGCCCAAGATGCACCTCTAAGAAAGATGTTGTATAACAGTGATGGAAGTGTGGTACCTTATCAGGAGGGCTGGACATGTAGGGAAAGCTGCACAAATGACAACGTCTGGCCTGCCTGCATCCATGTCACTGTAAGACCAAGCTACACAGAATGTGATGAAACTTGCAGAAAAACTGCTGTGAATTGATAGGCTGGTGAACAAAGGCAATGGACACTGTGTAGTCTGTGAGGAAGAACCATTTTAAACCACATGTTTATTGAATCAAAGCCACAATATAATGCAGTCATTTTCCTAATGTGTAGAGTTTTAACATTGGTCTGCCATTTTTATTACAAAAATCCTTTGAATCTTTTCTTTTCAGGGTATTCTCTTGTATTTTCATGGAGAGGTGTTGAATGTATAGGTGAGGGGAGGGAGCTGAGCACCCAGCCAGGACTGTTGAGGAAGACAAGGCAGGGCAGATATAGGGCTGCCATAAACATATGTTCCTCCATGGAATATTAATATTCAGTTCAGAAGTCCAAGTGCACCTTATTTGTTTTTAATTGTAAAATGTAATGTAAGCATAACTGAACAACCATTTAGACAATGAGGGAAAATTCAGTAGCAAGAGAGGACTGATGTGTATTCTGCTGCAAGTTTAATTGCATTGTCTCATTCTAACGCCTTCCCTTCCCTTCCCTTCCCTTCCCTTCCCTTCCCTTCCCTTCCCTTCCCTTCCCTTCCCTTCCCTTCCCTTCCCTTCCCTTCCCTTCCCTTCCCTTCCCTTCCCTTCCCTTCCCTTCCCTTCCCTTCCCTTCCCTCCCAATGTCTCAATGGCCTTTGCTCTTCTGTAGCTTCACTTTGCCATTCTGATTCCCTTTTAGTTTGAAGGTCCCCTTCAAAGTTTATAACCATGAAGGGTTTTATTCCATCCACCATGGGAGTGAAGTCACTCGGCAGCCTGGCACAGGAACTGCTCACCAGACATCTCCTCAGACACCCGAAGGCAGGGATATACAGCAAAATGTGCCACCCCAACAGTGTGTGTAAGGCAGCACCTCTGCTTAAGAGCCGTGCTAATCACATTACTTAATGACTTCACAAATAATCACTCTGCACTTATAATCTGAAGCTAGAAGTTTTGGCAGCTGAGATGGGGGGATTAAACAAAATCCACATCTCTTTAAAATAAACCAAGAGCAGATAAATCATCTGTATCTCTTTGCTTTCTTTTTTTATGTCCTTTATCCCAGGCTTCTGCGTATTTCATCTTTTCTCTATTGATGTCAAGGGAGACTCCCATCCCCTCTGTCCTCTGGTTCTTCCCGGTGTTTTCTGTAGTGTGAGGATGGGTAATGGGGGCAAGAAGGAATGGCCTGAAGTTGCACCAGGGGAGGCTCAGGTTGGATAACAGGAACAATTTCTTCTCAGAAGTCGTGGTGCTGCAGTGGCACAGGCTGCCAAGGGAGATGGTGCAGTCACCGTCCCTGGAGGTGTTCAAGAGCCATGTGGATGTGGTACTGAGGGATGTGGTCATTGAGTATGGTGGGGGTGGGCTGCTGGTTGGATTCGATCATCTGAGAGGTCTTTCCCAACCTTAACGATTCCATGATTCTATGAAATTCAGGGAGGCCTGCTAACAAGTCAAGTTCAACAGGAGGACAGATGAAACACACCCATCAGGTGACAGGGTGTCCTCTGGCTTTACAGTGGTGCAAATGAGCACTACTTTCTGCCTACATGCTCTGACCATTTTCATCTCAGAAGGGGAGCAACCTGAGATGCCAAAGAGGCTGTGCTTCTCATTACAGATGTTCCAGTGCTCCCTCTCTGCTGACTCCTTCATCCTTAAGGCTCACTGTTCCTCCTTCTCTTAAATCAAGTTTTGCTCCAGAGAAGCCCAAGACCTTGGTACTGTATTTCACGTTTCTCTGTGCATCAGTACTTTTTACAGTTTAAAACTGGTGAGGTTGGGATTTCTCTCTGCAAGGACATGGGTTGGATTACAGGGCACTGCAAGCAGTGACCTGACTGCATCATGGGCTCTCTGGTGTTACTCTCTGTGTGCTGCAGCATCACAGGAGCAGCAGAAATTCAGCGCTGTTCGCTGGCTGGTGTTTAGTCCATTTTACTCCACAGTGGCTGGATTAACCTTATGACAAGAGAGCCCTCATCTTGCTTTGTACATCAAAACTGCATTGTGGAGTCGTACGGCTGATGGAAGGACTGTGAGCAGTCACAGAATCACAGAATGACCCGGGTTGGAAGGGACCTCAAGGATCATGTAGTTCCAACCCCCCTGCCTGGCAGGTCCACCAAACACACACATTTACTAGATCAGGTTGCCCAGGGCCCCGTCCAACCTGGTCTTGAACACCTCCAAGGACGGGGCATCCACAACCTCCCTGGGCAGCCTGTTCCAGGACCTAACCACTCTCCTAGTGAAGAACTTCCCCCTAAGATCCAACTTAAATCTTCCCTCTTTCAACTTAAAACCATTTCCCCGTGTCCTGCTATTGTCAGCCCTTTCGAAGAGTTTACTCCCCTCCTGGATGTAGGTTCCCTTCAGGTATTGAAAGGCTGCAATGAGGTCACCCCGCAACCTTCTCTTCTCTAGGCTGAACGAGCCCAACTCCCTCAGCCTGTCCTCATAGGGGTGGTGCTCCAGCCCCCTGATCATCTTCGTGGCCCAAGACGATCAGGGGCCAGCAGTCCTCCAGACGCAGCTCTCAGAAGTCGATTTTAAAGGCGACACTTGAGCGAGAAACAGGAAGGGCTCCTGCCAGCCCTCACACCCCACAAGAGCAGCGGCAGTAGCTGACTTTTAACTCCCACGGCTCTGACACGGAGCCGTGAACACACAACCCCGGGGCCCGCTCGTTCCTTCCCATCTCCGCAGCCCGCGATGCTCGGGGCCACACGGAGGCACCAGGGGGCGCCGCGCCGCCAGGGATGGCGGGGCCCGGCTGGCGGCCCCGGCCTCGTCGGCCCGCAGCGGGGCTGCCCCGTCCCGTCCCGGCTGACGGTGCCCCGGCGCTCGGGATCCCGCGGGGACGCCGGGCGCGGGCTGCAGCCCCATCCTTCCCGTCCCTCTGTTCCTCGAGGGGATCTCCGAGAGGCGGCGGAGTAGGAGTAGGAAGGCGGGCGGCGAGCCCCGCTGCCGAGAGCCGCGGGCCGGCGTTGGAGCGGGTGGGGCCGGCCTCCGTGCCGCGGGCGCCTCCCGGGGCTCCCCGCCTCGTCCCGCCCCGGCCGCCCTGGCCCCCCGCAGCCGCGCCGGGGCCCGCAGCGCCGCGCTCAGCGTCCGGCCGGGCGCCCTCCTTCCGCCCCGCGCCGCCGCCCGCCCGCGGCCCCCCCCGCCTCCCCGATGGCCCTCGGCTCTCCTCCGCCTCGCCCCCCCCGCCGCCTCCGCCGCCGGCCGCCGCGGCCCTAGGGGCGTCGGGGCCCTGCGCTGCCCCGCGGAGGGGAGGCGGAGGCGGCGGCGGGGCGGGGGCGGAGGCGGAGGCGAGGGGGCGGCGGAGCGGCGGCGGAGCGGGAGCGGGAGCCGGCGGCGGCGCGGCGGCGATGGACGAGTCGTCGCTGCTGGACCTGCTGGAGTGCTCCGTGTGCCTGGAGCGGCTGGACACCACGGCCAAGGTGCTGCCGTGCCAGCACACCTTCTGCCGCCGCTGCCTGGAGAGCATCGTCAGCTCCCGCCACGAGCTGCGCTGCCCCGAGTGCCGCATCCTGGTGGGCTGCGGCGTGGACGAGCTGCCCGCCAACATCCTCCTCGTCCGTCTCCTGGACGGCATCCGTCAGCGGCCCCGCGCCGCCGGGGGCGCCAGCGGCAGCCCCTGCTCCGCGGCCCCCGCGTACCCCCAGCCCGCCGCCGCCCCCAGCGCCGTCGCCGCCGCCGCCGCCTCGGCCGCCGCCAGCCTGAGGGAGCTGGCAGCCGCCAGCCGCAGCGCCCTGCTGGGAAAGGTGGGTGCGGGCCGCGAGGGGCGGGAGGGCAGAGCACGGCCGGGGCTGCTGGGCTGCCGGCGGGGAGCGGGGCGCCGAGACCCCGCGGAGCTTCCAGCCCCGCTGCCCGGCAGGTGCAGGAGCTGCCGGCTGGCGTTGCCCACCCGGGAGCAAGTGGGGGTCTGCGAGCGAGGTGTGCGGTTTGTTGAAGGGGGGAGCGCCGCAGCCAATGCGGTTACGCTTTAAACCCGCAGTCGAGCGCCCGATCTCGCTGCTTTTAATATCGGTGTCAAGGGCTGCGACCACTCGGGTGGACGGAGGTCGGTTCCTCCCCGCGTACCCTATGGCACAACCCCAAACGATAGAATTCACTGCCGGATCTCTCCGGGAGACTTCAGGCGACGCTCCGAAAAGAGACGGAGAACTTTATCTTATCTCTAACGTCATACTTACAGCGGGTACGTGGGTTTATCCCCGGTCCCGCGGAATGTGCCCGAGCCGTACCTCGGTGTTCAGGCTTCTGCCTCGGGAAGGTCACTGCGGAGATGCCGTGTGAGGTTGTGTCGCTGTCGGGGATGTTTCAGTTAATTCATTTCCCAACAGAGCTGTCCCGGGGGCTCAAAGTTTTGTTGCACCTGCAGGGCTCCTGCTGCAGGGTCCTGTGCCCTGAGCAGTGTTTGTGGGCACCTAGGAGCTCCTCCTGGCTGTTAATCCCAGCTACCGTGGGATGTTGCCCTGGGGGATGCACATATAAGGAGATGCTTTTGGGGAAAACTTACTTGAGAGTAACTTGAGAATGTGAGTATTCTCAGAGAGGTTGATGTTTTAGTATTTCGCCATAAGCAGGTTTCCCAGAAGTCGCTTCCCTAAGCCCTGTGCCGGTTGTCACATGGTAAATGATAACGCATCATGTCCTCTCCCTTTCTGACTTTGATTGAGCAGCGCTCTGCTGAGCATCTCCACTTCTGTCAGTGTGGGTTGCTATCCATCTGATTTTGGGAGAAAGATAAATGCCACGTGACCCGAGAATCACGTTTTGGCTGTTACGGTTAACAACTGCTGCTTCCACTTCACTGGGGTGAGCGGATGCTGCTGGGGGGATGCGGGGCTGTTTGCACAGCTTCTGACTGAGCTCCCAACTGCACCCTGCAAATCAGTGCAGTGCGCTTGATCCTTACAAGGTTCATTACAGGGAGAGAAAGTCTGAACTAATCTGCTTTTAAAAAAAGCAGCAGGGGAGAGTAATCCTCCTCGGAGCTGCTGATACAGCTGATTGCTGAGCTTTCCTGGAGGCACTGCAGCACCTCTCCTCCCCAGACAGCTGCTGGAACAAACATGCCTGCACCGGGCTGGAGAAGAACTGTTTCCCATTCAATCCTGCATAAGGCTGGACTGGATCCACCTTTTCCGATGCTATACGGATCTGGGACAGCTTAGGTCTCTTGGGGAGAGCTATTATGATTCTATCCGTATTTCTGTATTATTATTGTTATTTAATTTCAGAAATTGGTGTAGATTTGTTGCCTGAGGCTTGAATGCAAATGATAGTGTTTTGCTAATTAATACCATTCACTTTAATATATAACTTGGGATGTACCAATGGGGTTCTGGTTAGGAAGGAGGCTGCCCATTGCAAGGTGCCGTAGCACAGAGCCAAGGTGCTTCCATCAGGCTCTGGTCTTGCACAGACCTTCAGAGCACCAAAGTGTGTTACCATCACACCGGGCATGTGTTTCTATGAGAAATACAGTTAACCTTAGAAGGGCAGAGCAGAGCTGGCTTCCGTGTTGTTACTGTGTCCATGTTTTGCTGTGCAAATGAACATTGTTTGACAACAAAACTCAGTGCTTTGTGTGTCTTTCTTTTGGGTTTGTGTGTCTCTTTCCCAATAGCTTAGCATGGACTGGGTCTCTCCAGAGTGCTGAAACGTGGAGTGAGAGGAGCTGGGGATAAACTACAGCTGTAAGAGTTGACCAAGGCCAGCCTTCAGCAGTGCTTAAGAAGTACCTCAGGTGCTCTAAGGTGCATGGCACACACCTTTAGCATAAGAGGTCTGGAAGTGGTGTTTCCCTGCAATTTCGGGCCTGAAGGATTCTTGTGACTGTCCCCATCTGCAGAGACATGTGCCCTTGCTAACCCTGTCAGCTTCCCATTGCCTGTCTCAGCCTGTAAAACAATTGTTTCTACACTGTATCTTTTGGGATGCTCACCTTAAAGATACTATGCAAATACAGGGTATGGTTATAGATTTATAAAAGGGTCTGAAAGCAGAAAGAGCGCAGCAGAAGGATGAGGGGAAGCAAATCCAGAAGCTGTTAGAGTGGCCACCCCTGGGGATAACACAGGAGGCTGAGAGTGGTTTATAATGGTAGTCGCTTTACACACAAGGTTGTAATTTATTGGCTCCTCTGTTTCCATTACCACCGTAGAACCGCTGGGGGAATTCGGGTTCTGTCAAAGTAAATGGCTCCCTCGGACTGCTGAGGCATTATGGTAAATCTGGGTTCCTTACTGAGCGAGTTGTATTTTTCTTAACAATTGTTGGAGTGTATCACTTAGGATCTTTTCAGGAGTTCTCAAGATCAAATAGACAGCTAAATGAGTGCAAGTCTTTATCAATTTCCTCCCAAACCAGTCGTCTTCCACACCAGGTGCACAGCTTACAGCCTACTTACTTCAAATACAAACTGAGAGCAACGTTTGTATAACAAAGCAACAACCCTTAAAAAACAAAGCTGTGTCTCCATTTGCCCAGAAGAGATGTGGCTGAGATGGCAGAGCCACACGAGGTGTGTTCCCAGGAGGTGGGACAGGTGGCAGTGAGGGGCAGCATAAGGGAAGTGCAGTGTCAGCGCAGTGACAGGCTGTGCTCTGCCTTTCACTGGGTGCTTCTCCCACTTAGGATACGTGCAGAGCTGTTTGGCTGCCTCAGGTGGGAGGCTGCAGTTTGCTAGCCCAGGAGGACTCCTCGGCCTCACAAGTAGAGGGAGCAGTGCTGGTTTGTTAGTCACTCTTTCAGAAGAGTACTACCATTTGCAGGTGTCAGTTTGTGGGAATACAAGGAAAGCTGTTCAGAGCAGCAGCTGTGGAGCAAGATAAACAGCATGAGAACCAAGGAAACCTCTGGAAGGAGAAGAAGGGACTCACAGCTCTGATTGGATATGCGCCTGCATGGACAGTTGAAAAGTGTTTGTAGAATGCTCTGCTGACATGTAAAGGTGGTTGGGAAAGTTGTAATGGCGGATGGGAAAGCTAGAAAACAAAAGCTTGTGAAGGTATATAAGGGATGTGAGAACTTGTAATAAACGATTTGGATCGTTCACATCTGAGTCCATGCCTCAAACGCCGCATCAATTGATGCCCATTACACTTTATAGAAATGCAATGGGCATTACTGTTAGCCTCCACTTGCAAGCAAGAGAATCACAGAATCACTGAATTGTAGGGACTGGATGGGACCTCTAGATATTGAGTCCAGCCTCCCTGCAAAGCAGGCTCTTTACAGCATGCTGCACAGGTAGGCACCCAGTTGGGTCTCATGGGTAGCTGAGCTGCTGGGCCCCTGAGGTCTCAGCTGCAGTGTGTGCTCTGATTCTCACATGCGAGCTACCGTACCAATGTGTAGTTATTCTGTAGGGGCTGGGAAGATCTTCTCTTAGAGTCTAGAGTTAGTTTTGTGCGCTGTCTCAAAACTTCAGGTTAGGTATCTGATTGCTGTTTCAGTCTTAGCAATGTGCCTGGAGATTTCCCTGCAGTTTCACAACTTTGTTCAGTGTTTCATGCTGTCTCCATTAAGAAGCGCTGCTTACACTGCTTAAGTTTCAGATAAACCTGCAATTCCCTTTTGCAGTCCCGTAACCTGCCTGTAATATCTGTGACTATTGCAAGCTACTTCCTTCTTAAGTCAGGGGTCACTCTCCCTTGGAAACCTCTCCTTAACCTCTAAAAGACTGTTAATAATGAATGTTTCACTCTAATATCTCTAAGGATTATAATTTCTGACTACTGTATTGAATTTGTTCAGTTTTCGGAGGCTTGGTTACATCTGCACAGTAAAACTCTCCGGGATGCTCCCGGTGTCAACTTTCTAGTGGTTCCCCATTGCATACCAGACTGAATTCTAGCTAGTATTTTCCATGCAGTCTTGTTAAAATCTGATATTTTACAACAGGTTTCCCGTGTCTGGGGCAAGCTGACATGGGAAGAACCCAAGATTAGTCCTAATAGGACATGAGAGCCGGGACAAAGATAAACTGCAGGATTTGAGAAAGCTGCCTGACCTTGGCCTCGCCCCAGCTCCCACAGCAGCTGCGTGCCTGCAGCTGGGAGCAGGACAGAGCTGTGCCAGCTGCGGGTTCCTCCCCAGCTCTGCACCGTGCCAGCCCGCTGCCTGGTTCTGGGCTGGAAAATGGCCATCCGGACCATTGTGCAAAAGGGAAAGATTGAAAAAAACAAGCAAAGGAAAGTGAAAAAAATTAAGAAAATGTCTCACTGGTGCGTCTCAGCTGGGCCTGGAAGCAAGGCCTCTCTGTTTACCAGCCCACAATTCTTTCTTACACTAGTCTGGGTTCCTCTTACTGCCTGAGCTTTCTCCTGACAACACAGGGCAGCAGGAGACTGCTGCTGTTCTTTCTCTGCTTGGCTCCAATGCCACACTCTTCAGCAGCAGTGTTAAACTTGCTGGTTAGCTCTTCTTTGAGGAAAGTACTTCTTCTGTTGACAGAGAACTCATGATGAACCTTTAAAATTGAAGAGCTTTGAAAACGCCCCGCAGTGTATAGTTTAATCTAATAGTCCTTGCGTGTAATGTGATCATTTTTATTGATACGTGCACACGGGATGCTCTTCAGCCCAGGGGGAAGACGGAAGGAAGGAATATTACTTTGAGTATTAAAAAGACATTTTGTTTTTAAAAGTCGAGAGAAAAATGTGAAACATCTGAAAGGAAGAGCACTGCCTGCCCAGTCTTCTGAGTGCAGCTCAGCTGAGCTCACAGCATTCACAGTGCATGTTTGCCTGCGCGCACACAAACTCCGGCAATGCACAGTTATGGGCAGCAGCCGCTGCCCCTTTCCCTTTGACTGCCCCCGGCTGCTTTTTCTCCTTGTGCATTGCAGCAGTAGTGTAATGTTATTCATCGCAGAGGTGCGAAGGATGTTCTGATCGCTGAGACAATGGGACTGTAGTGCAAAGCTTGGTCCTGTTGTCTGTTCACAGAATCACAGAATGACCCAGGTTGGAAGGGACCTCAAGGATCATGTAGTTCCAACCCCCCTGCCTGGCAGGGCCACCAAACATACACATTCTCTAGATCAGGTTGCCCAGGGCCCTGTCCAACCTGGTCTTGAACACCTCCAAGGACGGGGCATCCACAACCTCCCTTGGCAGCCTGTTCCAGGGCCTAACCACTCTCCTAGTGAAGAACTTCCCCCTAACATCCAACCTAAATCTTCCCTCTTTTAGCTTAAAACCATTTCCCCGTGTCCTGCTATTGTCAGCCCTTTCGAAGAGTTTACTCCCCTCCTGGGAGTAAGTTCCCTTCAGGTATTGAAAGGCTGCAATGAGGTCACCCCATCTGTTGTGCCTTACGGATCAGTGTCAGTGGAGTTTGTTCCTCTAGTTGGCTGTCATCTGGAATATGATTTACCACACAAGCGACACTAGTGCTGTGTATAGTGAATGAGTGCCCTTCTGTGTACAGAATTGGTAATTATGGGAAGAGGTTGTTTCTTACCCGATGCTTGAAGTGCCTCTCTGCTACAGCAACAGGAGAGACAGCCTGGTTATTCAGGCAAGTTCACGTTCATTTTATTCCTAGGATTATTTTTTTTAACATCTGATCCATGCCAATATGAATTCGCCATTGCTAATTTTAGAATGGTCTGCTCGCAGAAGATAACAAATCCCAGTTTTAGATGAAAGGAGAAATATTTTAACAGGAGGCTGACTAGATTGTTATCAAAATGCTAATGATCAGTTCTCCTGCAGCCTCAGTTATTTTCAGAGTGAGGACTAGAATAGACACATCATCTGAATAAGGTTGGTTTTAATATGTATTACTATCTCATTAAGCTGTTAAAGTCTCCCCCCTTCTGGACAGAGGTTCATGACGTGCTGCAGCTGGTGCATCATTACCATGGGCTTAGGTACAAGACGGGCAGAGTGTGAAAACGAGATCTGAAGTTTTGAGTGCGTTCTATGGGTGAAGATACCATGGTCCTGAACACAGAGAGAGGGGAACTGCTGTGCTTGGTGTGCTGCTCTCTGACAGCCAAACATCAGCCAAATCCAGGCACTATCGTATTTGCTTTACTAAATGATAGTTTCATTAAATACTGTTGAACATGCTTGCTTGTGGATTAATTTCAGGCTAATTCAAATCAAAATCTCCTTGGTGAGTTACAGTAAAGAGATAGAGGTTTATGAATTTACTTTTTAATTTCTAATTTCATTTTGGAACAGCTTCTAACAGACTGCCTGTTTTATTGGCTGCCTTCTTACATGTCTCCAATTAATGATTTTTTAATTATCCTAACCCGGTAAAGTAGAAGAAAGTAGACGATTGAATTCATTTTGCATATATTTATCTGTAAATAAGACATGCACATACAAATGTAAATACGTATTTGTGTGTGTTCTAGATATATTTCCCATAATTTGTAGCTTTTTGACAGGAAGGGATCTTTTCTGCATTCTTGTCTCTCTATGCATGCAGTGGAGTGGGTTGTACAGTGCTGTCACCGTGTGATGGACATGGGTGTGCTGGTGTTGTGGCTTCTGGTCACTCCTGCTGCACCTCTGGACACACACCCAGCTTTCCCCTGAAGGAGCGTCACTCCTGGAGGGATGGTGGGTGTGTGCATGGGCAGCCTCCTCCTGCACACCTCAAGTATAGATCTATGCTTGTCGTGTGACTGGGCTGCTTTGACGAACCACTCCTGTGCCCCGTGCTTGTGTATGCATGGATCCCAATGCTGTTTCACCTTTTTTTTTCCAGGTATGGAGCCCCATTTGGATGGGAAAAAAAGTGAAAATCATAGGCTGAAGCCCCAGCAGCACTGAGGCTGAGCACTGATCTATCTGCTGTCCCTTGCAGAGTTCAGTCAGCAGCTTTCCTCCTAAATCCCTTTATTTTGCACGCTTCCCTTCTAACACACATAATAGCAAAGCCTTTGGAGGATACAGTCATATGCATGCATCATAAGATAGAGTAAAATAATAAGTGACAACCATGAGATGAATATTTTTTTGATTCTTGTTTTCTTCTGGGTAGGTCACAGTGGAAAGCATCTGATTGTTTACATTTCACAGCCATGCGGCAATGAAAGATCAGAGTCAGTTGTATCTTTTGAATAATGAAAAATGGGTACACTCTAAAATGAAAGTTTGGTAGTTTTGAGCTATACTGTGGAGAGGAAACTTGTTTTGTGCTAGCTTGAGTCTGACCTGTTCTGATAAACACGGGACTTCCTTTAGTATGCGGTCAGTTTCACTTTTATCTGAGCATATATCTCCATGTCAGGGCTATCACTGCAGTAATTCCTATTAAAATAATTTAGCACACTTTCAATAAGGGTCTGAGCAGGGTTCAACATCTGTAATAACACTGTGCAGACAGGGAGAGGTCATTTTGTGCTTATTAACAAACAGCAACTCAGCAGCCAGAGCTGAACAGACATCTCCCACTCATCCCAAGCCTTGAAAACCAGGAAATCAGTGGTTACAGGGGAAGGTTTGTGCCTTCCTCCCTTTGTCTCATAGCAGCACAATGAAATTCAGAGGTGCAGAGAGACACGGGTCTTTTTCTGTTCAGTTTTTCAGTTTACAGTGTTTGCTTCATGTTACCTTGCCTGAGCCTCTGTTGCTAAGCATTGTTTTAGCCTTCTTTCTAAGAAGAATGTGCAGTTTCAAGAGTGGTTGCACGAGTGGTTATATTAATCTCCAAAACAGAATTACGGAACCAGAGCCCTCAAGCTTGGAGATGATAACCAAGTCCAACCATCAACCTGATGTCAGGTCACAGTAGGTCAGGTTGCCCCATCACTAAACCAGGTCCCTTAGTGCCACGTCCACACGCCTGGATCCTTGGCATGTATCTGATATGTATAACCACAGGTATCTGCATGTATTCTAACCCATACTGCAGAGTCCATCCTTCAGGCAGGTGTTGTCACTGCTGCCAGTGCAGTAGATGCAGAGCAGGCTGGAGAAGATGGTGGCCCTTGCACATGGGGGCTGAAATGGTGCTGGTACTATTGGTGGTCAGGGATCTTGGGAGAGGGCTGTGCTGGGTGGTGGCTGTGGTGACTGTATGGTGTTTAGTCATGCCGAGAGGTCTCATGTCCTATGAGAGACAAGGGAGGATCATTCTGGATGCTTTGTTTCCTGTGGGAGTAGGTCTTGTGCGATCACTTCATCTTAAAAGTATGTGGGAAACATTTACAAAGGATTTGCCCTGGCTGTGCTGCTACTTGGAACTCTTGGGTGTAGTCAGTAAGATTTGATGAGTGCCTTTGAGGCTGTTTAGAGCTGGTGTTGCCCCCTCAGCAAGCTGGAGATCCCAGAGTTTGTTGGTGGACACCTTGGATTCCACGACTCTATGATCTTTCTCACCATTATAGCGAAGTGCATTGGGCTGGGGCCTGTCTGTTGTGGAGGTAAAACTCCCTAGACTCAGCTTGCTGTGGGCACTCTGTACACAGACCTTCTTGTTACCACTGGGCTGACATTAGAAGAGTCAGAGCTCACCTGGAACTGGCTGGAGTTTGGGTTTCTCAGTTACTCTGATGCTTTGTACAAAGGTGCACTTCTTTGTGAGTCAACTCGTGACTGAAAAGCAAAAGGTTTCAAGCCGTGACACCAGCTCCCCAAATCCTTGGCTGAAAAGCATTGGAAGGTGCTTCTGTTAGCAGCATTTTTGAAGCTGTGTGGCTGCAGAACCAAGAAAGCAGTTGTGTGTTGCCCTTTGTAACGTTCATTGTTCAGTAGCTTTGGTCCCAGTGAACTCTGGATAAACACCATTTTGTTTTTCACAGCTTTAAGTGATTAATGAAGGAAAGTGAGTAATCTGCTACTTGGCAGCGTTGCCAGGCGTGTGGTAGGAGAGCAAAAGTCTCTCTCTATAGTGTAGTAGAAAGGATGAATCAGTTTTGCTTTTTATTTTCATTTCCACCTCCACTTTCCCTCTATTCTCACAACCCAAAAGGACTGAGGATTTCCAAGATAAGTGTGAAAGAGCTTTGATGCCCAAACTGTTCACAGGGACACAGGAGAGCCTTGGGGACCACGTGTTTCTTAGGATCATGACTGAGCTCCTGTGGGAGGTGTGAGAAATCAGTACTACAAGGAGTGATACTGTGGTACATCTGCAGACCCGTTCTATTGGAGAAGAATCCTTCCTAGAAAGGCAGACTTGAGGAATGGGATTTGGCTGGCTTTGCTTCATTGACTTGGTATTATTCAAGGTGCTGTTGATGTCATTCTGTTGCGTTGCCGTGGCTCTGCCCTGTGTTCCTGGTTTTGGCTCTGCATGCAGTGAGCAAGTTGGCCATTTCCCTCTTTTGTTCCCACTCCTTCCATGCCATTTCTCCTTGACATTGTCCCCCTGCCTTTCCCTGTGCCCTAAGAAGCCCAAAGGTGTCTTTGCACAGGGTTGTGCTGTTGAGCTGCTTCTCAGCCATGCCACGTCCCTCATGCTCCTCCTGTATGTGAGCAGCATCAGAGCACAGATGCACCAGAGAAATGGGCACAGAAAACAGGACCTAGCAGACACAGCCACAGGCAGAGAAAAGTAAATACCACATGTATTTGTGTATTGAAAGGTTACAGTAGCTTGAGAGGAGCAGTGCTGTTGATACCTCAGTCATCTCGATGCAGTAAGGATGGTCCGAGGAAGACTTCATTTTTGTGTTGGAAGGTTTCCTTGGGTATGCTACTTCCAAATTGAATACAGAAATTGAATACAGAGTCATTCTCACATCTTTATTTCATTGCAATTTTGCTAGAGGAACTCTCCTGATTTGTAGAAAGGTTTAGGGTGGAAAAATTGTTCAACATCCAAAGTATAGTCTCATACTTAATGGATTGTTTTAATTTCCCAGTAGAGATACTCTGTTTCTGAGCAGTGATAGTAAAATCTTGACCTTAAGTTACAGTTCCATTCTTTAACAAATATATTTATCTTATTTAATATCTCTAAACACCACAGAATGCTTATAGAAAATAGCGAGTATCAGTGTTGCTTTTTTGGATGAGAAACTAAAGCACAGAACAGCCTGCTAGCATTAGGGTGGAGATGGGCAGAGGTTGCATGGCTTTAGGCTACAGGCACCACTGCTGTGACCCGTGATGTCCTCAAGCTCTTGTGATCATTCATGTGTTTGGAACAGGCATAACAGACATTTCACAACAGGTTTTGCCGTGATGAGTTTCACCTACTTCACTGTGTACTGCAGCTCCATCTAGACTACGTCCAAGTTTAGTTTCTTCAGTTACTGAAATTGTTTCCTTCTTCGGTTTCCTAATGCTAAAATGCTGTAAAATTAACTGGAAAGCAACTATTATGTTCCTTGTTTCTTTTGTCTTCACATTCTGGATGTTTTTTGTTTGCACATGTTTATTTTTGCCTTGCTTATTTTCTCTTTTATTGCATCTATGAAGCTTTTGTTCTCAATTTTTATGTCACTTGACGTATCAGAGAAGCCAAATAAAATCTTTCTCATTGCTGCTTCAAGTTAAAAACTACTTTTTATGCTGAACAATAATTGTATTACAAGGGAGCCTGATGTGCCCTCAGTGCCATTACAATATGTTGAATAAAAGGTAATTTAATGGAAACAGTAGAGTATTTGAAAGTTCACTCTATGCAAATTGGATTTTTGCCTTCTATTATTTACATTACACCTTATTCATATTTAAGGCCACGGGGATTATCATCTGCCTTAATGGCTTTATTTAATAAAGACTTTAGGATCTAGCACGGGCTTCAATCTGTTATCAGGATTTCAATTAACTAGCTTTGCCTTTGGTTGCTCCATAAATCCTATAAATACATCTAAATAATTAATTTGCTTTCAGTGGATGGTAGTGGCTACTCTGAAATACAGCTGCTACATACGTAGCTGTTAAATGACACGACTGTGCTCCTAACTCGTTTTTACCATTATTTTGTCTAAGTATCACAAATATGATGTCCTGCTGTAAAGGTGAATGGCTTGGCCGTTATTGGCATCCCATGGTAAAAGACCTCTTAGAACAATGAGTTATGGCTGGGGACCTTTGGAACTAAGTTGGAGGTGCACCTTGAATTTTGGGAGGAGAGAATGGAGACAGGTGGGGTGCCACAGATGAACGTTCCCCCCCTAATTGGATGCCTTGAGTATTTGAATATAATGTGAAGCAGAGGCTGGACGAGGGTGATTGCAGGGTGGAGGAGTGGTCATTAATGCAGGGGACTGTATGCTGTGTTATGGCCAGGTCACACAGGCAACGCTGGAGCTCACCACGTGCAGCAGGCTGTGCCCCCCTGCCCGAGGCATGTATCTGCACTGCAGTGGGACTCTGCAGGTTTAACTAGTGAGCGGTTGCCCTGAAAGAAGCAGAACAGAATAGAAATTGGCAGCTGTGCAGAAGTGCTGTTGATCAGAGATCTCTTCCAAGGAGCTCAGGCTGGCTCACATCCCGAGGACCTTTGCAGTCAGATTTCAAACTGTTGCAAAATTTAAAGCTTTGAAAATATTTTTCACCTATCAGTGCGTGATTAACTGAGTGTATGAACTCGAAGAGAAACATAATATTTATTAAACGCAGTTCACTTAGTCATTTTGGCATTTGATAGGCAAAGATTATGCTTTTTTTTTTTTTCCCCAGGAGTTATGTTAATAATTTCAGCATGATAACTTTAATTTTAAAAAGTACTTTTCTTGGTTTGGGGAGGGTTGTTCGTGCTTGTGTACAAGTAGAGCTTTAATTAAAACTTCTTCTCTCCATTATTTCAGAAGTTTAAAATGCACTTTATACCCCATGAGACAAAAAGATGAGCTACATATACTGTGTTAAAAGGGTTAATGTGTGAAAATGAAAACATTCAGGGCTGTATTAGTGACAGCGTCAATGTGCTGGCAAAAGAAAAAGACAAAACACAGCCACAATTTACTTTTCTTGCTATAGTATGATTTGTTTTATATTATTGTGAGTATTCATTCTCTATCCAGAGAAGATTGAAAGCATTGAAATGGTGATACTGCGCTTGTCAAGTACACATTTTGGTGCTTCTCAGGGAGTTCTGAATGTGCCGATCGTTGCCTTTTGAGAAGCTTCCAATAGAGGATGCTGCTCTTCACTTTCAGATTTCTTTCTGGTCCCTCGTGGAAGTCTTGAAGGAGAAAAGTACTTGGTTTTGTAAGGAAGGTCTAAGTGACTGAAATGCAGTCCTGCCCCTTGGTGCCTATTGCAGCAGATAAAATATGGGCGAGTTCTCCATGAGTTTTTCCAGCGTGGGAACCAGTGCTAGGATTAGACTCCCAGAAGTTCTGAGCTGGACCCATAGCCCTTAAATATCGTGTGTATAAGCAGTGAAGGACATCTGCTGGCCAATGGATGGCAAAGTGGCTCCTGCAGCAAGAAGGAGAGCAAACAAGAAAGAGCACAAATGCTACAATGCAAAACTTATATTTTTTCTTAGAAGATTGATAGCAAGTGGTCAGTTTGTAAAGAAAGAAATGTTTCTCTCACTTGAACTCAAACTTAATTTTGGTTTCTGCAGATGGAAAATTAATGTTCATGACAAAGTTCATTGCTAGAGGAACACTGCCTCCAAATGAAACTTTGGTTTTCTTCTTTTATTTTAGTATAAAACATTGTTATTTTACCCTTACAAAATAACCAACATTCCTGATAGGAAATTGTTGGTCTCTTAAGATAAACAAAGTCATCTGTAGCTAATGTGAACAGTCTTTTGCTTCTTCTGTACAAGGCACGCAAATCTCTCTCTTGGCTCATCCGATCAGTCTGGTTCTCTCATCTTTGCCCATGGAAAGGCCCTGGCTTATTTCCTTCTGAATCATATTCTGTTTGTCTCATTTCCTATTATCGTAATTAAAGCTGAGCTGGGCATACACAGGCCGTAACTTCTACACATAGGCTTGCTAAGCTGAGGTGTATATTATTAACATTTCTTGAATTCTCTTCTACTATCTGTTCATTTAAATGCACTACAAAGGCAGCTGATGTCCCTCCAGTGCTGTGTAGTAGAAACTGGGTGTTGTTAGGAAGAATACGTCCCTATTCATTGCTGGTAGATGAATCAGAGAACAGCTGAAATGGGAAGGAACCTCAGGGTTCATCTGGTCCCACTGCTGCTCAAGCAGGGCCACCCTGAGCAGGGTGCCCAGGATCATGTCCAGAGATACTGAACAGTTCATTAGTGCAGCATGGACTGTGCCTGATCCTGGCAGTGAAGACAGTGGCTTTAGGAATAAGCAATTGTTAAAGCCATAGATCCATTGCTATTACATTGTTAGGAACTGCACCCCTCCCTTAAACTTTAAAGGTTGTTATTCAGGCAGTTTCTTGATTGGGTGTGCTATTTATGTTCATGTGTGCTATTGGTGGCTGAAAGCAGAGCTAGAAGTGCAGCCATCACTCCCATCATTTATCCGTGAGAATCTCTTTTCTTCAGACTTGGGAAATTGTCACCTGTCTTGGAAATTTATAGCTTGTCTTTCCTTTGGGGCTACTGTGAGTATATCTGAAGTATTTATAGCTATTACAGTTGTTTGACAAACAGGTTCAGCCAAATAAGAGACCTCAGTAGGGCAGATTAATAGCGGAGAGCCCTTTATTTAACTTGGCAAGGCTCATCACAAACCATCAAAGAAAGCGGTCACTTTGTCAGTAGTATTGAGTGGATGAATATGATAAACAAAGAGGTCACAAAGTTTTCCTCAGAAAGAGAAATATGAAGGGCTTGCCAAACAGCTTTAAACTCAGACATGGCTGTTCAATGTATTCAAGGCATATGAGGTTTGTTGTTCCCATAGGTAATGGTGAGTTTCCGCAGAATGCAGGGAGGAAGCAGATCTTGAAGGAACCCAGAAGTGACACACAGCTCATCTGTTTTGCTGACCCGTTTCCCTAAATTAAACCCATTGCTTCCAAAGTGAAGTTGATAATAGGATGTTGGAAACAGTCTTTCAGCAGTGATGGGGAAAACAGGTACCAGCAGCCCATTGCGAATACAGGTAGTCTGGCGATAATTCTCTGTTCCCAAGTGTGGTGCTCACTTAAGGTCTAATCTCAGCAGAAGCTTTAAATGCATACTTGTGTTAATCTCCGTTAAAGCATTTTTGCCTGTGGTTAACTATAGCAGCATGTTCTCAATTAAGCATGTGTCTGAGACGATCTCTGCAGAAATAAAAGGCTAACTTGAGGTTAGAGAGAATTTTCTCTGCACAGCTTCTGGGTTCTGTTCTAGCCAGACCTGTCTGCATCTATTTAGAAGAAGGCAGCGGGTGCTGCAGTGGCTTCTGTCCTCGTGTCAGAAGTTAAGAATGTGGCTGAAGACCTTCACTTCTGTAACGCATTGGAGAGCAGGTGAAGGAGCTGGAATGAAGCAGAACTGTAAAACGTAATGCCAGTGTTACTGCTCTCTGTCAGCTGTTGCAGGGAGGGATGAGCATTACAAGTGTCACAGGTGTCTTTAATTATATATGGCCTACTTACTGAAATATTCATAAGGAGGGGATACATCATGTGAAAGTTCTCATTGGAAGGAATAAAGGTTGTTCTTAAATACCAACACGGTGATTCCCCCCAGCAGGTTCTTCATCTGGCAAAATGATTGCTGCATTTACTGAGAGAAAGATTCAGGGCTGTCTCTCATTGATGCGACTCCTTTTCTCTGGTAAGCCATTCCACAGTGACAACTGCTGTGGCTGTGTCTTAAAGAAGTTAGTGCTGCAAGTGTGAAAAAATCCTGGCTTCTGATGAGCAGCTGGGGAGCAGAGGCACTGATTTATAGCAAAACATAAGTGTTGCAGAAAACAAAAGCTAGCGTACTCTTCAGTCTTAGGTTTGATGAGTCCTGCGAGCCTTGCAGGACTGGTAAGTCCCATAAAGCATATGGTTAGCAAATTGGTGAATTCCAGTCTGAAACTAATGTAAAAATAGAGGAACTGGTTTTAGTGCTGTGTTTTTTTACCGCCTGTGCTTACGTTACAATTGTGTTAGAAACAGGAGCACTAAACTTACAGCTGGCAACAGGTGGAGGGTGATGAACGGAGGGATTGTTCTGGATGTGCCGGGGAGAGGCAAGATGAAAGCAGTGTGCCTTGGAGAGCCTGTTGTTTTAATAACGTAGCTTACTTAGGTGCAGCAGAGCAGTACCCCTGAGGGCAGTCATTATTCATTTCTGAGGATGTTGTTGGCTCAGTGTGCATCCTGGTCCTGGCCCTGAGCCGTGGTGCTGTCACAACAGGGCGATGGAAGGGAGGAAGCGTGGTGTTATCTCAATGAACCATGCATCTGCACCATCATCGTACTCCCCTTCTCTCTGAGTAATGCTTGAATTTTGTTTCTTGCCTCCTAGGCAAGCAGAACAACCCCCCCATGATACAGTGCTGCACTGGTCAGCAGTCTTTGGGAAACACTAGCATTTGCTTGAGCACTGCTGCCATATTCCCTACCTGTCTGCAGGCTGCCTATGAATGGCCATGAGGCCAGCTGAGCAATGGATGAGCAGCAGTGCTTCCTCTTCCCATTGTGCAACCCTGGTGCTCACAGCCAGGTGCCCTCACACACAGGCACATTTAGCTGTGGTCATACTTGGCCTCCTCATGACTGTTTGGGTATATCCAGGAGCCATGTGCCTCCCTGTAGCCTGGTTCAGCAGAGGCTGCACGTGGCTCACAAGCAGTTGTTTATCAAGAAGCCAGATGCTGTCAAACCCATATTTTAAAACCACTGTGGAACTGGCATTTTGTGAGAAGCCTCCTCCTGTGTCTTTGAAGCATGTGAGCATGCAAATTGCTGCTTTCGTATGCTCTTGCAGCCCATAGAGTTACATTACTGTTCAGACTGCTCAGCCAACCCCCCACCCCATTGATGTGGGTCTTGCTGGCATGTGGAGCTCCAGCAGTTTGCCTCAGGAGAAGAGCTGTCTTGAATGGAGACTGAGCCACTCTGTGCAGGCTGCACATGGTGTTACCGTCTGGTTGCAGCTTTGAAAAAGCTTTGTGCAGTGATGGATTGTAAAGGGATCTTAGCAGACACTCTGGGACTTTTGTTTTTTCTAGGTAAGGACCACAAGTAATAACTGCCAGTCATCTGCATGTACAAGGTCTGGAGTTGATGGTAGGAGGAGGCTATAGTTTGCCCTTGATCACAGCAGTGCTTAAGGTGCTTGATAATGATGAAGTCAACACAGGTGACTGTTGTTTTACCAGGAAAACATTGAAGAATACTGGTGGCTTATCCCAGATATTCCTTTGCCTCCTCTGTGTGGCAAAGCCATATATACATGTAGGACCAATACAGATACATTTTTTGCCCTATTGTGGGAAGTGCTGCCTGAGGTTTGGTCATTTCAGTAGTGCATGTGTTTGCAGGACAAAGGAGACTGGCTTTATCTTCAGGTAGCAGGACTGTTCTACAGCTGGCGCACTGTAATTTGAGAAGGAATAGGCCAGTTTGGGTTTGCAACCATAGCTATGCTTCATAGGGCAGATAGGATGAATTTTGGAGCTAAAAAAGACTGGTCCTTTTACATGCTGGTTCTGTGATGTGTATGTAACATTTCATGTTGGTAAGTAAATCACTTTTATGAAAATGAAGCTTTCAGGGAAAAAGAATGTCTTTCTCTTCATAGCCCCAGAACCTACATTGCTTTGCTTTTCATTATTATTTATAAGCAGGCTTCCTTATCGGTAAGAAATCCTGGTTTATGTCTCAGTTTCACACTTGGCGATGCATCGCTTCATCAGGAGTCTGTAGGATAGGTGTGTTTAAAAAAATGAACTGGCATGTATCGATCTTTAACGTAGAAGCATCACGAGGTATATTTAGATGTACCAACCTAGGGCAAAGCACTAAAAGGAAGGAAGGAAGGAAGAAGAAATTACCCCGAACATAAAATTTTTTATTCTTGATTGTTTTATAGTAAAATGTAGTAAAGCAAGTACGTGTAATTTACCTCTTCTTGTTGACTGCCTTTGCAGAACTGTATCTGAATCATTTCCTGTTAGTGAATAAAACCAAGAGGTTTTCAGGGTTGTTTAGTCTGGGCAACTGGGAGTTGGTGTAGCTAATGTGTTCCAGGAGGTTAACCACTGTGATCTCTCTTGTCTGACTCGTTTCCCTTTTTCAGAGGGTGTTCAGCCCCTATGGTTGCCTTTCAGGTAGCAAGAGATCAGCTGTCATCCGTGTATGGTGAAAGAGCTCAATCTGTGGCCACGTGAAATCTCAGTGATGTGCAGCGCCTGTCTGTGCTGTGGCCTGGATGGAGGCAAAGGAGGGCGACTCTTGGTAGCAGCAATTTCCTCTTCCCAAAATAACGACATTCATATTTTATGTGCAGTAGTTTTGGAAAACCTCATTTTGTATTCAGAGAAAATCACGTTAATAGGCAAGGTATTTATCTGTAATTCACATCTTTAACGAGGGGAACAGCAGTTCCTCCAAGGCATTCTAATGGAAATTATTATTTCCCGATAGAATCCTCAAACCATTAGGAGGAATTTGAGGTGATGCTGACAAAGGGGAGCAATGAATGAGGAACCTCCTGACCAGCGCGGTTCCACCCCTCAGGAAGGCTGGGCACAGGCCACAGGGCTTTGTGCTTCACGGCCATCTGGAGCAGGCGATTACACAGTTTGCAATTAGCTCCTGGTGTCAAGATGCTCCGGTCACAGAGTTTCTCCAAGCTAGCAGTTTCTGTGGCACTAAGTCACTAATCACGCTTGGGATGCCTGCAGGCGATTGCTGCTGGCAGTGCTTTCTTCAGTATTTAACCTGTGTGCTTTTGAACAGAAGTCTTTTATTGTACTTCTCTTATTAACTTCATTTTGGAGCATATCATTGATTTTTATTTTTTTTATTTCCACCCTGTTCTTTTTTCCTTTTAAAAGCATCTGATGTGTGTTTGTAATTAATTATTTAGTGGGCACGGTACGACATGAAAGGGAATATTTTACAAACGATTATATTTTTTCTCCTTTTTGTGGCTTTTTGCCCTGTGCTCTTGTGATCTCCCAACAGCTGATCTCATGGATGATGAAAGCAACCGCTAATGGGCTCCCGCTCATACATGGTCATAGGTATGCTGCATTTCAGCCCCTGTGTGGAGGATAAATTCCTTAATGGAGATTTGGAGAGTATTTTTCACACATAACACAAGCATGCTAATGGATGGCTGAAGCCAGTTCCATTCTTGGGTTTCAAATTAATTTTCATGAAAGCTCGGGGCTTTATTCGGTTGAGAATGTGCTCTTAATTCAATAAAAGAACGGAGATTATGGTGAATACTGAAAGTCTGATGGCCACTGTATTAATTTTTAGAGAAGAAACGCATTCTTATTTGTCATACTATTTACTTAACAAGAAGGCTGCAAGCTGTGGAAATCCATTGTAATTGAGTCTGTGCAAACAATTTCTGTACACATTTCTGTTTGACTTACATCTGCAGTAGTCAGCATTTAGGAAACATTTTGAAAGGCTACAAAAAGGCAGTATTTTTGTGGTGGGGAGTGTGTTAGGTTCATAGTAGACCCCGGATCTAGAGAACTGAGTGAAGGTAAAAGTCAGAGGACTTTTTTATATGTATATTTAAAATCCTTTACCAAGCCTTGCTAGCCTGAGGGCCTGAAAGAAACACTAACTGAATTATTTTGTTTCTGAATACACACATCTTGACAAAGTTAGGTTTTAAAAAGAGAGTTTTGCCCTTCCTTTGTGTGGTTATATGTTAAGAACGCTCGAGGTAGTTAGATGAAAGTTAAAATACTCTGAGGCTGATCTGTTTGTGGTGTTTAAAGTCAGTTAGCTTCCATAGTATATTTTACCCTATAAAGGCAGAGATGTTTTTGCACTCTAATAGTATGTGGTTTTTAATGACTGCTCTTCTATAAAGTTTTGCACATGCCTGTAGGTTCCACATGTCCACAGAGGAAGGCCCAGGAAGCTGTGTGGTTAACTAGTTGTTCCTCAGTGAGCGATCCTGGGTGAGTAGGAGGGGAGCTGGTGCCCCAGATGTGCACGTGGGGGTCACAACTAGCTCCTTGGCTTTACTTCCCTGCATTTAAGGGCATGAGCTTCAAAAAGAGCCAGAATTTGATGCAGGATGGTAGCGTGTTGTCCAAGTGGAAGGGAGAGCGAGAAGGGACCTGGGGGACCAGGGACCCCAAAGCCACCCAGTGCACCTGTCTTCTGTCATTTCCCTTCTGCTTTTGTTTGGCTCAGGAGAAAGAAAAGCTCAATAGTCTCACATATACCCATCCTACCTGATAGGTTCCTATAATACTTCTTTTCTCCAGAGGAGACCTTAGGACAACAGCAATGGAGATGCATCCTCACTAGAAATTCTATGGCTTTCTGTACTGTTTTTCCTTCAGTTGGGTTTAGGCGGTTTGGGCTGTCTCAGGAAAGACCATCTGGAGCGTTATAACTGTATCAACTGGATTTCTGAGGAATGCTTAAAACTTTTCCATTTGGATGAGTAAATGCATCTAGCGGTGGTTCTCCAGAGCCCTCACACTCTTTGTCTTCTGCTCTCTGCACTGCTACCTCTGCTCACCTGTTATCTCTGCATCTATATGTATATTGTCACTGCCAATTTTTGTTATAACTTACACCATAAACACCTAAAAGCCAAGACCTGGTTTTACCTGCAAGGTCCTGTGTGAGTAGGATATAGTATAAAGAAGTATTCCTACTAACGATGACCAGATGTAGTGCAGTAGTAAAGTCGAGCAGCTCTCCAGCTGCGCCAAGGCAGCAGGCTTCCCCTTAGCTCAGTTCCTCTGTCTGTGAAGTTATTTTACTTTCTTCTCACAAGGAGACTCTGTGAAGATTCCTTTAAGTGTGGAACCTCCAGCCTAGAGATTCTCTATGGTTTTGCTGCTTATGCAAAGGACTGCTGAGAAGTGAAGTGTAGGGGAAACTGGTAATAAGGCCATAGTGATCTAAATTAGCTTTTTCAGTGGTAGTGTAAATTTTAATTTATTTTTCCTCTATGTAAAATTGCCTGTCAGAAATGTGGCAGATATGGGGATGTTTTTCTTTTCTTTTTTTTTTTTTTTTTTTTTCCTGCTTGCTTATGTAGTTACTTCTTTCCAGAGATCTGCCACAGGAGTTTTTTAGTGAGGACTTCACATTGTCACCTCCGCTGCCGCCTCTGCTGTCTTTGGGCTGCACTGGGCTCCCTGGGAGCTGCTACGAATTCAGGTGCAAAGTGAGATATGTAGCTGACAGTAGGCAGCATTTGCAGTCCTGAGGGACAGGGCCTGCCTGATCTGTTTGCAAATCACAGCGCGCTTCAGCAGCCTGAATTCTGCAGCAAATTGATGACGCTTTGGTTAAGGCTAATGGGATTGTTACTGCGCGAATGCAGCACGTGCTGCAGGCACAGGGGGTTAAAGAATGAGGTGCTTTACAAGGATGCATCAACAGGATTATGCTGACAAACAGAAAATATGAGAGAGGACTTTTCAAATGCTAATTCACAGGTCAGTAAGGTGAGGTTTTATTCTTGCAGTTGTGACATACTGCTCTACAAAGGTTGCAAGAAGTGGAGCTGTACGGAATGGTACCAAATCCTACCCTTGTTTTTTGATAGCTAATCCCCTTCTTTTTCTCTGGTACTCTGAAACTGCCTTTCACTTCTGCTACCTTTGGATCTGGGAACTGATGAAGCTTGAAGCAGAGGCAGAATGGTGAACAATAGTGCTATTTTGCTGCTACTGTAAGCTGTCACCACTGCAGTTAGTGAGGTGTTCACCATGACTTGTGAAAAACAAGGATGGGAGGAAGGGAGGTGAAAACTCATAAAACTCCATAAACGCAGCAGTATTTTTTTTTTTCTATCAAAAATCTGGTATTTAAATTTACAAAAGTAATTGGCACAGTGTCAGGAAACTGCTGGGACATTACCTTTAGCGTTTCATGTGCATTCCATAAGCTTGTTCAGCCTGTTTGCAGGGCACAACACCTGATGTTTCCAATGTAGTGATGGGAACAGTACCCTGTGGGGACTTGTGCATGTTTTCTAACTCAAGGTAAATCCTTTTGTCATCTGCCTCTAAGAGAAGCACGTAATGTAGCTGAATCTCAAGGAGCCTGATGTGCTTCCATTAGCCATGCAGGGGAGCTCGATGTTCAGCAGGCTAACTGAATGGGATCAAGAACTTGAGGTGCATGTGTGTATGTTGCTGGCTCCTGCGGTGGCCCAATATTCTCCATCTTTTAGCATGCTTCTTCAAACTTCTGTAAGCCAGGTCAGTGGCATGGTCCTTTTAATATTTCAGAAGTAACTAGAAGGTAATTTTTGCTGCTGAAGAAGGTGCAACTTTACATAAAATCATGGAATCTTTAGGTTGGAAAAAATCACAAAGATCATCTAGTGCGGCCATCAGCCCATCACCACCAAGCCCACTAACCATGTCCTTCACTGTTACCCTTGCCTTCTTCTTGAAAACCTCTGGGAATGCTGAGTTCTACTACCTCTTAAGACGGCCTGGCCTCTTCCAGTGCCTCACCACTCCTTCTGAGAATAAATTGTGCTTTTGCAGCTGTCAGTGACATTCCGTGGTGTTCTCTTGGTTTGACTATGGTCTTTCATGGACAGTCCAGTCCCATTCTTATTGCAGAGATCTGCCATTGATGCTTCTTTTGCTTTTCTTGGTGTGAAATGGAAAATGAGACTGGTGTCACCAGGTGTAAGTTTACGTGTATTTTTATAGCTGTAACAATAAAAAAGCATGTCCTTGTCTTCAATAGGCATTCTAAACACGGAGGTATTTTAGCAGGGAGATGTGTCTGACCAGACTTTTTGCTGATCGGGGTTAATGAAGCCGTGGTTTTAATTCCAGGTCAAGGGTGGGGGACTTCTTTTCATGTTGTCAGTAGTGATTTGTAGCTCCCATGCTACCATATGCAAAAGGAGCTCTCCAGTGCTGGCAGGTTGTTTCTTTTATTGTTTTGGACCTGAAGCTTTGCAAAAGTTTAATTTGGTGTACGTCGGAGTGCCCTCAAAACTGCATTTTTGAAACTTGAAAGAGTAAAGATAATTGGAAAAGTAGACTCGGAGCCCTTCAGTGGTTGCTTATTTGGAGTGTGATGGTTGAGGGGATGCTGTGTCAGCAGAAGCAAACACAGATGCGGTGTTATCTCAGTCCTGGAAACTTGCATCGCTGGGTTTTGTGCACCACAGACTGGGTTCAATTGTAGAAGTTTACTCATAGAACCAGATTGGAAAAGAAAACCTGGTAAAGTTACATGGCTATGGAAAGTCATTTGAGGGCTAGATGGAATTGTCCTATGGTCGTGCAGGCTGCAGGAAGTATGGAAAAATGAAGTAAAGAAAACGAAATCTGATACATTTTCTGTGTTTTTAATGAAGACGTAGAAGACATTTTTAGTGCAAGGTGAAGTATAGCATTTGTCTTTTCAAGGGTAGAGTAAACCTTTTGCTGGGGCATTCTTACAGAGAGAATAATGTTATGCCTGCCCCACGTACATCTGCAGTTTCGTGTACTATGATGCTTATTAAATGTACCTGAGGAGCAGTGTGAATGCTTCTTTTCAGAAGGGGATGCATTTTTCCCTAGCTGCTTTGTTTTCTCTGGAAGCCACAGTTAGGCTCAGTAGCATGATGTGGTTATCAGTATCACAGTGCTGCCAGTATGAGAAATTAGCTTTGTGGCGTGCTTTAAATAGGGCTCCATTCAAGTCAGAGGCAAGCTGTTTGTTTGCTTCTGGTGAGAACGCTAAGGATGTCGCATGTTTTTGTTTTCAAATAAATGAAAGCAAATAAAGGGAAGAATTATGTAAACAATTTATATATCTTTCTGTTCCCAATCGGTATTACAAAGACTACTGTGGTTTGAGAATAAAGCCAAATGGAAAGCAAACGTACAATCAGCGCTAGTTGAACTTATTTATCTTTTCCAAGTAGAGCAGCAGTGTAGCAGAAGGAGTGCTTATCGTGACATCTGTGTTACGTTCAGAGTTCACCGAAATGCTTTTTCTTTTGATAGATTGAAGGAAAAAAAACAATGCAGAGGCAAAATGAACTTCGTCTTCACCACCACTCTCGTAGGCTGGCTGTTAGAATTTATGCTTCTAATGGGAATAGGAGGCGCTGAGGTGCTGCCCAGAGAAGCTGTGGTGCCCCATCCCTGGAGGCGCTCAAGGCCAGGTTGGATGGGGCCCTGGGCAGCTGAGCTGGTGGGAGCTGTGATTATCCTGAACACAAGCAGAACTGTTTTCCAACTGTCAGTGCAGGGCAGTGTGAACCTGCAGCTCCTGTAAGTTTAGATGTTGTCACTGAGGTTAATGAAATGGCACAGCTCAGTGCTTGTGTTAAACAAAACTGTCTTGAGAGATTCACCAGCTTTGCTGATGTGGGAGCATGTGCCTTGGGGGCTTGTGTGATGCCGAGGGAAGTCAGACAGCGAGCAGCTTTGGAGAAGTGCAATTGCCAGCCCTGATGCTGCTCTGCACACCTTCTAAGTGGGGTAGCAACGTGTTCCTCATCTGCGTGCTGAGGGAGCGTTGGCAGTGCTGGTGGAAATGAGGGTAAGGACTCCAGTCGCAAGGCACAGGGTGATAGCATGACGGATGTTGTGTTGTACAGAGCAGAAACGCTATTCTAAGAGTGCGCTACAGGGTTTTGTCTGCTTGTCCTCCCATACCAAGGAGCTGGGAGGGAGGCATATGAGAGCAATTTCCAATGGAGTTTGGCTGCTGGCTGTTCATCTGTCAGCACCGGCCTTTGAGAGCCTGAATGGCTGGGTCAGCTGTAGCAAAATGGAAATGTTATTCACTGAAATGGACGTCTAGGTAATGAGCTGAGGGTGATCCCTTGCTTAATGATGGTTTAAAAAGCACTGTTAGCATAACAGGCGTGGCATTATTTAGTAAAAGAGGCCCCAAGACGAATTTGTTTTCTGTTACAAAAGTGGGTGGCACACTGCCACCACAAAGGGGTTGGAAATAGATGGGCTTTAATGTCCCTTTCAACACAAGCCACTGTATGATTCTGTGATTCCAGAGTTGTTTTTCCACTCCTCTCCTATAGGCACATCACCCTGCATGAGGGGTGTAAAGGGACCAGCTGTGGGTCCACCAGGTTAAGTCTCATCTTTATTCCTTTGCAATGTTATGTATTTCATTTCTGAAGGGATCATTTTTTGTATTTTGTATTTATATATTTTCTTATTTTTTTATCTGCTGGCATTTTAGAGCCGTTTGACAGGAATATTTGTGAGATAAACGTCCCTCCTGAAGATAAGGATAAATGTAGGTGTGTTTGGGAAATAACTAATAGTGAACATTGTAAAGCAGCAGGGAAGGAGTGAGGACAGATGGGTTTGTTTTTCCTTGGGGAATCTAAAATAAACTTGATTTGTCTTCCTTAAATCCTTGCACTCAGAAGACAAAAAAAAAAACATATAGGAAGCGATGTTTACTCATGTAATGGAAATATCATAAAAAAACAGTTTTTATCAGCTGAGGAAATTTGGCAGGTCAGGGATTTATTTATGTATGTATGTATGCATCTGGGTTTATGGGAAGGTTGCTACTTCACCGTACTCCCTCTGATAGTAACATAATCTGTTTTATTTTCATAGATGAATCCAAAATCAGTGCTTGGCATGCTGTGTGTTCTGCAAGGGACATTTCTCTCTCAATTTAGGTCAGAGATTTTCAAAGGCACATGCAGCAGCCAGGCATTTAATTTTCACTCGCATAAACAGAATTTGACCAGTTACCTTTTTCTTGCTTTTTGACATCTTTCACTTCGCCGGGTTTGTTCCAGCTACACTTGTCAAGTTCAAAGATGCGAGCAAAACAGCCATACACCTGCCAGCTCTCCCTCTTCTCGTATTCCTGGTAGGCTGTTGCTTTACCCATCTGTTTCTATGTTGCCTCTTTTTGTTGTTGTTGTTGTTGTCTGCTGGGTTTCTGGATGCCCAGCAAGAATAACATGGAGCAGAAGTTCAGACTGGGCTGCTGAAGCCCAGCAAGCTGAGCAAACAGCCCCTGCATTGGCTGTTGGGAAATGTGTTCCAGTCGGATCTCACTCATGGGGTCTGCAAAGTAAATCTTTCTCAGCTGTCCCTTTTCTAGTGTGTGCTAACTGCAGAGCTACCAAGTTGCTCAGTGGTTTTATTTTAGTTCAAAGAGTAATCTTGGTAGCTGAGATGCCCAGATTCTGCTTAGCCATCATTTCTCCCAGCAGTCTGTTATGGTGATCAGCGTTCTGCCTGGCTTGAGGGAGCGTGGGTTTGGAATGGACCTTCTTTGGTTGTGGAGCAGAGCTTGGGCAAGATGCAGATGCATAGCCCCAGGCTGCAGCAGATGTCTCAATTGCTTTTCAGGCTCTTGGTCTGAGATTGATTCGTTTTTTGCCAGTGCCTTACTTAAACTGGTTAGAAATGAACAGTAAAAGAGTCAATTGCTTGAAATTCCATCACGGTGAGGGTAAGTGCATTTTTATAAACATTTGTGTTAGTAATACACTGTTTAATAATTAATAATTTTGTGGAAATAGGTATCGCCTGTCTGTAATTAATTGTAACAATTATCGCTAATAATTAATTACTGTAATTGATTAAAAACTTGTTAGGTGAGATGGCCAAGGGACACATCCTTTGCATAGTTCTGCTGCTCTGACTTAGAATCATAGAATTGTAGAATTACCCAGGCTGGAAAAGACCTCAAAGATCAAGTCCAACCTCAGCCTAATCAAAGTACCCTAACTCTAACAACCCTCTGCTAAATCATATCTCTGAGCACCATATCCAGACTGCTCTTAAACACATCCAGGGATGGTGACTCAAGGCCTTTATAACTGCTACTTGCAGCTTTGACTTTATTAAACACGTACCTTTATGTGACCAAATAGCCAGGTGATGCGTTGCTGTTATTGGTGTGCTAATCGTATATCATCAGCCTGTGAGGTTAAATAGAGTATTTTCAGTAAGAACTAAAGCTTCCTATCTAGCGAGAGATCGTATCTGTGCATTTATGGTGCAATTTCTCAGTAGTTCTTATATATCAGGCATGTAAAAAGCTCTCAAACTAAATTGCTGCAATAGTTTGCTGCAAATACATCCCTAGTGTCTTCCAAAATAATGTGAAAGTAGGCAAGCTAGGAAGTCAACAGGAACTGCTGTTTGCCCTTAAATCCATTTAGAAAACAGAAGAATAGGCACATTTTAAAGGCTGTTCAGAGTTGCATTAAATATATCCAGATACGCACTGCAGTTCACATTGTGTCTTGCTGCTACCACGATGCCAGGAAGCCAGAGAAGCCGCATGGCCGCATCTTGCTCTTGCTGATTGCAATGTGCAGTGTGTGTTGCTGAGCTGCTCAGTTCCTGGCCACGTCTGAAACACCGAATGCCACTTGACAGCTCACAAAGTATTTAAGAGGAAATTCCGACTCCTGCGCACTGACACTAGCTGCCCATCTGTTAGCCTTTCAGTGAGGCTGATGCAGCAGTAAGGTGGCTTGCTCTACTTTGCTTTGTGAGCAGTTTGCAGGACTCTTCCCTGGGGCTGGAGCTCCTCTCATTGCTGGTTCCTTTCGGGTATCACAAACATCCCAGAAATGCCAGCTCTTATTTTGGCTCAGTTCATGGAAAACTTAAAGCAAGTTCCTTGCATTTTCCATCTAAGCATTTTTAACTTGTGAATGACACCACCTTTCCCATGAACTAATTTCAGCATTCATTGAAAACAAAGCGGTACATCTGATGCACTTTGTTGGTCTGAAACTCAGAGTCATCTCATGCAGTGATGCTGCACTCGGGCCATGTGGGAGGGAGCGTGCCCCCAGATCCAGTCCTGCTGCAGTCACCCCTCAATGCCACCTTTTGCCTGGCCCCAGCCCCCTCTGTTTACATGGGTGAGGTGAACTTGGAGAACTTGATCTTGAGTTAATGATCTAAAATTGTGTTGGTGCTTGAACCAAGAATTAGGAATAAGAAAGCCTCTCAAGCCTCACTCATAGCTGTAGAGTTTTAATTATCAGAAATAAACAGCAAAGCAGAAGAGAACAGCTCTCATCTTAGCAGGAGTTGATTGAAAACCTGAAAATGTGATGGCAAAGTTGACTGGAAATCTGTGCTGGTAAGTGTGAGGTGTGAACCGACTTGCCCACACATGGGGATATGGAGTTTTTTGGATGGAAACCAAACCGGAGACATATTTTGTTCACTCACTGTGGGGTGCAGTTGATTTCCTTTTTCTGAGGTGGGGCCTTGGTTTTGAAAGCTGGTAAAACATAGTTTGTAGGATGGCTATAAACCATATCTCTAAATGGTTGTTGGCTGTCTCCCAATTGGTCTTCTCTGCACCTGGTTGCTTGAAACTGCTCCTTGGTGCCACAGTTGGTGTTGCCCTCAAGAAAACTGGAGTTGCCTTACTTGGTTGGTCCCAGAAACTTTGGAAGCTTGTCTGGAACAATTAGCAGCTAGTACTTAGTGTTTTTCTATGAACTTTGTATGTCAGCCTCCTTCTTTGAGGTTATTAGAATATATCGCCTGCAATTGAAATAAAAACAACATAAAACTAGCTCTTGTTCTATCTTGCTGTATTCCTGCTTCAAATTCAACACAGAATTAAGGATTTGCAGCGCAAGGGGATATGACTGCTTATTAAAATACAGCAAACAAACAAAGCACTAAGCTACATTCACTTACAATATTGTTTAATATACAAAGGTTCAATTTTCTGCATCCTTACTTTGAAAGCCAATAATAGGCTAAATCTTATTTGGACTGAACATGTTGTCTCCAGTTTATTTGTACATTAGAGTTCACTGATAAATTGATGTTTCTGTAACGGCTTTAATGTAATGAGTACCCTATAAATCATTACTTTAATAGAAACAAACACAATATTGAGACTTTTTAATAGCAAAACAACTGAACCGCAATTATCATGATTTATTAATAAACCCAAATAAACTGGGATCTTGTAGACTATCCAATAAATTGCCTCTTATTTATTTATTTTTGCTTAGTTAGATGTAGCAAACATCGTATTATTATTTTATAATAATTTGTATTTCTGAAACAGCTTTCACCTTTGATAGACTAACAAAGCTACCTAACGATGGGCTGTGCTCCATGTTGTTTTTTTGCCTTGTTGCCTAGTGTTTAGTGATGTACCATGGGCGTGGAGGGGAGGAAATTAATGCTTTCACTGCTAAATCTTAAATAAATAAGTAAATAAATAAATAAGCTCTTCATTCTAGAAGGAGAGATTTCAGGGAGGGCTGGATGGGTAGCAGGTTCCTGAAGTTCCTACTGTAAGCCATAAATGGGTGAAAAGATGGGTCTCAGGGATCAGGCGATGGAAGGGTGCAGGTTTAGGTTTCTAGGCTTCTGAACTGTCGTATAAAACCCATAAGACCATTGGTACAGGTCTGATACATATATGCATGTAGCAAGAATGTAATTGCATTTCTATCGCTGTAAGTTCCTTGGAAATCTTTTGTAAAAATAAATTATGGAAGATTGCACTTTTCTTCAAATCAGTGCGGAAGGAAGTTCCTTAGTATCATATACAGACTGTTCCACACCCAGACTATGGTAGTGCCTTGGGTTATCTCCATGGCTGAGCTCCTGCGGCCCACTGCCATCTACAAACCCATCAGCCATTTGCATGGTAGCATGGTAGTTTTGTAAAGGTCCTCCCCAAGGCATGCTTTGATTCATAGATGTTGGATGCAGAATTTCTGGTTTCCATGTTTCAGTGTGATGCAGATGTTTTGTTGTTGCTTTTAAACGATATAATTTAATTCTAATAGTTGTTGACAGGGAGAGGAAATCTGGGCCTTCGCTGTTTAGGTGGTTGTGGTTTTTAATGCTGCAAAACAAAACAAAAGGTTTGTGTTCTTCTGGAACTCTGGAAGTGAGTTTCAATATTTGGTCTCCAGGGAAGGGCACATCCCTGCTTTTTTACCTCCATTTTCAGAGTCAAGTTAGTTAATTTTTTATTAGCGTAGGACCACTAATATCCAAACTCAGCAGCTCTATAAGAGTGTTTGGTTACCCTACGAGAGCTACATTTCTGATTTACAGCTTTTTCCAATGGCGTTAATACATCTTCAGGGCCTAGCAAAGCTATCGGGTGAGGCCTAGACACTATCTTTGTACCTGCTAGTCTCGTATTACAAACAGTTTACGATGTCTGTTGTAGGTCCTCTGGAAATGAAAAGCTTTGGAGAAATGTTGAGATGTCTGTTCCATTCTGTTGTGCCTCGCACACAAATCACCCACCGTAAGATAAAACCAGAGTCTGAGGTATCATAATTTAATCCTCCCTCGAGCTGGCATTCTGCTCCAGCAGTCCTTCCTGCGGCTCTTGCAGGAGCCTGCTGACCTTTTCCAATGACACAAGAAAGTACAATGCAGCCGGCCATGGTGCCTTTGGAGTTTCTGCAGCTCTCAGGTCAGCAAATTGTCACTTCGGGTGATACATCTGAGCTCACCTTGAGTTTTGTGTGCTGCAGAGGACCAGGGGCTAATGCTAAAGTGAAGACCAAGTGTAGTATCATGCAGTCCGCTTCACAAGCAGTTTCCCATTGATTTCTAGTAGCTCTATGCTTCTACCTTCTCTATGAAAGACCAGATTTTATGATGCTGGTGAATGCCTGAGGGTTGTTGAAAAGCTCTTATTGAAGACACAGCGTCGTAGTAAGTAAGATTCTTTTATTATTACTTACTCTCCACGCCAGGAAACCTCTTTAAAATGTCCATAGACAAGGGGTGAACCTGCCCTGTTTAGTAGCTTATCTCCATATTTTGCTCCCAGACCCTGTCCCTGCAGTCAGTGGCTGCCACATATGTGCTGTTCTCAGTGTCCCAAAGATAAGAGTGGCTGCAGGACAGCCAGCCTGGGGGCACTTCCCCTGGGGTGCTATCAAGTCTCTGTCCCTGCAGCTCCAGGGTACGCATTGCCATCTTTCCTCAAAGACACAACAGGGGAAAATAGGCACTTACCACTGTTTCAGAGCTTCCATTTGTGCAGTTCTATTAGAGACAACCTGAACTGGGGAGGATGGGAAGCAGCATCCAGGCAGCTGTGTATCCTGAAGCTTTATCCTCTTCAATTCCTACTGTGCAGAAGAGATCCCAGAGAAGTTTTCAGTTTGGTTTGGCCATTCAGTTTCTGGGCAGTGTTTTCTATCGAGATGTGAGGAGCAGCTCTGGCATAGCTTCAGTGCCAGATTTTCACTGTTCTTCTGAGACTGTATTGAAGCCCAGTGGCTTTCCAACCGCTATACTTTCTAACATTTCTAATCTCTTCATATCACGAAGTATATATATTGAATATACAAGTCTCGCTTCTAGAGGATACAGAAAACAGAGGAGAATTTAGTAGCCATCTGCCTGCTTGAAGTAAATCAGTTATTTTTAACACTGTTGTGGAGTAGATGTTGAATATGTAACACAGAGGAGTAGTGCAGTGGTGATTCACTGAAGTATGACTTAAAAACTCACAGCTTGCTGTCCCCAGCTCTACTGTGGCGAGGGCTAGCAGCAGCAAATCAGGCATCTCTTGGACTTCTCTCTTCTTTTTTCTCCTGCCTAGTGGCAGCAGCTCAGCCATCTCTCCCTGCCACAGAAACATTTGCAGGCTTTGCTTCAACACAGCTGTCCCCTTCCTTTGTTGTGCCCCGGGAAGATGTTTGGTGTCTGGGCAGAGGAGAGAGTGAGCGGGGAGTGAAGGAGAAAGGAGCATTTGCAGCAGCTGCTGCAGGCCTCAGGGAAGGTTAACCTGGGAAGAGCCATAAGGAAAATAAGAGTATTTGTCTTCTGCTCCACTGGCTAGTGGAGGAGCTCTGCTTGTTCAGGTCACATATGGAAACAGCTGGTCTGAGTGGTGATGGCATCAGTATTGGTGGGAAATGATCTTCTGAGACCTTTGGCGAGAGCCAAGCGTCGTTCCCGAGAAGGGGGGTCAAAATGAAAGATGAGAAACATTTTATTTAAAAAGCAATTGAAAGTAGGGAAAGAGAGAGAGCACTTGGAGGTCTCTGAAACATTTAGCAATCTAACGCATATCAAATATTTACCGGATTATTTTCTACATTCAAGTGGAAGTTGTGAACTGTTCTAATGCTTCTGGAACTGCATTGTTTGACAAATAAATACTTCATCCAAAAACTTCCCCTGGCCGTATTGTTGGCACTGTAGCCCATTTGCTCTGCTAACAAAATCATACCATTTACTAATCCTGACACTTGCATGCTGCTGTTTCACAGTGTGGCAGCTCAGCTGGAGAGGGTGGCGTAAGTGCAGATAATTCAAGTTAAGACTGCAGCAAAGACAGAGCTGCAGGAAGCCAAATCCAGGCGAGAGCTGTGCAAAAAATGCTTTCCTACTGGCTTGTTTTTCTCCAGAAATACAGCCTTAGGGCATCTCAGCCTGCCTGCTGAATCATTTTGGCTATATGTAAAACCAAAGTAGTAAGTTTGGATAGTTGAAACATTTCTTTTTGGTATTTTCAAAACCAAATACAGTGTGATAACTTCTCCTTTTGTAAATGTCATTCCAAACTTACACTTGATTGAATTTGAGAAGGAGCAGAAGATGTTATAAACTAAAGCTTTCTGTCTAATCTCTAAATCTATAAACATAACTGATGACATCTGTCCTTGGTGCCCAGTTGGGTTCTCCTGAGGGGAAGCATGCGGCAGAGCCTGCTGTACTGCTGGCAAGTCTTGAGGGTGTCCAGAAGACAAGGGCAGAGCTCTGTGTAGGACTGAGACCCACGTGCCCCAGCAGAGGTTGCTCCACCATGGAAGATGTCATAGAATGCCCTGAGCTGGAAGAGACCCATCAGGGTCCCACTAATGAAGGAGTCTCCAGGAGAAACCCCAAGCAAAAAACTTCTCCTCTCTCCAAGAGCCCAGATTTTCACTCAGGATATCATTCAGCATTTTGTGGTTTTGTCTCTGGCTTCTTTTTTCAAACTGAGAAACAAATGAGCCTTGCTGCCTGTCAGCCACCCAAGCCCTCGCCCCTTGCAGAGAAATCCTGCTTGTCACAGGGAGCAGCACAGGGTTGTAGGTTCTTTCTCTGGCTGTGGCGGTGTCAGTGAATCATGTTTCTGTAACCCGTGGCCTTTCACTAATGTCATTCTTCTCACAGATGCTTCTCCATATTCTCCTCAGGATGGTTCAGCCAGGCCGTAGCACAGAGTCAGAAAATGAGGCCATTTTCACTCAAAATGTTCCATTTTTGAATACAGGGGTCTGCAGATCTGATCAACTTTGGAGACAAATGGAGCACTTAAAATTCAAACGAGAACAGACACGATAGAGGCTTATTTTTCTGATGCCATGCTGCAGTGAAATTTTGGTGGTGTTTGCCCAAATGTGGCCATCATTCAGGAAAACAGATGGGAACTGCAGTGAAGGAAGGAGTCTCTCCAGCTGGAAGAACTAACTGCTGCTGATGGCTGACTGTTCTCATGCCCTCCTGCTGCAAGCAAGTAGAAGTCCTGCAGCAACGCTGCCTGCAGACCCTCTGCCTTGGGAGTATAGAAATCTTGGTCGCTTAATGATTTTCCCCCAGCCCCTATGTTAGGTGTAATGGCAATGCCATGGAAACAGTTTTCCCTTGAAAGTAGTAAATAATATTTTGATGATGACTGCTATACAGGACTGAAATAAAAAATGATCTAAATGGAATGATTTTGAAACGAACTTGCTAAATTATAGATAAATCTTTTCTGGAATACATATTATAGTTATCTCTCCTCAGCATGTTGTGTTCCTTTATAGATTTTTGTAAAGGGAATTAGAAAAAAAAAAACACAACAGGGAACGTGGGACAAATAAATTAAAGCAGAAAGGAGAATGATAAACACAAGTTGATAATTTGCCATCTACAGAAGGACAGTGTTTAAGAATTCTGGAAAAGAGAGCAGAGGTTGATAAATGAAAATGAAGACCCACCCGATCTTGCTGTAATCCTTAGGTATTGTAAATCTCCTACAGCTTCAGAAAATAGATGAGAAAGTCTTTTCACTGATAAGGAAAGCTTATTTGAAAACAAAACCAGACAAATCCTGGACATCGAAGATCTTTAATTACTCTGGTACTGATTGAAAGAATAACCGAGATAAAATGAAAGGAGATTTGTGTCCTATTGAAATAACACAGAACTGTTTTCTTACATAATTTGAAGAAAAATCCTGCAGAGGCCAAGACTTCCTTCTGAAAAGTGATGTCACTGCATTTGTTAATGATTCCTTCATTCTTTCCACAAAGTTGTACATATAAACCTGCCCATTTAATAGCTGGAGCAGAGACACGGTGGCATTATATTACAGAGTGACTGCGCTGGGAGCGTGATGCCAGGCTCACAAATGTGAGCTGTATTTCCGTATGAGCAGCAAATGGGTCCTCCTTGTAACATATGAAACAATACACAGGAATATATGAGGAGATACAGATGTCTTTATGCTCAATATCTTTGTGAGTAAGGAAGTGTTATTAACCGAATTGTTGTTTTTTATGTGTTTTCCATTGAAAGAACCTGATGCCCACACAGGCTTTTGCACAACCTGAAAGTTGTCTTGCTGAGCTGACCGGTGCATCCTCTAGAAAGGAAAAGGATTTTACAGCTGCTTTGCAGGATTGGGCATTGTTCAAGTTTCAGTGTCAGTGACAATGAAGTACCAGGAGGGGTCAAGTAAGAAAGACATTTCAGCCCTGAGCTGCTGAGGGGTTCCCAGAAAGCGGAACAAATTCAGGCTGAGGTTAAAGGCTGCCACGTGCCGCGCGGAAGCCATCCTGGTGGATTGCTGCAGGATGGCATGGGAAACACCACGAAGTCTGACCTCTGTGCCCTCCTGCTTCCTCACACCACCTGACTTAGTCTTCAAGGATGGAGAGGGTGCAAGATGCTGGAAATATAACTTTCAACATGCGCATTTTTATTCAGCCCTCAAATTTAGACTTTCCCTCTTTGCTCTGGTGTGCAGTGCAATGGGGAGGCTGAGCACTCGGGAGATTACTTTTGTGCTCTTCACATAGGGTGCTGTGAGCATCATGGTAGAGAAGGAGCCAGAAGTAAAGCAAAAATGCTAACTTAAGAATTAGAAAAAAAACATGTTGATTTATAGAGATTAATAAATGATGGGAAATGTTCGTAAGGCAGATTTGTTGTGGGCAGATGGTAAGAGACTGTGTTTGTCACTCAGAATGACAGTGGTTAATTGAACACAAAAGATAAGGAAATAGCAGATGTATTCATCAGTTAATTTGCTTTTCTATTTAAAGATGAGAAAAACAATAGTGACTTTAAGTCATTATTGCTTTCTGTGTCCCTAGTGCAATTGGAAAGGACTTATTCTGAAGACAGCAAAGTTAGAGGGAGGTATCGAAGACATCCCTAAGGGGATGACAGAAATCAGTAAGGCATTTGTCTACTGAAGTTTTCCATTTTAGTTGTGTTCATGAAGAGTCAGATCTTTGTTGATGCAAGGATGAAATGTGTTTGTTAATTATGTTTGAATAAAATAACAAACTGTGATCTCAAGACCATCTGTAAATGAAAAACCAGGTGGCTGAGCAGCAGAATGCAAATGGAGTATCATAAAAATTTGGGGCATAAGAACCACTTGCATGTCTGTGAAGAGATGCAGTAGCCGCTTTCTGTATTATTAGGCTTTAACTTGAGCACAGTTCCTCTGGGGATCCCCATTTACTTCTTGGTCTTTATGTTTATTGAGAAAAGTAAATTTTCTGCAGGATCCGTTATGAATGAATTCTTCCAGAAGTGAGCTCTCTTTAGTATAGTCAGGTGTGTTATTAACCTGATGTGATATCTCATGCTTCGTTGAATGTGTCCCTTGAGCTCCCTTTGTTTAACATTCCTGTCATTCCCTCTCCTGCCTGCCTTGGCTCTGCTGTGATGCAGTTAGTGTCACCTGTGCACAAGTGTGGAAGGAGATGAGACTTTCACACAATCAATTGTGAAGCTAATGAAAAAGGATGTGTTGTGTTTGTTTAATTCCTTCCTCTGACCTAGATTTTAAACTCTTAGCACCTACCACCACCACCAGTTTTGGCTTGTACTTATTCCTAGAAATACTCTGTGATGATCTGTGTTACCAAGCAGTGCTCGCCCTTCCAAATCTGAAGTCAGAACTCGTTTTCTGCACTGAGCTTGATTTCTCAGTCTCTAACCTTCTCTCTGCTTTAATGCAACAAAATGAACTTATTAACATGATGTTTCACACACCATAACTTTTCATAATGCAGAATTATTTTTCATCCTGGAACAAGTGGGTGAATCACATAAAATGTTAAGAGATACTTCGTACTAAGTTCAGAAGATTCTGTTTTTCAAAGAAAAAAAGGAAAAAAAAGTGTGACTTTTTTTTCTTACAGATGCAAAGTAGATATTAACATATAGAATCCAAAGCTCTTGCCTCTAGGTATTCCTAGAAGGCAGAAGTCCTCTCCATAAATCTGAAGAGCATGCATCCAATTGAAGTGTAAGCCTTGAAGACAGAAATATGTGAAAAATGAATCCAAAATATGTCTGTATGTGTTCGCTTTCTGAGTATGATATGTGTATCTTTTAAACACCCGACCCTTCCTCAGGCTTGTAATTTCAGCTAGTAAGCAGCTGAAAACAGATCTTATTGAATTGCAAGTCCCTTGGAGTAGAATGAGGTAGAATTTGGTTTCATTTAATGGAACTTCTTGGTTCTGAACAAAATGTGCTCATATGCAGCATTTCAACACGTGCTTTTGAAAATATATTTACCTTCATGAATGCTGAGAGGCAACAATATCCAGGCATAACTTGCAAAAGTCTTGCTCTTTGTGTTTCAAGCATCTGCAAAGCTTTATATTATTGCACCTCCTCTCCGAAATGAGGAACATTTAAGACTGTATATATCCCTGGCTAATGTTAAATAAATTGTGCTGGAAAGCAGCTCTGTAGTATGGTATAGAGGAGCCATAGCTCTGCTGGTAGCTTCAGGTTGTTTCTAATACAGTGTTCCCTATACTCTTAACCACAGTAGGAACCACAGGAGACTGAGTAGCTTAAGTCTGTGCCAGAAGCAACCAAGAAAACTGGAGCTACATCATTACATGAAAGGGTGACAGGAAAAATGTTAAGGTTTTTTGATAGAATAAATTCTGCAGCTTTTGAAGGGATTTAATTTTAGCATCATCTGGGGAATTCTGGGCCTTACAACATTTGTCGTATTTTCCACAAGTTATATAAGGTGTTTTTCCCTTCTGAAAAGTCTGATTGAATTATCAGCCAGAATTTCAGTTTAATTAAGCTTTTTCCCCATGACTTTTTCTTTGATGTGTGTAAATATATTCTGCATTGCGCCAGCTTTTTTTTTTTTCCCCACACAGATTTTGAAGTTCTTTAAAAGCAATGAGGAGATGCTTATAATTGAAACATTAGCTCTGTATCTCCCAAGTTTGGCGCCTCCTAATTATTTATTACTTCGCCCTCAAGAACTATCAAAGTGACACTGAAGTTTCAGAATATATCTGTTTTATACAGAATGCTGGAAAGCTATTTGCAAGATTTGTTAAGCAATCAGAGCCCTTTAGAATGATTGCTGAGTTGGCCTCCGCAGTATATGAAATTCACAATGATGTTAAATTGTAATTATTAAAAATTAGCAAGTGAAAATGTGGCAGAAGCATCTATGTGCAGCATTTCATCGCTGCAGGCTCAGAATATGTAATGTGTCTCACATCTGCAGCTCATTATGACCTGGGATGGGACAGAGCCTGGTACATCTGTGAGAACAATGTCTAGTGGCAAGTGGACAGGGCTGGCACCCAGCGCCAGTCAGGCTTTATGCTCGATTTCACGTTCCACATCGCCTCCTGACAGCTGGCATCAGAGGTCATCATCATCCTTTCAGCACTTCATCTTCATTTTGTGCTGAAGGCAGCAGGCAGCCTTGTTCATCTGGAAGAGGGCACTGCTGTGGGCGGCTGGTTGTGTTGTGCAGGGTGCCAGGACCTCGTGTGGATGGGGGGGCTTGGGTGGTTGTAGTGCTCAAATGCAGTTGGAAGTTCACAGGAATGCAAAGATTACAAATGTAAAAAGCTAATGTGAGGCTACAGAGATGGGGAAGGGTCTGTAGGGCAAGGTGCGTGAGGAGCAGCTGAGGCCGTTCAGCACGCTCAGTGCAGAGCAGAGGAGCTGAGGGGAGGCCTGATGGCGGCTGTAGCTCCTCACAGGGAGTGACAGGGCCTGAGGGAACGACATGGAGATCTTAGAGGAAGGGCAGCTGGTGGTCAGGGAAAGGGGCTGCACCACAGGGCGGTGGGCACGGCCTGGAGTGCTGGAGTTCAAAGAGAGTTTGGGCACTGCTCTCAAACACAGGGTTTGAATTTTGGGTGGTCCCGTGTGGAGCAGGAAGTTGGACTTGTTGATTGATCCTTATGGGTCCCTTCCAACTCAGGATATTCTGTGATTCTGTTCTAACTTTCCCATACAAATGTGTGTGTGGTCGCAAAACCTGGATCTCATCTCTCTTCTCCTTAGTGTGACACACATCAGGGGAGTGCCAACAGGACACGGGCATGCAGTTCCACCTGTTGCTCACCAGAACTATTTAGGAATCAGCAGTACAGGTGGAGTCAGATGGAGCTCACCTGTGTTTATCCATGTGTGAGGTAACATGAGATATTTAAAATGGAAAGTAATGGCTGTGGAGAACAACAACAACAACAACAACAAAAACATGTAATGGGCTCAAATGCATTTGCAAGACAGGGGCAAAGGGGAAGAGGTTGGGATTGCTTTGCAAGGATGCTGTGAAGTGGGAAGCAGGCAGCTGTGTTTGCAGCAGCACAGTTTGGGTGAGCACAATGCAGGCAATTACCAAAGTAAGAGACGTCAGAGAGCGGATGCATTTGGCAAACTATTTGTGCTTAATCTGTGCCGATTTGCGGAGCCTACAGTGGTTTTCTTTGTCCCCTGGGAAAAAGTAGGGGGGAGAAAAAGTGTACGGTTGCTATGACAACAGTGCAGGGCTGGAGATAGAAGAGACTTATCCAATTTCATTTTTGAAAATCTATATGAAACGACGCAGGTAATTACACATGTAGTGATTTGCCATGCAGCACAGTGGCTTCTTTTCAGGATGCGCATGTCACGGAACATTATGCCGAGCCCCTTTTAAGAGCAGGCACATGAATGTATTGACATCTCGGTGCGAATATCGCTAGAGAAATTATACCAGCAGGAACGAAAGAGGGCGTGACAGCAGCCCCGCTCGCCTTCAAGAAACAGAATAAGATTCAATTAACAAGTTGCCAGTAGAAACCTGTATATAATTATAGCTCTATTATGCTGCCCGTGTTGTTTTCCCATAGAAAATACAGTTTTTAATTAACTGGTGGATTTGGCTCCGACACCTACGCGCATCCTGTCAGGAATGGGCTCGGTGTTTTCCCAGTCACGGCTGGCACTGTACAAAAAATAATGGCAGCACCTTGCGGGCCTCCCTCGAGCAGGATGCTTTGGGCATGGCGCTGCCCAGGCCAGTGGGAAGCAGGCACAGCAATTCCCCTGCATTGTGTTCTGCAGGAAAGAAAGTGAAATTAGTTGTGTTTTTGTCAGAGGAAATGTTCTCCTCCTGGAGCAGGCAGGTCAGCAATGGCAGTGTTTGTGGGAAAAAGCAGGGTGGAGAAGGTGCTCTGAGGGAGCCCGGAGGCTGTGTCCTCCGTGCAGCCCGTGGACATATCTGCCTAGAGAAGGAGGAACACAAAGTCCACCCAGCATCCTGAGCAGGACAGGAAGGGGTTGGTTTTGCATCTTCAGGAGGGGTAGGGAGGAAGGCTGTACCAACCAAACCCTGCCAAGAAGTGCATTTTCAGTCCGTGTAGATTTTTCTTCTTCCACCTGTTTGTCTGCCATGTTTCTCAAAGGCAATTCTGAGTTACTCAAGGGAAGTAAGAATATTTTAGATGTGGCAAACATACTGCATTTGTAGTGCAAATGACTTATAGATGCATGTACCAAGCACCAGTCTTGTTTTTCTCCTGGGTGTCATTTTCGTCAGGGTTGTCCAGATTTTATGTAGTACAAAGCTCTGAGTAGCTCGTTTCAAATGCTGAACTGTGCAGGTGCCTAGGGAACAGGATACAATGAGGGGCCACTGGAAAACAACCCTTCCCAGCAGTATGAGAGTTTCCCTGACTCTGTGTTGTGTGTAGATCACGGCCTTTGGTGGTCAGTAAGGGATTTATCTCTGAGAAACATTTTATAATCTCTTTTTGAACCCATTTGTAGTTTTGGCCGGGACCATATCTTGCCACACAATTCAGAATTATAATTGTGCTTTACTTAAGAATATAATCCTTGTATTTATTTCAGACCTGTTAACTGTTATTTGCTGCATACACATTAGTTCTTGTACAATAAGTTACTGCAAAGTCACTAGGAAATCAGTTTCTACTTACAGTGTGTGGTATTACCAGTGCCTTGTCCATCTCTATTTTATAGTCTGTCCAGTCAAAGTTTCATGTCTTCCTGCATGGAGAACTCCATACCTTTACTTGTCTTTGTCCTTAGCCCTTTTTTTGTTCACCCAAGTCCTGTGGTTACTTAGCAGCTCAATAAACTGCTCAGTAAAAGTTCCATTGCTACATAGAAGTTATTGGCACCATGCAGTGATTTTAAGTTTGCTACCTTTAGATTACATTTGAAGTTAACTGGGGAAAGCATATTTATTCTTACGTATGCACCTTGAAGCAGTAAGTAGAGAGTTGATGAAAGGATAAAAAATAATACTAAAAGACCTGGAGCAACTGAAAAGAAAATCAGAAGACCTGCCTTATGAAGGAAGACTGAAGGAATAAGATCATTTCCCCCTGGAGGTGTCTCGTGGGAGACTTCATCACAGTGTTCCAGTACTTAAAGGGTGTCTACAATGAGATGGCATCTGTCTCTTCACATGGAGCTACGTGGAGGATCAAGGGACAGTGGATACAAACTGCGCCAGGGGAGATTTCACCATAAATTCACGCCATGATTGTTCTAGGCAGTCCAAAGTTGAATGGTTTCATGATGAGAGTGGACATAGCTGCTAGTGTAACAGATCTCCATCCTCCTGCTCTTGGAACTGGTAGGTAACCAGACCGGCTTGAAGATAAAGCAGTGAAGATTTATTTTCCCTTCCTTGAAACAGATCTGGAAGAACTCTTCGCAGGCTGAGCATGAGCTATGCTGGACCACTGTGTTTGGTGCCAGCAGATCTTTGAGGCTGGGTATTACAGACCTGGCTGTGCTCTAGATGGCTGGCAGCTCACACTGGGCAGGAGCTCTCTGCTGACTGTTTTTACTGGTAGTCTATGTGTGAGCACAGGACGTAGTTAAGGGTGTGAAGTGGCCATGCCGGGTGTTAGTTCTTCCAGTTTCACATTGATAGTGGGGCTGCCTTTGAGGGATGCCTCACACAGGAAAGTACTGGCAGAATTTGTTATTTTCTTTTTCCTCTTCTCATCTCAGTATCTGGAAATAAAGAGGAAAGCCAGCACATTGCAGCCAGCAGCCCACGCAGCGCCTTTTGAGAACCACCTGGCATGCAGGACTCACTAATTTAGCTGTGATAATTTTTGCTTTCACAGAAGGCAGAGGTGCTGGCAGGGACTCAAGGGGATCTGCGAGGAGCATAGTTGGGGCTGCCAGCCTCAGAACTTTGCCCAAGGCTGTCCTGGGTTGAGGCTGGCACGGCTCCTTGGGGTGACCTCACTGCACTGTTTGCTTAAGGCATGCTATGGGCCTGAGGCTATTTTGGTGGGAACAGAGAGCTGAGGGGAGTGAAATGTTAAGTATGGCCAGGAGGAATGGGATTTTTTTAAATTCAAGGCATCTGCAGAAATTATTCTTATGAAATCCCTCATTCTGTTCACTACATTCAGGTTAACGATGAGGAACGGAACGGAATGCAAAGCTTTTTCAGAAGCTGATATCCACCTGGTATAGAAATATATAATGATATTTTAAGTCAAGGAAGTCCTGTACTTCCTCAGCAGCTGTTGCTGGTGATGGGCCATTTTGCATATATACATTGATACCTGTCCTTATCTTTCGGCACGAGAGGCACAACGGCACTGTTATTATGCTGAACTTTAAAAAGTCAAATTTTGGTGGGGTTCCTTACATGAGGTTTGAAGCTTGTGGTTTGCAGTAGGCACTGTCAGATGCTACAAGGATGATGATTTGGGATTTCATTAGCTCTATGGAATTTAAAAGTTGGCAGCTTTTTAGCTATTTGTTCACTGGTTGGTTGGTATACTTTAATGGACCTGAATTATGTGGTAAATGCCTTTTGGGTCACTGTGATGCAAGGTGCGTGAACCTCATATGCAGTTAGGTACGGCGTAATTAATTTTCAGTCCTGTTGTGTGATAGATTCCGTACCTTCAATTAGGGTGTAGAAGAAGTGAGATTACATCTGAGAATAGATGGAATTAGAGTGCCTGAGGCTGGGAAGCCACAGCGGTAACCTGCCAGAGAGCTGAGGGCTGGCAAAATGAAGCAGGGCAGGAGACAGAAGAGGCAAACCCCAAGAAGGCAGTCGGCTTGCCTTTCTGCTATGGGTGATTTTTTAAACATGATAAAATCTCCAGTTTGCAGTGACAGTCCAGCAACTTACACATAAAACTGAGTAAAACGTTTTGGTCCACTCTTCCGTATACTAGAAACCACAAGTGAACATAAAACAGGGCATCCGATGGACTGCCTCTGCATTTTCATTTGCATCATTTATGTTGATGCAAACTGAATAATAGGACAAAGAGAAAAGCAAAGTAAGTTGGTTCAGTTCTTGATTCAAATGAAGCACTTCTCTCAGCACAGAATGGAAAATCCATTTTATTTTATTTTATTTGCACAGGCTGGAAGAACACTGAGAATAAACAAGTAAAGCTTTATTTCTCAGTCTTGGAAATTTTTGCCCAGTGTATTCCAGTTTTTCGGGGAAGGCTGGGAAATATGTATAAGTGCACACAGATACATACACACATTCAAACACCTACTTCTGAGGTCAGCCTAACACCAGCCTCGCAGTTTAGTGTCTTTAAGGGAAGGACTCAGGATCTCATTCTTTCTGCCTGTCTTCCAACTTCTCTCTCATGGTTAAAATAGCATTTCTCAAATCGTCGTCACGTCAAAACGGAGACGTTCTGTTGCTCAGGCATAGTACTGTCACCATGAAATGCTCTCATGTAAATCTAGGTCTAAGTAAATGTATATGAATTCCTGGAAACACTATACAGTAAAAGTGAAGTGCTTGCCAGTGCCATAAGAATCCTTCAGAGCTGTGCAAACCAAGGTGGGACCATCAGATAGGCTCTCAGGGCACAGCTGTCTGCACAGTGCACTATTAGAGAAAAGAATGGTTACCCAATAGCTAACCACACAGACTGAGATGTGGTAGTTTGCTGTGCAGACAGGTACTTTATAAGCTTTTTTTTTTCCCTCAACAATCTGGCTCACTGTCAAAATAACTCCCCGCTTTTTGTAATAGGAGCTGGAACAGGTGTAGGCCAAGTCTGTGACAGTCTCTCTGGGGATTTCTGCTAGGAAAGGTTTTGCTTCCCAAAGATTAACAGTTACACTGGTGCAACTTTGGAGATTCTTGTAATTCCTTATGGCACTCAAGCGCTGCTCAAGGAGCCGGGTGACCTCAGATGTGGCCCTGATTCTGGAACACAACTGCCTGTGCTGCAGAGAGCCAGTTTTAAATATTTCATGTAGGCAAGCGGCTGCTGAAAAGTGTGCTGCTATTTTCCATATCCCAGAATGAAAGAGAAGTTGGTTTTCTGTCCTCGTTTCTGTTTTCCTTTCCATGGCTGTGGATTTGTGTTTTGTCCACAGGCCAAGTCTGTGTGGTTCTTGGCACGCTGCTCGTGCTCTGTTTCTGCTGAGTTTTTATCAGAGCATCTCTGTCTGGGTTATACATGAAATAATTGAGAAAGCTCGGTAAGGAGGAACCTGTACAACAGCCTTGCAGCCGTTCATTGACACGGAGCACGCATGCGTGCGAGCGATCAGTGATAGACGAGATGCAGATGCAGCGTGTTTTATTTGGATGCTGTATTGCTTTTTGCTCTGTGGTGACATTAATAAATCGATGCAGGCAAGCATTTGAGGTTTCATTACTGCCTGAAACGCCTTTTTACTTTTGGGCTCACCCCAATTCATTTACGTGATGCTCAAATTAGAAAGAGACTGAACTATATGTGGCTGCTGAGAATTGTTGGATTATTCGATCACTGTGCTCAAGGAATATGAAATACTCAAGAAATATAGAAAGAAAAATCCCTAGATAGCCTAGGTTACACATTCAGGGATGGATGCTGTCCAAATTTAGGAGGGAAACAGGTGGCCCCGGGGCTGTGAGTACATGGTGTTGTAGCTGGTGCTGCTTGGAGCGATTAACGCTCCCCTGGCCCCTCCGGCAAACTGTCAGCAGGATGTAATTGGGATGGCAGAGTGCTCCACAAGGCTTTCCAAGCAGAGATCCCCGCACCTTGCAGGGGGTCAATGCGGGTACAGCAGGATGAGGGTAGCCTAGGAGCTAAGAAAAATCTCTGCAGGCTGTCCTGCCATCCTCATCAGCTGCCAGCTCTGGGAAGCAGAAAGCAAATCGCCTGCGGCTGAGTCTGGTGTCTTCAGTGCTGCTTCTCGCCACAAAATTAACTTATTTTATCTGAATGACCTCAGGGAGGGAATAGCCGCATCTTCCATGTGAAGGCTGCATCACCTTAAGCTGAATATCTAAATTATTTAAATTGTCAGGTCTCCACTGGCATCAAGCATAGGATCAGCCTGGTTTCTTCTAGTGAAGGTTACAGCCAATAGCCTGGACCAATAGTGGCCTTCTTGGGATTAAAGCTCTCTGCACTTTAAACTTTGGCCATCCTCCTCCCAGGAAACTTTTGTTTTGTTTTAACCACAGCTCCTGTGTGTTAATAAACAGCCTTATTTTGTGAATAGCTTTACGCAGCAAAGAATACTCCGGATGGTGAACATTCATCGTCTGCTGTCTGCTACATCATACACAAGGAGGAAAATCAATCTACAGGAAACTATTAAAGCAAAATAAAATGGAAATGTATCATTTTTTACAATGAAATTGCTGGTTTTCTCCAAGCTTTAAGCGAATGTAAATGTAACTTATCAGAGTGTCTCAGGCAAAAACCATCTGTGCAGGTTTATCCAGCTGTCTCTGAACTAGTTGTGTCAGCAGCAACAAGGAGCATCCCATAGCTCTGCAGTGGCTGCTGGGATGGTGGCAACACACTGTATGCTTTACTTTTGCTGCCAATACGACTTTACATAGAATCATAGAAGCATGGAGTGGCCTGGGTTGAAAAGGACCACCATGACCATCTGGTTTCAACCCCCTGCTATGTGCAGGGTCACCAACTACCAGACAGGCTGCCCAGAGCCACATCCAGCCTGGCCTTGAATGCCTCCAGGGATGGGGCATCCGCAACCTCCTCAGGCAGCCTGTTCCAGTGCATGTTTATTGTCAGTGGATGACTAAGCAAAAGAGTTAGTGCTTTGTCAGGTGAGTTACGGAGTCTCTTTTATTTGCACTACTGTAGTTAATACAGCAGAAGTACTCATCTCCAAAAGTTGAAAGGAGGAAACAGAAGAAAACACTGTCTCCATATGATGACTAATTAAAAGAGAATGGAGCTGAGGGGTTCCGTACAATGTAAACCATTATCTTGTTGCTTTTCCTACACCTCAAACCTTTTTCCCCAAATGAAGCTGACAAGTATTTCTGCTCTGTAAATATTTGGTTCACAACTCCGTGATGGTTTTGTTCATTGAGAAGTACAGAAGGTTCTTGTTATGGCCACTGATTTTCCAGGAATTTTTTTGTAATTTACAGCCACCCAGATGCACAGAAGGAAGAAACAGATTTCATCTTGCTTTTTCATTTGCGATGAAGTTATGGTTTTGTTTAAAAATAAGTAAGTGCACCCAGGGAACAGATCCTTAGGGAAACCATCGGAAACTGCTGTATGCTGAATGCAGTCGAATACGTACAACCAAACATGTTATCCTTGGCCAAGTTTGAAATGCTCCAGTGGGATGTGCACGTGAATATCTCCAGAGATAATAACAGTAATGAAATTAAAGTCATATGGAAAATTGGCCGGTGTAATTATTCGTTCAGACTTGTTAAATCTGTCCCAAGTCATTCTAGCAGGCGCCATAGAAAGCAAAAGATACTGTTGTTTTGGGAGTCACAGACTAAGTGGTGTTTGTTTGACTGTAAATAACGTAAATGAAAGTTGGATCCAGCATCTTCTAACAGATCTGAAGTGAGAAGACTCATATTTATCGTTGTCATTATTAATAAACTTGACCCAGACAGACAAAGATCATTAAACACATTTGTGATGTCACTTCTGGGCTGCAGGTGCTTGGAAGCCAAGGTCAGAGGCCAGCCAGACAGCTGATTACTTCATCTGCCCTGCTTCTGTACAGCGTGGGGTACTGGAGCAGCACTAATGTCTGTGCTAAGATTAGCAGCAAAGCCATTTTTAATCTTAACTTCCAGTTGGACACGTCTGACCTATAAAGGGTAGGTGATGAGAAGTGATGTTAGATTTAGTGGCTTCCCTCTGCAGGAGTGGAGATTGTCAATTTTCTGGCATTTTGGAACTATTTCTTCTCTACTGGCAGTGATGACTGAAGGCAGCAGCTACAGTCTACGAAAACGCAAACTGACCAGCAAACACTTGTCAGCAGCCGCCAATTCCCCGACTGAGGAGTGAGCGCATGGGCAAGGGCACGGCTGCCCCTGCTCATGAAGATCAATTCAATCAGCGTCTTTAAATTCTCCTGTCAAATGTGATTTTATAATATGGTTTCATGCCTTGGAGAAAAACCTTGAAAAAATAGGTTTTTTCCACTTTTCTTTTGTACCGCTGCTGCTTGACATAAAACAACGTTTGAAGCTAGTGAGACCTTTCAGTGAACAGTCTCCTGTGTGGCCCTAAGTCCTGAGCTCTTCCTGGCTCCTGTATCATGTGGAAGTGCGGACGGTGTATTTTGGCATAGCTGGTTAACAGAAGTCCTGTCTGTTCAAAGGAATGAGCAATTACATACATTTTTTGGTGTGTGTTCCTGTTACAAAACATTGCAATACAATCTCATTATCTTAATTCTTTTCCAAAAAAATGTCGATGTGGGACGCATGATAGAATTTCATAATGTTAATTATTAAATGGCATAAATTGAGAATATGGAAATGTTTCTTATGTGCTGTTAGAACTTATCTCAATAGTTCATCAGCAGTGTGTCTACTTTGTAGCTCGTTCTTGCAGCAGTCTTGACCTTGGAGCATTCTGATTTTGGGGCAGCTTCAAGAATCACAACTCAAGTCTTTCTGTATGGAGTTGTGTGTGCAGGTTAACCTTCCATATGTGCTTGCAAGACTGCAAGTGTCAGGAAGTGTTCTCTTCAGCAAGTCTCTTTAATTATCGGTGGCTCACATAGTGATGTCTACTTAAACGTCACCTTATTTTAAATACCTATTTCATGTTTAGCATTGACATGGCTAATAACCGATAGTGGTTCTCATGTGAATTCACTGACTGCAGGCAATCTCGTTTTGGGTAAGAAATTTCAGAGCATGCCATGTTGGAAAGGTCAAACTCATTTGCAGGGAGTTGTGTGTAACTGTGCAAGGCAGAAGCGAGCTTCATTACTTGTAATTAATCCTCAAGGTTCCTGGATGCCAGTTTACACAGGCAACCATGAAGGTAGTTCATGGAAGATAATTAATATTTGTTATTGGTGACTTTGAAAGGACTCTGGATTGCCATGTTTATAATCCTGCCTGTAAGGGAATTCCCTACCTGATTAAATGGTCAGTACTGTGACCGTTGTCTGTGTCTTAAGCAGTTGTTTTATTATAATTGCTGCTCTTTTACAACAGAAAGGCATAGGGTGGCATGGCGCCTGCGTACTGATATTCTGACATGTTGGCAACTTGTCACAGTTTCAAAGAAAAAGTCCTTCAGGCAAAGGTTAATGCAGTTATCGGGCAGGTTAATGCGCTGTCATTCCCTGATGGCTTTTCATTGATACGTTGGTTTTTTTTCCCCCTCTGTCGTTTTTTATCTCAGAATTATTAGTCTGCTCAAAGAGATTGAATGAAATCTAAAAATACATGCGTTTTATTAACAGCACTGATATCTCCTGGAAGATATAGGCCAAATTCTCCACAGTCATTGTCCTAAATGTGGAACGGCTAATTGTAGCTGAAAGCAGAAGATATTCTCAATTCTCTTGAGTTTTACCTTGGGTTCAGATTAGCTTTTGGCTCCTGATTTGCATGTGGGTCTCAGCGTGCAATCTTTGCATTCTTCGTCTGTATTATTCTCTTGGGCTAGAGTGAAAGCGAGTTAAATGAGAGTGATTTCCTTGCTTTTTAGATCAGATGTCAAACTGAAGATATAACCTTATTCTGTGTTTCAGTGTTAATGTGATACGTTCTTTTTCAGTTTCTTCAAGCACAACAGCTTAAAACTATTTGCAAAAACTACCTTTTGCGCAATTCTAGGCACTTCAAACTAAGAGACTGTTTAGTACCTTGCAAAAGATTGGACCCTCCACAGTCCTTTCCACTGTCTCCTCAAGGAGAAACAAATAAACCAAAGGCTTCTTTGCATGCTAGAGACATGAGGAAATGTATCTGGATCCATGTAAATAGTCACTAGTTTGTAGCCAGTTCCTAAGATGCAGATTTTTCTAGGTTTGAATCACAGCATTTTCTCATTAGAGCAACTCTAAATGAGTTGGAAAAAAGGGAAGAAGGAGTTAATGAGTCTGGGGAGAAGACATCTCTTCGTGAAAGCCTTTGTGAATATGAAGTAGCTTACTTGATATAACACCATTGTTTTATATATTATTGTTTTGTGAACTAGGGTTAAAGTTAGAAGCTGTGAATTAGAAATCAAACTGCACAGATTTTAATGCAGTCTTTCTGACGAGTGTTCAGTGATCCAGTGAAAAAATGTGATCTTTCTTCTACTTTGTTAGTTTGGCCATCATAAGCAACATTATTAATTATAAACCCTAAAGTAAGAGCTTTCCAACTTTGGTGACCTAGCACTCACATTGTCTGAAGTGCTGTATTTGCCACCTCCATGGTAGTAATTAGCATGTTTATAATGAGCCTCCACTCTGGTACTGTAACCCTCATCAGTTTACACACCTGACAGCAGCTTGAGTATTTCAATGGCAAACACAAAGTCAGAGATCTGCATATTCTCTGCTGTATTGAAATCAGTTAAAAAAATTCACCCCTGTCTAACTCATCCCTTTAGGGACTTCTGCTCTTCTTCACTTACGGCTGAAATTTACAAACATCACAGAGTTTTTATGCAGAGGTTTTGAAAAGCAAGTTTTGAGCAGCTGGAAAAAGAAAAGGATAGATGTGGACGTATGTATTCCTAAAGGCTACTGAATGGTCGCCAGTACCATTACTGGAAGGATTTAGTCTTAAACATGAAGTTAACTTTCAAGATCGTACTTCAGACATAGGTGGCTGAGGGCATAGAGTTATAATGTCTGTGGATTGGCCATGCCTGCCAGCTTGCTAAAGTGTCTCCTTTGCCAGTGTCAGTGTACATTGATAACCTAAAAGCTGACAATCCAGAACATGGTGTTGGGTTTCAAGGGAGGTGGTTGGAGAAGGCGTGTGGTAAAAGTGACTGGAAGACCAAAGAAAGAGAAGAAAAAATAACACTTTACATGCAATGTGCTGACATAATTCTATCCAGTGTGGAATTTGCTGCCTTTTCCTGTTTGCCAACATTGAAATTGCCATGCATGTTTCAGTCGGCAGTGTAATTATTGGGGTGATAACATGCCTGTTTTGATGGCCCTTCTTACAGACTTGGTTATATCACAATTAATTCAGCATTGCCCAAGTGACGCAGTGTGGGCTGAACAGATGGAACTGGGGTGATGAATCTCAGCATGTTTTGGATGGTGGCTGAAATAACTGGGTTTCCCTCCTGGCTCTCTCACCAAGTGTCAGCCTTGCTTCTGAATGGCTTTGCAGCAGTAGAAGGGGCAGATAAACTTTTATTCTTAAGGATTTCATTTTATTTTTTTAACTTTTTTTAACGTTTGAGATAAAGTTCTCTGAATAAAGTCCTGTCACTTTCCAAACTCTTTTTAGAAGTCTCTGAATTTGTAATATAAAGAAAAGATGTGATTTCTTCTAATAATAACTTCTATATATACTTAATACTAGGTTATTATTCATGCTTTTATGTTCTTCTGCTGTGTGAATTACACTTTACTATGTGTCACTTTCTATACAGAATTCTACTTTTTCTTACTTTATTTTCCTCAGTAATGCATAATACTTCTAGAGTTTTATAGTTCCCTGGGGACTTTGTGAGTATTTAAAAGATGAGCTTGCTGTCAGCCTCTATACCTCTGCCTTTTTATGTGAAGAAGCTATTGGCATCTTAATGCGCAACCTCAGGTATAGGAACACATTCATACAACTTTCATAGGAAGCTATTGCAAGTGCATACAGGTTATGCAACATCAGTATCATTTTCTCTAGGAAGCTAATAAGTGAACGGCATCACTTGGAAAGCGCAGACTTTTGGAGAGTTTCTCAGGGAACAATTATAATGCAGAGTTCTTAGAATTTGGTTGTTACTCTCGTTCCTGGGAAAGAGGTGAGCGATGCAGTGCATGATGGTGTTGCACCTCAAGCACACAGCATGTCTTGCTCTGGATCTTATCATATGCAGGATCCTCTCCCAAGCTCCCATTGGCTTCAACTTGGTGCCAGCACCTAGCGCTCGTTCATAAACTCCCTGGGTACATGTGACTCAAGCTGCACCCAGGTGGCAGCAAGGGACTGTATCTGGAGATGGAGTAATCCCACCCTGCACTGATCCAGAGGTGGGTTTCCCAGGTTGCTGGTGGGGCAGGGAGCTGGAATGAGCATGTAGAGTGACCTGGTGGGAGGGGCTGGAGAGGATGAGGGCATCATGAGAAAGATGCCTGCTGGCCACCTGGTGTAGTCTAAATGCTTCAAGCAGACACTAACTGTTCACAAGTCCTCCTGTAGAAGGTCTCCTTGGGCTTTTGTGTGTGTGCATATCTTGAAGCCAGACAAGCTCATGGAAACTCTCTAACTTATTATTTCCTTGGGCAGCGCATTAATGCAAAATGCATGCATGGAAGCATCCAGACCTGCCTGATGCTTGGTGGTTCAGCAAGCATGAAGCCATTAACACAGCCTGTGTTTGTTTTGACTCGCAGCACGAATGAAAACTGTTGTGGTGACCATAACTTTAACAGATGTAAAGAGGTTATTGACTTGGAAGTGCTCATGATTTTGGATGTTTGCCATGCCCTGGGCAAGCATAGCTGGTCCCTCAGAAAGGCTGTGATCACAAGCAGCAAAAGTTTCACCCTTTTCACCCGCATCCAGTTGCTCTCCTGGCCTGGCAGCTCTTTGTGATGATCTGTTTCAGATGTATTCTGCTTTTTTTTCATAGGTGAGTTTGAAGCTGACCTTTTGCTGTGTACCTGTTTTTTTTTTTTTATGTACTCAGAAATAATGTCACCACAATAAAATGTCTTCATGAAGTTCTTTGTTGGAGCTTGATCTAGGGTCAGTCATATCCATCCTGGGAATTTTGAGGCATGTCATCCAGATTGCTTTGCAAAGGTCTGTAGAGTGAAAAGTACTTAGTGAATGTTTTCCTCATTAAAGAGAAAAAAATAAAAAATAAAAATTGGCTTGTCATAGCTCTGTGACTTGGCCCGCAAACTCTACATTTATTTGGCTGTGTTGGTCTTGGCCGTGGTGCACGCCTTCTGCTAATCTTGGAGAGTTAATGAGTTAAGTGCAGTCACTTCACAGAGCAGTTGGCGGGGCCTCTCAGCCACGGGCAGTGAGGCAGCCATGCTCAGGCCTCATCTGCCCTGCGGCCTCACATCAGGGCCTTGTTAGGCAGTGCTTGCTGTTGCTCGAGAAATCCATCTCTGACTGTGATGGTTCAGCCAGTGCTGAGCCCTGAAGAAGTTTGTGTGCCCATATAAGGGGAAGGGGTTTTTATTATTATTATTATTTTAAAGCAAGTTGTTTTCATTTCTAACTAATGCTCCGCCACAGTAGTGCAGTATCTCGTTTTTGTTTGAAAGTAAAAAGTGAACGAGGGAAGGGTCTTGGGATGTTAAATGATGCTTATTAATGTTGAATTCTGCCTTTTAGTATGAATTTAGACTTGCCTTTGGATACTTCTGTGCCTTTTCCCAGTAGGTTAAAGTATACTTTATCTCTGGAAACCTCCTTTTTCTTTAACTACATGAATGCTGCTAATGAGTCACCTCTGAGCTGTCTCTTGGGCAAATAAGAAAGTCTTTTGGTATTGTTTTATTTCCTCAATCTCAGATAATTTCTGTAGCATTTTCCTTAGCTGGCTCCAGTCTGTCAATCCTGTCCCCAAAGGACAGGTCCTCCAGTAATGACTTCACCTCAGCTAAGCACACAGCTTTCCTGCTCCCCTCTCATGCTTGGCACAGCCACAGAGGTATTTGTTCCCCCTGCACTCCAATTTTTGCTCCTCTCCAACTGTTCCCAAACACTGATTTGTGTTTTCTTTCAGATCACTGATAAGGATATGGAGCAGTACTGTGTCAGAAACCAGATCCCAGTAGACTCCATTAACAATGCTGCTGTTGGATAATGAATCCCACTCCCACTCTGATTGAGGGGTTTTATACATGTGTCTGAATGCGCTGCCAGCACTTTTAAAATCGATTTACCATTGGGTCCATTGATTCTGTGGAAGTGCTTTTAAGAAGTCACGATTTCTCACTGCATGGGAATCTCCATGCCTTGGTGAAGTTCATCGTGGGACAGTAGGTGTCTTCCATTGGTTAACTGACAGAAAATAGTAGCAGCTTTTCTGAATGAGAAATGTTTCCTGTAAAACCACGTGGATTAGTATTAATTATGCCATCAGCTTCTACTTAAAGGCATAACATAAACCACTAGATTTGGAAATGAAGGAACAAATTTATTTAATTGTTTATTTATTTATATGGAATAATACTTCAGAGGGCTCCAGACTGCAGTTTATAATGCTCAGGATTTATTTGCTTCCTTCCAACTTTTATCCATAAATCCGGGAGTGTGAGGAATGATGATCTGCAGTTTACTGGCAGAGCCATTCCTGAGTGTCTGCCTTTTCTTTATTCCTATATTCGTGTCCTCAAAAAAAACCCGACATGACGTATGACGGGTTTTTAAAATCTGTTTGTGTGTGGTTCTTTTTCCTCTGAGTTCTCTCTTCTATCTTCTCACTGCTAGAGAGCCTGACAGACTGTTTTAGCATTACTGATTGCAGTAACATACCAACCAAAATTCATCTGTGAAGCATAACCATAGTGCTGATTTCCAGAGCTTTAAAAAAGGCGTTCCATCTGGAGCATCTAAAGCTATAGTGTGCTTTGTTTTAGGGTGTGAAAACTGAAACACTCCAGTCTCAGAACCCAAAAGTAGAATTGGTTTGGATGTATAACGTACTCAACAGTTGTTTTCCAGCACTTTTCTTTTTCCAGTTAGCGTTATAATTCATAAATAATCGAGGATGCCATTCCATGCTTTAATGTTTTCTATTTTGTTACCTTTCCTTACCCTGTTAAACCATCTTGAATGAAAAGAAAATTTATGGTGATGATGATAAGCAGCTCTGACTTTGACAATGCTCCAGATTTTCTTATTGTTTGAGACATTTCCTATTTCCATTGTTTTGTCTAATTACATGGTTTGCAATGACATTCTATGTTTAACAGACTAATAAAGTGAATATCTCTAGCACTTTTCCATCCGTGGATGTGAAAGTGCTTTCCTGACATCCTTTGCAGATGGAGAATGCACTGTTATCCTGATTCTGGCCAAGGTGAAAATTAGTTACTGACAGCACAGGCACGTGACTTACTCAACAGCAGGGGAAAGTGCTTCATTACCTTTGTTTTTCCATTAATGTCCAAGTCTGTGACTTAGCCAATGCACTATAGAAAGTCTCTGATTCATGTGTTGAAGAAATGATGCCAATGCCAAAGCAACTTAGCTAGCAGGTTGGGGGTTTCCAAAGGCTTTAGTTTCATTTGAAGACTGTCCTACATGCTGCAGGTCTTGCTAGGACTTTTGTGCACCACAAAGTTGAAAAATCCAGCTGGTTAGATCTTTGTGGCCCCTCCTTGCTCATGGCTGCTGCCTCGCCATTCTTACATCAAGCAGTCCATAGGTGTGTCTACAAACATCTGCCTGAGATTAGATGAAAAGGTTGAAGGGCTTTTGGGTAAAAAGGGGACTTCAGTATCATTAGACACCTTGAATCACTGTCATGTCAGCTAATAATGTTTTTGGGCAGGATGAATACTTAGACAATTGAAATTTCTGTGGCTTTACCAAGTCCACTTGCCGTGCAATCCAACTTGAAGGAGTAAATTGTCAAGCCAAAATGAATATAGGACATTGCTGTAGAGCATAATGGTGCTTCAGGTGTAGTGTGGTGTGCTTCTATGAGTTGAGCTGACAGTAACACATGGTGAAAGTACAGTTTTGTGTTTACAGTCTTCCAGGTTTATATGAAGTCTGAAAAAACAGATAATCTGGCAAACAAAGCTGAGGATGCATTCAGCTGCCTCATGGCCCAGAGTCTGTGTGGGCTTTCAGCAAAGCTGCAATGCTGTGAAGGGTGGCCAGTGACATTTAGCAGAGGCGACTGACAGTTCATTCAGGTGATGGCAAAGATCTTGCATAACTATTAAAGAATGGCACATTTGTTGTTAAGCACTTCCCCAGCCTGCAGTGAGTGCTGTGATTTACTCTGTTGGGAGCAGGGAATTGAGGCAGGGAGTCTGATCGCCATTCAGTGCTTTATGACTGGGATGAAGCCTGGCTTTCTGGAAGGTCTGCAAGTTAAAAAATGACCTTAAAGCCCAATTTGGGGTGAACATAAAAAGAGCAATGAGCAAGTTTCCTTCTGAGTTTCTGGACTGAGCCATGAGGTTGCTGGAAACTGGGAAGATGTATGTAAGCAATAAGTGGTTTATGCAAGTTAGTGGCAACAAGGCACCGACGTTTCCTACAGCCAAAGCTGCTGAGCCTCTGGCTGTCTCTGTGCAAAATTTTTATATCTCTAATTTCTTAATGTGAGCCAAAAGCACAGGGAAGAGACCTATGACATGTGAAATGCAGATCCAACATGAGCAGCAGCAACAATCATTCCACCCATACGGAGATTTTTGCTGGCTCTTCAACTTTCCTCACCAACTTCTATGGTTTGGTTTTGCTGGATGGATGACTGCATGCCTTGTTGCAAGCCTGTGTCTCCTTCAGAAGCATCTTCCCTGTGGATGCTTGCTGCAAGTGTCTCGGGGTACATAAGAGTTACTCTCAGTTTTGAATATGGTGGTAATGCAGGAAGACAGCAAATGTGGTGATACTGGCATCCATGCAAGTTGTTTTCTGAAATACAGAGAATGTAGATTTGTGTCAACAGAATATCCATCTAAGCAGACCTCTTTTTTAAAAGCACTGAGAGGAAAAATGCAATTTTCATTCAATATCAAGTATGTAGTTCATACAGGCAGAATGTCAAGGTATTTCATATTGGACAGTATTGATGGAGGTGAGCACAAGGAAGAAATGACTCGCAGTATCATCTACATGGTTGTTCGTCTTAGTAGGCCTTCTGAAAAGATCATTTTCCGCGGTATATATTTGCTGTGACTTTGCATGGTGTTTCCTTAAGTGATTTCAGCATTTTTCATGCAGTCTGCAAATTTGGCCATCCTGATAAAAGCAGCCTTGATGAAGAAAGGGGCAGATGTTACTCACTGATGGAGGAATGACTGTCCTTTTCCTCTGCCCTTCAATAGAAGAAGAGTATAATGTTCCACTTGGAAGCGTTTTAAATGCAAAGTTTCTTTTGAGAGGTGGGAACTTTCAAACTGATATATTCTCAACTCTGGATATGAATGGATGGTTAGTGCTGCATTTTATTTTTTTAGTGTCTGGTGTAGAAGAGTCATTGAGGGGAGGGAAGGTCGGTGATTTGAGAGGAATGTCATGACCTCTGTTCCATACTTCATTGAAAAAAATACGAGTACTCCCTAAACTGCCAAAAGCACCTGTGGAAAAGTGGTGGCAGTGGTAGCTAAGCTGTCATTCATGAAAACTGAGGAAATGCAGAGGGATGGCTGTTTACTTTAAACATCTTGGGGAAAGAGAGGATTTCCATGACAACACAGAGTTCAATGCTAGCAGTATATGATAACAACAAAAAAAAGTCTGTTTAAAGAGATACTGCTGAGTCTCCCAACAGCTCCTCTGTCATCTAAACGTTTTGGTTTAGGATGTTTAGCAGGACATGTATGGAAAGAGTTGGGAAGAAATGTTTGAATTGGTAGGAATGTACTGATAATTCATCGGATTGAGAATTTTTGTCACTGATTTGCAATCTGATTGTGCCTGTTTGAAAATTTAGCCCTCTTGGAATGGGTCCAGAGGAGGGCCACTAAGATGATCAGAGCGCTGGAGCACCTCTCCTATGAGGAAAGGTTGAGGGAATTGGGCTTGTTTAGCTTTGAGAAGAGACCTCATTGCGGCCTTCTATTTGGAGGAAGCATATAAACAGGAGGGGCAACAGCTATTCATGAGGTTGGACAGTGATAAGGCAAGGGGGAATGGTTTTAAACTGAGGCAGGGGAGGTTTAGGTTAGATATTAGGAGGGAGTTTTTCACAGAAAGGGTGGTGACACACTGGAACAGGTTGCCCAAGGAGGCTGTGGATGCCCCATCCCTGGAGGCATTCAAGGCCAGGCTGGATGTGGCTCTGGGCAGCATGGTCTGCTGGTTGGCGACCCTGCACATAGAAGGGGGTTGAAACCAGATGATCATTGTGGTCCTTTTCAAGCCAGGCCGTTCTATGATTCTATGAAATGCCTGCTTCACAGAGATGTTGTGACATTTGTGTCCCACTGCTCTCAGGTTGTAGACACACTGCAAAATGAGGACCATTTTAAAAAGTTAGCAGTTTCCAGCCGTGTTTGCATGGTTGATTGGAAGATCCTACAGTGACATGTCCTGGGAAATAATGCCAAAGTACCCGGGAATCGATGCAGTGTGAAGTGGTGCACATTGTTCATCCTGCCTTATCTCAGCCACCCACTGCGTGGGACCAGCTCCTTTATAGGAGGGGTGATGATACATCTCACCTGTGCAGTTCAGTTTCATAATCCTCTGGCAGTGTTAATTAACAGGATGGGAAGCCACGAGTGTTTACATGTTTTGGAAGGTTGGTAAGAGTGAGCCAAGGCATGGATAGTACTCATCAAGTACGGTGTTGCTGTGCCAGTGTTTGTGCATGCTATTATTTTGAGCTCCCAGAGTGAAGGAGTTTGGGGGGAAAATCTAATTTAGGCCACGACAAACATCTCTCATTCCCATATTAATTACAGGAGATGTAGTGAAGACTGGAGAGTTCAGACTGCAAAATGATCTAACGTGTGTGGGCAGACTTGCTATACAGGCAGGATACCTCACTTCTTGCAGGCTGTCCTCAATTCTCTCTCTCCAAGCCATTTTCCTGCAGTTGCACTCTCAGTTTTACCCGTTTCACCTTCACATTGGTGCTAACAACATGCACAGTGTCAATCTGAGTCAAATACAGGGGTGAGCTGCTCATCTGTAACACACCTAACCATCATCGGACCGTTTCCATGGTTGGACAGCTGAATAGTAAAGATGTTGTCAAGATTTTGTTTACCATTTGTTTTATTTGCCTCCTTCTCAAGCAGAGACTCACTGGAGGGTGAAGGGTGACTGCTTTTCCTTCCCCATGCTTGGCATATGCAGAGCCATGCAGCCGCTCTCCTTCCCTGCCCACCAGGTGTCCGCTGCATCTGACCCCCGCCACACTCTCCTCCTCCTTTTCTTCTCCTCGTTCCTATTTGCCACTTCATTTTAATAGCCTGGTGTAACTAGCCAAGACCAGCAACGTGACTGTAATACAAAGACAAATTATAAGCAGTGCTTTCAGCTTTCTGCTCGTGAAGTTTGCCAGGTCTCGCTGAGATAGATAAGGCCGTATTAACTAGCTTTAATGACATTTCCCACATACTCCTTGGCAAGAAAGAGAGATGCCCAGGGAGAAGCAGAAATTTCTTCCATAGTGATTCTTTTTCCCTTTATGCTCTAACTTAAAAAGAGTTTCAAAAGTAACAAGATCATCTGCAATTCTTTATTTATTTCCCCAAAGAAATGTAATGTCTTCAAATACCATTTGAAGCGTGATATATGGATGTACAGATATGGTGATGTGTAGTTTCTCCTTTAAAAAGGAATGACAATGAAAATAAGATACTGAGGGTTTTTTAATTTGCGTCTTCAGTGGACTTTAATTATTTTATGTTACTTTTATTGGTAAATTTCTTAGCAGCTTTGTCTGTACGTACATTGCTTGCTTTGTAGACTTTGATATAAAATCCCAGTCTGAAATTGATAGGGCATTTACTCATTCTCTCGTTCTCTGACTGAGAGCAAGCAATTGGAAAAAAGAAGTGGTTTAAGTCAACCCAAAGAAATTCTTTCTTGCTCAAAAATGAAAAAGAAAGAAAGGAAGGAAGGAAGAAAAAAAACACATCTCTTGTTCCAGTGTTTCCTCTTTCTCTGTGTCACATTTCATTTTCAAGCTCTGCAATAAAAGCAAATGAGATAAAAGCCCAGGTTAGAAAACCAGAGAGGAAGGGTGAACCCATTGCCTTTTTACACAGTCGCAGATAATTATACCACTAACCCAAGATGCAAGAGGCTCAATTCCCTTTACTGCCTGGAGGCACTTGAGCCTATTTCCAGGAACGCTTCCTATAAATGTGAAGGGGAGCAGCTGATCCCAGAATACTCTTTTTCTTTGCCGATGCTGTTCCCACTTTGCGCAGCCTACTTAAATATTCATTAAGTGAGGAACAAGTGAGTTCCCTGTGATGGAGCTGGGTGTAGAGCAGTGCCCGGGGAGCCATGGTCCAGAGCTCATCAGCCTGCTGCTAAATAGGCACTATGATTGCACGGGGATTGCAGCACACCTCAACCCCAGGTTGTCCCACTTAGGAGACCACAACTAATGAACCTCCCAGTGCCCGCAGGCTTCTTGTCTGCCTCCAAGCTGGCTTGGGACCCATTAATACCCAGCCACATTATGACTATGCAGGGATGCAGGAAGAGCGATGGCTTTTCCTGGCTATGCGGCCTGCAGCCGGAGGTAGCAGGTCCCAGTTCAGATACTGGACATCAGATCAGGGAGACCCAGCTCTTGTACTAAAAGTGCCTTTCCCTCTCTTCCCTTTCCTGTCCTTTAGGAAACTATTCCTGTGCTTTCCTCATTTTTTGTCTTTAAATACAGCGGCACATCAAAGCATTCTGAAAACAATGCTATGAAAAACCTCTTTTTTGGGTCATTTTCCTTTAAGGCACCTTGAAACTTCATTTCCTGGTAAATTACTACATGTGTCCTAACTCTTAATTAACCGGTTAGCACTGCAACAGTGATCAAGGGCTTTGAAACATGCTGGGTAGGAGACATCTCCCCCAGCTTTATCAGCCCATTATATCATTCAAGTATAACCTTATCTTTGTTCTTGTCTTAATAACTGCTTATCTGCTTTCCCCGTAAGTACCTCACCCCCTCCATCCATGCAGTTTCTTTTACTTGGGAAGATACCATCTTGCTACCTCTTAGGTTTGTTATAGGCATGAGCACATTATTACTACTTGCTACTCTCGTTGGGCAGGGGGTCACTTATGGCTGTCGGGACCACATCCCCATATTTGCACCCTATGTACATGTCCCTTGTTTATGCCCCAATCCCAGTTTCTCTCCATTCATCTCCTGCTTTGCCTGACGTGTTGAATCTCTCTTTGTTCCTTGATTCCGTAGCTAAAAGGAAACCAATCCTTCCCCTGGAGTTCCAGATGTTATGCCAGTAAAAATATTTTGTAATATGTTTCTCTTTACATGCACTTAACACAGCAAGTTATTTCTTAGATTCGTGTTCTGATATAATTTGTAATTCCTCTGGAAAAAACAATGGTTGTCATTCTCATTTGTGGATATCTAAATGCGTATACAAAGCTTGCAGGCATCATAGCTAGCACAGATAAGAAAAAATAAAGTATCTACATGTCATTATTGTGAGCAATTGTTCTGAATCCGTATAGTAGCACCAGTTCTATCCGTACTTCCATGCTTTATGTCCTTTGATTTGTCATGACCGTCTAGGTGATATTACAAAGGTGTTGTTTAAATACAGAACGTTTCCTTTCTGCTCCTTTGAAACTCACTGAAACAAAGGTTACATTGCAAGAGCAAAAATCAAATTTCCCACAGTGTAAACTGTATACATTGACATCTTCAAAAGTATGTTTGTTTTTTTTTTTTCCAATTTAATATTTGATGAAATAATTAAATGAATTAAAACTAAATGCACGGGTTCATAAAGTATGTTATTATCAGTTTTATTACGCAAACAGAAATAAAGTGCTAAATAAAGCAAGTCTTCTCTCAGTCAATTTTATTTAAAATAAGACATAGCAAAATCAGATTTAGGGTGTTCAGGAGCTTCAAGTCGAGTCAATGGAGCCACCTACAGATTTGCCTCTGAATATCTGATATCAGCCTGGAGCTTCAGAAGTATTTATGTTAGATATGTGTCTTGCAAGTCACATTTTGTACAAAAATATATTCACTGGAGGCACAGATTTTTAGAATACTGATGTGTTTAGGCACCAAATTTTCATATAATGAAGTTCCATGTAATGTAGATTCACAACGGTGTAAGATAATTGTGCAGTGTGGAGAAGGGGAAGCTGCAGGGAGACCACATTTCTCTCTGCTGCTCCCTGAGAGGAGGTTGTGGCAAGGTGGGGGTCAACTACATCTCCCAGGTAACAGTGATAGGATGAGAGAATGGCCTTAAGTTGACACTGAACCCAACCTGGAGGTTTCATACCCCGAGAGATTTTACTTACTGGGAAATGAGACCTCTTACCTTCCAAGTGACTTGTCTGCAGATGGGACAGTCTTTAAAAACAACACCAATGTTTTAACAGTTTCATGGTCATTTTCCCTCTGTTTGCTGGTCCATGTTGCATTGGACCGATTTCAGAGGAGGATGTTAGTCCCCCTCCCTGAACCCTTCGCTAACAAGCTGCTTTCTGAATTGAGCTCTTGGGTGAGGCCTTCTGCTCAGAGCCTGGGTGCCAAGGAGCACTTGTGTCCCAGTTTGCAGCAGATGGGAGAGAGTGGTTTGCTGGCCCGCCTCATCAAGAGGATCCTACGCCAAGGTGTAATTGTGCTGATTTGTGCATGGATCCTAGCCCTGTGTTTGGTTTTGAGGTGACATCTTCAAAAGGGTCAAGGCTGCAGTGAGGCCAGCCAGCTGGGTAGGGTTGGTAGTTAGCAAACCAAAACATTCCCTGGATCCTCTGATCACACAGAATCACAGAATGGCCCAGGTTGGAAGGGACCTGGAGGATCATAAATCTTCAACCCCCCTGCCATAAGCAGGGCCACCAACCTCCCCATTTAACACTAGACCAGGCTGCACAGGACCTCATCCAGCCTGGCCTTGAACACCTACAGGGACAGGGAATCCACAACCTTTCTGGGCAGTCTCATCCAGCACCTCAGCACTCTCATAGTAAAGAACTAATCCTAACATCCAACCTAAATCTTCCCTCCCTCAACTTAAAACCATTTCCCCATTTCATTTCAATGAAGATACCACAGGAACACCTCTGGCCCCTGTACTCCCTTCTCTTTACAGCACCATACATTGTCACTCCCACAGGAGAACATTCACCTTGAAAATGGTGGAGCATCCATGTAGATTGGCCAGGGTGGAAAGAGAGTGGCTGCTCTGTCACACATACTGGGGGGCTGGATGCACCCATCAGTGACATGATGTCATCTTTAGTAACTCTTAAATTACTTCTCTTCCTATTTCTCTTTCAAGTTGAAGCAGGATTTGAGATTGAGAAGAATTAGCTAGGACAGCAAAGCGGAACTTGGCTGAAAGATCTGTAGTAAACCTACGTACAGCCATGTTCAATGCAGCTTGCCTGCAACTTGCCAGTGGATGGGAAAGGAAGCACTGCAGCTCAGCTGGGTTCCTGGGATCCAGATACTTTGTGTGAAAGGTCCTCTGTGGATGTGTTACCTCTTGGTGTATTGCCAATAGTTTAGCTCTCATCAACTGAAAACAGAGCATCTGTGAGGGAAGGTGTTCCCCTGGTGTTCCCCTGGCAGCTTTGCTTGCCCTAACTTTTCCAGTTTTTACTTCCCTGTGAAGAATTACAAAGGAAAAAAATGTATAGCTCTTTTACCTCAGAAATCTCATTATTTACATATGCATATTCCATTTTTGCCCATCTAAAATCCAAACATGTTACCTACAATTATAAAGAAAGCTAGTTCTCCATATATTTTATTTAAAACAGCCCTTGCTATAGTCTTCAACATGCCCATGACCCAAACGCCACTCAGAGCCTCAAGAAAAGCCTATAGAGAGCTGCTAAGCTTATGGGATAACCAGAGCTCACTCAGCATCTCCCTGGAGGAAAACCAAGCAGAGAGCAAAATCCACAGCCTGTGCCTGACAATACCTAGTTTTATTTGTGAAGCAGATCCAGCACTGAATGTGATCGTTTCAATAGCAGAGCTGCAAGGGGACAAAGTCAAGAGAGAGGCATCTGCACAGCGTGGAAATAAGGAGCCCACAGACCTGATACTCTCCCAGTGCTGTTTGCAGGTGGCGTGAGTGCTGCTCAGTGGAAGTTGCTGCGATAATTTGCCCAGAGGCTGCAAAACTGAGGTGCATGTAAATGAGAAAAGATGGACGTACATTTTGTGAACATTCTCTGAAGGACTGCTGCTAATTTTCTGACCGTGAGGAGCCCAGGGATCTGTGGGACAATGGCTTATCAACAGATGAAATCAGAGATAAACTAACCCACTGGCCAAGCCGCCTTGATCCTATTTCCCTGGATGCTTCAGACTGCCTTTTCTTCTCTGCAGTAAAGACAGTCTGAGCACGTCGAAGCTGTGTTGGATGCTAAATGTATAGTCAATACACTAACTGTCCCCAGCAATCTGCAGTATGCTTACATCAGAAAGAATTTTCTTCTTCTGTCTGAAGCATGACGCTCTGACAGCCCATCGCCTAATAGATTTCTCATCTTTAAAAGAAGCACAAAGGCTGTGTTAATTTCTTACCCCTTTGTACAAATGATGTCAGTTGGCAAAAAAAATAAAATAAAATAAAATAAAATTCTAACCTTTAGATTTATGAACATTTTTCACTTGTTTCCAGTTGTGTAAGTGGAGGAGGAGTTGAGCAGTGCAGAGAATGGCTGGATGTGCCAGGCTCCTGGTGTACTTGGTGACCATTGTGCCTGAGTTCCTTCAGCAAAGCCCAAATAGGCTTCAACATAACATAGGCTTCTGTCCAATCAGCCCAGATTGGCAAATTTCAGTCCAGATGGTTATGATAGATACGGTACCCTCTCTCTTAATCTTGACTAAAGAAGTTTTGACAAAAGCCTGTGAATTAAGTGGGTTAAGAGCAGCAATGACTGCATGAATTTCACATTTTTGCCTTAGTCCATCTGCCAGGCTTGAGAAGAGGGAAGGCAGGAAAACCATTTTGGTATAAATGAGGGTGTCTGAATTCCTCAAATTCAATTAGTGAACAGACAGGACGTTTCTCTGCTATTACTACTGTTAAAAGCATTTTCTTTGCCAAAATGCACGTCGAGCAGTAAATCTTTCCTTTTCAGGGTTGCCATCCATTTGGAACCTTTGTCCCACATTTACATGGAAATGTTACTCCCCTTGAACAGAAAGCTTTCTTCTCTCAGTCTGCAAGCTGCGTTAATTGTCAGTAACATGAACAGAAATTCTGTGGCATTAAATCATCAAAACTGAACATGATTAATCACCTGCCCTCTTGTTGTAAGAAGTTTGGCACCGTGTGTTTTATCTGTCAGCGAGATGACTGTTTATATTATTTGGGGGTAACTGGCATAATAGCTTCAAGTATAATTGCTTATATGAATTCACACAATTAAAACTGTTTTCCGTGAGGGCTTTGTGCTTGAAACAAACTTCAGTGAATACTTTATTTGCCAGGGTGGAGAGGACTGTGTGCTTCATGTGATGCCGTAGTGCAGCTCTGCTTGCTGACTGTGACCTGATTTCTGCAGCAAGTGCCGTTTGTAGTAAAGTTATTGCTTTCTTGTAAGCGAAGCTAACATTATCTTACCAGTCCTTTCCGCTTCCTCATAAGGAGCTGGCTTGCTCCTAACTGGCCCATGTCCTAACTGTCTTGTTGACTTCTTTCCCACAAACCCTCTGTGTCTGCTGGTCTTGTCCCCGTGCAGGTTTTTGTTCACGGTTTCCATCAGGACCGCTGCTGACCTCCACTTTTCTTCATCTCATGCCATTCTATTTAGCCTCCTTAATAGGAGTGTAAGTGCTGATCACAAGCAAGATCACAAGACTCTTGAGGCACAGTCTGTGTGTGCATCATCCTCCAGGGAGGCATTTTGAATAGAGTTCAGCAGATTATTTCAACCTGCCCCTGCATAATGGGGGGAAAAAAGGGAAAAAATATAATACATTCTGGTTTTTATGCATAGTTAAAAACGTTAGTTCAAATGGATATTAATAATAAGCTAGAAGTACTTAAGCTGCACACTGATAATTAGGAGGATGAAAGTGGAAAAGCAATTTACATTCTTTATCCAATGGTTGCATTTTAGCTGCAAAGCTGAATACTTTTCATGTTTAACGTTCATTTACACACTTTCTGCAACCTGAGGTCACACTAGTAAAACACTAAGTTGGATGTGCTGTAAATATGATGTTTCCTGCGAGTCTTCAAAATGTCGTATGTGTTCCAGTGTTCATGCTTAAGCTTATTTTCCATTGTTGGGCTTTTCAAATGCAGTGTATTAATTTGACTGCTGAAAGTTTTTGAATCCCTTCTGTTGTGGTTTAACTCAGCAGGTGGCTCAGCAGCTCACAGTTGTTCTCTCACTACCCTTCTTCCCAGTGGGATGAAGGAGAGAATGGAAAAAAAAAAACCACAAGAATTAATGGGTTGAGATAAAACTAAGATAGAGGAAAGGGGAAAGATAATAGTTATGAAGGATATAGTTATGACTATATGTATATATATATGAATGTATGTGACAAGTGATGTACAAGCAGTTGCTCACCACCCCTGAACCAATGCCCAGCTAGCCCCTGAACAGTGGAAGAGAGCAAGATGCACTTTACCCCCCTACAGAACTCATTCTGCATGATGTCATATGGTATGGAATATCCCTTTGGCCAATTTAAGTCAGCTGTCCTGATTCTGTTCCCTCCCAGCTCCTTGGACCCTGCACTGGGAATGGCCTTGGCCCTGTACTGCACTGCTTAGCAGCAGTCGTAAATACCAGTGTGTTCTCAATGTTGTTTTACTCCTAGAATCAAAGCAAAGCATCATACCAGACATGAGAAGGGAACAATTCTGTCTGAGCTGAAAATAAGACACATTCATATCGAGTGCTTTGAGAAAGTACCAGCTTCACAGAATCACAGAATCACAGCTTCAGCTTCAAGGTATCTGCCTCCAGAAGACTGAATTTTGACTGGACTTCTGTTTTTCAGTAGTTTAATGCCCTCACTTGACAAAATGTTATCAATTAACGGATGTTATTTTTAGATTTGAAGACACTGAGTCCTTATTGCCTTTTTCACTCTTCAGAAATGCGTGAAAAAATATATAAATAAAGGTGCTAAATAGTCTTTTAAGCCATCCCTTGTTAATGTATGCTTTTTAAAGTTAAACTGGAGATTGATGTAAGAAACTAAATCTTAAGGGTGTTTCTTGACCATCAGTCTGTTTGAACTAGTTGATATCTGAATGGACATTAATGTAGATGTTATAAAAAGAACTTGATAAGCAGCTGATTATTTTAAAACCCGTGCAATTATTGTTCATTGCTATGGGACAGCAGATAACAAGAACAAAAGATGAAAATTCAACATTTGTTTAAAAAGAAGGTTGTTTTGAAAATAAAATAAGGAGATGGCAGGCTCTAACTGTGCATTCCCTATAGAGCAGTTCCTCTGAAATTACTCATGCTCTTGTTTCACAGAATGGTCTTTGTATATCATCTTACTATTCTTATTGAACACACATGAAAAAATGCCAGCATGCATTTATTTTCTCTTGATAGCACATTCTGCCTTTCATACACCACTTCTAATAATGAAGTAGTCTTCATTAGGTTTAAAAATCATAGAGAATGCTTGGGTTGGAAGGGACCTTTAAGATCATCTAGTTCCGAACTCTCTGGTATAGGCAGGGACACCTCCCACCAGACCAGGTTTACTGGCCTTGAAAAATCCACACTTAGAAAAGCAAGCATGGGTATGAACCCTGGGGAGCAGGCAGTGGATACCGAGCAAGGGCAGGTGAGCCATCAAAAGGTGGGACCCAGCATTGCTCTCCAACCCTAGTGTTTAACAGGAGTGTTTAACAGGATAACCACACGGTGCAGGATCAAAGCCAAACACTGTACAGGTGATGTGCTTGATGTGAGGAGAGCCTGAGGGGAGCCCAGTGTGCAGAAGTCTGACATCGATGCAACCAGCTAGTGGAAAGGTTGTAGGAAATGTGTACCCAATTACATTAATTTGGGTTTCTTTTATCCGAGTGCCTGTTCAAAACTGCCGAGCTAGCTAAGCTAAACTTGCTTTTATCTCTAGTTAAAATGAAGCATCTCTAATCTAAGGAAGCACATGGTTGACAGTTGGGCATCTCTTTACAATCTTGTTATGCAAGTTGAATGTGCACGCTTAATGAAACATGCTGAAAAATTTCATTCAAAGCTATTCTTGTGAAAACAGTGGGATTTTGGCCAAAACATTTAAGTGGAAAGCATCTGTTTTCTCAAAAAAAAAAAAAAAAAAAAAAAAAAAAAAAAAAGATGACTTAAAAAGGAATAAGACACAAATACCTGACAGTGGGAGCCTGTCACTGCAAAGCAGTTCCACAGCTCTGCAGAGTTTGTGGGCTTTGGAGGTCCCAACCTTGCTGTGAGGCCCCAAAATGCAGCTCCTTATCTGGATGTGCTAAATGATGCTGTTTTTAAGGATAAGCTTCAGTACTGGTTATATTGATGGTGTGAGGTATATTTTGGTGCTCTCAGCCCACAAGCTCTAGACAGTGCTGGGTTTTTAGGACTGAAGTCACCTCAGCTGTTTAAGCTAACACTGCACCCTAAGGAGGCTTGGCCCTGGCCTAGCTGTGACTTCTCACCATCATCGCTCTGAGGTGGGAACAGGTTTGTGGCAGCTCTGCCAGCCAAACCTCCCAGCATGGAAACCACTGCCCTGCCAAAACCTGCTCCATGAATAAGCTGGCCCTTCACAAAGGTGGCTCAGCCCCCATGCTGACCACATCCTGGAGAGAAACTCCACATGAACAGCACACCTCACCCAGGCCCAGCTTTGCTAATGCCACTTTCTGTGCTTGGCAGCACTGTGCAAGACCCCAAGAGAGTTGAGGTGGAGGCAGGAACCTTAAAAACAACTGGGTTGCTCTAATTTGCAGTCTGATCACGCCTTTTTCGCTCAGCAGTGTCCCTGACAGGTCCCATACACTGCATACAGCTGGCGATGCTGGTTCTGTGCCAAATGAGAATTTCCTGGTGTGAAAAGAATCCTCAGTTGTCTATTTTGTGTTCTTTCTGGGCTTCCAGAATAGTACAAATCATGTTTAACTGGGCTATAGAGCTAGCAGTGAATACCTTCAAGCAAACCCATAAATCAGAGAGTGAAAGCTGGTTGTTATTGTCCACAAAATGCAAAACGAGATGTCTGATGTTCCCTAAATTACCCTTTTACTGATCCATATTGAAATGATGAAGACTGTTTCTGAATTCAGTGGTAATGTGTATTGTTTTTCCTCAGGCACCAAAGAGTAGCATTAAGGCTGCTGGTCATATATTTCCGCAGTGGAAGAGCAGAAGCAGGCTGGGGTCTTTTCTTCTACATCACTGTAAATTTAAGCAAACTTCATTGTCTGAAACATAATTAATTAACTCTGTACTTAGGCAGTTTTGACTCTAGTCATGGTCTGGCATCCCATCTATAATAAAGGCAGCTATTTAATGGCCTATAGAAAAGTAGAGCAACAGAACACAAAATCTGTATCCTAGCTGTAGGGATTTTACTTGACGGACAAAGCTTTGAAAACATAAGACTGACCAAAATTTTTGCTCATTTCCTTCTAAATCCTTCCCAACACCTGTGCTGGGAGTAAATAAATGAAAGGGAAACTGATGTACAGGCACAGATTTCCAAATGACACAACCAGTCTTGAGTCACTTGAACACCATGTTTCAGTTTTCTATCCTGCTCCGGTAACATCTCAGAGCAAAGGAACCTATTTCCTAAAGAGATAAAGCTGCACTGGCAGCTAGAGTTTGTGGCTTGGCAAGTGACATCCCGGCTGTCAGCCAGGCAGCTGCCCTAATTAAACTAATTGGAGGTTCATTTGCAATGTGGCAAGCCCTGCGATCAGAGATTTTGCCTTTGACTATTGACTTTAAAGAGGAAGACTGCAGCATGCTGGTTTTAGATGGCTCTTAGGCTATATTAAGTGGATTTTGGTTGACTGTACTGTGTGATCATTGTTATCCTGTCCTTATGGTGTGGTCCTATCTATGCAGTGCTTACAGTGGAAGAAGTCCCTACTGTGCAGATGATGCCTTGCTAGTGCAACCCCTCTGCTGTTCAGGTTGTGCCCTATTGGAGTTCCTAACACACATGCTGATGGATCATTGTCACGGGTTACAGGGTGTAACTCTTCAGAGTGTCCAGACTGATGCCATCCAGGTGCTTTCTGGGATGTTCTCTATCCATATGACCATCTGATCAATCTTGCTTAAATGTTGTATATCCTGTTAGAACCACTACACAGGTCTGTAGGGGGGAAGCAGAAAGTAACCTCCCTTCACCGCCACTGCCTCACATCCAACTCTTCTTTAGGACTGCCTTGCAGAGAGGTGGGTGCTGAGAGCTCTGTTGTCTACCATGGCTATGTCCAGAATTGTTTGATTTTCCCGCTTTCAGATTCCATAGCTGGAAGAATGTGGCCAGATGCTGTAAGTTCTTACTGTAAATACAGACAGAGCTTCAAAGAAATGATGATGAAGGAAAAGTCATGGGATAGGCAACAGTGTCTGGGACTACCTGCTGGAAGGTGAAAAGAACAGCTTGTTGCTAAGATTACAAAGACCTGTCTTTTCACCTTCCTTTATAGGATTTCATTCTTTAATCCATCTCTCTGGATCTTTTTCACTTGGCATCTCAGACTTCGCACAGCTAGACGTTCAATCCCATTGGCAATCTGTAGTGTGGAGCCCCAAAGATCTGTCGGTGCTGTGCAGTAGGGTACAACGTATCTCACTAAGCTCATACATCCAGCAGGTCCTGAGAACCCCTCAGTTTTGCTTCAGAGCAAGATGGGGGGTGGGGGAAACTGTTTTCATAAAGAATTTTCCCAGCAGCACAGCGCTGATCTTACTGCAGACGAGGAAGGAACATTTGTTTCCGAGTTGGCCCCAGCACTCGGATTCCTGAAGAGTTTAAACATCCCTAACTATGTCTAAACATCATTTGCCTAAACATAATCCCTCTTTTGTCATTCTGACTTCAGAGTCTATGCCAGACAGCTTTAATGCTGTGACTTTCCTCTTCATTGTGTCAGCAAAAATGTTACCTGTATACTTGGACTGAGAAATGTTTTGGAACGTGTGGATCAATACAGAACAGATGAGACATCTGCTGATTTTTTTTCCCCCTTGTGTGTGTATACGTGCTGTACATTAGAGATCATAAAAATAAACAGAATGAGAAAATGTATGGAGATATCAAGCGATGGGAAACTGTGTACATGAGCTACAACATTACTCACAGCAGCCTAATGACATGAATTTCCTTGCTGCGCTCCATTCTCCCAATACATTCTCTATGCCCAGTGGATAGTGTCTCCAGCTGGTGACAGGAGGGCATTTTTTCATCATGAGCCAATACGCATTTCATTTCAGACCACCTTATGTTTTTACAAGATACACTTTTTCTTTTCAGAAGACTATTTGAGAGTGAAATTGAATAAGGGAGTTTTAATAGTACATGAAGTATGTGGGTGGCTTTGCTTGCTGTGTTTTAGGTGATGCTGCACCTTCAATTTAACAGACAGTGCTACGCTTCAGTAGACCATTATATTACTCCACTATTCCTAACATAGCAGTCATATCGAAATTGTATTTCTACATTATACAAGTACGGTTAATTAAACTCAGATATCAGCCCAAGTGCATACAATAGCTGTGTGTGGGTAAAGGAGAGGCAGTGAGTTAGAAGGGGGAAAAAAAAGGGAATTATTTTAGAGAATAGAGACAGAACACCGAAGGGAGGAGAGCAATTTGATGCAGGCTGACCTGTGCTGTGTGCCCTGAAGCCATGTGGGGTAGCTGGGGTTTCTGTTAATTTTTGGTAACGTTATTATAGGAAATAGGCATACTTTACTGCATGGAACTAAAACGAGATACTGGAAATGAAGCATAACTGACAGTGTTTAAGATAGATGTTCAGCAAAGGTTTACTTAATGTCTCTGAAGTGCTAGGCATAATAGAGCTGTGGGTTTAACATGTCTGGAATAGAAAATATGTATATCCCCTGCACTATCCTTCCTTCCTGTGCCAGTTGGCTTTTAATGCATTGCTGAAAACAATGAAGTACAAATAGCGTCCATGAAAGAAAAGTTGATACTCAGACTGAGGTTGCGTGGGGTAGAGGAATTACTTGTTGAGTCTTTGATCATACTCCAGGGAGGCAAAAGAAACCACAGCAAAAGTACCTCTGGCTGTTGAGCAAGGCACCCTTAAATGTGTGAAGGGGAAAGCAAAGCGGGGTTCCTTTGCAGACCTTTGTAGAGAAACTGAGTCCCAGCGTATAACATGCTTAATGTGGAGTTGCCTGCTGTAAATCACTCTACTGTTACCATTTGAATTTTCCTTTTTGTTTGCCTTATTTAAGTTCTGAACCTGAGCTTCAGCAAAAAGATGGTTCTTTTAAGTGGTATTAAAAAAAAGAGAGAATTTTTTCTTTGTACTCTCTTTATTGGCGTCTCTTGACCATAAACCTACAGAGGGAGAGTTCACTCTGTTACTGGTCTGCCCTTTAATACTCTATTCAGAGCATGGCTTATGTCTATTGAAAATCCATCTAAAGAAACCCTGAAGGCACAGGTGATTTTGGGGGAAAAAAGAGCATTCCTGCACTGGGTAGCCTGATAAAAGGACTGAGTTTGGCTGAATTATTGAACTGAGCAAGTGTAGCTCTGATGTCAGTGTTGAGCATTAAAGTTCAGTTATTTAGGGCAAGCACTGCCAAATTAAACCTAGGTGTAGGTTGGTGGGCTTTCATTTAGCTTGCTGCTGTTTACATTACTAGGGCATTAATCCTCAAACTTAATTCTTTTGTGTGTTTGTTGGAGTCAAGCTGATCTAGTAGTTGGCAGCCCTGGCTACAGCAGAGCGGGTGAAATGAGATGATCTTTAAGGTCCCTTCCAACCCCAGCCATCCTGTGATTCTATGAAGTTTAAATACTGAAGAGGAAAGCGGGAGAATTAAACACGTTGCTGTATGAGTTGTGGCTTGCTCCAAGGTTGGATGCTGGGCATGGGCTGGGATCAAGCACAGATCTGAAAGGAGGATGCTGTGGAGGTGGGGACTGCTGTGTGGAGCGTGGCCATGGCCATGGATTGTGCTGCTGTGAAATTTAATGCCTGCCTTTAGGTTTTAGATGGCATGTCAAGAATGGGCAGTTAATGAATGGCTTAGTCAGAATGGTGAAAACTTATGCAAGAAGTTGCAAAGCGTATTGGGATAATTTCTCCTTTTATCAAAGGAAGCTTCTTCTGTTGATGGGCTTTGTTTATTTATTAATTACCTTTCAGGAGAGAACACTTTCAGCATAGTTTTTCACACTGCCTTTTTTCTTATTCCGCTTTTTAGTTCTTGGAGATCATTTAAACAACTGGTTTAGATGTGATTTTTAATATGTGAACCTTCATGAAGGGCTCCCACTATCATTAGTAAATTAGATTCATCTTTTTTACTTGTTAGCAAATTAAAATGTGTTTATTAGACAGAGTATCAGAAATTCTCTAGTAACTTTTCTTGCTGCAAAAGCTTTTGGATACATGAGGAAACTTTACACACACAGTACTTACCCCATGGTGTATAAACAAAGGAGGGTTCTCTGCAACAATGTCACCAGCCTTTGCCATATGGAAATTTCATCACTTAAATGTACCAAAGCCTTGGTTAATCAATACGTTTCTCTATGTTATGAAAGCAGGTACAATTTAAAAGTAATTAATAATTCATCTCTATTTTTCTTAGTTCCATCCAGACTATGATAACTTCACATTTATGGGTCCTGAATTCTGGCTGCCATATGCATATATGAGTTATAGATTGAGCATGTGGTTACACATCTCACACTCAAACCTCAGCCTATCTAGCAGTGACAGATCTGAATTTCTTTATGTCACATTTAGGGGTGCTCTGAAATTACTTTTTACATTGTTTATATTGCATTGACACTTTTCATATTCTTCAGTTTCAGTTTTTTTCCTTATTTCTTTTCCTTTTCTCCGGGAACAGAAATTCAGAAGTAGAGTTGACTGTAGTGCACTAATTTGCATACCTGTCCTACGTGCTTTCTGATCAGGCCATACCAATGGGTGAATTAGTTGAAATCAAGCAGTCAGCAGTTTTGCCTTGCTCCCCACAAGTCCTGAAGTTGTTTTTATTCCCCCTGTGAAAATGGCTATGTCAGCACAGAGTACAAAAGGAATCAAATTATACTTCTTATTACAAAACCACCTGGAACTCAGTGAAACATCCCACTCCTCTTTGCTTTCCAGCGCTTTGATCCACTTGAAAAGCCTCATCCACTGTCATGAGGGCTTACCACCCTGCTAACTCAGCACAAGAAAGCAGATTCAAACTGAAGTTAAGTCTTGAAGATGCCCAAAAGAGGGAGGTTTTTTTTACTGTGTTTCATCTTCTTCCCAACACTTGATTTGGGTCTTCTAGGCAGAACCCAAATACCGCCAGCTCCAAGAATCAAGAACCCAAAAGGCAGCCTCCTTTTCTTTCCCTTCTGTCTAGGAAAAAAACACAACAGGTTTAAGACTGCAAAAAGTACTTCAATCAATTGGGCCAACAAGGAGCTGCTTTTGAAAGGGAAAGCTGAGATTTTCATGTCATTTCATGACTGAAAAAAAAAAAAAAAAAAAAAAAAAAAAAAAGAAAAGACTCAAGGAAAAAAAGAGACTCAAAAAGTCTCCGCTACTGTGAGAATTGATGTTGCTGCTGCCCATCTGCCTTTGCAACTTATTATCAGTGGCCCATCTCTGGCACAGAATCACAGAATTATCAAGGTTGGAAAAGACCTAGAAGATCATCTAGTCCAACCATTACCAGTACTTCCCAGCTAAATCATATCCCTCAACACCACATACAAAACAGCCCATTAAACCCCAAATGGCAGCCCATTAACTTCATGGACAGAGAGGCTCATGACAGAACCTGACCCAGTCCTACCCAGTTCCTTCCAGCCTGGCCTTTTTGGGATGCCTGCATCCTGGGAGGTACCAGGAGAGGTGGAAGGGCAAGCTAGAAGGTGAAGATGTCCCACTTAAATCTCTGGTTGGCCTTTGGGACCCATGTCAGTGTGGAGGCTTTCTTACTCACACACGCACGGGTGAACTTATGCACACGTGCATGAAGGCTGCTGCACAGTGCCTGTGTGCCCCTCTTGCTCATCTCTTTAATATTTGATAGCTGTTTGGCAGCCAGTAGAGTAGCTGAGCTTTGTTATGTAACTCTTAATAGAGCTTGGGGTTTGATAAAGCTTCTTCATCATGAGAATTACAGCTTATTTCTCACTTCTTTGCATCCAGATATTAGCCTTTGATGTCTGCACTTGGCTCTCGCTGCAACTAGGCTCTCTTGCGGTACGTAATTCATAGTCTTGCAGCATAACAGCCTGTTCAGCGTTCTGTCAATTAAGGAAATGCCTAATGATGTCAAGTTAAGGTTGAAAATGGTTTTCTCCTTCACAACCAGGCAGCGGGGCACTGGAAGACTGCCGTTGCCTTGTTTGGGATTTCCAAGCCAGGTTGCAAAGAGATTACCCCATCCCATTTCTCCCCCTAAACTTACACCATCCTGCTAGCTTGCTCTTACTTCTGTGCAATAAAAGGATTAAACTGAGTTCATCTTCCCATTTTGCCTTGATGTTTTTTAGAGCATTTCAAAATATAATGTGACTGCAATAAAACGTGCTTGGAAGAAACTAGAAGCTTAGAAGGAAGTTTTAAGTTTCAGGGGAAAAAAAAAAATAAAAAAAATGAAGTGTCCAAAGCAGCTGGCACACAGGAGATAATTTGAAAGCTTATAGCTTCCCTGACTTCTTCGAAGCTGAGATACTCTTCTGGGTTTATCCCTGTCCCTCGTTTATGTTCTTAAAGAAAATCTCTGGCAACTATTATTCTCTGTGTTACTACAAGACTATATTCAGTGCTTAAGCTTTACGAGGTGGGGGAAAATCCCTAACATGACCTTCAGTCTTGGGAATCCTTCTTTCTCTATCTTTTAGAATACGTCCACAAGTACCAACTTCCTTTTAGCTTTTTATTTTGTGTGCTGTTGAAGCCAGTGCTGTGATTTCATGTATTTTTAAGTTGGTAGATTGAACTGCAGGTGATAAAGGCTGTACTTTATCCTACACACCAAGCTGCCTTTATTAATCCCACAGGCTTATCGTGGGGCTCCATACTTTTTTCTTTCTCCATCCAAAAAGTGAGCTTTGTGTCACAGGGGAGTAGCTAATGGACAGCACTAGGATCTGGGGACGTCTGTCCGTCTGCCCACTGCCCATATGGAGCTCAGTGGTTTCTATGCTGTGACCACGTGGCTAGCGTGAGCCGAGCTGAGACCGTTAGTACATTGCACATTGGCCCCAAGCAGCCATTAGGTACGCTGATGGGTTTAAGTCCCTGCTGGCGGTGACCTTATTGAATCCTTTATGGGTTTTGTGTCTAGAGATAACGGATGACCATGACAATTTCCCAATTTAAAGATTTTGCTAAATCAGCATGCACTCACTTCTCACAAAGTCTGCTTGGTTGAAGCACGTACCAAAACCCACTTCTGTGTACATCTCTGTGAAGAGCCATATAAATATATTGTTCTGAATAGCTGCTATCGGAATAGAAAAAGGAATAAATTGATGTGCACTGAGGAAGTTTATTTCCTTCAGGGAACTTGGGAAAAAATGCAGTTTTGTAAAATAGAAAGGCAGTATTATTTTCAGCTGACAGTATAGTAGCAATCAGATGTTCTTGAAGTTTTAATAGGCACACGCTTAATCAAAACACATACCAGTTTGTTCACCAGGAAAACACTTCCCCAGCTTCTGTTTTCAGGTGCCAAATTCCAGGGTTCTTTTAGAGGCTTTCCAATTTTTGGATGTTTCTTACTACCTACCCTTTGAAAATCAACCTTGACTTATCCTGGCTAGGAGGGTTCCAGTTTTCACCCGCATGTGATGTATTCAAAAAAATAAAGTTATTTTTAGTTATCTTTTAAGAGGAAGGGATGCCATTTCTCCTCTTCTGTTTCTCCTCAAAGCAAAGCTACATATGAGATAATTAATTTTTAGCCTCTGCAGTTAAGAAAGTTTTTCACATCAAAAGTCTCACTGTTTCCAGAATATAACCCAGTACTGGGGTTTTGGTTTTGGTTTTTGGTTTTGATTTTTTTTTGCATATTTTTACAGCTTACAGACAAGCACACAAACCTTTGCAAAGGTAAATAAAGTGGGTTTGTTATGTGATTTTATGCCAAGAAGAGTAAACCCCTGAAACTTGCCACGGGATGTAGGTGAAACTTTTCCTTAGCAACACTAAAAGAGAGGTTGGAAGTTCATGTGGAGACTTGCAAGAATGATCCAGAATTTTTGTGGTGTCTGGCAGAAGATTTGCTGGGGATTCCACGTCTCTGTGAATTATAAGCATCCTAGGATTTCAAGCAATATACCGAACTAATTACTCCAAGATCTGAACTTTTCTGACTTGTCGTAATGTATTCTGCATGTTTTGAAGACCATACTAGTATTGCTAGCATTAGTCTAATAATAAACAAATAAATAAGCTACAAATTCCTGCACAAGATCTAATAAGGTCACATGTGCTTTGCCAGTTACTTAAATACCTTCAGCATCAGGAAAATAAAAGCTAAGCTGAAGGATGGAAGTGGACAGTAGGTGTTCTTTCTGATCTGTTCTTATGAGAGCAGGCAGCCGCCAATCCAGGCACAGCAAACTCCTCTATCTCTTATTACTAAAGATCTGAGGACTAAGGAGTGTGTGTTTAAAGGGTGCTGCTGACATGCAAAACAACAATAATACGGAGCTGCCAAATACACATTTAAGTCGAGCAGGTGACAACACAAAATCTGCAGTGAGCACATTTTGTAGTCTCTCAGAATAGGTGTTGTTTTGTATGGAAACCTGGAAGGAAACCCCCGCGTGGGATCTCTTGCACCTCTGAGCAGGTAACACTGAATATAAACGTTGCTAAGATATGACTGTGCAGTGGGCCCCAAAAAACAGGTGAATGTCTGAAGACTAAAATTCCAGAAGAAATAGGGAAAATGCAGGTGTGACAAAAGCTCTTAGTGAAAAAGGGAGTGAATGCTGATACGTGAGGACCGTGAAGGGACTGCAGCATTTAGGTCTTTGTGTTGCTCAGTGCACAAAGGGGTAAGAAAGAGAAAACTGAAAATCTGGTCCCTTCCTTTCAGTTATATCTGGAGATCTAATAAAAGACTGTATGTCTCCTTACAAACCTTTCCTTTCGGGGAAAGATTTACATGCCTATGTGACATGAAATCCATTAAGCAGGTCTAATTAGACATCCATGCCAGAACATCCCGAGTTAATGAAATACATCTAGTCAAAAGGAAATCTCAAAGGAGCACCTAAACGGGAACAATGCTTGATAAGTTATCTTTGGTTTCCTTCTTTCCATCTTACAATGAAAATACTCTGGCAGCCAGAATTAATAACACTGTGAATGGCAAAGAAAGGATCCCAGACTGCTGGAAGTCAAAAGAAAGTTAGACGTGTGGGCCCTTGACAAAGCAACTGAGAGATTCAAACCGATCCCCTTGGCCAAAATAACCTAAGTCTGATTCTGCCTGATACATAATATTGTCCTTCCTATTTGCGTTTATCTTCCTTATAAATTTATTTCCAGTTTCTCTTTATTCAAAGTTATATGATGTCAAACATAACTAATGTGGCAATTTAATCAAGGCTTGCCTTGCATCTCATTTAAGGCATAGTTATTATATATAGTATATATGTAGTATATATATATAGTATTATATATAGTATCTATGAGACATATATATATGTATGTACAGCTTTTTATAGACGTGGTCCTCCTACACCATAGAGGAAGTGAATGTCAAAGCAGACAATAAAGCCAGACACCACTTCCTGCTGAAATCCTGAAAGGAAAGACAGGCAGGAGAAAAAAAATGTGCAGCATTGATGAGAGGGGCATATCTGGTAAGACCCTCCAAAAACAGCATCAGAGGAGGAGCCAGAAAAGCATGAGTCAGCTTCAGCTTTTCATGCCCTGTTATGGGTACCTGGTGCTGGGAACAGTTCTATCCCCAAGGCCCGCAGAGTGGGTGCACCTGTAGGGACAAAGATGGGGATGGAGACAGATATGTGGTCATTCTTTGCTCCCATACAGACCTTCAGCCCTGTCACATTGGTGGACCAGTTGCTTGGAGGATGGATGAGGTGCTGCATCCTCCCCTCAAGTAAATGCTCATTTGAAGATTCTCGTTCTAGAGGGTAATTAAAAATGATGGAGGAAATTAAAGCAATGCCTTGGGTGACAGTATCCATGTAGGCACTCAGGTGGCTTACTGGGCTGCTTGCAGGTCAGCAGCATCCTCAGCTTTGTGCCACTCTGCTCAGTCAGGCCCCAGACCATGCCAGAACCACAGGGAGTAGCCTTGCGTGTTGAACTTTCCTGCCCTCTTTGAGAGTAGAATTTTTGGCAGATAATTGTAACAAGACAGGAAAATATCTATTGCCATGATCGGAGGTTGGAGCTGGATGAACTTTAACACCCCTTCTAACCCAAGTCATTTTATTATTATTTTTTAATTTCCATGAAAAGAAGCTATATCTGCTCCAGTGTCAGCAAATAAGCAGCATATTTTAAATGGCTTTATTCTCTCATAATATTCTTTGATTCTGTGGCTTCCCAACACTTAGAGCAAGAAGCTGTGACACACATGGTGCAATTAGCAGGACTGCCCTCTCCAAGTCTGTAGTGGATGTACAGAGGTTAGAGCACAGACAGAACTGCCCCATGACGTGCCAGCTGCCCTGCCTTTCCTGGTTCATGCTGCCTCTGGCCATGAGTAGGGAGATGTTTTTTGTATAAGCAAAATAGCTAAGCCTGGGGAATGTTGATCTGCAGGGCCTTGTGCCATTTAATTTTACTTTCTTTTGCAAGGGAATAGAGGAGGGAGAATACAGTTTGCAGGAGAATACACGTACAGTTTTCTGCACGTGTGTGCATATATGCGTGTGTGCTTACACACACATGTATGTGTCCACATGCCTCTTCTGTGTAGGCCTTAACTACGCATGCTTCCAGCTTCCTTTGGCCCTCTGAAGCCTTTGGAAGCAGCAGGATACAAGATCTGACAGCAGGAGCTGACCCTCACCAAGGTCTCTTCTTTGAGAAAATTAATTTTCTCCTTAAGATAATCAAAGGAGGGAAAATAGCTTTGTACTTTCAGAAATAATCTATAAAGCAAAATGCCTAGCATGCACTACTGGTTGCAATTGTACTGGGCTACAGATACATTTCTATTGTTAACCAGGAGATTAATTCAGGTTTGGCATGTAATGAATCAAGAAGATTTATAAATAATTGCCTCGGCGATAAGCCAGAGAAAATCTTACATCTGCTTCTTTGTTGGTACTTCAGTGGTGTAGTTGTTTTAGGAAAGACCAAAAGCAAGCAGTGGAGATTTTTCCTTTTCTTTTTTGTGCCAAGCTGTGGTTGGGTTGCTCTAAAGTGGTGCTCGCATTCAGTGTAATTCTCTGCTGCTGCCTGGGGGACGTCCAGCCCCTCCAGCTGGTGTTTCCATGCTGCACAATGGATACACCTCCTGCAAACCATCGCTGCATCCGATATGTTTTGCAGACGTAACTGAGAGGATTGCAGGCTAACAGGGGCATGCTGGCCTTTGCTTCTTGCTGGAAAGCCCAGGCGGGAGGGTGGAGGAGCAGCAGTAAATGCCCGACATTCTTTGTGTTCCCGTCGGGTGTTTTTTGACCTCTCTGCAGAGAGGCTCTCATAAATACTTGTCCGCAGTCTGAGAGCTGACGCAGTCTTTACAGACCTGCCCTTAACAACTGTAGGAAGGACATCAGCAAGCAGGCGGGATAACAGAGCTACCAGTGCTACAAGCTCTTCTTTGGTGTAGCCTTTGTTTCCGATGAGCTGGAGCTGCTCTCTTGTCATATTTCTTATTTAATTATTTCTCCTTCTACTTCAGTCTTTCCAAAGATGGTTTTCTCCCTTTTTTTTTCCTCAGCCGTCAATTCGCACTGTGATCTGAGACACTGAGGGAGCAGAGGCTCAGATGCCAAACTACTAACAGATTTAAGGTATCAAGAGGCAAGGCTCAGGAAATAACTCATTTGTTCAGGCATTCAGAGCAAATATTTATAAATTTCTTCAGAAATAATTCCCACTATATGAAGCCAAAAAAGCGAAAGAGAGCTTTTCTGGGTTTGTTGAGATTCACGTGGATGACAAAGGGTAGCCTTGAGAACAGGGGAGGGAGAAGCAATCCGCTTTGAATTCCTGCAAGTTCTGCTTTACACGCTAAATGAAGTAGGATGTGTTTTGTCCAGGAAAAAAGACCTGGATTATGAGGTCTCTGGAAAAAAATCAGGGCCTTTCCTGAGCGGCTGAAAAGCGAATAAAACGTCAGGGTCAGGAAATGGAAAGCTGAGTACTTTGGAAATAGACTTCACCATGATTCTCTTAGGAAAGCCTGTTTATTAGGCCTCATCAAATTGTACTTGCTCTGCTGGGGAGCTGTGATGAAAATGGGAAAAGTAGAAATGAACATACGTTTCTTTCAAGAAAAAAGCTGAATCTTTTGTGAGATTAAGCTTAATTGCATAAACTGTGTTCCTTAAGGCCTGCTCCAAAAGTAATGCCTCTTACTGTATTCTGTTGGCCCATGATGTCAGAAGGCAGATCTTGGTGGTTCGGCAGTAAAGGTTGAACTTTCCCATTAGTATCCCATTACCTGTTATTGCCATGTGACAGATGGCAGCAGAAGGGACTTCTGACACAATGGTGTCTGATGTGGAAGTGCATATAAGGCAAGGGTGTGTTACTGAATTCCTCCATGCAGAAACAGTGGCACGTACTCACATTTATTAATGCTTGCTGAACACTGATGGAGACAAGACAGTGGATGTGAGCACAGGGAGGTGGTGGATGGGGCATTTCAACAGTTGTGACAGTGACTTCAGTGCAAAATTTGTTTATAGGCAGTCTCAGTTTGGAATACAAGTGTGTGAAATTGAGAAAAGCTTGGGGAACTTACACTGTGTCCAACACAAAGCCTATGAATGACTTGTGAATAGACCTTATCTCATGCATTAGCATCTCCCATCACAGCATGAATGAAAGAAGCTGAGAGATGGTCACATCAATGTGAGGCACTGGTTCATCTGTAGCACTGCAAGTCTATATGTTAATGTTCATATTTTACCAGAGAAATGCTTTATTTTAATGTAGCTGTAGGGGAAAAAAAAACAAACCAAAATGCCCACAGTCACAAAGCAAGGTACTCTCCCCTGTGACACCACACCAAAATACACTGCTTAGAAATTGCATTATATTTGCCCAGAAAACAACATGGAATAAATATGGTTAAACCCATGTGCATACCGATGAAGCGTTATTCTCTTAGTGCTGTCAGAGCAGGGGCCAATTCTTCTTGCATTTCTGGCTTGTCTTGCCTTTAAAGCCTGTATTCGCGCAGCGATATCTTAGGCAGACACAAAGCAGGTAGATCCCTCTTCGGCTGATGAGCATTAACCTTTTGTGTTAGATCCACCTTGGCTTTGTTTCCTGGTGCAGCCGCCAGGCCTGCGGTGAGACATTTTAAATTTCCCCCTCTGAAGATTAGGATAAAGCCTTAATATGATTCTGAGCATTGCTGGAATGGCAGTCACTATTGGCAGGGATAGTGGTAGTTATTTTAGCAGTGCGGTGGAATATAAAATGACAATTTAGAGCAGAAAATAATAAGGTTATAATACAGACCTGTAACTGATGGGCAGGGTATGGCTGTATAAATGTGAAATCCAGCCTGGCAATCCAAGCAAGCAGGAAGCTTGGTGGCATCATGGGCAGAGGTGACAGTAGACAAGCATTTTGCTTCTCTTGGAAGGGCTGGAGCCACAGGTGGGATTTGGATCTGGAGTAATCAGCAGCACTCTGTGCAGTGCCTTGGGTTTCATTGAAACATCTCCCCTTCAAAGACTGCACCGGCTCAATGTACTTATGTTCTTAGATGTGATGCAGTCACAGTGCAATGTAGTATGGCTGCAGGCAGTGAAAGCTGTAACTGCTTTTCCTGTGAAGTGGAAAGTATGTATAATGCACATGGTATCAGTGACTGGTGTTTTATTCATTAAAAGCATCCTAATTTTGTACCATTATGTCCTCAGCAGACCAGGCAGAACATATGCTTTGAATTGCAACACGGAGGTTTAGTATACATTTCGGAAGGTCTGATGTCATCTTCAACTGCACAGGGCATTAAAATATTTTACAACTGATGCACGGCGCGAATGCCCATCCATACAAAAATAACTCATACCTTAATTTATGGGCACTCAAACTCTAATTAAGGGTAGAGTAGGATATGTAGCACGTGTAAGAGGTCATGAACTAGCAAAGATTTTGCTTGTGGAGTTGGTCCTGGAAAGAATCCCTGCTGCTTCCCATTCCCTTCACAACTGGTTCTGCTGTCAATGGCACTGTTAGAGTGGGCAACCATAGATATGTCTTTGCAAAGACATAGAGACACTTTCAAAATCAATTCCAATATATTGAAACACCCGTATATACATATTGTGGACTAAAATGCGTACTAGGGTCTCACTTTCCTATCTTTTCTGTAATCCCAAGTCTGCAGTGTAAGCAGATAAAACAGAGATGGAAAACTGGAAACAAAACAGAACACAAGGGAAATGGCCCTGCTTGCCAAAAATCCTGTTTGCTCTCTCTTACTCTTGCTAGCAGTTCTATTTTGCCTGTGATGACTGTAAAAGCAAACAAATTGAACTGCCCGTGCTTTTTCTGTAAATTTTGGTCTAACTTTCCTCATGATTGCTTTCTGTGTGCCAGCACTATCTGGTACTTCTACACACAGACTTTCTATTTAACCCATTTCACTATATCCCCAAGCTTTGCTGAGCAGTGGCTGTCTAGCACGTCACTAGGCACGCATTCAATTGCATTTCAGATGATTCTTCAATGCTCTGACTCCTGCCAAGGAGTCGGGTTGTCCTAAACGTTGCTCTGGGATGACTTGTGACATGTGGCCTTTATGCATAAAGGGAGGAAATGTCTGTGGACTGTTTCTACAGGTGCTGTTGTAACCGGTTTGGGAAGAAAAGGGCTTGAATGGGAAACTCTGCTTATCTGTGGGGTTCATTTTCATACTGGGCAAAGCTTTCCCTTACTCCAAACCATCAATCTTAAACACCGTTCCCAGCATCTGGGCACTTGAAGAAAGCCTTTTCCTAGCAGGTAAGAAAGGTAAATAAATAAAGGAAATAAATAAGCAAGTACATTGTTTACTTTAAATATGTCCTCAAGCCAGAGTAGCTGGAGTACTGCTGGCTGTGGGAAATCACTTTCATTGGTTTCAACTACCAACTATTTTGCTTGGTTTAAACTAATGAGTACTTGGTTCCACGTCAGCTGAAACAAACTATTCCGAAACTAAAACAGGCATTTCCAAACCGGAAGTTCTTAAATGGAAGTTATGAAAATCATGTAACAAAAATTTGATGTTGTAGTCTTTGCAGATGATGGATTTGTTTGCCTTTGTGCTTGTGTTTTGGACTATTCCTGTTTCTCCTGTTTGTCTCTTACATCTCTGCCTCCCTTCTCCCCTCCTCTCGTCTGCTAGTGCTCTTCTAAATACTCTACTGGTGCTAATGGACTCCTCTCTCCCCGCCCATTTATTCCAGACCCCCTTCCATCTCTTGGTGGGTGAACAATGGCTCTTGGACATCATCTTTGTACTGCCTCCTTAGAAGACCAAGTATAATTTTTCCTTTTACGATCTTAAAAAAAAAGTATAGAGCGATTTATGTGATAAACTGCCAAACAATTGCTTTCAGTGCACCATTAGTGAGAGCCTCTGCTTTCAGCTCTTTAACATATGACCTCAGCACATTGAAATGGCCTTTTCAGGCACTGGAAAACTTAACAAGATGTGAAAAGAAGTCAAAGTGAAAGCCCAGGAGTGTGTCATAACAACACTTAACAACCGGCCCTCTTGCAGGGCTCCTCAGGAAAAGCACATTAAGGCTGGAATGCTGCACTTCCTCCACATTTTACATTCTTAGGTTACCTTAGCACCAAGGTGTTATTAACTCACCCAATCACTGGTTGCGTCTGAGCAGAATCACAAGAGCTGGCTGTTAGGAAAATGCACAGTTGGAATAGCTCTTCAGGAGGAAGCTGACCAGTCTATTTTAGGAAAATGCTGCAACTCGAACAAGGCAAACTGCTGCTAAGTATTTCCCCTGGTATTTGCTAGCTGCTGGCCTTTGTGAGGGACCATCCCACCTAATGCATGTCACTGAGGTCCCTTCTGTATAGTTGAGGGGAATAAGCGCTTTCCTGAACGTGGTTTGATTTCAGGCTTCTTTTGAGGGAAATTCAACAGGAATTCTGTCAACTGTCTCTTTAGCAGAAAATGATGAAGTGAAACCAAAAGAAGAAATCATTTGGGGAAATGTCAAAATGTGCAGATTACAGAAGATTTTGGGTAAGGACGTGGAGAAAAGCTTAGGTATCATATCTTTTCTTAGATATTATCTCATGCAGATTAATACATACAGAATGCAGGAGACCCAGGATTTGAACAGCTGGATGCGTTTCTGAGGTCAAACATGAAGGTCAGGTCCTAAGGAAGATGCCGTGCCACTTCCCACTCAGATCAGAGTCCTGTCCCTACAGAGTGGGAGGAAGACGAGCTGGTTTTCTTTCTTGGAAACCAGGTAGAGGATCGAGGAAGATATACAACTAAGAACAAAAGAGAATAGTAAAGACTTCAGACTTAGAGTTTTGCAAACAAATTGCATTAAAGTGGTAAAGAATGTCAGATAAAGCAATAATCTTAATTCTTGGAAACTGAATAGTTCAGACAAGCCATAGGAATGCAGCACCATCCTTGAAAAAGAGATGCGATGGTTGGATAAACATTGTTTCTAAAAACTGATAGGTTTGTTCCTAACACTGAAATATTAAAATCATAGATTTTATTTTGCTTATGAAGAACAGAGAGGATAGTGTTACACAGCCTGTGTGAAGTCATTGTCATGTATTGTATGAATATGGAGAGCTCAAATTTTGGGACCTGGAAAGCATCACTATATATCAGCAAAGCCTAGGTAAGGAGTGTGGTGGTGGTCCTCAGATTGCTCACTGTATTAAAACAGGGATCAAAAGCTGTTACACACATTAATTTGAATACAGGGTGGATGAGAAGGAAGTAACTACCTTCTAAAATCGTCTTACCATGGGTGAAGATGTCCTACCCTGGTGGCTGGCGAGGTGATCATAGCATGATTGAATTCAGTCAGCTTACAGATGCGTGGCATAAATGAATGAGTTATATATACCCAAAGCTAAGGAAAACTAGGAGTTAAATTAACTGTGAAAGAATATTTTGCTATAATATTTTGCAAAGAAGAGTTTTCAAGGGGAATTTTATTGGATGAACTAGTATAGATTCTCTGATGGAATGAAATGCTACTGTCCAAAAGTCTAACCTCTTGCAGGACTGTTAGGGAGGCAGTAATTAGAAATGAAGAAGCAATATTATAGCAAAATGAAAAAGAAAAGAAAAAAAAGGATAAGAGTTGACAATCAATATAAGTTAGAAGTTACGAAGTGTAGCAAATTGATGAGGGAAGCTAAAGATATCAGAGGAAAATCAATGGTTAGCAGAGTTGGAGGCAGTAAAGATCATTTAAGTATTTTAGAACGAAAAGACATCGTAGCAATAGTACAAGGCATTACTTGATGGAGATGGCAGAGTCGTCAGTGATGCAGAAATGAATCAATAATCATTTCTGTTTTGTATTTGGAAAGAAAAATGCAAGACTACATGTAAGAATCTGATGATGATTCTGAAGTGCTTTCCAGCTCAGTGGTGGCAAAAGATAACACTGAGTGTCCACCAGGTTAGGGCACATTTAAGACTCATACCACGTGCTAAACAGGCCCATTCACACTGAATGCCTCTTAATACAGAGAAATGCAAAGCTTTGTGAATGAAGGCAGTGAGCACAGGACACATCTTATGTGGATGGGATCTAGCACATTATGATATGTTCTGAGAACTAGGAGGTTATAGTTAAGTGGTGAGAAGGTGAGAAGAAACCTAGAAAAATTATTAACTATGGGGGAGGTTTTGTATCAAGAAGTGGTATTGATGATATCAGACTTGGGACAAGTAACACACAGATCTGGGCTATTGAAAAAAATAGGATGTTTAAGAGGGCAACAGTGATTTGCAGGTTTGGAACAAATGCCTCATGCTCAGACACGAAACAAACCTGGTCTTTTTCTGCTCTTCAGAAGAAAATTGAGAGATGTCTTCATTTCTTTTTGCAATAAATAAATAAATAAATAAAAGGGGTTATTAACAAGCTTCTTAAGGCAGCAGAACAAAAGCTGGCTAGAGTCAATGGCTGGGAGATGAAATCTCCCCACATCGAGTGAGAAATCACATTAATTGTAGTGTACACAACTGAGCCACTGAATCAAACTGTATTAGGAGGCCTTTAGTTCTTCCTCTCCTACTCATTTATGACCAAAACTTGATGACTGTGTGGAAGACTTCCTTTAACTTGAGATGAAGCAGAAATCAAACAAATGCAAGTTTTTGGATTCAAATCAGAAACCACTGATTAAAAAGTCCAAAGAATGTAGGTGTCTGTTTAGTTCCTTCTGATCTTAAACCCTTTGTATCTCTGAATTCTCTCTTTTTATCTCCTTCTGTTATTGTGATTCTACCCTGATCCTGTAAATACCTTAGTCTGCAAGGACTAAGTTACAGACTTTGGTTTATACGCTTATGGCATTTGCACCTTCTTGAATGTCCTTTTGCATTGCAAGATCAGTGGGAAGGGGCCACACTGTACGATCAGATGGCCGCTCACAGCTTTTCCTTGGGCTGGATCATGCAGAGGCAGCTGGAAATGGGCTTTACGCTGGATGTGGGGAAGGTATGCATGGCCATGTGAGTATAGTTAAGGATGTTACACGATGAGCAAAGTGGCATAAAGCTCTGCAATGACATTTTCGGAAGTGTTCCGCTTTTGTCCTTCTTTGCTGCCATTTGGTTTTCATAGGAGCAGCCATTGCAACACTGAATATATTTTCAGTAATGCTTCCATAAGCCACTGCTCTTGTGCTGAAAACACTTAGGGAGCTGAAACAGTGGTAAGAGATGAAAGCTATTGACAATAATCTCTATTCTGTTGTAGATCCCCCTAATCTTTTATTAATCACATGTACTTCACCGTAGAGCTACTGACACCATCGTACAGAAGAAAATTATCTCTCCCTGTTATGAAGGCGGCACAAAAAATCTCAGGATCATTTGTTGTACTTAGTATTAAATAATGCCAGGACGAAAATAAAAACCTGTTAACGGATGAGGTAATTTAACAGCTCGGAATATTTATAGTTTATGTGCCTCCTGAGCTTCCCTGTTAGAAGAATGATTTTGTTCGAAGAAAATTGGTCATTATCTGGGTCTCTTCATAGCCTGCAGCAAATCACACAGGGCCAGCGTTAGCACTGCTGCTCCTCCTTCTCTCTGATGTGGCTTTGCAGCCACCGAGACCTTGTAGCTTTCCCTTCTGAACCTGTTTGTTCCCAGCAGTGCCTGATTTCAGAAAGATGCTGCAGGTTACAATTCTGACTCTCGAGGCTTGCACTACTGCTAACCCCATCCTTTTGTACTCAGGTTGACTCTTGAACTCTTGAGTCAAGACATCATGGTAAGAGTTGTTTTAAACAAGTTTTGCTGTTTAATTTTGTTAATAGCCTTCTGGTTTGGAGACATTAGGGTACAATTGCATCATGTTTTGAAGCTCTGCTGTTCAGAGACAGCTTCTAGAAATTAATTTATATTGGTCCTTACTTCTAATTAGTGCTCATTAAGTAAGTATATAAGGTAAAGTAGTTACTTCAGGTTGTTCTTATTAACCTAAAACCCCACATTATAAATAGATCTAGCTTGAATCATGTGGGTTTTTTTCTTTTCTTCTTCCTTTGCTGTTTTGCCTCCTCCTTTCTCTAGAAACTGCTGTCATAAATCCATCTTCTGCCAATACACAGAAGAATTTTCTGAGCAAGATTCAATTGTAATGCTATTTATACGCATGTTGCTGAAGTAATTATCAAAAGAATTGCTCTTACGTCTTCACAGTCAAGTCTGTCTTAGCAGTGAAAGAGTAACTTTCAAACTGTACAAATGATTAGGTTGGAAGAGTATTTCACATATTGACGTGTCACTTTGGCAGTTCCCTTCCATATGCGATTTCTCTATATGCATTTTCAAAGCATTTTATTTTCCTTCAAAGCGGGTATTGTCTTGATGAGTCTCAAGGTCTCATAAATTGATAGAGTTTCATGTGGAGTTCTCTCATTTGTGCTTCACGCGGTGACAGTAATGAGGACAGTTGTGAAATGTCAGTGTAGCAGCTGTGGGTGACTATTAGGAGACGCAGACAGACGTGTGTCATTCCTTTGCACTGTCTGTCAGTGCAAATGTATTGTACCTGCAGGGGAAAAGGGCACAGAGCTGATACCTATGATCTGAAATCCAACAAGCATTACTGACAACTGACAAGTCACAATGACTCTACTTGTGCTTCTGCTAATTTCATGCCCATGCAGCTGCAGTTAGACACGAATTATAAATCTTTTGGGGTGTTTTTCCTTTCTTTCATATTTTACTGTGAACTCTACTAAAAGGTGATTTTACGGCTGGAATATGAACATGTGGAAAATTAACTGAGCTTGAGAAAGGCACTAAAGCTCTGCCAGTGCATTAATTATCCAGCAAGTGTATTTTAAAACTGGTAAATCATCCATATCACCGGAAGAGACAGAACAGAGATTCAGACTAAATTAGGAATGAACATTTTAGATTTGATTCTTACTTAGACACATGAGTAAAGATAATAGCTTCTATAATAATCATCGGAATCCTGATACCTTCCAATTAGTCCTGAAAGAGATAATTCTATTTCTGTAGCTCATCCTCTTAGACACACTACCCATAATGTATGTAAAGTGCAGGATGTAAAACGATTTGAATTATCTCGGCAAATTATACATGTTTAATAAAACAGAAAAGAAAGGCATTTTTGTATAGTTTCTTAAAAGGAAATCTGAACATCATAAAAAACTTTCGGAATATGACATGTTTATAAGGCACACAATGGATATTCACTGGGAGAATACATCACTTATCTGTCCCATGCCTACATTTAAGTTATTTTTCTTTCTTCATCTTATGGTGAAGTCACATACTGGACATGTGGCAGCACAGTTTCATTGCAGATGACCTGATCTGCTGCAATACTGGTGCAGGTTTCTGGCATGTAACAAGACTGAAAAATAAATGATTAGATGCAAATAATCTGCAGTAATAGTGCTGAAAACAGAGAAGAACATTAAAATGTGCTTTATTGCATAGTAATGATCTTTTTATTTGAGTTTTCCAGAAACTAGAATTCCTCTGCAAGTGATGTATTAGGAAGATGCTTGTTTACAGAAGTGTGGATTTGTTACTCATCTTTGGCTTTAGAATAACCATTTTCTCTATTTTTCTTCGAGTAAATGGAAATGTGCCCAGACGTGCTCTCAGTGAGAAAGTACTGAGGATAATAAGTGCATTTTTATGAATGACATGGACTTCACTGGAACTGGGTGATACTGTTCTGCCTTACTACAAGGTTTAAATCACAGGAAACTCTTGGGGGAGACAACGAATCCCCCCTGTGGCGCAAGTGGTACAAGTGCCGCTCTGCTACACAGAGGCTCGAATCCCGGGGGCTGGACTCGATGATCTCTAAGGTCCCTTCCAACCCGCACGAAACTATGAAACTATGAAACTATGAAACTATCTCTGAGGCGATAATGGAGAAAATGCTGATATTCAGGAATATGGCACCTCTGGCCTGATTCTGGATGGCCCAATGGCCTTACATTTGACTTCACTTGGGGAGGGGCTTTGAGAGCTTTGGGTTTGTGCTGGACAAGGTTCATTTTAAAACTGTGCACCTACCCGAAGATACCAAAGTCTCTCCTTGTAGTCACGTGCTAATGGCAGGACACCCGCAAAGGCCCATTCTGCTTGTTTCTTAAGGTAGTTTTCTCAGAATAAAATGACCTTGTTGAACTGCCTTTTGCTCTCAGCTGCCCAGAGAGGTGGCCCCTCCATTGCCATAAAAGCCAGCTGCCCGCTTTTTAGGGCTGAATGAGACACGTCTGGTCTTCAGAGTCAGAGTGATGCAGAAAGGTCACCTTGTGTGATACTGCCACAGCTGTTACAGCTGATATGTTTGGTGAATTTAAGGGCTTTTTGAATCCCTTTGCTATGCTAAATAATACTATAAGACTGAGCCTCTTGGACACTGGAATAGGAGAACTCTAAGGAAGCTGTTACAAATTTGGAAGAAAACACAATTAACCAACCGCTGGGCATTTCTGTTGCTATTATATTTGTTTCTTTCGCTTATGAGTATCAAGTATTTAAACTTCTAAAGCCTTGCCTGTATTAAGGCCTTTTCATAAAACATCAGACGCTGGGTGTGAAAAACGCCCTCTGAGCAGAGGATGGAGAGCAACACATCTGCGTTTATGGGTGTCTCTAGGGGAGAAAAGAAGGATGGTTCTGTGTCAGTCAGAGTGAATTAGACAAACTATTCAGAAAATGGAGGGCTAACGGCCCAAACGCATCCCACAGCCTCCAGAATGTTTTGGGCCAAGTGAACCATTTTGTCTTGGCGTGAAAAGAAAGGTTTTATTTTGGTTTCAGACAAATTCACATACTCAAAGAAACAAGGCAAATGGGTATACGGAAGTAACTTCAAATGAGAAAACCGGAAGCTTTCATTTTCAAAACGTCAGAATGAAGCCTCTTCATTTTTCACTGATTTTTTATTATTTTTTATTTATTTTTTGTCTGAAGCTGACAATTCAGCAAATCTGATAGAAATTCATGAAACATTTATGTGGTGCTGAGTCTTCGTTTTAGTCCAACAAACAGCTTACAATTGAAAACAGTGCCCAGCTTCAGCACTGCATCATGTTGTCCAGCCAGTGCTTAACAGCACCGGGTTCTTCTCTTTTATGCATTCTCAACCCTAAATAGAATATGTGACAGACGCTAATAAAAGTGACGAATGCACATCTTTCTTTATAAAAATATAGGGTTGCCGTTAAAATGTAGCGTGAGATTTCTTAACTCCTTGTAAAAGGGACTTAAATTACAAAAATGGGGGATATAAATAGCTTAAATGATGGGAGGCATGACATTAAACTTAATCCATTTACTGCTAACCGGGCATTTAAAAAACTGCTGCTGAGAATATTTCTTCACAACATTTTCTGCTGTAAAGAAGTACTTTGCTATAGACATCCTCAAATTTTGACCTGTTTTGTCAGAGTTTCTCTTCCATGGTTTCACCAAAGGTGCTGGGTTAACACTAAGCACATAAATTACAAATATATATGCATGACTTGCTGTTGATTTGCATGGTTATGGCACTGAAGACAGGCCTGGCATAAGGCAAGACAACAAGCTATTGATAAGGCCAGTTGGGACAAGCTTGGGACGGTTTGGGCTTTCTGGACTGTGCCTTGATTTATGCTATAAATAATCAGGATAGGGTTTTATGTTGGAGCCTTTGTGTGGGAGTTAAATGGGATGACCTAACCTTTGAACTGATCTTTGTGCTGCAGCTCAGACTGATAGCACCATGTTTGGCGTCCCAACAGATGCTACAAGGGCTGTGAGTACGGGGAGGGCTGTGCAGGATGCTGCTGCTGCTGTCAGTGCTGCATCGGGGACACTTCTCACGTCCCTTCTTACTGATAGGTAAACCTCAGTGTGAAGCATGTGCTTCTGTGGTTTCTGCTAAATTGCATTGCAGCCATGGCTTTGCTTGTTGTTTTAAATTCAGGCTGATATAATACGTGGGGAATTCTGGCTTCATGGTATTACAAATGATCGCAGGGTAGGAAACAGCTGCAAGTCTCAATGCATATTGTTCTTGGACTTTGCAACTGGTGGCATCAAAATGTAGTCAGATTTCTCTCCTCCTGTGATCACAGCTAAGATAGAGGAAAAAGCATCTCCTCGAAACTCTTAGGGAGGTTCTGGCTACTAAGAAGGATAGTAGGGCATGGGAGGCAAGTCCAAGGAGCAAAGCCCTCAGGCCCCAGTATGCTTCCAAGTCCTCACGGAAATTGTTTGCATCTACTCTGAGGGGGGGAGGGGAAATAAACTGTTAATAGCCATATTAAAGAGACTTTGGAATTGGTATCGCATCTCTGCAAGGCAGGCGTACAGATGCTCTCCTTGTATTTGGAAATAAAGCACGTGCAGCTGGTTGTCTTCAAAGTTTCATTGCGGTGTCTTGCTTTCTCTTTGTATTTTTTTCCCCCTGAAATGTAAAGCTATCATCAGCTGGGGTAGCAGGTCATAGGCTTTCATTTTAATGGTGGAGTTTGGTGATAAAGACATGTTTTATTCACCGTCAGAGGATGTTTTCATGCGCTCTGAATGGGGACGGGAGCTCATTTACCCTTTCTCTGGTAGCCTCGGAGAGCTGTGCTTTACAGAAGAACATGTTACGATTTATGAAAGTTTCATTACTAGATTTGTCAGGCAACATCTGTCTGTTGCAAAGACGACAAACCCTTTTAAATTCTGGAGATTAAAGGCACGTCTTCTTACTTTGGTGTCAGATCTCTGTGTCTGCAGCCTGCTTGAGGCAGTGAACCAGGGTCTCTCTCCTGCTGAAATGAGGTGTGGATTTCCTTACGGCTCTGGAGAAAAAGGGCTGAGGTTTTCTGCTATACTGCCCAAGTTACCTATACAGAGCCCTTTACCATATGAAAACAGAGCGCGCTGACCCAAGGCTTCATCCCAGTGATCACACTGTGGCCCTCAGACCCAAAGGCAAAGCATGCCAGGCTATCAGAAATTAACGGTATAGCTCATGGTAAGGGAAAATGTGACCACTTTTTACTTTGCTTAGGAAGTAGTGTATGTTAAAAATGGGATAAAATCTCATGTTTTCTCAGTGGCTGTCATTTTGCAACAAGGTCTTTAATTATCTTGGGAAAAATGGAAGAGTTTGTGAGAGGGCTCTGCCTCTCAGTGAGGGTTTTAGCAGAGTGCTGCAGTGGCTTGAGCTAATGAAGAAATTTAGGAGGCTATGATTAACACTGAAGGTATGAATGCCCTCTGTGGTTCAGTGCTTTCTGTTCCCTCTGGAAGTGATAGCTATATCGCCCAAATCAATTGTCCAGGAAACAACTGAGTTTTCCGATCAGTTAAGTAAAGGATGTGTTAAATGACCTGTCTGGGGAATGGCATTGCCTTTTTCAGCCTTTTTTTCTTTTCTTTTTTTTTTTTTAAGTTGATGTATCTCTAGCACAAGAGAAAGAAGGGACCTTGCAATATAATCTTAAGGAAAAAAAAACACATTGGGAAGCTGGAATCCAGTAAGCATGTATAAGAACACTTACCTGTTTTAATTACCTGTGCACAATACTTATGAGAAACTTAACGAAAAGCATTGGGCGAGACCTTCTAATTTTATGAGGTTGGACATAATCCTTAATGCACTGACTATACAGACTCAGACACACCGTTTTCTTAAGCCTGCTTAAAACAGCCAGCAGTATTTTGCATCAGTATCTTCATGTGACATAATTTCTGGGTACACAGAAAATTTTACTTCCCAAAGCAGTGAAAACTTTTCTTGCTATCTCATTTATGCCATTGCCTGCTTGCTTTCTGAGCTTGTTAACGCACTTCTTATGTATGTTATTTCTCTCTCTTCCCAGCTGTTTGATTTGTGTGTTAGTAGCAAATTATTCTTATTTTCAAGGTCTTTGAATCAAAATCTGTCATTTATATATCTGTATGTGGGCAATTGGCTACAGGAGGCTAAGGTGGCGTTAAAAAGTAAGTACTGAAAATAAGAACGCATTTCGTACCTACTCATGCATACAGCATTCATACCATGAAAAACTATACTGGTAAATGCACAGAGGCAACATTTGGTACTACTTCCAAGCTGATGCCTATAGGTGCAAAACTGGCTTGTAGCTGGGTAAGACTTAGGCTACCCATGTCTCTTAGAGGCCTCTGCTCCCTCCAGCTAGAGCTTAGGATTTAACATTGGAGTTGGAAATCCCTAAGCCCCACAGGGATGGAAGGAGACGATGGCAGAGCTGGGTTCCTGTGCTCCAAGGCCTTTTGAATACTTTTGCATGCAGTACTGCTGAGGGCTGGGAAGGGCACCAGCATCCAGCTCTTTTGTTAAGTTTAAGTAGAAATTAAGCTGAGCCTCTGAAGGTACTGTTTTCATTGCGGACATCATAGATGTTATGGCTGGAAGATGCTGACGTGATTGTTCCTCCTTTTACATGAAACCCTCTTAGTAAAACATTTATATATATACACATTTATATATGTATGTGTATATGTATGTATGCATGTATATGTGTATATATATATATTACAATTTTGTTTAAAATAGTTTGCAGCATCTCCACAGCTCAGGGCAGTTGTCTGCCCATCTGTTCTCCTTGCTGTAAGCTTTTAGCTCAGGATTTGGCACTGTGAAAGAATATTGGCATAAGACAAAGAGGAAGCAGGACCTAAGTTGATTGACAGGATGTTTTCTCAGTGGGAAAGTGCAATGAACTCAGGCATAAAAAGGCGTAATCCATAAGACATTTATCACCGGGGATCTAAATTATATTAGTAAGTATACAAACAAAGATCTGGTTTCTCTCTAGACGCCATGGGGTCTACACATTTTTATGCTCTTCTTTAAAACACGTCATTGCTGGAGGAGTGAATAAGAGAAAAAGTCTCTGTTGATAAATTCCCTGGGAATCCACTATAATGCTGTTTTGAGCCTTTGCGTGTGTTCCCAGAAGCATCACATGTCACACTGCCCTTATGTGTAGTTGTGAAAATGCAGTTTGATCACAGTTCTTCCAAAGTTGGCTTTTTTAGCCTGTTGTAACTGTACCCATGAACCTGTCTGTGCTGAAACCTGTACTTACGTGGGAGGACTTTTTTTTTCTATTCTCATCCTCAGTTGGGGAAAAAAAAAAAGCAAACCCATAGGTGGGGAGAGAAGCCTTTGGGGTGAAGAAGCAGATGGTCTAAAGCTACAAGGAAGTTTAATGGCTTAGTGTTTTACTGGGCTTCTGGAAGTTGTAATGCCTGTATGTGAAAAAAACAGATGGTGGTGCTGTAAAACTGACTGGTACTTGTATATGCAAAGCTTGGGATGTGGCATTTTTGTCTCTAACTGTATCTTTGAATACACTGATGAACTCACTGTAGGCTTACCAAAGGCATAAAGAAAATTGTTCTGATGGGCACATGGCACTATTTTTGCTTGTGTTGATCTTGCTGCGGCTGACAGGAGGCTCACTGGATTGCCATTAAATTATACTGCAGCAAAATAACTTTCATCAGACTGCAGGGGATTTTCTGAGCCACCGCAAAAAGAAGAAATGTGTAAACTAAAAATATCACATCCATTTAATAACATTGAGAGGTCGCACACAGTGAGAGCTCTCTGAGCCGACACAGATGGCACACTGCTCTCCTCTCATTTCTGTAGACTGAGAAAAGAACCTCTTCCATGCTCCCATTGTTTTTCCTTTTTTTCCCTGTACTGCTAATTTCTGCTGGAGTGTTTCATTGCCATCACTGTGAGTACACTGAGAGGTCAGCACTACCGTCCTAGCTTAAAAGTGAATCAAAAATAGCTTGTGAGGGGTTTGGGAAAGGAAGATGGTCAGCTTCTGTTCTGCTTGATTAACAAAAGGGAGGATGAATTAAAGGCAATGATGCCCAGGCTGGTCCTAGTCCTACCTGATGTTATAGGTATCTGCTTCTGGCCATCCTTTTTGATCTTTGGACCAAGACTTTGAGATTGTATTTGATGTCATAGTTGAGTGACCTTTACTCACCTCTCACGGACTCTATTTCTCACACTGACTGCTCATCACTTGCCCTCCAGCATACAGCCTGCACGTTCTCCCTGCGGGAACAAGAAACTGAACTTGGTGTTTATCTTTCTGCATGTTGCCCTTCTTCTGGATCACCTCTAAGCTCTTCTGGTTCAAGATCTTTCAGTGCTGGGGAGCCAAAGCAGGTTGTAGGACTTCGTAGCACCACAGGCATAGAGCACAACTAGCTCAAGAAACATGTAGATACACTAAGGAACATGGTTTAGTGGCCAGTATAGGTGGCTGCTGGACAGTTGGACTCGATCATCTGAGAGGTCTTTTCTGACTGTAATGATTTTTGTGGTTCTCTGAACTGCTTAAAGCAGTGGGGGCTCTGGCCCTGCCATGTTGCTTTGTCCCCCCTTTTTAGGTGACACAGGTTACTTAAGTGATACAACTGAGCCATCACGATGATACTGAAATTCATGGAGAGTAAAGCAAGTAGTTGTCCACTGGGTTGGGAGCTTGTGCCAGATCAGCTCCACACTGGGTACTGTAGGAACAAGGGACAAAGGAGAGGTAGTGCATAGGGGAAGGAAGTGGACATAAGATTACCTCATCTACACCCAGAAAGTCAGGAAGGCAAATGGAATTCATGCTTAGGTAGCTCTTTATTTCTTTGCTTTTGGCACTGGGCAGGTCATGAATGTATTGGTCTTGGATTAGTGAGCCATGAAAATGAATGCCTTTGCTGATTATTTTCACTTGATCAGCAAATGTCGACATCACACACTACTGCATTATTGTTACACATGGATGGGCTTGTTGTGCATCTGCTGACACCTTTCAGAGGACCTCAGAGCACAATGTATTATGCATCTTTTCCCCTATTTTTGCTAGTGCCAAATAGCAAGTACTTTGTAGGTAAATTAAGAAACTTCTCTACCCTGGAGGATGTACAGCCTAATTCCAAGATCAGCAGCATGCCATTAGAAAAACATTGGTGGCAAACTGGGATTCATTGTGTTGCAGTGTGAGAGGGGAAATCCTGAAGCATACGGACCTGGGACACATGAGGGTTGCTGCTAATCCTGTGCCATTACTGCCGGTGCAGTGAATCCAATGAGTAAGATCCAATTGATTGGAGCATTTATCCAAACTCCTTAGAAAAAAAAATAAAATGATTGTTTTCTTCCTTTATAGGGAGGAGATCCTTCATTTTTTAATCTTGGCCCTGAGATAGATGCGAAGGTGATCTTCCTGTGGCTGCTTAGATGTGTGGTGGGTGCACATTCTGTACAGACACGGCCATGATAGGACTTATAAGAGTTCTTCTTGACACATGCATTACTCAAACAACTGTTCCTGCATGAAACCTTAATTGGCAGGATATGAACGAGGGTGAAGTTTTGTCTGCTCGCTTGGGAAATGGTTAAGCAGGTTTGTAGTTGAAAGATACTGCTTGATAAAAAGCAGAGGGGTTTTTTTCTGTCTTTGTAAGAACACTCCAGAGTTGACATTATCTTGATTTATGAAGAAGGAGCCCTGTAATATGAAGACTTTTTTTCTCTATTAGTAATCAAATTTGGAAAAAAAAAAAAAAATTGTTTATGATTTCCAAATTACTGCAAGATTATCATTCAGGCAATTGGAGTGGATGTAGTAGGAGGTCTGGGTGTAAGTCTTCTCTTAGTGCCAAATGATTGTTCTTAGGAGTAGAAAAACGTTTGAGCAAGGTATGTAGAGTAGAGGATGCAAAACATGATGCCAGCATGTTGGTACCAAGAAGAAGACAAGGCACTTGCCGAATTAGTGCACTGACCTGGAATAATGGTCTACAGTCCTTAGTGGATTAGTGGTGACAACCAGAAGCCCTTTGCGCTCACCAGCTCCCCTCCAGCCTCCAGAGCTCACAGTTTCACCCCAAACCTTTTAAGATGTTCCCAAGTCCAGTGTGTCTCATGGGCCTGGTGAAATTTCCTCAAGAGCCCCTTCAGCTTTGAGAAGCAGCTCCTGCCCAGTCGGCATACAAGCACCTTGCTAAAAGGCAGACTTGCCTGTTGCTCTTGCTAACACTTGCAACAACAGTTGAGGGAGCAGCAGGGCATATTTCGTTTTCTAGGGGTCCAGCAGTTAATTTTAGGGAGTGGAAGTATTCACATGCATAAATAAAGAACTCACCTGAATTTGTGCCTAAATTTAATCAGAACCAAAACTGCATTTCAAAAATGAATTGCCTTTTCAGCAGAGGAGGAAATACCACATCCCAGTATTCACTTACTCATGACATTCTAGCTCGGTTTTGTATACTGAAAAAATTCTAAGTGTTTGACATAGGCTTAAGTAAACATTTACCCTCTTGCTGCTCTGTCCAAGTCAGGCCCAGCACAGTCCTTGGGACTCACCCATTCATAATGGGGAAAAGAATGCAAGACCTTCCCTCCCAGCTGCTCCAGTCTGATCTGCTCTGCCAGCCCTACCTCCTGGCACTTGTTTGTAGTGTTGGCAAGGAAAAAAGAGAGCATTCTTTTTCAGTTCCTTTCGTTCCATTTTTTATTTATTTTTTAATTCATACTTTCGTCATTTGGCCTTTAAAAATATATACATATAAATCCAGAGTTTTTGAGTTCAGCAGTGTAAAAGCCAATCTAAAGTCTCAGTAGTGACAGGCTTGAGCATTTTTTGCTTCACTACCCCAGCTAAAAGTGCAGCTTGCTTATGCAGATTGCACATTCCTGAAGTATGAGAAGTTTAGCTTGAGTTACATGCGTGTGTATGCACAAGTCATATTTTGCCAAGAGGAAGAGAAATTTCCTTCAGCGCAGTATAGCTGAGGTTCTCGGGCTAAACTTCTGCAATTTATACATTAGAAATCTTGGAGAGCTGGAGAAGCAGAAAGTGCTGGGAGTACAGTGTGCTCCAGGGAAAACAACACAGCTTTATCGTGAGCTTTTGCTGTGCTGTTAGAGAACAAAGCTGGGGAAATGGGCTTGTTTATGATTGCGAGGAGTAACAGAATTATTAAGGAATTTTGTATTACCTACACAGGAAATACTGCTGTGGGTATTTGGGCTCCCTTGTAACATTAGTTGATGCTTTCAGACTTCACTGTAGTGATTCCTTTAGGGAGACTGTTTTTCTCACAGTTGTGCTCATACCTTCATCTAACACTTGAAGAAAGATCCTCAGTTTACTGTGGGGGTAGCTTTTACCTGGTTACAATACAGAGTTGGGAGGACACCTGTATGGAGAGTGCTTCACCTCATTTTACTCCAAAAGGATCAAATCTCTGTTCCTTGCAAATTTTCAGTGCTTCTGCAAAGGAGTTGGAAAGCCTGGTATTTGTTTCTCAGGTTGTGTTTTACTGCTAAACCTGGGTGCTCCCATCTTTTCTGTTTGGGATTAATTTATCCTGCAGCACAATGCTGTCTCAGCTGATAATCAAATAGCTCCATGAGTGGCAAAACTAATGGCACCTATTTTCCAAAGGATTCTTGTCTCTTGGTTGATTGACTTTTAACTGGATTACGCTGCAGCTGCAAGGCATGTGCATCCCTTGGTAGGCACCAGAGAATCCCCTCCTCAGCTCATTTGTTCTACCCCAAGGGTGCTGTTGTTTCATAACACGTGGTTGGGCTGAAGCTCTTTGTGTGCTCAAGAACTCAAAAGGTTATTACTTTTCCTTCCCTTCCAACTTGCATTGCTGCCGTGGTTCAGCTCTGCATGGCCATCATGGCCTCTTTGAGCTTCTTCCCTGCTGAAAGTGCCCAGCAGGCTGAAAGTCACGAGGGCAGTGGGAGGAGTGGGCACATTGTAGTAGTGCTTGATCGTTTGAAAGCCAGGCTAAAAAGTGAAGGAAAGAATTGAGAAATTCTCACCTCTTACAGGGCTGTGCCCTGAGCGCCAACAGGGCTGCTCTGAGCCATTAGCCCTGCAAGTGTTTTGTTGGGAAGTGCTAACTATACTCACCAGAGCAGAAAAAGAGTAAGTCTTCATTCCGCTTGTGTCAGAGCTGGAAAGGGAGCTACATGGATTCCCGCTCCACTGAGCATGTGCTTTATAGAGAGTGGAACCACGCCAGTAAATAAGCAAACAAATAAGTAGTGCCCATCCTCTGTGTGCTGGCTGGCTATCCAGAGATAGAATGGATTTGAATTTCTTTACTTTGTTTCTCGAAGGCATGTTGGATGTGGAGCTGTTGGAGAGGGTCCAGCGGAGTGCCAGGAAGATGATCAGAGGGCTGGAGCACCTCCCCTATGAAGACAGGCTGGGGGAACTGGGCTTGTACAGCCTGGAGAAGAGAAGGTTGCGAGGAGACCTCATTGCAGCCTTCCAGTATTTGAAAGGGGATTATAAAAAGGAGGGGAATCAACTTTTAACTTTGGTTGATAACGACAGGGCAAGGGAGAATGGTTTTAAGCTCAAGGAGGGAAGGTTTAGATTGGATGTCATAGGGCAGTTCTTTGCAGAGGGTGGTGAGGCACTAGAACAGGATGGGTCCCTGGGCAGCCCGGTCTGGTACCAGATCTGAAGGTTGGTGGCCCTGCCTGTGGCAGGGGGATGGAACTTGGGGTCCCTTCCAACCCAAGCCATTATATGATTCTGTGTTCCACTACGGAGACACTTAACTCTGTCTCTTTCCATTTTGTGAGTGATGTTCAGATCCATTCTGAATATCGTCTGCTGCTTAAGAGTGCCCTGAAGAAATGATCCTAACTTGGTGTAAATACTTGCTGGAAGTTCTGCACAGTCTCGTTGTCAAATAACTCTTTCTTTTCTTTTTTTTTTTTTTTATTCTTACTATTTTACTTTTTATTTTTTATTTTCAAGAGGAAGAAACCTTTTAATTTTACCATTAATATTTCTCTAGTTCTCCAGTGCTGTATGGCTTTTACAGTACTGGACCTGCTGTGGATTTCAGAGGTGCCATTTCACACAGAACTGTAGAACATTGAAACAGTTGATTCCTGTAGGAAAAAAATAAAATAAAATAAAATAAAATAAAATAAAATAAAATAAAATAAAATAAAATAAAATAAAATAAAATAAAATAAAATAAAATGGAAAGCATTGTTGGAAGAAGTGTGTAGTTACAGGGCATGCACACTGCTGACTGCAGTCCCACTTACTTGTGATGGTTTCTGGCAGTACAGCTGATTTTCAAGTTGTTCGAACCAGTGCTCAATTCAGAAAGGGATTTTTTAGAAGCTTGCATTGCTCAAGCAGAACTGCTTCTAACCTATAAAGTGAAATAACACCTCTGAGACCAACAAGCTGCTTTGGATTTGTAGTTGGATAACCGAGATAAAAGCCTGGCCCAGGCCTGAGTCCCTAGGGCTCGTGAACCAGGCAACAGCCACGTTCTGGGCAAGCTGCTTTAGGAAGTGGGAAACCACTGAATGTAGTTCTGTTTTTGAACTAAGGAGCCTGTGAGCACTCACTATCTTCTTTTAGAGCTCCTTTGCCTTTTTTGGTCTGCTGGCATTTCACTTACTGGTTGTACTTGCTTGGGTATTAGTGAACAAGACCACGAGTGCAATTGTTTAAGCCTTGGCTTACTTGCCAAAGTCTGTAGAACAAAATGACACTGTAGAAATGCCAGTAAATTCATATATATATATATATATATATATATATATATATAATTATCTTTTTTTAGACTGTCCTGATGAAATCACAGTTAGAAGGGTTGCTGGCTCTTTTAATTATATATTTAAAAGAAAGCATTTGGAATGGCCAGTACCTCATAATTTCACTCTCTGGTGTATAATTTAAATAATATAGAGGAAATAAATTCCTCTGAGGTTACAGACAGACAAGGACTTGAAATATTGCTGTGAGACAGGATGGGCTTTCCTGTTAATGGAACTCATTTTTATGCAGGGAATTGCCACATTCAAGCAGACACCCTTTCAGTTTAATATTCCTTTTTGTTCTTCAGCCTCTGAGTGACAACATCCTAAAAAGAGCAGTGTGTGGCAGGTGATTATAAAGAACAAATATTCTAGGAGGCGTCCTGAATTACCTCCTGAGGGGCACTGATCATCTCTTGAGCTCTCTCTAGGGCTGCAAAGATGATTCAGTAAGCCGTAATTGAAACAAATATGTGAAAAAGGAAAGTACGCTTTGTTGATTGTCTGTACTCAGCGCTGTATCCAAAACCCTGTTTCCTCTGGGTGTTCGTGCTCAGCTGATTCTGTGATTCTGATGGTGAATGAGGAAAGGCATTTCCTCAGTGTCAGGCATTAGCAGGCAGAAGCAGGCAGAGTGAGCGGCTGGCAGCAGAGAGTAGGCATTAAGACACATTCATCTAACATGTGTTTCATTATCTAGATCACATTTTGAGTGCCCATTACAAAGTAATTCTATATTGCCCGTGCATTATGTATAACAAAGAATGGTTACTAATGGGAGTCATTCGACAGCAACTGAATTTTCTCTTTTGTGAAAGCAGTTGAGAACACTTTGTAGTGAAACATCTCACTTAGAGACACGGGGAAGAAGGGATAAGGAAGAAAAGAGAAAAGGCTGTGATGCTTTCACCCCTTGCTTGCTTGTTTTTCCTCTTGCATTTTCCCTGCTTGAAAAATGAAAGTACTTTTCCAGTGAGCTCGCAAAATTTTAGAGAGATCACTGCTGGAACAAGGTGTTTTGATGAACAACAGCTGGCTGTTGAAAACAGGAATTTGGGAGTTGGAGAACGAGGCTTTGTCAGTTCTGTTACGTCCACGCTCCATCCTGTTTTCCTACCACGGAGAGCACCAGGAAGCTGGCTTACAGCTGTGTTGTCTGCTTGGGGCACAGTTTTGACTGCTTGGAACACCTTGTCCTTGAAAGCAAAAGCTCACAGCAAACAAGAGCAGGCATTTTTGAGATGGTGCAAGTCCCATGTATCACATGGCTCCTATATCCCATTTTGCAGCTCTCCACACGACGTACACAGTTAGACTAAGCTCTGGAAATGCTAATTGCATGTGAAAAGATGATGAACATGTTTTGGGAGTAACTCCTATCAATCTTGATATTTTTGTTTGCTTCTGTGTTAGTATATGATCTCTTAGGTTGGAATTGACTACTGATAGGCCAGTAAATGGGCTTCAGCAAAAGGATCATGGCCAGTGGGTCAAGGCAGGTGGTCCAGCAACTCTACTCTGTGCTGACGAGGCCCCGCCTGGAGTACTGTGTCCAGGTGTGGAATCCTCAGTACAGGAGAGACATGGACCTGTTGCAGAGCATCCAGAGGAGAGACTCAAAAATGATTCAAGGGATGGAATACCTCTCCTGCCAGGACAGGCTTAGAATGCTGGGGCTATTCAGCCTGGAGAAGAGAAGGATCTGTGAAGACCTGAGAACAGCTTTTAGTGTCCAAAGGGGGCTGTAAGAAGGAAGGGGACAGACTCTTTAGTGTAGTCTGTTGTGACAGCAGAAGGGGAAATGGTTGCAAACTAAAAGGAGATTTAGACTGGATATAAGGAAGAAGTTTTACAGTAAGGGTGGAGAGGCGTTGGCATGGGTTGCCCACAGTGGCAGATTCAGATGGCATAGCTTGAGCTGATTCAGATGCTTCACTTTTTATTCTGCAGGAGGATAGCCCCATTTGGATGGTGCCACGCGGAGTCTTTACAGACTCCTATCTCTGATGGGAAAATGCTCTAACATGCAGACATAACAGTAATTTTATCTAGGTACTTAAATTAAAAAGGCACATGTACCCTGGAGCTTTCTGCAAATATTTGAGGCACCTTGAATATAATTCGAAAATTCCCCCATCAGAAGTGGCAGTCAAGATAATTGAAGTGCAGAAGTGACCTTTGTAATAACTCAACAAACCAGGCAAATAGAAAGCGAGAACTCTTCTATCTTGCCAGCAACTTACCTCTTTCTCCTCAAATAAGCTATTCATAAAATGCTACAGAGAGGGCAAACTTTGTGGCACATATTTCATTTTGTCTGTCTTCAGTATATCTTACCGGACACCCTGTAGCTTCAAATAGATGCATTTTTTTCAGATTAAGCACTTCCTAAAAGTAATGGTCTTTGATGGCAAAACTGGAGAATGATTTGCTGCTTGATTAGAGTCCAAGTCCATGAAAATAACCCTTTTGATTGATGTACTGTAATACAGTGAGCGATCCTTCCCTGCCTGTTCTTTGCATGACTTGATTTGGTAAATAGCACTAACTGGAGATGAACTATGACAGTCCAGTGAATGACACATATGGTGGAATAAATCATAGTCCAAACTTATGAGTTCAACTAAAGCTCGTAGTTGACTAGCTCTCCTATTTTGTGTCTTTCTCTTATTTCCTTTGCTTTCATTATCTTACTTGCAAACTCCTTTTATTTCATAATGAGTGATGAAGTAGGGAATGTTGATGTAGTAGTTCTTGGGTCATATAAGCCCTCATTTTCAATCTTGAGAGACTTCTGGTATCTTTAAAGACTCAAAAAAGGTCTATCACAGTTCACTGGTGGCAGTCAAATTAAACGTGACGTTTGACCCCTGAGAATTCAAAACATAGGCAATTTAAGTTAAGCACTTTATTAAACTCTGACTCACTTCAGACTTCATATGTGTGCACTTCAATGGGTCAGACTAGACGTACATCGAGTAATTCAGCAGCCCACGCAGTATTCTTGAAGTTGCCAAAGTCAGCTGGAAATATTGTGAGATCAAGCTTTCTTTTATGCGATTTCCATAATTCCCCACTTTTACATTGCAGGAAGCTAAAACAATGTATGTGCTGAGGAAAAGGGGAAGGAAATGTTTCTTCCAGTATTTCTGAAACTCAGCATGAGTTCGGATCTACCTCAATTCCAGAAGTAGCAGCAGAACTCTATTTTTCCTAGCATTTATGAAGTGTCCTTATGTAGACCTTTCAGGTTTCTGGCTCTCAATAAATTCTAGTGAACTTGCTGAAAGCTGGGGAGCCTGCAGGACTTGCAAACACCAAGTGAAGCCAAGGTTCTCAGTGTTTCCAGGCATCTTCCAGCAGAGCCAGGACTTGGCAGCAGCCAGCTGCTAGATGGTGATTGAAATTGATAAGTCCGTGTAAAGAAAAAAGAATGAAATCAACTCTGTTTCAGTTGGTGAATGCTGAGATAGAACATCTTCTTTTTGGGAATGAGAAGATTTTCATCTTTCATGGCCTGGAACAATTTGGCACAAATCCATTCCACGTTTCCCTAAATGAAATGCACTCCTCCCTCTCCACCACAATCACCCATCTCTGCTGAGCTCTATTAAACACTGCTGTATAAAGTGGCACATTCACTTGATTCTCATTTATCTCAGCTGGACTTTTTTTAGTCAGGTCATATTTTTGGAAGGGTTCAGGTCTTTTCAAAAGCACTGGTCAGCTGGATTGAGTGATTCCTTGGCCACTGACTGGTGAGCAGAATTGTGAATTAATTTCTATGCTGTCGGCACACAATGTATTTGATAACCTAACCTGTGACACTTTCAGAAGCCTAATAAATGGCGCTTCAGTTTTATTTACTGATATTTCACTCAAATATGAATGGAATCTGACCATGGAAATATTAAATTAGCTCTGTCATGCCCTTCTCTGTCAGAAGGAGGTGAATTATGAACAATAAATAAGTGCTGAATGAAAGACTCTCAAAGCACTTTGCTCTGTGCCTGGGTTATTAGAAATGAAGCAATTTCACTTCATATGTCCTGTTCACGTTCTCCAGGTTCCTGAGACCCTATTAAGGGAAAATTGGTCTTCAGCATGTTGGAATGAATGACACACAAAATGGGTGTGTTTTTTTTAAAAGCAGTCTCTGCAGTTTTAAAGCTCCACTGCTCTCCTTCAGTGCTAGGAGACATGAGAGGCAGATAAACATGAGTTACGTAAAAGACACCCAGCTAGAACTAAAGCACTATATTGGCAAAACTGGAAGACACAATAAATGAAGTGGAACAGTCTTGTTGGGGGAACAATCCAGGCAGGAGTGAAAAGGACTGATAAAACAAAGCACTGTTTTGAGTGGATTGGATTTAATGGGAGAGTGCAGTGCTCTCAAGCAACCGAAGGACAAGGAAGGCAGAATGCTGTTGCTTGTTCAGGAGAGATCTTCAGGCAGAGTTTCTGCTATGCAGGAAGATATGGGAGGCATGAGGAAACCAGGTGGGAAGTCTGGACTGAGCAGACTTCATTATACCTATCATCTCCCATTGCTTGGTGATCAACAGTCCTCCCTGCCTTGCAATAGCACTGTCTACCACCACAGAAAAAAATCAGCTTGGAATGGGCTTTCCCTTGAAGTGTCCATGCATCTCAAAAAAAAAACAACCATGGGCTCCTCATTTCCATTTGTAGAAGGCAGTCAGATGAATGCTTGCTTGATCTGATATGGTTCTGCTTCTCCCACCCATCTTTCCACCATATGACAGCAGTACAATTATAGCTTTTCTTCGCAGAGTAGCATAAAAAATGAGGAAGGAGTGCTGAACTACCGGGGTGATACACGGGGTGTCATCATGGCAAGACAAGTTCCACCAAGGAAAGTGCTGGAAGTGCAGTGCAGTTACCTAAGTGAGCTGAGGGTCTCTCAGCAATAGGGTGCTGCTCCTTCAGGGACTGGAGGCTCATCAGCTTCTCACTCATGATGGTGTAAATCTATTGATTGTCACAGGGCTGATTTGCACTAAATTTTCACTGGATGAAACTAGAACACCGGATCCTATTTCACTTATCTCCAGTACACGTTAACAGACTCTAAAGAATATGAGTTTTGTGCCTAACACACACAAGCAAATAAAGGAGGCATGCCTGCAAGCCTGACAAAAATAAAAAGCACATCAGACCAAATTCCCTTTTGGTGGACTTCTGCTTTCATCAGCTTTCATTTGATGAATAAGAGCCAGTTTTCATGAGAAAGAGCTGAACAAGTACTGCCTTGATGAGTGATGTGTGCTTACTGGGCAGCGAGCCCAAGTAGAGCACATGCATCTGACAAGCAGCATGCAGGAAGGAGGCTAGTATTGGCATGAGTTGGTGGGAGACTTATGCTGCTGAGACTGGTGCAAGTACATCAGCATGAGCCTTAGGGAAGGAAGAGTTGTTTCAGCCTGCTGTAGCTGCATGCCAAGGGCTGGAGATCATTGCAAGGCTGGGGAGAAGTGGCACTTTTGATGTTCCATCAGTCTTCTTGATGCAGAAGTAAATGCTGTGTTTCAGTCTGGCCTCCATGCATATGTCTGGCTTTGGTGTTACCTCTGGGACCAACAGTGCACTTGAAGCATCTCACCCTAGCATCCCACTCACTTTGACTCCTGGTTGGTCTTGGAGCACAGAAATTTAATTCATTTCAGAGAAAACTAAATGGAACAATGTGCAGTCCAGCATGTTGGGCACTCCAGCTGGTAATTGGCAGTAGGCTACAGCCTCCTCCAAAGTGAAGCTCAGAAAACATATGCTGTGTGGTCCTTAGGTCATCAGCACCGACTCTTCCATTCTTCCATTCCTCTTCTATTGTTCCATGTTTTGTGAGCCTTGCTCTTCCAAAGTGTCCTGGTAAACTTTGTGGGGTTGCAGTAGAGTTGGCCAAGTCTTGCTTTCCAATGTGAAAAAAGCTTTTTCCTGCCAGCTTTTTGAAATGTAAGGGATGATAAGCCCGGAATTAAGAGAGTAAACGTACATTTTTAAAGCCCTTTGCTTTCTTATTGATTTTTTTTTATCTCCCAGATATATGCATGTAGCATCTGAGACTACAAAGTAGAAGTGATGGGTACACAGCCTCTGCTTTTGCATTTTCAAAAGCCTGAGTTACTTAATTCTCCTTTGAAAACAGAAATGGTAAATTTTACACTATCTGAGATTTCTTTTTCTGTCCAAGTCAAGTCAAGAACAAATGTTAATCACATTCATATATATTTTCCCGCTATGACATTAAGTGAGGCCAGAATAGAAGGACTTCTCCAGCATAAAGAGAATTTTCAGTCTGTGATTAACATAAATCAGGAATTCATATCTGGGTGGCTCCCAAGTGAACCAATTAAAACACTGCAGAGCCCAGGCCTGCTGACAGCGTCTCAAATGTTGGAGGGAAGCTCTTCTGACTTCCAAGTGGAGATGCAAAAAAAAAACCCACAACATAAGTTAGGGCACAACTTTGAGTAGAGGACTGAGCAAGAAAGATTAGCTTTTTTGGCCAGCTGCTGAGCTAATGCTTGTAATCCTTACACTGAGCAGCACCAGCGGGCTTTGGCCTACTTCTATGAAAGAAACCTGCAGGTTCTGCCCTGCTGTGACTTGCGAGGTGCCAACTCCTCTTTTCAGGATTGCCCAGCACTCTGGAATCCTAGTTATAATCTCGCTCACATCTCTTTTAATTTCTCTGATACCATTCAGAGCTTACATTGGAAACTCAGCTGCCACAAAACACAAGCCTTTGAGGTCAAGCCCATCAGGAAGGTAAAGTAGTGTATTCTATCAAGTAACACCATCAGCTGTGATGGAAATAGATCTGTGCAAAGGTCATCACCTCAAGGAGATTTTTATGAGGTTAAACCTCAAACTGGTTAAAAGTATGTAGTAGTAAAAGTTTCCTTTAAGTAGGGGGATCAGTTGCGGGCTGAATGAAAATAGCATTTAAAATCCTTGAGTCAGATTTCAAAATCAGGACAAGTTTAAGTATTTGCTGAATCCCAAAATTAATGCTATGTGGAAGCAAGAATTAACTTAGAAACTGAAAGTGAGCCAAGGCTGGCTATGGAGTAATCTTGTTCCACAGGTAGCTACAACCTCCCAGTTACCAAAAAACAAATTGGACGAATGGGGCTCCTGTTACACTGCGGGGCAGATGACCACCAGCAGGAACCCAGGAAATATTTCCATGGCTGGAAGCACTGAATAATGTGGAAATAATTACTCAAGTAAAATGAAGGCTTGGATGGCGTTCAGAATATTAACACAATCTCTCTCAAAACCACAGCGGCAACCAAAAAAACCAAGAACGAGGGAAATTTGGATCCTTCATATCAGCGGACAGCCAAAACCCTCAAAGCACATTGGCTCCACTGAAAACATATTTATTCAGCTTTCAGCAGACAATTAGCAGGAATCAGACTTAAAAGGGCAGAGGTGATCCTCCAAATTGCATCTGCCAAGAGAGGTTGGAATTTGATACTAAAACAGGGTAAAAAGTGTGTTTGGTTTAGTATGTTATGTGCTTTTGAACTGCTCAAAGGTTCCTATTTTTAGATATCTTCAAATATTTCAGATTTTGAATCCTGAAACTTTTTCTGGTCTTCTAATGTGACTCATGAGAACAAGTCAGAAGGATGAAGAGGAGAGGCTGATTTCATACAAGTGTGTTGATTTTATGAGTATAGAGTAGATTAAATTTTGGAGTGGATGCAATGACTCCATACCTTTTTAGTTTAGATTTGTAAAAATATCTTTGGAAAAACAAGGTAGTTTTGTTCCCCGGGAAAATTTTTGCTCTCATCTTGTATCAGTCCAATCATTGTTCATAGGAGCAAGGACTTCCAATTTTTCCCTCATCTGCTAAGCTCTCCTTCATCCAGCTATTATCTTATTTTTTCTGCTGCCCTCATGTACTCGTGTTTTGTCCTCATGGTGCTCATGGGATGCGCTGCATTGGGCTGGCATCCAAGTATGGGGATTGGCAGACAGGACTGACAGCCCATTGTCATTCTCTGTCCATTCTTGCCCTTCTGGCTTGTGCATGGAGATGGCAAAGGGCATGAGGGATGTGGGCCACTCATCCAAATCTCCAAAGAGAAGAATTAATAACACTTATGGAAGACCATTTTGGTTGTATACACCAGGACATTCTCAACCAGAATGTCACAGTGTGTGCCCATAATACATCCCAGAAGATGGTTTGACCGTGTTTACAGACAGGCTACGCAAGGGAAATTTCCAAACAGAAAGCACAGCACATATCCATGGTGCTTCTCAGAAAGTGGTTGGACCATGCTCATATCTGAGCTTTGAAGTTTGCATTTCTTGTGAGCACACACACAAGCTGCTTTCTTCTCAGAGCAAGGATACATGGTTCTGAAGTTGTCTGTTGCAGTTGTACCGTCATAACAGAGCTGTCTGCCCAGAAGACATAAGTAATGTGAAATAGAAACAAAAATAAACCCAACAAGGTAAACATAAAGGAGCAGAGAAATGTGTTTCCTATCTAAAAAGAAGAGAGTGAGTGCTATGGATAATACAGCTAGAGAAGTCTGTGACAAGATTCATTGTCCCTGGGCATATTTCATTCATGGGAATGGTGCTTACACAGCAGATAATTTGAGCTGTTTCTACCTTCGCAGCTGTGCCAGAGAAATATGTTCATCTTCTAGGGTGGATTTTAAACAATAGCCCAATCATATTGCATGCAGAGGGTGCTCTGCTCCATTGTCTGCAGCATTTCTTGACTTTCTTGCTTGCACATGTATTTGTTGTCACAGCAGAAGACACAGCCTGTAGTGTAATAGGTACATGTCCCTATTCTGTGTACAGGCATATTTTCTGTATTTGGACATTCTTCCATTTCGCCCTCCTGGTGGTAAAACAAGCACAGACAAACAGCAAAACAGGGCAGTGAAAGCAGAAGCCAGATAACATTGCTTTGCTCAGTAGGAAAACTCCTTCTGCCTCAGGGAAACCCAGAGCCAAGTTTGATAATTGTAGGCCATTTTTACAGCATGAAGAGGCTGGTGATGCTCATTCAGAAAGCACTGCTGATAGGAGGGGTCGATCCCAAAACCACAAAACTTTCCCCAGATGTTGCCTGGGTGAAGCAAGGAAGCCCTGCAAATTCTGATCTCGAATAGCCCTCTAGCCACCAGAAATTAAAGGCTGTCTTGCTCACGGCTGTTGTACGATACGTATTTCTTTTAAAAGGCCCAGAAAAGCTAGATCAAAGGCTGTGTCTAAAATTTAAATTCCTGTTAGTTGAAAAACAGATTACAGAAGTGCCCCAGTTATGATTATCTTTTGTCTTGCAGCGTGCTTTCTTCTTGGATCTGTTCTAAATCTCTCTTCCCACATAAGGCCTCTCTTTCCCCTCCTTTTGCCATTTAATTTAATAAGTTATTGGAGCAAATATGCATTATAAATTGACTTCTGCTCATGCAAGAGTGTCATATATGGTGAGAAGTGATGGGAAATAGCACGTGAGGGGGAATTGTCTGAACGAAATAATACTTGCCTAATTCAGGCCATTTTTGGTGTGTTTTGAAAATTAGATGATGCTTTTTTTTCATTAGAATCTTTTGGATTGGAAATGAAAAATTGTTTACTTCATAGGATGAGGCTTATTAGCAGTTATAAATAGTAAACAGCAATATATATATTTCCCAGGCGATTGTAATTTCTCGATTAAGGCAACAGATGAATAGCTGTTTGTTTTTTTTAAGTATTCTGTAAAATGAATACATTTGTACAATGAGTGCACATACTGTGAGATTAGTTTTTCAGCAAAATATGACCTCTTTTTTCAGGCAGGAAAATTATCTGGTGGTGTTTTGCCACTGCAGTTTTCGGTAGACAGCCTTTATGGACTCACATCCCTGGAGATTTGAGTTAAAACCTTCCCTATTTGTGAAAATACATCATTATTTAAAATACAGCTTTCCCACAGCAGGTCTGATCAATGGGGAACTCATCTCCAGCTTCTAAGTGTATCTGTTGGAGGCAGGAGCTGATGGATGGGGCTGCATCAAGGCCACCCGTTGATTTCCCTTTCCATGGAGCTCCAGGAGCTAGGGCTTGTAGAGAAGCTGGAAATCTGGAAGGTCTCAGTGGATTTATGAGGTTTGACACTGGTGGGGGTGCAGGGAGACTTCCTGTGAGTAATAGTTTGCACCGCAGAATCCTCATTTATTCATCTTTTCAGATGTTTCTAAGCAAAATGCATGTAGTGCAAGCATGTTTCTAAGTGGAGAAGGAGAGCTCACCTAGGGGAACCAACAGCTATGCAAGGTAAAGCATGTCTTTATGTGGGACAGCAATCTGTGACCCAAAAGGAGTCATCCTAGGCACATGATTCCTCTTAAATAAAACCTGTGCGCCAAGGCACGTGGACCATTCGTAAATGAAAGCGAGTGGTAAAGATCTGCGGTCAAATGTTTAAAAGCGTTTCAAAAAGTTGTGACTAGGTATTATATCCACAGATCTCTGAAACAGAAATCTATTTGTATTGAAGTTTGGAATTTGAAAGAGGGAGATGCTGCCAATAATTTTTTTTTTTTTTCTTTTTTAGAAGTCTGACTTATAAATGAAGTGCTAATGAATAATTTCACAAATGGTGCTTCAAATAGTAAAGTGTGGAGGCAGATTTTCACCTCTGCTGGTACAGGAATAAACCTGAGTGAGTAAATCTGGTGTGCATTGCCAGTTTTTATCAATCTTGGAGATGGAAACAGAATCTTGTGCAATATATAAAGAATGCGAGAGCTCTGCACAAGGGGGAGAGTGTCTTGCTGGCAGTGACAGACGGTGCTGGCACAGAGTGGAGGAGCATGTCTGTGGGCTGGTGCTTCCCCAGCTGTAGGAGCATCCTACAGGGAACACAGGGATCTCTTTACCCAGCTGCTGGAGAAGTCCACCAGCACTCGGGATTAGCAGGAAAACTGCACATTCCCTGACCTTTCAGAGCCTGTAGTGGCTATTTGCAGAAGCAGGGGTCTCTACAGCAAGTTTTGCACCTTGCTGATGCACCAAGGGGTTGGTGGGTATCTGCTGTTAATGGCAATTAGAGCCGCATGCTGTTTGTTGAGCAGGTGGTTTATTTCCATAGGTTAGAATGTTAGCTTAATGAGATTAGACAAAATCTAATGAAAGAAGACAAGTTTGTAAGGTGTTTGTAGTAGTTAAACTGCTCTGCACAGGGATTTTCTGCAGCATGGCCTGTTCTAATAACCTGTCCACAGCCACCTCGTCCACGTCCCATAGGCACCTTGCTGGAGAGCTGTCATATTGTCAGCACCATCATTTCCCCTTTTACTGAGCTGGCAGCTGGTTGTCAGTCCGATTAAACCAGCCGTCCTACATGGACACAATCAAGCGACAGCTTCCTTTTAATAAATGGAGGGGAGCGGTATGGGGTGGGCTGTGATTGATTCCTGACAATGGACCAGCCCTGCCCCACTACAGACCAGGCAAGGGGAAGGGCTGCTAGCACTGGGCCACCCCATGGGGCTGCGAAGCGGGAGCAGGGCTAGCAGCAAGCTGACAGCTGCCTATCTAGCAGATAGCAAATGTGAAGAAGTCAATGACAACCTGCGTGGTTAATGAGGGCAGCAGTGCTGGAGATGCTGCCCAGCTGTGAGCAGGACCTCCTGGATCGCTGCATGTCGCTGAGAGTGAGAACAAAAAAGTGTCCGCAGCATCTCCTGCACACTTCTCAGACAGTCTTCAAGGCTCAATTTCCTTTGGCATTTGAATATAAGAGAGGGAGAGGGAAGCTGTAATTGCAGGGACTGGGAGCAATTTAATGGTCATCAGAAATGCCCTGCTGGTGACCCAGAGTGACAGCATTTGTGTAGATCCCCTTTAAGGTTTGGTGTTAAAGGCCCTTATAGCATGCTTTTAGACATCATTAGATTTCATTGGAAAAACTGAATTCAGGAAGAGTGTTTTAAGATTATTATTATTATCTTTTTTTTTTTTTTTTCACATGTGAAAATTATTACTGGGCTGGTCTAGCCAAAAAATTATACTCCTGTGGGGCATTTATAAAAAGAATTTGGGGAACTGCTCATAGACCCCTCAGGAAGCTGCATTAAAGTAGAGGGAAGATACTTCAGCAAGGGAGATTCTTTTCTGCCTTGCTGAGGGGTCACTACAGCTTAATTAACTCGAGTTTCTCATTTCTCAAACCAAGGAGTATCCAGCTGTCTCATGCCCTCCCTGCTGCAGATGTCATATGTGTCATGTGCACAGAATTTATGCCAACATTTGCCATCCCGTTGAATGCCCCCATCCTTTCTCTAGCTGATAGGCAATTGCTTTTTGCTGCCTCGCTTCAACCCATCATTCCCATCAGCCCTAATAACATGGGGGCTGGTGGGAGGGGAGACTTTTCAGGTTTGCATAAACCTTGTGCTGACCTTCCTCAGTGAATTGCACCATGGAGGAAAGGCTGCTTGCAGGAGATCGTCATCCTACCACAGAGACCTACGTTGAGGAAGGGGGAACAGGATGTGAATCATTTTGGAATCCGCACCGTACCATTTCTTTTTTTTTTCCTTCTCCTTACTCTTAACGTGTAGTTCTTTTTCTGTCGTCGTTCTTTTTTGTCTTTTTTCCAACAGTATTTTGTCGGAATGCTTTTTGCAGAGGAGAAGACTGGAACTCTTCAAAGCCGCAGTGCCAAGCGTCTCCTCTCCCTCCTATTTCAAAATAAATCATTCTCCTGGTGGTAATGAGTAATACAGAAAAATGCAGGCAGCGAGGATTTTGCCAGGGAGAGAGAGAGAGATTTGCAATGCTGCGCTTTGGCTTCTACACAAACTTCTATTTAATGACACTGCCACAGAAGGAGTATTATATTATCTGTCCCACTGCTCAAGCCTTCAGTCTCGGCATTGTATAAGCACACTGCTTTTTTACATTTATAAGCAGCGAGCGATTCCAGAAAAATTCCTGCTCCAGCTACAAAACTCAGCAGACCCCAACTGTGTCATTACCTCACCGTGCTGGGGCAAATCCTGCTCCTGCAGCTGCGAAGGACCTCAGCCAGCCATCCCGGTGTGCTCAAGCTGCCCCCTGCCCCAGCCCCACAGCCTGATCCTGCGCTCTCTCTCTCACACCAGAATTGGGGTTGTGAGGCTGTGGCCACTCCTCAGCATCTCTAAAAGAAGTCTCAGAGGGAAACGGAGCAACCATTCCATGAGGAACATACCCAGAGCGGTCCATTGGTCCCTACTGCTTGTTTGTTCTCTGCCAAATTGTTCCTGTTCGCAGAGGGAGAGTTAGGAGATCCTTTTTTCTGTTTAGTTAACCAGGATGTTTTTGACATTCAAAGATAGTATCAGTGGAGTTTTGCCTTTGAACTCTGTAGTCTGGCAGAAGTAGGTGCTTCAGTAAAATAAATTTTACTTTTCTGCCTCAGTAAAATGTTTCTGAAGATTCCTCTGTCACCCAGGAGCTGCTTGAAAGTGCCAGCCTTCATTTGGCTAAAATACACTGAGCTAATAATCTCGGGTTAATATCTACAACACTCCACCTGGGTAGGGTGTGCATTTCTTCTTCTATCTCATCAGAGTGCCTTGACCTTGGCCTGAGAGCCAGAAGGGACAGTTTTGCAGCATCCCTGTCAGCTTCTTAGTGTGAGATGGGCAAGCTGTGCTGTTATGAAGCAGAAGCATGTCTGCTGGAAGCCAGAGAGCTGGGGTCACCCCCTTGGCATGCCGTGAATGGCCGCGTTACAACCGTTCATTCACAAAGGTCAGCCTGAACCTGGGCTGAATTCCATCCAGGAGCAGGACAGAGAAGCCCGTATCCTGTTACCAGCTGCCTGAGCTGCCTAATCCCTGCAGCTGAAAGCTGACCTGCAACAGATGCTGCTTCAGCAGTTTCTAGGAGCCAAAGATGTCCAGGCATGGTCTATGCAATATATAGGGCCATTTCCTCAGCTGGCATAAGTTGCCGTAACTCTGATGACATCATCAGCATTATCCCGATGAATGTAATAAGTAGGATCAGGCCATAATTTTGTAATTTGCCATGGCTCGTGTTTCGCGTGACACGGTGGCATGAATTTGAGTCAAGAGGTCTTTTGTTAACGTCTTCCTGAGTATCTTAGCATCTGATGTGCCAAAAGCAAAATGTCTCTTCGTTCTCATTTCCCTGGGACTCTCTTTTCAGCAGAGGCTTAGGCTTGATTTATGTCGATGAGTCCTGACGGCCGGGGATCTGGGGCAGCTGTGCCAACAGTTACTACGCTGTTGTTGGTCAGGCATCTGTTGACTGCTGGACCAACTGGCTGGGCTGGAGGACGCTTTCTGGACATTCTACTACTGATGCCCAGGGCCTCTCTGCCCACTGTATATCCGTACTTCTCCTGTCGTGGTGGTGCTGGAATTTTTAGAAGGAGGTGACTCCACTTTAATTACAGAATCACAGAATCACAGAATCACAGAATGACCCGGGTTGGAAGGGACCTCAAGGATTATGTAGTTCCAACCCCCCTGCCTGGCAGGGCCACCAAACATACACATTTACTAGATCAGGTTGCCCAGGGCCCCGTCCAACCTGGTCTTGAACACCTCCAAGGACAGGGCATCCACAACCTCCCTGGGCAGCCTGTTCCAGGTCCTAACCATAATGGTCTCATATATGGAGATATGGTCATTGAAAGAGAATCTAGCAGAAGAAAAGGCAGCTTCATGCATGAGGAAGCGGTGTTCATATTCATGGTCTTCCAATTAGCAAAAAGTAATCATAGCTTTACTTGATTTTTAAAAGCCTTCATGTGGGGTTTAGCGCTCATTCTCCATGCCACAGACCTGGGAAACGCAGTTTGCTTTGGCGTTCCAGCGGTGTTTTCTGACAGGTGTAGGATTTATCATTGGTTTGAAGAAGTTAAAGCTGGCATAGCTTTTCTGCTGGCAGTGCATTTGAGCGGACAGGTTTATACAGCTCCAAAGAACTACATCAGACTGGAGCAGAGTTTGATTTAAAGATAATCTGGGGAAGGTGGAGAGCTCTGAGAAAAGAGAGGGAAATACATACAAAATAAATGCAAGTGCTAGGTAAGTTGCCATCCTCATTTTGCTCCTTTTTCATAGTTCTCAGTCTCTGGCATCCCTTCAATAGCATACAGGAGCTCTACATCAACGGAAATGTTTTCTCTGTCATTTCTGATACTATTGGAGGTTTCTGTAGACAGGCTGCCAAATTAAGTAGGCTGTACCATTCCCTTTCACTCCCACTGCTGGCTTCGTAGTCTCTGCTCACACGGGGGGACTGGGACACCATTGTGCCCAGTGGCCGCACATGAGGCTCATGATCACCTTCCCTCAATGGCCCAGATGCTTTCACTGTCCAGACCTTCAGTGGGGGCTGCAGCAGTGTTACAACATCATTTTCAGTGTAAATGGGACCTCTTTAATTGCTAGCTGTGCCCCCGGCTCATGGTGAACATAACTGGAATGGCTTTTACCTGTGAGTAACACCGTGCTCCACCATGGTTGCTCCTCAGTGACATTTTTTTTCATGGACTTTCTTGTTTGTTGTAGGGAGAATTTTCTGGTTTTCTGTGATTCAGAGCAAGTGAATTTTGTCTTTTTATTCATAAAATTCCCAAATGATCGGACATAAATGCTTCACTCCTGCCACTGTCCTCCCCAGGAGGCTTGTGTGCCAAAAAAAGACTCGGAGCTGGCTGACAAGTCATTTCCTGACTTGCAGTCATTCTGGATTCACTCAGCTACCAGCCACCCCCACAACAATTACTGTACCTGATGGAAGGGGAGCAGAATTACTGCTGGTTTTCTCTTCTTGGTTAGAGGTTTAAGCCTGACAGATGTTGAACCTGAATTTGCACAGAAGGTGTTGATGACTTCTGACTTCTGTTATATAACTGTGCAGTGATGTGACATTGTGCTCTGGAATTGTTAACCCTTTTGAACCTTACCTGCAGCATGTGGCTGTGGCCCATGACTAAGGCTTTTTACTTAATACCTTAACGCTCCAGTGTAAGGATACAGGAAAGGACATCCTTCCTTATCTAAGAGACGTAGAAAATGAAGTCCCAGTCCTATCTCCTGTTGAAGCTGAAACACAGCGAGAAGACCTGGCTCCTACCTGCAGTGCTGTGCGCTGCGCTCTTTCAATATAAACTAACACAGACAGACGTGTGGAAAAACCTGCACTGCTCTCCTGGTCCCTGACAGAATTACAGAGAGGAGGAGCTCAGTGTAGTGATCTGAGCAAGGCTGCATAGTGTCAGTCATTTGAGCAATTGGCCCCTGGTCTTATCCTTAGCACATACTTAACACATCTTGCCAAATTATGCGGTTGCTTAGTAATGTGAACAAATATCCCCTGGAGATTCAATAACCAAACTCATTATCACTTGTCATGTAGGCCAGGAACTGAATCCAGATCTCCAGGAGTGAGTGACTGGTGTGTTAACCTAGTCTCCTACTGCTAAAATAGCAGAATGAATATGTGCAAAGTCAGCTCCACGCAGTGGGTAAAAATATGCCCTAAGTAAAAACACAGAGAAGCACTATTAAAAATGATTCTCATTACATAGATCCCATTATCTGAAATAAGAAGGGGGGAATTTAGTGTTTGTTAATGTTTTGGAGAAAGACATAAATGAAGACTGATTTTTTAATTAGTTTTTTTTTTTTTTTTTTTTTTTTTAATCTAGCAAAAACTAAGCAATGTCACTGTTGTTCTGGTTAAGTGAAACAGAGGAAGAGGCTGCTGTGTGTCATCTCAGACATTTCAGGAGGCCACTACATCACTTTGAAAACAGCATCTCATTCCGGTGTTGCTTTGTGGATGCTATTTGGTGGGTCTGCAGCTCTCACCACAGCTCTCAGCAGAGGTACCTGAGCTTGCTCTGGGAAGTCAGTCTAGTTTGCAGCATGAGAACCACCCCAGCAGGGCATCACAGCAGTGCTGACATCTCCCTGGTACCTGAGCTGATAACCCAGCTGGTATCCAGGAGTACCAGCTCCTCTGGGATCAGCTAGAGGGCACTGCCTTGTGAGCACCGTAAATGTGTGACCTGAAATACTCACAGGGTGCTCTGTCTCCTGCTCATCAGCAATTTCCTTCTGGATCATCAGGAAGATGCACAGAATCAGCCAGTTTGCCTAACAATGATCTTGGCAGTGAATTCAATATTTGTAGATCTGCGTACCGAATACATATGCTGTTGGCTATAAAGATACCACATTTTTCACTCATAAGCAATCCCAGCTGCATATATAGTTTTTTGGAGTTCTTTTATTTTATTTCACGCCGGAGTAAATTGCAGACCAGCTGCTCGGCATACAAATGCGGGTTGTTTTAATTCATGTCAATAACGTATGCATGTCAGACGTGGAGTGCGCACGTGCACTCCTAACGATGGGAGTTCAGAGGCATTGCAGAGATTCGTAATTTGTCTGAACAAGGTCAGCACTGGCAAACATGGAAGGAAACATCTTAAGCTTCTGTTACCTTTTCATGTAATATCTGTTCAAGGGCTTGATCTCCTTTAAGCAGCATTTCCTGACTCTTCTTCTGGACATCATGAACACAGATGGGTTTCTGGATTTCAGTCTACCAAATAGTTCCACCGTCATCATCACTTTTGAACTTCTACTAAAGTTACCTTGTCTGAAAGCAAGCTATCCAAGTTTCCTAGGCTTTTCGTAATAAAAAGAGAGTTACAAATTCTGGTCATTCTTGATATTAAGCTCTTACAGGGCTTTGGGAAGTGCTTTGTTGCCTGTGGTGAATTGGAGCATGTGGAAAAAATGTTTGAGAACCTGAGGACTATGTATCTATTGCAACGTTTCTAGTTGATTGCAAAGGGCTAGACTTGGTGTTCCAGTGGTTTCTCAGGGGTCTCTGTTCATCATTTCTTGTCTTTTCTCAGACTTGCCCAGATTCTGGATTTGCTCGTGTTTGGTTAGTTCCAACTTAGACCATTAGGCAGTTACAGCTGAGTTATTGCTGTGCTGTAATGAACTCGCACATAATTTTTAAGCACAGGCATAATCTTTCAAGTTCTGACTCCATTTAAACCAGGATGTGGACAATTCTTTAGTAGAGGTTTTGGCAGGCAAAGGGACGAGGTGGTGAAAAGAAAGCACTGGCATAGCAAGGAAAGTAAATGCTTTTACTTTGAAATTCAACAGAGAATTTCCCATCTGCTCAAGCAATGGATCCAGCGCTCATTGGCAGACTTGTAACTCCATCACTTACTGTCATATCAAAGCTGTGGTTTTATAGCAGGGCTGAGCCTACATAACCCCTACAGAGGATGCTAATGGGAAGAAAAAAAGGGGTGGGGGTGGGGGGGATTGGGGGGGCTTGGTTCTAACTGAACTCTCTCATCTGGTGTGTAATCCCACTATCTTCCCTGTGGGACACACTGTGCTTCTGCAAAGGAGAATGCGACTGGTTGACTATGTTGTCCCCAATGCCTTTGCAAAATGTAGGTGCAAATCTTTAATCTTGGGAGATACGCTGAGTTTGTGTGATATCTGTAACTATGAATAGCTTTGTGGAGGAGGTATGTTGTAGTAATTAATTATAATGGGCAGGGAAAACAAAGCTTAATTGGTTTTGATGTAATGGAAATACAGGATGTTGCCTTTTTCAGGGTTCATTTCTGTTTTTGCAAAGCAACACTTAAGTCTGTACTTAACCCCAGAAGCTCAGTGTTGTCACACATGTTTTGCAGGTGTCTCATCCCATATGAGAACACGTTGTCCTGAGGTGTTCAGCTAAGCTTACAGCATAGGGAAAACAGTTAAGGCAGGCTGGGATCCTTAAGTGTTGGCCTGCTGAATGAGGAAAGAGGTGAAGTGAGTATGCTGAAGTTGCTACTAGGGAAGTGGTGAGAACAGGAGTATGCCTTTCTTCTGCCCCTCTCAGTTGCTAAGGCCTCTTCTTTCTTTTGAGAGATGCCACAATACTTCCCTGAAGTCAGGGGTCTAATATCTGTCTTTGAAAAACAAAATGCTCTTCAGTCTTATGACATGGCTAGAGGAGAAGTCAGTGCTCCTGCCTTATAATCGTGCCAGCAATTATAGTGTTAGCCCAGGGCAGAAGCAGAGGAATTCAATTCCATTCTGAATGGATTCAGAACCACACAGGAGATGAATATACACCAGTGCTGTGTTGTTCAGTTGTTAAGTCTTTTTTTATTTGCTAATATGTAGTACATCACTCTGTGATCTGTTTCTTTATCAGCTGTGAAAACTGTTTTGGTAAAAAACAGTTTATTCCACCGAGTTAGAGAGCTGTCTTTAAACCTGGAAAAGAAATGCCCAGGCATCCCATTATTATTGCTTTGAATTATTTATAGCATGTAGCATTTTACAAGAGATTCCAAAAGCAAAAGCATCCCGTATTTTAAGTACTATCAGGTGGTAAGTGGTGCACACAGTGCAGTATAGGATCGCTGTCATGCAACTGCCCCCAGTGTCACTTGCCATAGAACTTGACTGTGCGATCACAGCAGCGACAATTAGTGGTACTGTCATTATGGTCAGTGGGAGAGCTCCTGATTTATTTACGTTCATGTAAGCAAAACGAGAAGCGAGCCTTGGAAAACATGAAGGTTATCACATCTAGGGACGAGCAGCTGCAGTTCTCAAAATTAGTGTACAGTTTTGCAAGACAAGAGTTTATGAGCTTATTAATAGCAAATAACCTGAAATATTTCCCCCTTTGGGGTTTGCAGCCCTATATTTTCTCACAGAAAGACAGAGGCATTGACCTTATTGTGCAGCTTTGTAGATGTCAGGTGTAGGTGCTAATGGCACAGAAGCGTAACTGGGGCAAGGTTTCAGCTCTGGCTGTGCCTGGACCACACAAGGAAGGCAAAGAACGCGAGCAGCACTGAGCACGCCAAGCTGCTGCTATATGCCCAACCCATGCAGAGGGATTGGCAAGCGCTGCACTGTATCCTACAGCAGAGAGTGTGTGGGGCCACGGCTCCCAAAATCTTGAGCTAAGCGTGTCTGTGGTTTTGACCATGCTCTGTGGAAACACATCTGTTGATGATAGAAGAATATGTCAGATATGTCAATAATGTTCCAAGATGTATTGCAAACGCAGACGTGTGATTGAGAGAGTAACAAGTTTTCTGATGCACTTCACTGTGGAGAAGAGTCAATCCTAAAAACAAGTGTGCTGGCTGTAGCAGCAGAGATCGTAACACAGACAGCAGTGCTACTGCTTAATCATTTGTATGCGTCCTTGCAGATTTTGCTGTAGCTGATGGAGTGGGTTGTGTGTTTTTTTTTTCCTTGTACCTCATTAGAACTGGTGCTTAACATTGGACAGCACGCACTCCAGCTTAGCCAGAAATTCAAACGCTTCACTCATTAATAGTAGTGTCTGTGTCAGAGGGCTAACTGCAACTCAAGCCTTTCTTTTTCCTTTCCTAAAGACATTTTTCACCCAAATTAATGACTGGTGCTTATCCAGTCTAAATCAGGATCCTATTATGGGAAGCAGAGGATATTCCTCTGACTTCTAGTGAAATGTATGTAGTAATAATAGCCGTGTAGAGGAGCAAAATGTAGCAGGAGCATCCAGTGTGTGTCCCTTTAATTAGAAACCATGCAGAGTTAGAAATCTGTGGTGCTTCCAAACATCTATAGCCATCATTTTAATCATGCCTGAGAGTGCAGGAGGAAGTATCAGTTACATTCAGAGTGAGGGGAAACTCCTGGGAAGTGGGTGCAAGAAATAATTTTTTTTAGCGGTGTTATTATTATTATGCACAGGGATGGTGCTTTGAAAGTGTTAACCTGAAAAGGCACCAAGGAGCCCCATAGTATTTCAGCAGCAGTCAGAGCACCAAAAGATCCTTGAGGCATAACTGTGACCCATATTCTGCAGATAATCAACTTTCCTCTCCCCTGAGGGGATTCAGGAGGATGGCATAAAAGCGTGATTTGCATTCCGAAGCCTTGAATCTTCCTTGATGATTTCCTTGTCTGCTTCGACTACTGTTGCTCTGTAACATCAAAACACACAGGGGTTTGGTGGAGGAGCTGACCCGCTACTAATGGAAGCGTGGAGCAACGGGGGATCTTTCCTATCACAGCGGAGACAACATCTGGGGATGCTGGGGTGTGAGATGCTCCTTAGCCTCCTTGGTCCTGCTGCCCACTGCTTATCAAAGCCAGAGTAAATTAAAGCCCTTCTAGCTGCAAGCTAGTTCAGGACTGGTGCAGGAAGGTACCAGTCTGTGCTGTCAGCAGGATTTGGGCTTGAAAGTGATTCCTAATAATCTCTGTGAAGAGTGTGTGTTGGTAGGCTGTAGCTAATGAGTCATTTCAAAGTGAGGGACCTGGATGGGAGGATGAAGCTGTCAAGGCAGGGTATGAGAAGGCAGGGAATGGGCAGTGTTCCCCCAGAACATTTCTGGGAGGAAATAGTAACCACGGTATCCCTTTCAATAGACAGAGTTGAAACTCTATGATTTAAAAATCATGTTTCTTTCGTTCCTAATGAATACCAGGTATTTTAACTTTACTAGTCACAGCAGAACAAGGGGAAATAATTTCCCTTAAATTCCTAGCCGGTGGGTTGGTATGTTTGTTCCTGAGTGTGGAGGGATGCAATGTGCATGGGAAGGTCCCTGGCAGCAGAGGGACCAGGAGGTTGCTCACACAGTTAACTCCTCTTCCACCGACATTTTAAGCTGAGAATATTTAAGCATTAGCATCTCCTGATGCCGTCTCTTCTCACAAAGCCTGTCCCAGTGCAGAAGAAACCTCTGCGATTTTAATATAACCATGAAAAAAAGACCCGTGGCAGGTTTTGTGTAACAGGATTTGTATGGGCTGCTGGTAAGGGTATGCCGTTGATAAATAAGATTCAGTTGTAAATATTCTGTGGTGACATGGGAATTTATCCACCTATTGAAGTGTACAACCGAGCTACTGAGGAAACATGTTCTTTAGCTTCGCTGCGTATGCAGCTGGCGGTGCATTCATCCAATGCCCTGTCAGGTCAACAGAGGCCTTGTTCAGGTAATGTAGTATTTATGAAACTGTTAATACCACATCAGAAAGTCCTCCTAGAGCATGTTTTTAAAAGCTGCCGTACAAAAACTTGGGATGAGAAGAAACCAGACTTTTGGCTTTGTAGTGCAAGACTAAGTTCTGTGGCCACATGTAGTGAGGGAGACACAGCAGAAAGAGGCAGGTCCTCCGCTTCACACTTATTTACCATAAAGTGGTGCTGGGTTTTCAGTAGGAATTTTAGATTCTCCTCCATCATCTGAAATAAGCACTAAAGCTGCTTTCCCACTGCTCTCAGGAGGCTCTTATTCACCCCGCTGCCACACCAGAGGGCCTTTGTGGCTGCTTGTTTTCCCCTCCAGTCTCACTCTATATAGCCCTGGCATCAGCCCTGCTTGCTGCCCTGTAAACCCACCCCAAAACTTTTTAACACTGACACTCTCAGGGAATCCTCAGACTGCGACACTGTTCGCTATTGACCCCATTTCAAAAAAAAAAAAAAAAAAAAAAGAAAGAAAGAAAGGAAGATCTTTTGAGTTCTGGAGGTTGTTCTGTGTTTTGCCGCCTGCAGACTCCCGTTAGCTGTCTCAGGCTGTTTGGGTGCTGGAGCCTGTGAGCTGCAGCTGATGAAGTGGCTTGCGTTGCTGATTATCTTGATTTCCAGTGATTGAAATGATAGTAGCAGCAGCTTTTATGCAACCCTCAAGTTACCGTGGAGTGGGGGAGGCAGAAAGGAGAAGGATTTTCCTGGTGTGCATGTATTTATGTAGCAAAAAGAGGCCTGCTCCCTGCTCGCAGCAGGCCCACAGACATTTGCCGGAGTGGGGCTCCCTCTGTTGAGCTCTGGGAGCCTTGCCAGATGGAAAGTGCCTTCCTTTGCAGCACAGCTGCTGCTCCATCCTGAGCAGCTCTGTCTCCAGAAGTCTATGTGCCCGTTCTCCCCTCCTTGTGGTCCATCTGAGAGAGAAGAAAAACTGCAGTGCAAGCAGTGTCTCTCAGATGTGGTATCTGCTGGGAGAAAACCCAGCTCCGATGAGCTGCCGCAGAGCTGGGCCATGAGGTCCTCTCTGGGGCGGAGGTGGGAGAGCGTTGCTGCTGAGGAAATGGTTGAGTCACGAGGCAGGGAGCCAAGCAGAAAGATGTGGAAAGGCTGGAAAGCAAACCAAAGGTATCAGGCTGGGTGGCGAGGTTACAGAGGCACTGCTGGAAAATGTAAGCTGTCCATGTGTTGTCAGCTTCCACAAGGAAAGATCAAATAAAGCCATTAGCACAGCTGCGTCCTATGGGCTTTCAGGCAACACTTTTGCACTCTAAATCTTTTTTTCTCTAAAATCTTTTTTTTCCCTTTCTGTGACATACAGCGTAAAGAATTGTATAAAATTCCACAGCTGTAAATACTGCTGTTGTGGAGGTGAAGCAGCCTGAAAAAACAACATATGACTTCCAAAACTGCAGGGCAGCCTGACTTTCTATGGCATCTCTCCTGCTCTCTGACAGGGAAGGCTTTGCTTTCTTTTCTCTTTGACCTGTCCAGAAAAGGGCAATGGAGCTGTGAGGATTCTGGAGCACAAGTCTTATGGGGAGCAGCTGAAAGAGCTGGAATTGATTAGTCTGGAGAAGAGGAGGCTTAGGGGAGACCCTATGTCTTTGTGCAGCTCTTTGAAAGGTGGTTGCCTTGAGGTGGGGTCAGCCTCTTCTCCCAGTTAACAGCAATAGGACACGAGGGCAGGTTCAGGTTGGAAATTAGGAGTAATTTCTTCTCAGAAGGAAGGGTGATGCAGCGGCACAGGCTGCCCAGGGAAGGGGTGGGGTCTCTGTCCGCATGTAGATGCAGCACTGAGGGGCGTGGTCAGTGGGCATGGTGGGGATGGGCTGCTGGTTGAACTAGGTGGTCTTAGAGGTCTTTTCCAACCTTAATGATTCTGTGACTTCAGGCTTCTCCTGAGGCCATGCTGCATGCTTAGGCTGAGTGTCCTGATGTTCCTTCCTACCCTAACCGTTCTATGATTCCATGAGCTGGGCTTGCTCAGACCAGCTCCTGCTCTCAAACGCTTGCAGCATCCTTTGTTTACACCAGGATGATGGGGTAGAATGTTGCCCATAAGATCCAGTGATTGTTTTCTGCTTGGAAGATGAAGACGGTTTCTCAGACCATACCTAAGCTTTGCAAAGCCTGTGGTCAACATATGAAAAGTTATAAATATTTTCCTTGGTAGAAGCTGCCAGCCATTCAGCTTTGTTTCAGAGGAGATTACGTGTAAGATAAAGCTCTATACTGCATTGGAATTTTCTATACATCCACACCGTTTCATCAAGATTAACTGGATTAAAGTGGTTTAACTGAAAACAGAATTGGACCTACAGTGCCAGCATTGTGTTGACAGTACAATTTCTTAAGGAACAGAGGATCTGGAAAGTTTCAGGTTTTTCAGGGACTTTGTTCTGCCATCGTTAAACAGCTGGTTGATGTTACGCACTGATCCTCTGAGCTGCAATAGCTGTGAATACACTGCTTGAGGTTTAACCTGAGCCTGGTACTCACTTGGTGCTTAACAGAAGTGAATTTAGCTTGAGAATACTTTACTTGAAACAGTGCTTTATGAGGCAAGAGAGATCTTTGCATGTGTAAATAGGCTTGGGCCCCTATAGGCTTGGGGCTGAGTGGCTGGATGACTGTGAAGAGAAAAGGAACCCGGGGGTGTTGGTTGATGCTCGATTGAACATGAGCTGACAGTGTGCCCAGGTGGCCAGCAGGGCAAATGGCATCCTGACCTGCATTAGAAATAGTTTGGCCATCAGGAGCAGAGATGTAATCATCCCCCTGTACTCTGGTGAGGCTGTATCTCGAGTATTGTGTTCAGTTTTGGGCCCCTCACTACAAGAAAGACATCGAGGCCCTGGAACCGGTACAGAGAAGGGCAGCAAAACTGGTGAGGGGTCTGGAGCACAAGTCTTATGAGGAGTGGCTGAGGGAGCTGGGATTGTTTAGCCTGGAGAAGAGGAGGCTCAGGGGAGACTTCATTGCACTCTACAACTTCCTGAAGGGAGGTTGTGGTGAGGAGGAGTTTGGCCTTTTCTCCCAGGTAACAATCAAGACACAAGGAAATGGCCACAAGTGGTACCAGAGGAGGTTTAGATTAGACATAAGGAAAAACTTCTTCTCTCAGAGTGTGGTCAGGCACTGGAATGGCTGCCCAGGGAGGTGGTGGAGTCACTGTCCCTGGCAGTGTTCAAGAGGCATCTGGATGAGGAGCTATGAGAGATGGTTTAGTGGCTTGTGGTAGCAACGATAATGGGAGGACGGTTGGACTAGATGATCTTGTAGGTCCTTTCCAACCTTGTGATTCTGTGATTCTAAATATTGATAGGCACTAAATGATTGGCTGAAGCAGCATGGGATGTGCAGGATATGTGAAGCTATTTTAGTCATGATTATGAAATCAGATGAGCTCAGCATGGGACACTCTCATAGGCAAGTTTTTAAATGTCCTGAGAGAGATGGTGCTGCATCATAAAACTGAACTCCTATTTTGATAAAGAAGAAGATCCTAAATATACCTATTTGGCAAGCTGTGCAGCGGAAAGCCTGCTGTTTCTTTCTCAGTTGTGCTGTAGGCATTGATTGCAGTCTGAAAGTCTGAAAGATTTTTTTAATCTTGGTGTATCCCAAGGTGGACCTTTCAAGGTAAAATGTGAGTTAGGCCTGTTTTCTGTCTAAATTACAAAATAACCTTGAAGGTGCTGTTCTCTTTATAAAGCAGTTTGTGTTCTGTTAACCCACTGCTGAAGATGACTAAAGGTGTCCTTTGATTTTTGGTGATCAATGTTGCACTTTCCCTTTCTTTGGGTAAGCCGGTGGGCTGGAGTGGTTCTCCCATTAGCTTGCATTTGTTTAGTCTCAATTTGCTGAGTGTTTAGCATGGTATCTTTATGCCAAGTGCAGAAAACATTCCTGGAAATGGGAGATACGTTCCTCAACTGTTTGGGCACTTCTCTAAAGAACCCCCCTAAAGTCAATGGGACTGCAGTGCTCTGCAGCAGTAGCAGCCAGGATCGGGACATAATGGTTATGTCTAAGTCCTTGGTTAAAGGAAACAGTAGAGCTTTAATTTAAATTTTATTCGTACTGGGATTTATTACTTCTTAATAATAAGCATGACACTGTATAGAGTATATGAAGCATTAGGCTCAATTTTTGTTCTATGAAGAACTACTCTATGAAGGGCTGCTTTTATTGTCAGCTTAGCTACTTCTTTTCTCAAAGATTATTTTGAAGAGATTGCACCTTCAAACTGTGATGTTTTAGGCTCTTAGTAATGGTTCCCACCGAGCAGACTAATAACGTGTTGCTGGTTTCCCTCTTTGCTACTTTGTATCAAATTAGATTATCTTTAATTAATTTTCCTATCGCTAACTTTGTGTGAAAGAGTGTGGCAGTGTCACAGATGTGCTCTGTCATGTCAAGTGACCCACAGGCGATCGCTCTTCTTAGCAGTTAGACACAAGATAAACTTCTATCTTTGTTACACGTGCATTGGCTGAAGTCTGTCCCAGCCTCCTTGTTTTCTTCAGTGCATTGAATTCTCATTGCTTTCTGCCCTGATCACAGAACCACAGACTGGCTGATGCTGGCAGGTTTCTGAAGCTTTAATGCTTCTTCTGCCTCTTCCTTCTCCTCCCCGTGCCTTCCCTGCCTCAGTTTCTGTATCCATAGAATGTGGATAGGAGATCTTGTTTTGTTCTGATGCTCCTCATTTTCAGAAGCCACAGAAGGGATAAATGCCTTGTCCAGTCTGCCAGAGACACCTGTGCCCAAATGACACACAGTTTCCATGTTTAAAGGCAGTGGTATGGGATTTAGAAGATTCACTTCAATTCTTGACTCAGCCAGAAAGTCCCTAAAGGTTATTAAGTGAGATGCTCAAGAAAGATGTCAAACTGAAGGTATCTGCAGCTGTTGTGGGTTCATGCCCAGGAAATAAGGAGCATGGGAGGATGGGTCTGTGGGGTGAATGGCGAAGAGCAATGGGGCAGTGAACAGTCCCTACAGCCCCCTGCTTTGTCCTTTGCCCTGACTGAGCTGCTTGTTGTGTTTGCTGCTGGCTCCTCCAATGTGGGTGGAGGCCACCAGCAGTTTGTTTGGGAGATTGCTCCCTGCTTCCCTATGCCTGAGGGAGCTGAACAGATGTTTCCCCCTTATGATTTAAGTCACTTCACTTGAGTGGGTGCTTGCAAAGTAGTAAGGATAAGCACCCAGCCAGTCTCCTGCTTGTTGGTCTGTTCACCACACAAACCATGTCCTCTCCACCACAGCTGATGTGAATTGTGAGAAGCTGCTGTGTGTGGCAAGTGACCATCTGCTTCAGGGTTACCCATCCTGCTCACAGGCAGCTTCCTGCAGGTTGGAAGGCAGAAACACAAACCCATGGATCACCACCGGATCTCTGCATAGACTGAGATTTGTGTGATGCTCCGGAGTAAATGAGGCAAAAAATTAATACAATGTGTTTTAATTATTATTTATGCCTTCTGCTAGTGGTTTGTGTTTAATTACTGTTTAGTTACAAATGTGCAGACTTCTCATGACTTTTTCCTTTCTGTGTCTTTTCTTCTATTTTTTCTTTGTATTTTTAAGTACAGCCTAGAACAATTTATCTGTCCTTAGTAGTGGTGTTCCCTGCCTGCTACAGCAGCATGTGATGGATCTGTTTGGTTTCATTCCTGCTTTAGTGTAGCTTTGGCTGTGAATGGTGTCATAGAGCAGAGGGATAGAAGCACTTGAGCACTGTTGGAAAACCTTTCGCGTATTCATGGTTCTTTTATCCTCTTGAATCAGTGCTCAGGATGAGGCTGTAATGCAGTGCGCTGGCAGCATCACGCCTGCCTTTATTGGGCACCCTTGCAGCAGAGGGGCAGAGGTTTTCCTCCTTGCACTGCTCAAGCCACACAACGGTGGGTGAGGAACGCTACCCTGCAACATCAGCACGGGTTTCACACAACTGATAAACAGTCTGTCTGCCACTCTGCTGCTGCAGGGAGGAGCCATGGCTGCATCCTCAAGAGGTTCCTTGGGTTTGGGGAATGTGAATGAGTACTTGATATGTATGGAGGTTGAGAGCATGTGACAATGTCAGGTCGAAACACTTCTGTCTGGGTTTGTTAGCTGGAGGCCTTTCCCTTTTGTATTCTACATTTGGATTCTAACATACTGCAAAGTTCTGATACCAAGAATTAGTCTTGGACTTTTCTCTTGTGTGTTTGTGAGCTGGTAAATCTTGTCAGCCTCTCTGATTTTGCATATGGAATCTTGATGCTTTCTTTAGTGTCCACCTTCCCTAATTGTGCATAGACCCAGTAACTACATGCATACTCACCTCAGACATCCAGACTCTTTGCTACCTCAAGAAAAACTGGCTGCGTACAGCAAAGCTTTTATTTTCACTTCCCAAAGGGTGTGAAATAGAAAAAGCCAAAGGGCAGCAGAAGTACCTACAAAACATGCAAGTGTCACTATTCCTAGAGTGCTCACCTTTATCATGTGCTGGGTGCAGAAGCTGGTGGGCTTGAAGCTCATGTTGCTTTTAAGTCTATTGAGAGAACCTCTTTTCCATAACTTTTGGAAACCTAACACTTGCTCTACCTGTGCAGCTCCCGCTCTACAAAGCTTTCTACTGGAAGAACTTATTGGAAATAAGCACGTTTGTGGATTTTCTTCCCCCTCCTTTTGTTCTTCGGGATACGTATTGAAAAATTCTCCAGCATTGCCACTTAATTGCTTCATGGCTGTTGTTTGTCAATTTGCCAGCAGGTTTCTGCTTAACTGCTGCCATTTGACGTTGCTGAAACACAAATGCAGAATGACTGAGTTGCCAACATATCATTAAGTCTTCTGCAAGGGGCTTTTCAGCATATTAACGCTTCAGGCTTTTACGTCACTATTGATTGCTGTGAGTGAAAAGAAACCTTTGGCAGCATTCAGTGCTGTGCCAACCAGCATTTTCTGGCAGGAAAGCAGAAACCGGCCGTTGCCATTGACGTGACTTCATTCTTTCCTTCCTTCCTTCCTTTCTTCCTTGCATTCTTCATTTCTATACACACCCACATGAAGTATTGAAATTTAATACGCATTCTAGCTGAATTCCAGTTAGCCTAACAATAAATCAAGAGGTAAATTGGTTTCTTAATGCATGGCCAGAGACTGAGGTTGTTTCAATTGGAAGCTGTCAGCATAATGCCTAAGACCCATGGTGGCTGGGGATGGGGTGCTGGGACAGGAGAGCAGGACAGGAGGGGGCATTGGGCTGGTCCCTAGGTAGGAGACACCACAGGGGACATGCTCCTTTGGGTGTGGGGAGAAGGTTTGGCAAAATGGACCTTTTGGGCATGCTGATGATGACAATCTCAGACCAAAATGCTGCTACATAGAGTCAAGAGGGAACAGGAAAAGGGCTCAGGGGTTAGGTTTTGAAGAGAAAAAGGGGAATACTCACTCCTCAGTAGGGCTCAGGGATTTGGCCATGAGTCCTGGTCAGTGCCCTCACCTCTGGATTAAGGGTGTCCAGTGAATGAGAGCAGAGTGGTTAAGGACAGAAGTACTTTGCACAAAGGTTTGGCAAAGTTCAATTCCATGAAGATTTCCAGGAGTGACCTGAGTGTTGATGGGGAATGATGTTACAGCTACTGAAGAGCAGCAGCCATCATTTTAGTTCTGTTTTTGAAATACTCTTAATGCTCACTTCTCAGAGATGAAGAGGAACTTTCCGAATCCAGTCTTCTAGGCACGTACAGATTAACCAAAAGTGGAAACAATAATAAACTTCCCCAAGACCTGAATTCATTATGTTACTTAACTGATTGAAAATCTTCTGAAAGCTGGGCCTTTTGGCCAGAAAAATGTCTGAATGAGGAAGCTTCGAGGGTTTATTTTGTGATTCCTTTATATTTTTCCCTGTAATTGTGATCTTGAGTTTCTCTCCTAGGTTGGCACAGGCACTTTGAGTTTTAGAATGGAAAAGCAGCTTTATTGGAAAATTTTTAGAGGAGTCTTATTTTATGTTTTTTACCTCTGCCTGGGCAGCAGTAAACACAAGCTTTATCTGGGTTGTTTTAATCAAAATGGCCTTAGAGAAAGGCCGGGAAAGGTCTATATTACAGCTGTTTTTCAGTGACAGGGTCTCTTTTTGACTACACAATAAGGGGGAAGGGCTGGTTGTTGTTGTTCTGTGGGCTATTTTTGATTGAAAAGCTGTGGCTCAGAATGAGAAATGCAGTTAGGTGGTAAATGGAAACATTTCATTCTGGAAGCACCTTGCCACTGGTAATTGCAGTTTCAGTACTTTTGTGCAGACGTTCTGTGAGCAGGACAGTCCCCAGCCAGATGATGTGGTCCGTAACAAGGCCCATAAAAGAGAACAGGAGCATGAAGCACCTGAACTGCAAATTCCCTAGGAATGCCCCATTAGTGTTTGCAGATAAAACAATGCCAGATTTTGGATCCAAGCTGTTGTGTTACAATTTGCTTGCTTTGCTTAAAAGTCTGTGTTTTCATCAGATTAAGGAATAAAGAAGCACCTGAATCATTTTCTAGCCAGCTCAATTAATTAACAGGAGAAGCCCAGCACATACTGTGTAAGAACTGAGCTGATGACTGGTGAGACTGCATAAAACCCAATTTCTTTTTCTGTGGTTCTGGGTACTGTTCATTTTTAACAAGGCAGAAATGAGGAGCATTAGGAGCAAAAAGGTTTAAAAGTAAAGAAAGTGACCTGACCTTGATTCACTACAAAGATGTCAGGAATAGGAAAGCCCCATCTTGGGCAGGTGATCCAGAGCACGCTTGCCAGCCTTGTGCCTGGATCAGCAATGGTTCAGCACCCACTTGGCAGAAGTCTTGCTCCGTGCTTAATTGTCTTCTCCCAGCATGAGTTAAGGTAATACATCTTTTGTTTGTAGATTTCCTCCAAGCTGCATAGTCTTTCTTTCAGCTTAATAACTTTTTAAGACAGGTGATGCAATCCATGCTTTGCCTAACGTGGCATTGTGTGCAAATGTAAACTTCAGAATGCTGGGAAGAGAAGCAAAGCTTTGGTGTCAAGGGTGTCACTTTGGTGTCACTGTCCTGGCATTGGATGGAAAAAAAAAAATTATATCAATGGGATGCTGGCACTAGTTTGGCAGAGACTGTTTTATGTATACCTTTTTAGCTAGCTGTTGGTTTTCTGTGTTCTGTGAGACCTCAGCTGGAGTACTGCATCCAGATGGGGAGCCCCTCAGTGCTGGAGAGACTTGGATTTGTTTTCACACCCCCTTTTATGTTGCCTGCAGTACATGATGCTACACATTTGGGCACAGTCTTGCAAAATAGCTTTCGGATCAAGCTAAATAAAATCAGAAATGTCACAGGGTAACACGGTGATGCACCTTTCCCCTTGTATGGGTCATTCTGACTATCACAGAGCTGCCTGTCCCCACGGCTGCTCCAGGGAAAGGGCAAAGTAGAGGCTGGGCAAGCTTTGCTGCCACAAAAGAGGTGTCACGGCCAGAATGAGGGAGTCTTGGACCAGGCCAAATCAACCCCTGGGGTGAATTCTTCACAATCAAGGAATTTTCACCGGAATAGGTTTCTGTTTTCTATCACACTGATTTATTCATATTTTAGGCTTTTTTTTTTTTTTTTTTTGGCTCTTGCGTTGTGATTTTTTTAAGTCTCTTTCTTTCTTTTAATGAGAGCAAAAGCCTCAGAGCTCTTTTTAGTTCTAAAAGAAAGATTTGACGCATTCTGTCTATTCCGCTTTTCCCCAGGGGCATTCATTCATAAGCAACAAAGAATATTATAACTGTTTACAGTAGCCTTCAGTGAACAGCATGAGACCTGGGGATTTGAAAGATGGAAGGGTATTTGGCTCCAGAATCAAAAGCTAAACTAAAAGCTTCAAACTCAGAAATGTTTGGAGTTCCTCAAACAAACACCACGAAAAATTTTTAATTCGCCAACTTCTAAAATGGTGTGAATCTTCAAGCTGCTTTTGTTTCATTTATCTTGCTGTACTGCACAAACCAAAGCAGTCCCAAAGGTTGTAATGTCTGATGCTTTACTTTCGGCTGTGCCACGCTCTACTCATTTAATCACAGATTCCTGCTGTCAGGGCAGCCTGTGCCAGTGGACAGAAGGTGCTGTGGGTTTCAGTTGGACCCAGAGAGCACTGCCAAGCCTCTCTGCTGCCACGCTGCTGACTCTGGGGTTGCACACTTACCTCCTCCATCCCTCTACCACTCATATCCTCATACATCCTCATTTTTGTGTAGGATTCAGAGTCCTGTGCCATGTAGCAGGTCGCCGCAGCTATTGGGGTCATGTAGTCATGGATGATTACTTAGCATCTAGCTCCAGGTGACTTTAAAAAAGGAAATAATTGGCTCTGGCTGGAGTTTTCCTAATGCTGTTGTGTATTTTGCATTCCCAGAGTGCTTCTCAGCTTCCCTATGGCAAAGCTCTCTACACATACGAGGGAAAAGAGCCTGGAGACCTCAAGTTTAACAAAGGGGACATCATCATACTGCGGCGGAAAGTGGATGAGAACTGGTATCATGGGGAGCTCAATGGAAACCATGGCTTCTTCCCCGCCAGCTACATCCAGTGCATCAAGCCTCTCCCTCAAGCTCCACCTCAGGGCAAAGCACTTTATGACTTTGAAATAAAGGATAAAGATCAAGACAAGGATTGCCTGACCTTCACCAAGGTAGGGGAATAGTGTTTTTTCCTAACAAACAAACACAAAAAAACCTGTTTGGAAAGGGGCTCTTGCGACTGTGCCTGGATTTCCTTCTCTAAGAGGGGTGCCCTCTTACGCCCTGTGCTGAAGGACGTTGATGTCTCCTGACATCTCCTCCATCTCCTCCTCCCCCATTGGGCAGAGCCCAGTCGCTGCTCCTGCAGTGTGCCAACCAAGCCCAAGGGTAGTATCCTTGGAAGTTGCTCTCTTTTTGTCTAAAAGATGGGTCACTGGGATAACTCATGGCAGGTACTGCCCAGTTAACATAAAGCCAGTGCAACTCAACAAGTAGAAGATGATACGTGCTTCATGGTGATGCTTTTCTCTCAAAAAGCATATATATATATATATTTCATCTGCATCAAAATGTTATGCAAGAGCTTCCAAATCTCAAGGGAAAAAAAAGGAAATGGAAAAGTGTCCATTACTGTTCCTTATTGAATCAGATGTTTCAGTGTTTTTTTGTTTAAAAATGCCACGGAGCTTCAAAATGTTTGTTTCATTACACCGTATCCCAGTTAGCAACATGGTACATTATGATACACGCTACCATGATGTATTGCAGCATTTCCTATTTTAATAACAAAAACATGGTAAAAGAAGGCATTTTAAAATGTCTTTGCTTTTTTAAAAACAGAACTGTTCCGCAAATTCCATTTGGAATCAGGGAAAACTGAGATATTGTCATTTCCTTTGGGTTTAAAATGCCACGTTTCCCCATTCTCCCCCACCTCCCCTCCTGTTTTCTGCTTCAATCACCCCTTCCTTGCAATTTGTGTTGACCTTAGATGGGATTCATGGATATCTAGAAACCCACAGTAAAATTAAACATATCCCCTAAGGTTAATTTATGGCACTGAAAGCCGCAGAGAACCTGCTCATTGTCATTTTCTATTTTATTTTAGCTGTCTGTGGCTGTTACAGTATCACATAAAGTAATAACAGTTATGCTGGAAATGAATATGAAATAGATGATAAAAATATCCTTCACCAGGATTTTACTGACCTCCTCTTTGGAGGCTACTTATTATAGCCCAATGAATTATTTGCAGCATATTATTTTCTCACCAAATATAACATCTTTTTCAATTGTGCCACATTTCTCAGCAGAATGCAATTTCCTAGAACGTATACTTTCTCATATTTATTTAACAAAAGATTTGTAAGCATTTTTGCTCTGCAGAGAGCAAAGTGTTTGATTGCAAACACTGCAGACCCTGTGACTATACAGCCTCACTTGAGCTGTGAAAGTCTTGAGTGAATGCGCTGCTTGGTGGGAGCTGTGCTCAGACAAAGCCAGGAGTTACCTCTGAGACACTATATATATTGATACTGTATATGTACAAATATACTGAGACAGATCTGTTGGCGCACTGCCCAGGTAGAGGTACAATAGTGGCTTATTCTCCTCGTCTGTCTAAGGTATTCATCACTTGCTTGATAGAAGCAACACATTTGGTATGGCAGGCAGTGGTGGTCTCTTTTGTTCCACTGGGTGCTGTCTTGGGTACTTTTGTGTTTGCTATATGTGGTGCCATTTATTAGTATCCTCCCTTTACAGCAATTGCCTTTGTATACCGATAGTTCTCATTTTCTTGGCTGCCCATTCCCATAGGCGTTTCTTTTTGCTATGTAGCTCTAGTCTCAATCCCTCCATTTTCTTTTTCTCACCCCTCTTGTTACTCTCTAAATCCTTTTATCCCCGTTGTCTTTGTTTTCCCCAGAGAGGGTTTGGTTTCACTTCTGCTGCTGTTTTCTTCTTTAGTTCCTTCCACTATGAGCACTGTCACCTTGTAACTGTTTTTATGTCTTGCCTATTGTTCTCTCTGACAGTGAATAATCTATTTTTCATCTTGGGACTTTACCCTCATATTTTCATCGCATTTCCCAGTGCTAATTTTAGCTGTCACCTGCGCTGATGAAGGTTCCTGTTTAGCTCAGATTTTAGATCATCTGCTGATGCAGCCAGTTCCTCTGCACAGTCACGGGCACTGCGTTGCTGCAGTTGTGATTTGGCACTCACTCAGAGCAGCAGTCATCGTTTGAATGTCCCAGTTTGGGTGTGAAGATGATGGATCTCAATTTCATTTACACTATTTTCTCTTTTCTCGGGTAGAACAGTTGCATCAACACAAACTAGTACAACCTATTTGTGTCCCAAATACCATTTAATGCTACCAGACTTTTATAATTGGATTTTATTTATAAGCATATGATAAGGGAGAAATTTCTTCATAACAGAATCTACCAGAAGACAAAACAAACATAGAGATTGTCTGTGTTACTATGTTTTGTCACTTGTTTGCTGGACTTTGCTTTTCCCCATCCTCTTCATTACCACGTTTAGGAAATTTGTTGGTTGCAATAGAAGAAAACAAACGAAAGATACTTGGGATTTACTCTCTGTAGTTTTTTTTTAACATTAAGGTGTTCTGTTGTTCTAGAGGTGATGTACAAGGAAGTGAAGTATGCTGTACACTGATCCTCAGAGGGCTTCTGCTTTTTACCTGTTCCCACCTTTTATCTGCAGAACACTCTATAGAGAAAAGGCCAAAGATAAATCAGTGATAGTAGTTCTGTAACGTGTGGTTGTAGGTGTAAAACTGTGAGGGACAGACCAACCTGCCTCCTGAGCATCCAGGGCAACAAACAAACCTGCCATTCTCTTATGCTGTGTGCACTGCTTCCCTAACTCCTTCTCCCTAATTAGCCATAGGTAAAGGCAGAAGGTAAGACTCACTTAACTCACCTTTGAGATATGCTCACTGAACACAGCTTGCTAATGTCTCCTTAGATGATACTGCTGTATAAGCCTGTGTTCCTGCTATGTCTTTCAAAGCAATGACCCATCCTTCCTTGGGCTAGGATTTCTGATACAAGAAGACACTGATTTCAGCTACAGCAATGCACATCCGGAGTAATCACATGTCTGGCTGGCTGGCTGTGTCGTTACTCCAGCCTTAGAGTCCGTATTCAGCCCAGTTCTATTCTGGTGTTAGACCATGTTTGTGTGAATGAGTCCAGGTGGCCCTTTGAAGGTTGAGTCCCAGTGGCAGATGAGTTTCAAACCTCCCAAAGCATCAACTGTTTCCTATACTTCGTTGCTCATCGTATTTCCAATCCCATCATCTATTTCCTTTATTTCTTTTCCCACCATTTTCTCTCCTAGCCCACATTGATGTTTAACGAGTCTTGTGCCAATCCTGCAGCCATAACATCCTGTACTGGTGCTTGTCTGCATCCCAGGCCCTTAGCACTCAGCACTGGCAGTCTTTGCTTTTGAGAGAGATTGCCGTGCTATAGCTGTCAGCAGAGATGCTCGCTGCCATCCTGCTAGTGCCAGGATCTCCCCACAGCTGGAGATGGAGCTGTCATTTAGCAGAATAGCAGGCGCATCTGCTCGATGTTGCTTTGTTAGTGGCCATTAATGACTAGAGTAAAAATCAGGCTGTGAGTCATGACTATTTTTGGACACAATTTTGTGCTGTTTTCTCAGCAAAAGGGTTCATTTTGCCATCAATCAGATTGCTTTTTGCATGATTTATCTTTTAGTTATTTTCTGACAATGGTTATAAATTGGCAGCATGGGTTCTACGCACCTGGCTGGAACAAGGCTGCCCCATGCTGGTGAATAAGGAGAGACTTCAGCAGGTAATAGGGGAGCAAATAATTAGAGACTTTAGCAACAGGCACAGAAAGAGCACAGAGTGTCTTTTTCAACCTAGAGTGGATACCATTGGCTTTTGAAACCAGACTTCAAGCTTGGATTCACTTAATGCTGCCTGGAAATCAATTTATTCTATGTGAAACAGTGAGGTTCAGAAAGTTTAAGTGATACGTCAAGAGATCTGTGGCTCTCTACTATTAATGATACTTTTGGGAACCTTTCGAAGAATTTATAGGTATCACAGCTATCCAACTAATTTAAGACATGAACTATTTTAATGGTGAAGCTTTTGCCAGCCCAGTGTGTAGAATGATGTTGTGGGCTGTGAATTCAAAGAAGCTTTCTATTAACAAAGAATGTCAGGAGATGTTTCAGGCTTTACTGTAATTCCTGGAGATTTTCAGCACCCTTCTGAAAATGAATTCTGTAATGGAAAGCATTCTCGAGGATTTGCACTTTGCTCTCCCACAAAGATGCACATTTTGAAAGTCAGCATATCTCATTATGTGAAATGATCTGATTTTCTTCATATGTGGCCACGTTCGATAGCCAAACTTGGCAGAGTGGAACTAAAATCAGTGAATACAAATGCTTCCAGATTTCATAAGTCCATAGAAAGCAAAGCTGGAAGGGATCTTCAAGGCTCACCTGTTCCCTGTCCCATCCCTGAGCAGGACCAGCACAGGATCCACCTCTCCTGCCATGTGCCTGCCCAGCCTGCCGCTGGGATGGAGACTGCACAGCTTCTCTAGCATGAAGGCTAGGCAAGGATTTATGGGGTTTTATAGTTCAAAAGCTTTTTTCTCAATTTCTTATGTGTGCATGTGCATATGTGCAGTATAGAAGATATGTGAATGTATACGTAGACATATAACAAAAATGTAGGCTCATCACACACTGTGTTTTTGAGAAAATAGGTTAAAAATGCAGGAAGTAGGAACACATATAGCAGGTTCTTGAAGCAATGAAGTCTTCTATTTTCCACATTTACCCTCTTTACCTAGATTCTAAATTTATGATAATCGCTCTTTTGTAAGAGCATGTGGAAACTTTGATGAGACACATAATTGTCAGTTCTTTACACAGATCAAAAATGGTCTGTGCAGACACAGCTTTGGAAGGGAATGCTTATCCTCTTCTTCAGGAAATTAAATGCACAAATTCTTTTTGCATCTTTCCAGCTGTAATAAATAGCTGAAAGATTCAGTGTGTGGCTGCTTCTCTTAGCTTTCCCCTAATGGATTGTTCAGATGAATAATTCAAAGGAAACATTTAAACTATTTGGAAGTGCACATGTTCACAATGCACACGTTCAAAACAGCACAATATGCCCATCACTGTTCTGCTCATTTTCTGTCAATTTAAATCTGTGGTCTTGAACAGCCTGGGTTAGGAATTAGCTTTTCCTATTTGAAATCTAATTGCAAAAAAATATATTTCCTCTCACCTAAGCAGTTCACATAGATAGCATGTTACACGGAGATTTGTATACCATATGTATATATATGTTTTTGTTTTCCTAAATTATTGAAAGTGGTGAAAATAAAGTGAGAAAGACAAGGACATGGGAACAGAGGAAGCTTGGATGCCATGAGAAGACTGACATACTGGCAGACTTGGCTTCACAGATTCTCTCAGCCCATTTCTTTCCTGCAGTTGCAGGAAAGCCTCAGTGGGATTTGAGCACACAGGGTTGCCTGCTGCAGCAGCTGCTGCAAGCAGTGCTGGGGCAGGGCCTGGCTAGGAGTTGCAGACTCAGCACACAGCTGTGACACCACAGATCTAACAATGAGCAAAACTGCTTATACAGAAACACTCAAGAATTTGTGTTTTGTCATGTGAGCTTTTGTAATGACTAGCATGCTTTAGGTTTTAATCTGTCAGAAAAAGCTCGGAACAGTGTAAATCTTACTTACCTACACTTTTCTTAATCTCCTGCTTTATAGTCACAAAAGAAGGTCATCTTTAGCTGGGATTTTTTGCAAGATGGCTTAGATTAACTGTGGTATTACAGCGTCATTGGTTTTATAAAACTAACTAAACTGAAGCTGATCCAGCAGTTGACTGCAACTTGTTTTCTATTGTTATCTTTGCTGTTTTACCTGCTTTGCACTTTCATCTCCTGTTTTGTTGTTGTTGTTTTACAAGGGAAAACTTGCATTCAGTGTGTTGGCAGAGTAATCTAGTTACCATTGGATGCTGCGGCCAGGACTGAGGAAACACTTCTACATGACTTATAGTCTTCTTCATATGCTCTTTCCCTAAGCTGTCATGGCATCTTTCTAGTGGAAAAATCTGATGACATATTCTGTGTCTCTCTGGTTTTAGGATGAAATCTTGACAGTCATCAGGAGGGTAGATGACAACTGGGCGGAAGGAATGCTGGGTGACAAGATCGGTATTTTCCCTATCCTCTATGTTGAGGTAAGTCCATGACAGATGGAAGTGTGTGGTTCTGTGAACGTCCTGCATTTGTTTTCACACCAACAAGGGCAGGCTAACCTTGGAAGTTCTTGAATGAGAGGAACACAGTATACCAGAATAACTGAAAAGGGAAGTGTTGTTGTTCTGCCCTAAGGCACTGAGAATACACTCTTACCTTGGTCAGTTCAGTTTGAATCAGTCAGCAAAATGCATGCCAGGAACTGCTCAGTTTTGGCATTTCTGGTGTAATCTCTTCAAGGCATATGGGTAATGTGGAAGGGACCACAGCCAGACATCTTGTATGGACCAAAGGAAAGGTAGGGGCTGCTGGAGGGTGGGAGGTAGTTCCATGGCTCGGCTGTGCCTCAGAAACAGATCCCTTCAGAGGGCTCTGGGAGTGCCACGAGTGTTTGGTATTTTTTGTTGGTTTTTTTTTTTTCATTTGTGTTTTTTTGTTTGTTTGTTTGTTTTTGTAGGATCTGTGGAGTTATTTTAGCAGGATGTCTTAGAATCACAGAATATCCTGAGTAGGATGAGACCTACAAGGATCATCAGGTCCCACTGCTGGCTCAACATTTGTCCACCCAAAATTCAAACACTCACTGGAATGGCCAAACGTTCCTTGAGATTGGGACCATGACCCTTGGCAGCCCATTCTGTGCCCACTGCCCTGTGGTGCAGCCCCTTTCCCTGACCCTACAACATCTCACCCTCCCCAAGCACAACAAAGTTTTGCCTTGTTAATGCCTACAACAGTGCATACCAAGTAACTTTGCAGACCAGACTAGATTAGGAGGAGCTGTTGACCCCTTTGAGAGAGCAGAGGCCTTACAATGGAGACTTAGGGAACCCCAGTAGTGTCTGGCCATAAGCCTGTCTTCCACAGTGAAGTTGTGTTTGAAGTCTCCAGGAGGGAGAATTCTTTGTTCTGAGCACCTTCTATAAGTCATTTTCATGTGGGACTTCTTTTGCCTTAAACGCTTGGACCTCGTGTCCTCTGAGCAGGGCCATCCTGCCACCTCTTCCCACTACCATGTGCTCTCCTGCTTGTGCCCATCCAGCTAGAGGATCTTTAGGGACAAAATCCAGGGTGCCCTTATTGTGGCCCTGTTGGAGCTGCTCTGCTCTCTCCAAGCACCTTTGGGGAGCTTTATCCCCTCATGGATGAAACAGAGGGGCAAAGAGCTGATGGGTAGGTGCTGCTGTTCCCCACTGGACCCCAAAGCCACCCAGCAGCACTGGTGTAGGCTCTTGTTTCTCTTCAGGACAAAGTATCTCATACACAGGCACAACAGAGCCTACCCAAGCCCTACTGCATGCAGCACTTATGCCTGCATCCTAAATTACTTCTCCAGATTTTTTAGTTAATGGCTTGAGATAAAACAGAGATAATTAGTGCCTGAGTACCTAATTATTAACTCCAACAATGACCAATTTGGAATAAACCATCATTAATACATGTTGCATTCCCACAGTTGACAAGAACAATGATATTAAAACCAGAATGTGCAGGAGCCATTATTGGAAAACCAGCTGCTGCCCATAAGTTAATGACTAGTTTTCTTCTATTCTGAGCATGTAGGGACCTTTTCAGTTTGTTGTGATTAAAACAGACAACTAGAATTTCTCCCAGGTCTAATCCTCTTTCCTATTGCCTTTCAGGCCCCTAAGGGGGGGTGACTGTACGTAACCCCTGCCACCTTTCCACAGCCCTAGTCTCACCTGCAGGCTGCCAGTGCTTGCACTACCTACACACCATCCAGCATCCCCATCACTCTTTCACCCCTAGGTATCTGTTCTCTTTAATTACTGCTCCTGTAGGATGAAGAGCTCAAAGCCTCAGCTGAGCAGACCACTGGGAAGATGTGCAGTGTTGTCTCACTGAAGTTCACAGTGAACTAAGTGTGCCCCAAACAACCATGGAGGAATAAGAGGCATGTTTGTGTAGAGGCAGAAGATCGATATTGGAAGTTTTTAAAGAGATATGTCATACAGGCACCCTGCACCCAGGGATAATGTGTGTAGGAATGTGTATGTGCATTCATGTACAGACACACACTTACATGAAAAGGAAGTACAGCTATGTACCTTAATGTACCTGTTTATATGAATATGCACACACATAATTTATCTACATAAATTTGAAATCACAGTATCTGAAGGGCATTTTCAAATGAGATACTTTGATGCCATGGATGTAATACATGTGCCATGGTTTGTAAAGCCGAAGAGGAAAGATCCTCCAGACGTGAACATCAGCTACTTATTTCATCCCCATCCCAGAGGATGGAGGCCTTTTTCTGAGTATGAAATGTGCTTATGAAGCTATTGGAGTTTTATAGTTATCTCACTGTTGCCAGGTTGAGATGTTACTTTACATCAAAAATTAGGAGGAATCAGCAGGCCAAATCCCAATGAATTTTTGAAAGTCTCAGTGCCAGTGTTTATAAAATAAATCCATTAAACTAGTAGTACTTCCATCTAAAAACAGTCCTCGAGCCTGTCCAAGTCCATTAAGTGGTTTTCAGAATCTTGGCAAAATGTGCAGAATAAGCAAAGCTAAACTCACACAGTAGCCTTTCACTTGTGTGAGCCAATCAGCTGAAGCGTGTATGATTTAACATGCCACCCAAAGCTGTGGATGGAGCAAATCCCAGCCCAGGGTCCATCTCTAATGTCAGGCTTTAATGTCCCCAACTGCTCCCACGGACCAAACAAGGCTCTCACTACAGCTGTGCTACAAAACAAGCTGATGGCTCAAGGATACTGAATTTCTGCATCTGTGAGGGCAACTTCCAGAACAAGACTGTAGTGTCACAAAGCAGTGCCACAAAATACTAGAGGAAGACACCCCATGGTGTTCTAGAAAGTCTGTTATCTCAGCATTATGTGTGGTTGTCCAGATGTACAGTGTAACATGACATTTTTTTATGCTTTACTCCATCAGTGTCCAGCACGGGTGCTTGTCTGCCTGCTGTGCCTGACAGCTCCCTGCAGAGAGGCTTTTTCCTGGCTCTGTGGTGTCATCTCTGTCCCAAACCACAGTAGCTACAATAGTATGAGTTATATTTATTCGCGGTTCACAATGGTGACTGTTACAGAGTGAGTCACACACAATAGGCTGTCAAGGGAAGTTTGCACCTTTTTTTACAATTATTTATTGTCATACTTCATCTCCAGTAGAAGGCTTTTGGGCTGATCATTTACTTTTTAATTTGTCAGCCGAAAAAAAATCCACAACACAATCAAACTGATTCTCAAGGTGCCTTTTGCCTGGAAATAAACATCTTATTAATAATCGGTATGGTCTGCAGTCCTATTCTTGCTGTTTAGGATCTGTAAGGATTTCAAACCCCTAACTGGATTTCTTTTATTTTACTGTCTTTGAGCTAGTTCCTTCATTCTTAATAACTGCTATTATCTCTGCTTGGAAGTTATAAGTATAGTGCTGCTACGTATAAAATTGAGAACAATGAAGATTATAGCGTGTTCTAATAGATCTAGGTGTTCAGGAATGAAAGTTGAGGGCAGCAGTGTGTCGAGTATTGGAAGGTCTGAATCCTGTTTTGAGGGCTGCAAACTATAAAAAGCAGAGCTGTTAGGCCAGAAACCCAGCCTGCAGCCCCAAAGCAGAGAAGCATTCCCCATGATCAAGAAGCCTTTCGAGTCTGTGGTGGAGCAGGGCAATTACAAGGAGCGTGGCTGTGACTGTAATATCAGCACATTACAATTGATGAAGTGCCAGCCCATTGTAATAATGTTTTATGGCAGCAGGGGCACTGAAAGCTGTGATTAAGTCATATTAGGAGTTTTAAAAGTCTTTTTACAGAGCAGCGGAGCAGAGTAATGGGGATCTTCTCCTGTTCTTAACACTCAGAATGAAGAAAAGGTAAAGAGGAGGTCTTGAAGAAAGAAGGAGGAGGAGAATAGGCAGACCTGATGGTCTCCATGCCCTGCAGTGTGGATTTAGAAGACTCCCTTGAGACTTGAGGCGGGGGGAGGAGGGAAATCTTGTGAGTCTGTGTTTAGAAGAGTGCAGCCAAAAGGAAAAAAATAATAATCTAAAGCCAAATGCATTTCTTAATTAAAACAATGATTTTTCATGCCAGAATTAGCTTTGCAGTGCAGATCTCCACATGTAACAGCTTTGTACTGCAGCACTGAATCTACCAATCACTTTAAAACAGCTCACCCCATACAGGGGTACCCAGGAACATTTGCCAGGATCCCAGCCTGTGAGCATTGCATAGTGTCACAGAGACCCATCTTTCCAGAAGAATTTGTCCTTAGCCTTATATGTTTTGCTGAGGGCAGCCCTTAATTAGCCACCAGATGAATGCAGATGTCTAGGAGTTAGCACACCTGCGTGTGTGCACGTCAAGTTAATGTGAAAACCACGTGTTCCAGGAAGGGATGCAGAGAGCCGGTCTGAAAGCAGCAAAGCCTTTCCCACAGCCCAGCCTAAGCTTTGCTTCACTTTGAGACTGTTCAGTGTTTTCCTGGTGCTGTGGTCCACAGTCAGACGTTCCGTCCAGATGGTGGATTTTGGATTATTTTTTCTCTGTGTACAGATTCCCAGTTGAGTTCCAGATATCCAAATATCACTCTAGATACTTCTTGTGTCTGTGTTTTCCCACTCCTCAACCTGTTCTGTTCCTCCTGCAGCTGCAGGACAGATGGACCCCTATAAGACTCCCACAGTGAATTCAGCCTTGAAACCTGAGCAGTCATTTAAAGATACGTTTTCTCTTTGGAGCAAATCTGTACCTTTCACAGTCCCTTTTATGACACCCTTCCATACAAGGAATTACAATACAATAGCAAGGTTTGTTTGGTACCATATCCAAAAAAAAACACTGCATTATCTGTTTGTAAGGACTGCCCAGATTGTTAGCCTTGCTGTTGTCATTTAATGCCAGTAAAAATTGAGGCTTTTTGTAAGAGGATGAAATGAAAGCGTAGATGATTTTAGAAAAGCTGACTTACTAAATCTCAGAGGAGCAAATTCATCCCAATAGTAAGTCGGTGTAACACTAATGAGTTCAGAATTACACCCATTAACATCTGAATTGATTTCTTTTCTCTCTTCCTTTGTTTGTCAGCTAAAAATGGAATAAGAACCTTGTGAAGCTGGCAATAACGTAAGCTCTAAGAGGTGTTTGCTTAATTTCTATTGAAAAGCTTTATTGGTAGGCATTTTCAGATTTTGTTATTACATTGTTTTAGGACTCTCATCCCTGCACCTTCATGGTTTCTAAAAAGTTGGTGCTACTTGATTTTTCCTTGCGTAGACAATGGTTGAATATTGCAGGATACTTTCTGGTGTCAAATTTCTACATGAATGAAGTATAAAATCTAGTTGCCGTGTTTCACGTTCTAACTTAGAAGTTGTGTTACAAGCTGTGAGATGGACCTCAGTAAGAACCTATACACTTACTGCTACTTTCACGTCAATCAGCGGATAAAACTTACTGATTTGAAGTGCTGTCACGTACATACAAAGTAAAATAATTTAAGTAACTTCAAATAACTGTGATGCCAGTCAGCAAAGCTAAGAGTATTAGTAGTCAGAAGGGAGAAGGAGATTAAATATTCAAATGTGCTTCTGTTCTTTAAGGGAAACTTTGGGTGTCTGTTGCACACAGCTGGAATACATCCATCTCCTCAGTTAATTGTTTTCACTGCTTTTGCCACTTGCAATCTCTCTAGTGCATATTAATGTATAGACCGGGTACCACCCTTCCCATCTTGTTCTGGATGTATTGCCGACAGAAACTTTGGTGCTTTCCAGATGAAACTGGGAAGCCCAGAATGAAAGCTATGGCCACAGACCTGGGATTTCTCAGGTCTTAGTGCAGACTGACACTCTAAATACATATTTACTTTATTACTGAGGACATAGGGCAGTCATTCTTCCTTAGCAGGCTCCGTATATTGTGCACAACAGTAATATACAGTCCTTTTGTAAGCCAGTCAAGAATGTTCTTCACAATAGTCAATGTATTTGCATCTTATACTGCTACTGGACTAGGAACTTCACTAGTTTGGGAGTTGCATATGCGTTATTTTTAATCTCTGTCTCACCTTTTCTTCATAACAGCTCAATGTCTTCTTTTCCCTTTTTGTTATGTAAATGAACAACTTTTTGCTCTTTGTCTTAATATCCAATATAAAATGTATACTAATATGACTCTGGGCGATCATTTTGTTTTCCGGTTTTCTTAATCTTAAAGTCATTTCTGCAGAGTTCTCTGTGAGTTTCTAGCATCCTTTATGACATGATTATGCATGCATATCCTATAAGATTTTCCTCCATCTTCAGGATACAAAACTGAGCTGGCATTGTCACTATTGGAATTAAATGCCCAGTTTCCCCTACATCATATTAGCTGAGCTCCTCAGCTCAGTAGGCCTTTTTTAATCTCTCACTCTCCTTAGGCTATTTCTGGACAAGCTGATGCAGAATTGCCTTCTGCTGTCTGCATGAGAGAACACGTTCCTCCTACATCAAAAGTTCATCTTGAGTGGGTGCCACAAAGAGGAAGACTGTGTGCTGATGTGGGTGGGAGCACTGTCACCTTTGAGTCATCCTCCAACCCAGACAGTCATGAGACCTGTGGTGAGCCTTGCTGAGAGCCCGCACATAAATTTAGACACGGCCCTAGGTTATGAAAAAAATGCCTGTTGGAAATTGACAGTTTTAGTTACAGGTCTTCTGTTGCTTGTCCTTCTGCCTAGTTGCACACAAATGAACTCATTATTAAGTTGTTCAGATTTATATGCTGTGACCAATCTTCCTACTCATCAAAACCACATACAAAGTATTACCATCACTTATGGTGGTTTCAGGAACTGTTGAACCAGAAGTTGTCACAATCAGAAACATCTTCCTCACTCACCACATTAATATCTGTATTCCCTAGATTTTATTTTGCAAAAATAACTTTCCAGAGTTATTTATAGGCAGCTTCCAGTCCTGCCAACTTAAGCACACAGCCTTGGCAAATATGATCATTTTCTGAGTCTTTTAAAAGCATATACATCATTTTTTATATCTGTACAGGACATTTTTGAAGTGCTGCCTGCTAGGTACAAAAATTGGAGGTGCAAATTAGGTACCGAAGTAAGATGGACTGATTCTCTAGCTGTGCTGACAAGATCTCTCTCTCTGGCTGTAGGACTATGGACTTCCAGCATTTCCTTTGCAATATCATGTTTACTGTTCTTCCCCAAAGTGAGAGGGTTGGGAGCTCTCCTGCTGTGTTTTACATGTGCTTTCAGCATACAGCACTCATCAACCCTTCCCTTGACTTTCAATTCTTCTAAGCTGTGCTTGTGCTTGAGTACGTGTTTTTCAGTGCTGGGTACTGTTCTGTCATGTTGTGCAGTTTCCACACAGGATTTTGTTTTCTGCCTCAGAATTGATGTTATTCTGTTAGTGTGCTGCTAGAGTAGCTTGTGTTGCAAAACCAGTGCCAGTGATGACCCCATGTTCCCTGGGTGGAGAAAAATATCTCTATACAAAGTGTTTCCTCTTACCAATGCTCTTCATCCATGTTAAGGTTTCCTTTCGCTTGCAGTCCTTTCATCCTTTTTTCCTCCCTGTTTTAAACTTCTATGTTTTTAGTTACATTGTAAGAGAAAAGTCATCTGCTGAAGCCCAGTCATGCTGCTGAGTCACACTGTACAGCAGCAGAACAAGAACAGAATGGCAGTTCTGCCCACCTCTGGAATGGGATGTACTCTTAAAATCATAGAATGGCTTGGGCTAGAAGAATACTTAAAGAAAATTTAGTCCCTATCTCTGCTGTGGCCAGGGCTGCCACCCACCAGATAAAGCTGTCCAAGGTCCTATCTGCTGGCCTTGAACACCCTCAGAGATGGGGCACCACAGCTTCTCTGGGCGGCCTTTGTCAGTGCCTCACCACCCTCTGAGTAAAGAATTCCTACCTAACATTTAACCTAAGCCTCCCCTCTTTTTGCTTAAAGACAGTCCCCTGTAAGTCTCTAAGTACAGTTCATCTGATTAATAATTAGTCCTCTGCATCTGAGCCGATCATCCACATTTTCCCTGACAACTGAGTGCTTATAGTGTTGCTGCTTCATGGAGAAATCAATAGTATGTCACCTCCTTGTGGGAGAGCCTGTTCCTATTCATTGACTAGGAGGGAAAGGCAGGGGTGACAACTCTGACCTAAAGCAACTGGAGGATTACCCCTGGGCTCCATCTTCTGTGGTGGCTCAGGCTGGGGATCTGTATTATGCTCAGAATGCCAGGGAAAGGTCTTACACATTTACTGCACATGCAACCCACCATTTCATTATCTATGTCAGGTCTGCTCTTTTTGAGCTGTAGACAATATTTATCAATTTCTAAAAGTACCTATCTGTCAAATAGCTATCAGTGTCTGTTCTGATATTGTTAGGCAATGTTAAAGCTTCTGTATATTTCTGAAGCAACACGTTCAATCACATCTCTTACAGCTCTTAACCGTCTCTGATAACTGATTGTATAACCTTTAAACAACGCTCAGACAAATGTACAGTAAATTTTGGGGGGGGCATAGGTTTTTTTACTTTTACTAGCCATGTTTTCCTTGTTTTGCTTCTCGAACAGCTGAGGCCGCTCCATACAAAAAGTAAATGTTCCCGGGATCTTACAATGTTTCTAGTGGAAAAATACTTACAGCAAAGGGTCCATGCCTTTGGCCTTCTGGAAGGCAAATTCAAGAGATGGCATGTAACTTAAGGTTAGGTTCTGCCCATATGTTTTACGTTAACTATTTTGGACTTCCCAGCAGCGCTCATAGCACCGAACCATTGGAGTGAAACATTTTATAAACAATGCAGGTTTCCATGGGTATCTATGCTACCTCCCGAGGAACATGCCCACTATCCCAGGTCCTGAGGTGGCCCGAGAGCATGCTGTCAGAAACCTGCACTTTTTAGGGAAGGCACAGGAATGGGCTTTTGTCTCTTCCAGTCATTGATCGCCTCTGACAGCTTCTAAAGATCACTTCAGCAGTGCTGAATTCTTGACATCTTTTTTCCTTTTGAAAAGAAAATCTCTTCCAGTCTCACTTACCTAGAGCTAATGCATGAACATATATTAAGAAGATATATGTCATCAGAGACATGATTTGTCTAGCAGTTAATGAAAAAGAAAATCCTAAAGGACTTAGTTATTTCTCACACATTCTTCACTTCATTTCCTGCTGTTGCTATTAGTGTGTATTGCACATCTTAATTAGCTTCCTTCCTGGAGTGTTTTCCTTGCGATGCAAAGCTCTGCAGCTGCAGATCAGTGATCCAAATGTAGCCACAAAGGGAGGGTGCAAGGGTTTGGAGAGAGCCCTAGCCTAGTGTCTGTCTCCCCCTTTGCTGGCAGCAATAGCCTGATGAGCAGAGGGAATAATGTGTCCACGTGCCAGCTGTGGCAGTGGTCAAAATAAAGGATCCAGTGTTAAAATGTCACTCTATGAAGGGGCTGGAAGAGCTGGAGGCACACGTTACCCTTTGCTATGCCTATCATGGGTGTGATTACCTCCATCAGAGGGATAAGATGGACAGCTGGTGTCAGTGGAACTATAAATGATACCCTGGGAGGTGCCATCTAGAGCCACCTCTTGTCTCTGCTTTCTGAAGACAGAATCTTACATAAATATTCTTCCATGCTGGCAAACCACAATATTTGGTTAAGCTTGACCCTCTAAACTTTCAGGGAGCATTAGTTCCAATAGATTAGTTTGCTAATATGATGAAGCTATGAAGTGTTTTTACTTCTTTTCTTATTTCTTATTGTGGCAACTCCTGCAGTGCTCCAACTATCCTCATAGTATGCATAAAGACACAAAAGTACATATGTGTGCTGAATGCTTGCTGCAAGCAACAAAACTAACATATGAATTTGATTTTTAGCCTGAAAAATATCATAAGCTGTGCCAAAACCAGATGTTAAGTCTCAAATCCTCGAACATTTTGTTAGGTATTAGTGCTGAATATTGAGAATACTTAAGTTCACAAGAGTAGAGGAGGAATATGTACAAGCAAATTAAACACAATAATCAGAAACAGAGGGAGAGAGTTGGAATTAATTTGGGGACCTCCATCTTTTCCTCATTTTCTATAGAATGCAGGTTTCTTGAAGGCTCATCTCTTTAAGTGTGGCCTATCCTGTAGAAGAAATTTCATGCAAGCTTTTGATTTTGCTTACTTCTTTCCTTTACAAAATAAATCTGTCATTGTTTAAGTTCTGCTGTACCATTTTTGGGTGTGACGGTGTCATATCTGACAAAATCAAGGGCTGCTGTCAGCCTTTGGCTTTTGATTGTCCTGCTTTTGCCTCATCCATGACAACACTTTCCTGTCACTTTACTCGTTCCAGGACTACTAGACCTCTGGCTGTGTGCTGAGATGGATCGGGGAACTCATCCCATTGAAAGCAACTCATTTAATTTGTCATTGTTTTTTTTAGTTTCCAGTCATGTCTGTTCCATCCTCCCATTTACTGCATAGACACCTGAGCATTCATATGGATACAGGGCAGAAAATGTGAAGATGGGAAAGTAGGACATGTGGCATCTCACGCTCACCTCAGGAAAACATGACCAGGGCACCAGCCCTCACCCCACAGATACTCTTCAGGCGATGCTGCTGTTGAATTGTGCTCTAAACCATCACATCAGAACAGTGAGGTGAGGAACACGGGTCTTTGTACAAGCAACCTCTTTTTCCTCCTGGTCATCCCTCAATTTATCTGATTATTTTATTAAGCTGTAATTTTATGACAAAGCAGCACTAGATATTCTGTAAACAAAGCTAATCTCATTACCTTTGGTTTAAGTAAGGCTGGAGGGAGTGTCCTGCTCTAAATCTGACTTTGAAGTTTTCCGATCTGCTCGGACACAATTGAATCAAATTGACAGGAAATTTCATGAGAGAAGTTTCCTTAATAGAATTTTTCCATAACAGAATTTTTCTGGAAACCTTGGGACAAAGCAGAAGGCACACTGGAGGATTCAGGCAGTGGTGGCCTCATGCTGGAGATGTTCTCTTGCCCTGCTTCTCAGGAGAGGACACTGAGGGAAGAGTAAACTTTGTCCTGTTTTATTGTTTTTTGAGAAGAGAGCAGAAATGGCAAAGGAACTCCTGGTTCAGACCCTGTCTTCACTGCTGTTCATGTAGGAAGAAAAGTTCAATTATATGTTTCTTGCTGGGGATCTCCTTGATTCCTTTCCTCTGATCTGTGTCTGCTTCAGCAGCAGAGTAAGGAATTTACAGTTATGTTTTCCTCATCTCCCTTTTCTTTTTCCTAGGCCAGGATGTAGGTCTGTGTGCTTTTCCCTTTGAGGATGGAAATAATGGTCATGGCTCCAGTCTAGTACTTAGAGAGGAATGCTCCTTCCAAGCTAAAACCTCTTCCTTCAGTAGAGGCACTGCCCAAGAGAAAGAGGTCCCTGTTTTTTCCTTTCCCTTGTTACATGAATTACTGGGACAGAAGGAGAGCTGCAAAGTGTTTGTCACTCCATTCCTGGCAGTTCCCTGAACTATGACCTGGTCTGGGAGCTCTTGGTGTGGCAACTTGCTGGCTTTTCTTCAACAGCTACTTAGACCCATGCTCTGCCTTAAGCACTGCTTCTAGTTTATGTCCCTATTGGCACAAGACTGTTCCTGAGAGAATAATTTAAGGTCATAGCAATGGCAGCTCCACACCACTCCAGAGACCAATCTGTCTGCTTTTGCATTGGGCAATTTATGCTCAATACATACCTGAGGTTTCCACGCAGCATACTGTCAGAGTTAAATATGTTACTGTTCCCTTTTGGTCATTGATTAAAGAGGGATCAATGTGCTTCCACAGCAAATTAGAAAGACATTGCCAATGGCAGTTGCATCCTCACACCTGGCTCCATTCGCCTACATATCTGGCTATTCTACCTAGTCTTTGGCCAACCTGACTGCTGTACATCCTCAAAGATCAAACTCTGATCATCATGTATCTTGTCTATGGCTGCAGCCTTTCTGCATTCATAACACATGTAGACCTGATTTATTTATGACCATCCAGATTATTCATCTTCTGCCACATCTTTCACTCTGATGGATCACTTTTGCTGTCCTGTTGAACAGATGCAACTTGTCCATACTTGCAGACCTTTGATTACTCATTTATCTCTCGTTCTATTGTCTTTAACTTACTACTGAGAGATCAGTTTCTGCCTTTGATCAGTCAGTAATGCCAATCCTTGGTCATTTTTCTCAAATTCATGTTTTCTTCTGCAGTGCTCTGTTCTTCATTGTAAAAAATACTTCAAAGAAATCTGGACAGCTGCATCAGCATTGCTTCTTTAGACTCTCCTAGGAAATCATTCTTGACTCTGATGGTTACAGATTTATCATGTCCATCATCCTTTGTCCCTCCCCCTGAAAAAAATCGTCTAATTGTTTATAACTATATATTGTGTCCTGCCCACATCTCTGACCATACTTTCTTTGGGCCAAGAGCTATCCTTTTGCTCTCTGATTAGGTAACACTGCATGCATTGGAGCTGTGATCTGTGGTGGGAGTTCTTGAGCATTTAATGGCAAAATTAATAAGTATGATTAACAAATGTCTCTGTGTAACTGCATCACATGGTTTGGTCAGTTTGCACAAATTGAGTTCCCTTGGGACAGCTTGTTTCTCTGCCTGCAGAACGTAGGTGCAACCCAGGGCAATCTGTTTTCAGGAAGGAATGTGTTAGGAAAATATTTGGGCTTGAGTATTTCAACAGACAGGGGGGAAATAAAAGCCAGCATTGTGCGCTTTCAAAAGGATTTCCTACTGTGCAGGTTTTTTGTTAGCCCATTAATTTTGCCATCTCAGAACTGAAGCAACATGGCCTAGAGCAGTGGTTTTCCAAATTCCTTCCAGTTGTAGCATACTAACATAAACAGCATTTGCATATGGATGTCATAAAAATGACTAATGTCAGCAATCATCATACTTTATTGCAGTAATGTGGCACATGTGCCCAAACATCCTAAGGGATCTGCTTAGAGGTGCTTGGCACTGGGGAAGTGACACTCCCTAGGCCTAGCAGTGACACCCAGAGCAGAGCAGGCCTTGACAGACAGCAGAGCGTGCATCCAGCTTCCTGTGTGTGTGGAAGGAAAGGTACTAGCTGTTTCACTACACGACTCAACAACATGGCGTGCAAATCCTTTGCTTTCAACCAGAAATTAAGCGCTGGAGGTTGAACAAAGTGTTTTCTAGTTTGCTAGTAGAATGTTCAGTACGCTCCTTAACTGCAGCCAGTAGCAAGTGAGTCAAAAGTCTGACCTCAAATGTGTATCCAGTTGTGTTGTAATGTCTCCAGTTCTCCGAAGAAGGCTACAAATGGTTCCCATAGTCAAGGGGCAGTCAGTCACACCATGAGCGTGAGGCTGAATGCTGCCGTTTTCAGTCAAGAGTTTGCAGAGTCGGGGGAATTTGTCACAGTTCAGACTTGTTGGATTTTTCTTCCAGAAGACGAGGGAGGAGGATTGTGAACCCAATTACATCACCATGTAGGAAAGGAAACACACTTTCATCTCACAGACTGGCTTTCAGAGCCATCAGCTACTGCTCAGGCTTCCTACATTATGAGATGTGCATGATTACAGCCTGTGCCACAGCCACTGCTTCCAAGTGCCCTCCCAAATTGTTACGCACCTTTTCCCAAATATGACAGAAGTATAAAGGACTCCAAGGTAAAACAACCTTGTGTGAAAACTGTTTAAAAATAATTGCTCACTGCATAGAGTGAAGAAGGATGTAAAGTAGCGTACCCGCTGAGGGAAAAGAGAGCTCTGCTGCTGTACCAGGCATCATCTCTGTGGGATGGAGGCACTTTAAACGCACAAGTAATTTCAAGCAGTTTTCACTGTAATAGACACAGGATAGGACAACTGTGAGATGCAGACTCAGGCTGGTAAGTTACACCCCTCTCAGAGCAACTCTTTCTTTATTCCATCCATGAGAAAGGGCAAGTAGACCTGTCATGGGACAGTCAGTGCATCCTGGTTTGCTGCTGCCCATCGTGACCATATGTCGTTCATTCCACATTTCACAGGAATGCCTCGAAACATTCCCTTCTGGCAATTATGAGACATCCGGGTAGAACAGCAGTACATCATGTCTCAAAATCTGCACTTTCACCTGGACTGGCAAATAGCAAACCCACAGACTGGACACAGCTCTCCAATGATGCATCAGCTTTCATGTCTGGTGGCTGGCATCCTTTGAAGTTGGCTACTCCCAGGGTATCACACAGTGTGACCCCAGAGCTTCTGCTGTGACTCCCTAATGCAATCAGCAGCCCTGCTTTGTAGCCAACTCTAGCAGGAGCTCTGTGCATGCAACATCTAGCTATATAGCCCCATGGGGCATTACTCTATTGCAAAAAGCTTGTCCCACATCCAAAAGTCCTTCTCTGTCTCATGTCTGGAAAGCAGTGCACAATCAAAAACGTCTCCTATATATAGTCCACCCAGGGCAAAGACTGTTTATTGCAACCCTTTACTGCTGATGCCTGCTTGTTTCGTGTGTACCTTGGTTCCTTTTACAAGCTGTTGAACCAAAATATTTTCTTGCCATTTGCTTTCATTCTTCATTTCACTGCTTTATCAGAGACAGAAATAGAAGCACATTTATTTGTTCACTATTCCCTGCAGGTAATCTTCAGTTGCAGCATATAAAACTTAATTTTCCCCAATTGCATGAGATTTCTTACTTTACACAAAGTTGTAAATCACCTCAGCAAAGGCTCCTTGCTTCCTCAATACAGGCAAAGGCTTGCAATACTTGAAAAATAACTTTAGCTTTCCCAAATGCTCCTTGTATTGTTATTCCAAGGGCTTCTTAGATTTATCCAACTTCATGTTTTCTGTGGATAAAATTGCATGATGTGGGGTGCATGAAGGACTTTTTCTCAGCATCCACCAGAACACTTTTGTAATCAAACTCAGATAGACTTTAGCATCTACATCTATCTTAATGTTTCTTTCTTACATTTCCTTTGTACATTACACTGGAAGTTATTTCCTTTGAAAAAGACTTTATAATATTTCTCTTTCTTTCACAACAACTCTGAACATTACAAATACACTTACTTCAATCACAGAATTTCCAGGAATGAACCTCAGAGAATGAGCAGGACATGATGTGGTGTCTAGCGGTTCCATGCTACAGTGCGTGCAGCAAAGGTCCATGCAGCAATGTGAGCACAGTATTGCCTGACTTATGAATTCATTTATAATTACGTGAGATCACACACCACATCTTGAAAATCTTGAAAGTTATTTGCTTTGAAACTTAAAGGCTTGATGTGTGCATTGAATCTAAAGAGATCCTCTGCCTTAATTGCTTGTATTTAACCTGTTAGTTTTCAGTTAATTAAAAACGTTGTAGGTATTGTTGAGCATCCAAGAAAACATTAGTGCCAGGAGCCTTGTGGAACATGAGGGAAAGAGGCAGGTTTCCAGAAAACACTGGAAACGTGAGGTTTGGCTCTCCTTAAAGCAGCTAGGCTCTGCAGGTATTACCTTGAGATCACTTACCATTCACACAGCTCTGCTCCAAGAACTGCAGGATCTTTCCTAGCCCATGCTGTGGTTTTGACATCCATCTGGCTCAGCTTCTGTAAGTGAAGTTGTTTCTAGATTTCAGCACAAAGCTGCTTCAGAGTGTTTCCCCTCTCTGCAGTATCTGGCAGCAACTGTAAAGGGCTCATACAGTTGCTGGGCATCAGTGAGGCAAGAGTACATCTGAACGGCTTCTGTTGCTGTGCACATGGATACCTGTACTCACAGATGCACAGAGGCTTTCTGTTTAGAGTGTAGGAGAGAGTGAGGGAGGCTCAGTGTAGCCAGAAACCCAGTAGCTTCCCCCAAGAAAATGATAATGTCACCATAGGTCTCCAGTGGTTATTCCCATGCTCAGGGTCACGCAGCCTGGAGTCCATACACCCGGACTGCAGCCTTGGTCATTTTTTGTGTGGCTTTTTTAGCTGAAAAACGTAATCTAGAAAATTTTATGGTGGATGTCTTGTCAAAGCTAGGATGTTCTAGGGAAGCAATTCAGTTCCGATTAATTTCATCTTCTGATGATAAACCAGTTTGTCAGCAAACCCCTCACGATCTCCAACTGGGTCTCTGCTGGTGCTGAAATTGGTGGCAGATGGGCACCAGACCTTCCACCGTTGAAAACAGCTGGAGTTTTGCCACTGACTTCAAAGGAATTAGGATCAAGCCCATGAATTCACGACTGCACTTCTTATATAGCTATCTGAATAATTTATAAGCAAAAAATAGGCTGGATTCTCCCAATCTTTCTGATGTTGAGTAAAGCTGTATTTAGTTACTTTTCTTGATTTCAAAGGAGCTTTGGTTCCATCATGAGCATCTTGTTATGAAAAATGGTGTCCGTAGAGGACAGACAGGAAGAGAAGAGAAGGAAATCCTCAGGCACATTGAAGATGTACAGCAGATCTGAGATTCAGAGATGACAGATCAGAGCAAAATAGTCCTCGTAGTTTGCGCTGAAGGCTAGATAGCTAGAAGTGGGGAGAGATGCAGAAATCATACCTCTTTTTGATGAGTTCATCTATTTTTAATGCCATTGCGTTTAGTTTTTCCTGCTTTCTTCTCAGCAATTTGGACATTAGTTTCCATAAGGTTATTAGCTGCGCTTTGCTCCTGGGCAGACTTTGCAGCAGACTACACATTTTTCTGGGATTCACCAAGCCATGTGTTTGTTCTCTATCACTGTGAACAATTTTCCATCTTAAAACTGTTTGGGAAAACGGGGAAAGAGAAAAAAATTCCCAGTTCACCACCCAAGGCTTAGTGTTTACTTCTGCTGCACGCATCATTTATTTTCATTCTGCAGGATCATGATGACACGCTCGTCCAAGCACATGCTGTTCTAATATGCTACATTCCTTCAGCCTCTCAGTGCGTTAAAAGTGACATTGCTGCTAAATGAGAAAGGTCTTGTAAGACAGGGAAATAGATTGCTGAGTACCATTGCCTCCCAAGGAAGGGAGGCTTTGATTGGCTTGTTTTTTCCAGACTCCACACAAATGTGTACATATATGGCCCTGACTAGGAAGGCTATCTTCTAGGTGGTCGTATGTTTCAGGATTTCTCCTCCTTCCTTGAAACATGCTGATATTTTATCTGGCTTTTGGAAAAGGGAACAGAACTCAGGCCTCAGACTGTGAGCAGAGGAACAAGCACTCGCAGTTTGGGATGTGCCCTAGCAAAGTATTTCTGCAGCTATCATGCCCTGTGAATGTGTTTGAGCAAATGCCTTTATTGCTCTTCTTGCATTTTCTGGGCACATGGAGTGACTCTACTCTCAATCACAGTGTGGGGTTTCAGAAATCTGTCTTCTATGATGGCTGAACCACTTGCAGAAAATCTGTTCCACATTTGCTTGTTCTTCCCTGGTAGTAAATTAAAAAAGGCAATACTGAATCGTTACAGAAATGATTAACACAAAAACATTCAACAGTGCTTTGTTTTAGCTATAATATTTTCTCTTAAACCATGCCTCACTAATGACTCTTCATTAGAAGATGGCGCATGAGTAATTGAGGTAGGGTCATGCAGCTCCCGCCCAATGGAGAACTTGGGAGGTTTCTTCTAAACATTTTAAAATTTGAATTTATGAAACATATACAAGATGAAAAGTATAGATGCATTCAGTGTGATTTAGAGAAGAGCCTTTGGCACAGCTTAGTCTGCTAATATCCCATTAGTAAACCTTTGGAAGTGCTGTGTGTTGCCTGTGCTAGCTTACCCAATGAAGATTTAAATATGAGGCAAAGTGTTACATACATACATTTCTTCTAATGCCCATTTGAGTTAAAGGGTGCTTTTGCCACTCGGTTGAACTCGAACGTGGGCTGTAACCTGCAATTGCCAGTAGGGGTAACAAGGAGAAAAACTGCTTTAACTTTCTGGAATGCTGCTTTCTGGAGATGAGAATGCTTTCACAGATGCAGTCCTGTCAGGAAACTAGAAGGGACAGGGGTTCCTGTATAGTTATGCCCTTATACTTATTTAATAACCTCAGTGTGTTTCAAAGCATAAATTATAATACTATCAAAACTAATTTAATGAGGGCATAAGTACTTAATATTTCCTGAAAGTAACTACTCTGAGCTGAAAGCACAGTAATAAATTCAGACTGCTTTATTTTAATCACAAAATCAGCTCTGGAACTTGAAGTTGCCAAAGTTTCTGCAAGGCATGAAATAGGGATGTGCGTGATCCTCTCAATATTTATGAACTGTAAATTATAAAAATTAGCTGTCCCTGGGTGGAAGTATTCTCAATATTACAGAGAATGGTTGGGAAGCACTTTTATTAATAGTCTTAATTTTTTCTTTCTTCATTTTATTTTTTTCAGAGCAGTTTATTCTTTTTAGCGGGTTTACACTGAACTGGGGAGTTCTGCATACTTTCAAAGGGGGCCTGAAGTAATGCATTTCTGGTCTTAAATCAGTATTTGAAGAGCACCACCCTTTGGCCAGTTCTTCCTATAGAAACAGAAAAAAAATCTTAGAGAGCAAATGAAACAGTGTTTTCCTGGGAGCCCTAATAAAAGGCACTTTCTGGTTCAGACTGGCGCCGGTCTAAAAAAATACTTAAGCGCGTGCGTAACACTGAGAATGTAAGCAATCCTTCCTTATTCAGAAAAGAATGACATTTTAGTCTTACTCAAAGCTCTTTGGTCTGTGCTCAGCCTGAAACATGCACCCAAGTATGTTGCTAAACCAGAAACAGAGAAGGGCCCTCTCTGTGGTAGGTCAGGTATCAGTCAGAGTGAATCCTTTACCCATTCCTCAGTGCCTAGAAAACTAAGAGCATTCAGCAGCTACTGTCCCCTCTGTCCCCTCTCTCGGAGAAGATCATGCCATCTGGAACTGCACCAACCCAGCAGCTGCTGTGGTGGTCACTGTGTGTCATGAGGTCCCCTTGAAGGTCTCAACTGCACTGCAGCCATTTGCCAGTGCCATGGGCTAGCTAGCAAAACACCCTGGGATATCTGTTGGAGAAGATGCTGAGTTTTGCCATTACACTTGCTTATGTATTACTCACAGAGATTATGATGCTTTCATCCTTTTCTTTTTGCTGGTGGGTATAAGAAAAGCCAGATATAAGAAAAATGCTTTTTTACAATAAATATGGTGACGCACTGGTGCACATTACCCACAGAGGTGGTGGAAACCCCTTCCCTGGAGATACTCAAAGTCAGGTTGGACGGGGCTCTGAGCACCCAGATTGGTTAGACTAGTTAGCCTTTAAGGGTCCCTTCCAATTCAATGATTCTATGTTTCTGTTGTTACAATGAACAATTAAATGACCAAAATGCTGTCATTACAGACCAGAATAGCAAAAGTTAATTATTTAAATTTGACCTAGTCTCCTGTGTGCCTATTTTGTTCCATAATGAGTTCCAAAGTAACAGTTTGTTTTTCTGACTAAAGCTAGGCTTAACGCTCTCCCTCAGTGATTCATCTCACTTTTTATGTGACAGCATCCCTTAGCAGCCACATGGGTTGGTCACTCAGGCTTTTGCCTTCCCAGGGAATGCAGGGCTTCTGGGAGTGTTTGCTTGGTTTGGTGTTTGAAGCCAAGCCCTGTATCTTGAGTTTTCTGGGGTGTCCTATGATTGCAGTCTCAAGTCTCAATCAATTTTATGATTTGGGATTAGCTGGGCCAGAATTTCAGAGGAGAGATCAGAAACAAGCAAGAAAGCTGCACTCCAGCGTTGGGGTTTGTCATAAGAGCTACAGTCTTCAGAAATGTCAAATTCCTGAGACTGACTGTGGGTCAGAACTTTCCACTAAGCCTCTCGTCTGGAAGCAGATCTGCCTGAAGATCGGATGACAGACACCAGAAAGCCATGCTTGTTTACACAGTCAGAGTTTAAAATAAGAAATTTGCAGTCGTGTTTATGTTAAAAAAAGGGTTTCTAAAAGTTCTTCGTGAAGGGACGACATCATTTGCTTTTACAAAGTAGTAAGCAGAACCTTTTATTTGGTGCTCATAGCCTATTTGGGAAGTACTTTCCAGCATCCGTGGGCAAAGCTGTTTAAAAACAGAGTTCTCTACAAAAATAAAGTGGTAAAGCTATAAAGCATTTGTTATCTTGGCAGGCTACAATAATTTTTTCTCAGTATTTCAGGAAGACTTTGACATTCCCCAAAGTTCATTAGCTTGGCTGTTTTGACAAGGGGCTTTCTTTTTGCCTTTAATTTTCTACCAATAGTGAAAATGACTTTGTTTATAACAATAAGAGGCTGTTTTTTATCACCCTTTGTTTAGATGCTAGGCCTCTTATTGACCTTTTTTAACTAGGTTTTACTGTGAACAGAAGAGTAATGGTTTTTGCTGTTTTAAAAAGAACAGTCTCATTGTTAAGCTGGATTCCAGCCATTGGGATTTATTATCTAATTCTTAATGAATTAATGAACTAATGAGGTTCAACATGGCAAAGTGCAAGGTTTTGCACTTGGGCTGGAAGAACCCCAGGCATCTGTACAGACTGGGAAGAGTAGTCCTTGAGAGCAGCTCAGCACAAAAGGACCTGGGGATCCTGATGGATGAGAAAGTTAACGTGATCCAGCAGTGTGCTCTTGCAGCTTGGAAGGCAAATGGGATCCTGGGCTCCAACAGGAGAGGGGTGGCCAGCAGGGATAGGGAGGTGATTGTCCCTCTCTACTCCGCTTTTGTGAGGCCCCATCTGGGGTACTGTGTCCAGGTGTGGAGCCCTCAGTACAAAAAAGACATGGAGATTTTGGAAAAGGTCCAGAGGAGGGCCACAAAGATGATCAGGGGGCTGGAGCACCTCCCCTATGAGGACAGGCTGAGGGAGTTGGGTTTGTTCAGCCTGGAGAAGAGAAGGTTGCGGGGTGACCTCATTGCAGCCTTTCAATACCTGAAGGGAACCTATAACCAGGAGGGGAGTAAACTCTTTGAAAGGGCTGATAGTAGCAGGATAAGGGGAAATGGTTTTAAGTTGAAAGAGGGAAAAATTAGGTTGGATGTTAGGGGGATGTTCTTTACTAGGAGAGTGGTTAGGTCCTGGCACAGGCTGCCCAGGGAGGTTGTGGATGCCCCGTCCCTGGAGGTGTTCAAGGCCAGGTTGGATGGGGCCCTGAGCAACCTGATCTAGTAAACGTGGCCCTGCAAGGCAGGGGGGCTGGAGTTTCATGCTCCTTGAGGTCCCTTCCAACCCAAGTTGTTCTGTGATTCTGTAATTCTGCGTGTGTGATACTGAGAGCTAGAGCACTCTGTGTGAATGGAGCACTGCTGTAAATTCAGGAAATTCTTTTTTTTTTTTTTTTTAACTCTTCATATTTTCTCATGTCAGAGAGCTAAAATATATTCCTATCCTACTTTAAGTTGACTGGCGAAGAATTTCCTCACCCTCTCTTGTTGAAAAGTATTGTGAGAATTTGATGTCTTTCTCCTCCTTAGTGTTTCAAATAATCCAACTAGATAATCTCCATCAGTTGGGTAAGTGGAGCTGTAACACCTACTTAAGGGAGGGGAACCATCTGGATTTCCTGCAACTTGGAGCCTGCTGGCAAATATTAGGTTGTACCAATTTAGAGCATGATGAAGTGGGAAATAATGGACATTCTTGGAGAATCTGAAATGGGATCAGCTGTTATTGGCAAAAATTGGCAGGTGCAGTGCACTATGCTGACTGTAAGCATGATCTCACATCGGAGAGTGCAGCTGGGAAAATGGCCTGCTAATTGAATGGTAGTAGGTCTCCCAGGGCTCTGACAGCCATGGAGCATCACTAATTGGAGTCTCCTGTTTGCCTTGATGGTGGCTGTCACTGAATGAAGGAACGTGCAGGTTGACATTTCTCTAGGTGCTGATGTTCGTTGCCTTTTTGTGGAAGCGAGTCCTCGTGGAATCAGAAGTATTCTTAGACTTAGGAGGGCTGGCATGAGGCTGGCAATATCTATTTCTCATTTGTGTTTGCAGCATGCTGGCAGTGATTTGGAGCCATAAAAGCCTCTCGGTTGCACATTTGTTTAACTGTGCACTTGTACTGTTATCTTTCCATCCCTCTCTTTGCCTTTCTTGTATTCACTTGTAATAGGTTTCTAAATTAGCTTGACAGCAAGTAGCAAGTATTCCTTTTTTGGGGAGCCCAAGGAGGCCTTGTCCTTGACTGAGTTTTTTGGAAGCTATCGTAATTCATATGGTAGTAATAGAAAGAAATAATAGCCTACTTTTGGTCCAGAACAGTATCACATGTACCTCTGGTTCATGTGGGTCTCAGAATAGTAGTGCAAGCAAAAAAGCATGCATGCGTTAGCCATGGCTTCGTTTTCATATGGTGTTTTTATTCATTAAATGCAAACATATTGCGTTGCATACCAATTTGATGCAAAGGTCTGTTGGCGAAATGGCATTTTCCCTCAGCTGTTAGCACCTCTTGAGGGAAGATCTATTGGAAATGAGTGCTGTGCAGATAGCGCTGCTTCTGCCTTCAGGGTGTACTCTGCGTATTATGCGAACACAGAATCACAAAATGGCTTGGTTTGGAAGGGACCTTAAAGATGCCTTTGTGGCCAAGAAGGCCAGTGGTAACCTGAGGTGTATTAGAAAGTGTGTGGCCAGCAGGTTGAGGGAGGTGATCTTCCCCCTCTACTCTGCCCTGGTGAGGCCACATGGAGCACTGTGTCCAGTTCTGGGCACCCCAGTTCAAGAAAGATGGGGAACAACTAGAGATCACTGTCTGTGCAAAAAGTTACATTTCATCTTTTATATAAACCCCCTTTAAGTACTGCAAGGCTTCAGTGGGGTCTCTCCAGAGCCTTCTCCAGGATGAACAAACCTAACTTCCTCAGCATTTCTTCATAGGAGAGATTCTCCAACGCTCTGATCACCTTTGTGGCCTCCTCTGGACCCACTCCAACTGCATGTCTAAAAACCATCCCATTCTGTGAGAAGTAGCTTGCCTGTATAGGAGATGAGAAGCCGTTGGCATTTTTAGGCATGAGGTATCTGAAAGTCTGAATTGAACAAAAAACTGTGGGCAGAAAGCTGGTCTGGACATCTCGGTGATCTACTCTCTCCGTGGATTTCAGACTTAAGTTATAAACCCATCACATGGACTGATTATAAAAACTCTATAAGCTATATCCCAGACAATTCTTTCAGGGGTCATCATGCTCCTCTCCAGATGATGTGGTACAGTGGGAAGAATGCCTTCATATTGCTTTTGCCTGGGGATAGCCTGCATGAGGTTGGAGACAGGGGGAGAAAATCAGAAGGGTTTGAAATTGTGCACTGATTTGTGATGTCTGGGGCCTCAGAGAGACCCTTCCCTTGCCTGGGTTTGGCCACTCCCACCTTGGTGACCAGCATAATCCCCTTGCTGGGATCAGAATGCATGCAGGCTCAGCATCCCTGTGGCATTCATTCAAGTTGCACAGATGAGAGTGGCTTAGGTGTGGCCACCAGCAAGCTGTGATGGGTCATTAATGTCCCTCATTCTTTCTCTTTTTTTTTCCTTTTTTTCCCTTTCTTTTTCAACCTCTGCTTTTTGCCTTTCTCTTTTCCTTTTCTGCCCCTTTTTCATTTTCTTCTTCTACCACCTTCTTTTTCTTTTTCTTTCCTTGTTCCCTTCCCTTCCTTTTTTCTTTCCCTTCCCATGTCATCCCTTTTCCCATCCTCTTCCTTTTCCCCTTCTCCTTTTCTTCTCTTGCCACTTGTTTTCCTTTCTGTTCCTTTTCCCTTTCCTTTTCTTCCTCTGCCTCCTTTCCTTCCTTCTTCTCTATCTCCTTTCCCTGCACCCAGCTCAACGACTCTGCCAAGCAGCTCATTGAGATGGACAAGACTTGTTCAGCAGCCGCCGCTGGCTGTGAGGCACCACCAGACCCAGCTGCAGCGGTGGGACTGGGGCCGTGTCCCACAACAAGCAGTGCAGGGGCAACGGCAGCAGCTCCACGGCCAGTGGAGGGCAAGAAGAATGCCAAGAAGCGGCACTCCTTCACTGCCCTCAGCATGACCCACAAGTCCTCCCAGGCTGCCAGCAACCGGCACTCCATGGAGATCAGTGCTCCCGTCCTCATCAGCTCCAGTGACCCACGGGCAGCTGCCAGGATTGGGGACCTAGCACACCTGTCCTCCAGCGCTCCTGCCCAGGTAAGGAGTAAGGGATTGTGCCCGGCCCTGCAGCCTGGAGGGCATGGCTGAGGGCTGCTTCTCCTCCTCCAAAACAAGCCATGCTGGAGCCAGCTGCTGCAGAGCACTGTTTCTCTTGTTTGATAGGATTTAGCACATTTTTTCCTGCCCAGGAATTAGTGATTGGGCGGGCACGATGAGCTGGAGAATAAGGCCAAATCATTTTAGGTTTGATTCAAAGAAAAATAGAATAAAGCATGTTGCTGAGGGCATTGTCCAAATGCCTCCTGAACAGGCACAGGCCATCAGCCACCTCTCTAGGAAACCTGTCCCAGTGTTTGAACACCCTCATGGTAAATAAATGTTTCCCATTGCCAAGTCTGATCCTCCTCTGGTGCAGTTTTGTGCCATTCCCTTGCGTCCTGCCATTGATTCCCAGGAGCAGATCTTGGCACCTCCCTCTGCTTCCCTTCCTCAGGGAGCTGCAGAAAGCAGAGGTCACCTCTTAGCCTCCTCCTCTCCAGCCTAGACAGCCCAGTATCCTCAGCCTCTCCTTACTTAGGACATGCCTTCCAGCACTGATGCCAGCATTGGTGCCCTCCTCTGTATACAATTATTGACTTAACCTACATTAAAAAGAAAACCATAATCCTACAGTGTGTGCATATTCCATCACTTTCTGTTATAGAGAGGAATAATATCGAGTGATCCTGTTATCGTTGCTCCGGACTGTACTTGCTCCCACTTAGGGTGACATTACCAGTATGAACTTCATGTGCTTGGTCTACATCAGGGCCAAAAAAAATAATGTTAGAGCAATTATTTCCTTACAGATGACTGGCAGACAAACAATTGTGCTGTAGTTTGGCAAGCAGCTGGTACCTGGTTAGCGACTGCTGCCCAGAAACGATCAACAAGGTATCAGACAGGCACACGTGCCGATGGGTAGCCCTTTACTTCTTCCATGCTCAAAAATCCCTGCAGATCCAAAGGACATCTGGGCTGCTGCTGCTGAGAGGTAGTCAAAGCAGGAGCAAAGGCCTTGGAGACATGCTGAAATCCTGTGCAAACTCCCACTACTTACTAAGGGAATCCAAATGGCAATTTGCAGTTTGGCAGTGTAGAAGAAAATGGAGAATAATAATGACCCCAAAAATCACTGTTGAAGAGTGTGAAGGTGAGAGGATACAGCCCCTGCTGGAAGTGACGTGTGTGCCAAGATGTACTGGGACATCTGCGACTCAGTGCAAGCTCTAGATGGGAGTGAGGGTCCCAGGCTCGTCAAGTAAATGACACCCAGGTTTTTGGCACTCAGAGTGACACATTTGGACTTTGCAGAGATGTGACAGTCTGTGGCTTTTCTGTTCTTATACTAGTTGAAGAGAAAAGCGTGCACACACTTTGCCAGAGTCATGTGAAGGCTTAATCTAAGCACAGTACAAAAATTAGACCAAAAAGCAGAAAGTGCTTTAATTACCCTCCCCTGCTTTGGCACAACAACTGGTGTGCAAAGCCCTACTCATTTCACAGACTGTTGTGGTGTCTGGACGCATGCGATTGGGGCCAAGAAGGAATCAGTGTTCCCCATAGGAGCTTTAAATGCATTCTTGAAGGGAAGTTTGCTGGGTGCTTCACACTGAGAGAAGAGCATGAAATCTGTGTCATGGTGAGAGGCACAGCTAGGGCTGGAGTGCAGTGAGGCCAACCCAGTGGGGACAGGCAGACACAGGGACAGTGCTGTAGCTCCAGTTCTTCTGCCTCAGGACTCAGATCAGGCAGGCAGGTAAGGCAGCTGGGGACAAGCCTCTATCACTGCTGGCCAAAGGGATCTTGGCCAAAACCCAGATAGGGGAAGAAGAGTCTTAAGAAGAGTCTTGCTTGCTGATTTCAGCCTTGAAGAAAAGAGGTTCATCTAATCATTAAGGTTGGAAATGACCTCTAAGGTCATCTGGTCCAACCTCCAATGCATCCCCTCCATGTCCTCATAACCATGTCCCTCAGTGCTATATCCACACGTTACTTGAATATCTCCAGGGATGGAGACTCCACCACCTTCCTGGGCAGCCTGTGCCACTGCATCACTGCTCCTTCTGAGTAGAAATTTTTCCAAACATCCAACCTGAACCTCCCCTGGTGCAACTAGAGGCCATTCCCTCTCAACCTGTTGCTGTTCCATGGGAGAAGATGCTAGTCCCCACCTCACCACAACCTCCTTTCATCTTGCTGTAGAGAGCAATAAGGTCTCCCCTGAGCCTCCTCTTCTCCAGATTAAACAATCCCACTTCCCTCAGCTGCTCCTCATAAGACTTGTGCTCCAGACCCTTCACCAGCTTTGTTGCCCTTCCCTCTGTCAAAACATATTATTGCAGTCCCAAGTATCCAGTCTCCGCAAAAGTGGCATTTGCACGTGTGAATGCATTTGTCTGCTTTTGGAGGCTTTACTATTTGCTCTGCGATTTGAGGGATTTAAAGATTCGCATTTTCAAACTTTGCTAGGAATCTATTGGGAAAAAAAAAAATGTGGAACTGACATTCTCACTCTGTTCTCCTGACTGGAGGAGCAGCCTGCAGGAAAATGCCTCGCTGCTTCAAGACTTGCAGTAAAATCACAAGGGCTACTAACATGACTTCATCTGCTTCCAGCCCTTTTAGAGAGGTCTGCAGAGAGCTCAGAATCTGCCTCTTACAAAATGAGCATTTAAATTGGGCATCTATATTTATGTACCTATTAAATCCATAATTTTGGTGGTTGCATTTTAAATTAAAACTATCAGAAATGCAGCTCCTTTTCCACTATCTGCTGAGACCTGACAGCACTCCGAAACAATTAACGATGCTGCAGCCTCAGACAGGAGATCGACTCTGAATTTTTATTTTATTCAAGCGTGGCTGAATGCCATCCAAAACAGCACAAACAGCAGACCTCGGCACAGCCAAATCGAGGCATTTGGAGCAGCAAGAGTCTTGTTTTCAGATTGTTTTGTTCTTGAAGGCATTTGACGTTTTTAAGGTGAGACGTCCTGTGTGTCTCATTAGGGATCTGACATGCTGACAACCCATGGGCTGGCTGTTCTGCTGGAGGGTTGCTGCCACCAAACAGCACTGAGCTCAGCCGTGGGAAGCAAGGTCACTCTCTTCTTCCTCCCTTGCGGATGGACCTGTCTGTCCTTCAAGTCATCCTCACTTGCCCTCTCTATATAACCATCTCAGGCCCCTACTAGCCTGCAGCAGCAAATTTGGCCAAAAGTATATTTTTTAATAGAGAAAACAGCAAATTTCCAGTTTCAGTGCTGGCTGTCAAGCAAATTTATGCCTTTCACCCTTAGATTCTAAATTTGGGTTACTCTATCTTTAAATAACATCCTTGAAAATTTCAGACACTTCAACTGCTTGTTTAAATTCATCTCCTCATGAAAAGAAATAGAGGATTTTTGTTCAGTTTAGTAACTACATAGCAGGATCAGTGATGAGCAGGAAGGGAGGTTCTGCCTTTTTTACAAGTTTGACATGTGTTTTTTCCTATTAGCCTATCCTTTGAACATGCAAAATTCCCCATCCCTGAAGGTGCTCAAGGCCAGGTTGGATGGGGCCCTGGGCAGCCTGAGCTGGTGGGGAGCAGCCCTGCCCACAGCAGGGAATGGGGCTGAGTGGGCTGTGAGGTCCCTTCCAACCCAAACCATGATGTGATTCTGTGATTCTATGAATTCATTCCCAGAAGCTCTCAAACAGCATCAGCTGCCCCACTTTGGGCAACTGGCCAGTGCCTGGTGGAACGGCCTTCCAAAAACCAGTGTCCATTTCCCTATAGACTAGAGGCACTTCCATCTGGGGCACTTGCTTTCTTTCTGCAAACTGGAGAGGAAACAGAGCTGTTAACGGCTGTAGGTACCTAAAATTGAGGTGCGCATTTCAGATATTTAACTAAATGCACAGTGTATTGCACCCCTTAAAAGTTATGTCATGCATGGTACTATATTCCTGTGGTTTTTGTTGGTATTTGTGAATTGAAACCAGACTTTCATGCAGAGCTGACATGTTTTCTGTTTTTATGAGTTGTTAGGCTATAATAAACCTCCTGCTTCTCTAGGAGGGCACAAATCTCTTCATCCTGAGCGCTGACATTCAGACCATAGTATGAAATCTCAGGCTCTGAAAGCATTTTTATTAAAGCATTTATTAATTCAATAATTGCAGTCTACAGGCTCTTGTTAACACATTCATTGTTCTTTAAGCAATACTTAGTCAACTGCTTCCCAGTACCCAAGATGCATTTTGGGAGTCTAAAAGATAACTTCATTGACTGCCCTCCTAGGGATACTCAAAAGCGGGATCAACTTCAGAGCACCTCAGATGGATAAAACAGTGGCTGGGAAAGCACAGTAGTCAAGATACAAAGAATTTATTTTCAAAGTGGCAATGCTGGGATCTTCATTTTGCTTGCAGCCAAATTTGTTCTGTGCTTTTTGTTGCATGCCAAATGTCACTCATTGAACATGAGACCTCCATCTGAAAGGTGATAGCATCAGTCCATTGTGCAGAATGCCCCATCATGGGTTTTTATTGAAGTTGTGAGATGCCCATGATGGAACAGAAGCTGAATTAGGCTGTGGGCGCAGAGGAGCTGCTTGTAACCGAGACTCCCAAGAGAGAAGGAAAGGTCCCCCCCAGGGGGCAATCGTGCCTAGGCCTCAGGTGGCTCTTCCTGCTTCCATTTGCACCCCTTATGAATTATTCATCCCTGCTGTTTGGAAAGGTCAGAGGTCTGTAGCACACCAAACACGCTGGTTTTCGGCAGAAAACACTTCACATGAATAATGAAGTGTGTCTGTGTGCACACCAGGACAACAGCTGAGAGGGGAAGAAAGGATGCTCCTGGCAGGAGGAACTTGTGCGCGCATTTCGAACAACTCATCACTATGCACAGGAAATCTGCTTGTGTCTGTGGGTGTCGGAATGGGCTCCTAACCGGAGGCCACATGTTCAGGAAAAGCTGAGAACAATGTCTTGCACGTTCCCAATCCCGAGCAGCAACAGCATTTGAAATGAAAAATCTTCCTTGAAGTGTCTCCCTGTATAAATCATTTGGAAGTGTGACTCCTTATCAGTTACTTAGAAATGCTGGATTTTAGCTGAGAAAATGTAATAGCAGAACTCTGGTTGAGCCTTGGCTGATAGTCTAAATGTGCTGGCCATGAGCAGCATACAGATTATGTTTAAAATCCAGAAACTATGAACCTTGAATTTTGAAGTGCCTAACAGGCTCTGAGAAAAGAAGAGAAAGTCATGTATTCTTCAGCTTTGGTCTGGAGTCCAAATTGTATCCAGCTTGCTTTGCTGTTGGCTGCAGATGACAACGGAATGGACATCCAGTAATGAGATTTAGACAGCTGAAACAAGTGGCAGCCATCTCAAGGGGTTGAGCTGGTCAGAATGGCAAGAGAAGTAATATTAGTTGGTCTGACCTGTGTTCCTGTTATTTGGATCCACATACGTCATAAATGCAGTGTAAGACTTTGCTGAAGTATAGCCTACGTTGTTTCCTAGTTTTTGTATTGTCTCAATTCTACTATGAATTGCTTCCAACTGGAGCCAAACATTGTTTATTTGTTGCATCTCCATTTTATATAACTTCATAGAGAATTCTTGTTGGAGGTTGGAAGGAACTGAGTTTTTAAAGCAGAAGTTCAGGCAGGCATGCAAATTGTATTTTGTATGCTACTAATAGGCCTTAAAATATACCCCGTATATTGGGATATATTACATTATTTGTCAAAATGACTGCAAGTAGACCAAATCTATGGACTGATTACATAAGCTACCGAAGATCCAGGTCAAAGCACAATTCCCAACCAGCATGAGACAGTGTGGTCTCTTTATCCTGTAATTTGTCTCATCATGAATACGTTTTGAAACATTTTTCAGGAACCACAAAATCTAATTTTTGACTGAATCGAAGCAAAGAAGGCTGAGCTTTGGAAGAGCGTTTATTCAACTGTGCATGAAATCCTCTTGCCTGTAAAACAAAAATAAGTTTGCTTCTCTTTCCAGCTACTCCTCAGGGTACTAACCCAAAAACATTTTACCGCTAAAATCATTTTTGCACAGGGGTAATCCTGAGGCTTCACACTGCCTGCCAGTCAGCTGCTGATTTGGAAGACTCAAGAGCAAGCGAGGTTCTCTCTCTTGGTATTTGCACTATCCCACAAAGCACTGTCCGTCTGACGCACTCCATGTGCACGTGCATGACATTTTAGCAGAACTGACCACAGAGTGTATTTTCCCTTCTTGTTTGTGTGGGATTTTCGTTTGCTTGTTTACCACTACCATCTCTCTGGAGAAGAACTTACTACAGGAGTCATTGCACAGCATCCTGATAAGCTTGTTGTTCAATTATCAAGAGGATAATTATGAATTTGGGATTAAATTAACATCTTTTAGAGGTCAAGCCTTCTCTTTTATCTTCAGCAGCTATTTATGCAGCTGCAACTGCCATTGTTCATGGATATATTGTTATTTTTTACACACATACCATTAGGGAAGAAAAAGTCTTACTTCAGAGCTGGAAAGTCCGTTTCAGCTCCTGCTGCGGTAATTAGCATTTGATGAGGCTACTTGGTCTTACGTATAACACGTTCCATCAATACTTGGTGGCACCACCGTGCATTAAGTGCTTATACATTATTTCTGGGAACATTAAGGCCCAGAGTGATTGCCACAGTCATTGTTTTATGGAGTCAAGTGAATTAGAGAAATGAGTCACAGGAATCTTAAAAACCATTAGCCTATTTTTGTGGTATTTCCAGAGGACAGTACATCAGCCTATGTGAGTTGAATGTTTGAATGTTTTTCTCTTATTATAAAGCAATGCTAAAGAGAAATTTTAAGTAAGCTGTAAATATGCATTCAAGACATTAAAAGAAATTTCCCTGTGAATTAATGAATGTGATAAGTGCCCTGTGGTGAGAGAGAGCTGGATTTGCTTTGAAGTCAAAATAGCGATTTCTGGTTGGTGATTTTCTTGATGATAGAACATTCACCTGATAGCAGCAGCAATTATTTTTTCCATGAAGGCTGCCGCAACCTGCACTATCCCTGTACCCTGTTCCTACTTTTATCATCGTCTTTGTGGCTTCTATTCCCCTCCAAGACCGAGTCCTGTGCTTTTGCAAGACACTTCCCTAATCCCTGCAGGCACTGCATCTTTTCAAATTAAACAACAAACATGGCCTCAAAGTACTAGTGGGAATCTAAAGTGAATCTACAAGGCAGAGAAAAAGGATAGTTTATGCTAGACGTCCAGAGTACTAATCCTTCTGCTTTCACAGAGGTGTGGATAGGAGGAGAGAAAGGGAATGAATTTGAAATGAACTTCTAGCCCAGATGAGCAGTTATTACCTTTAATTTCCTGATCTCTGTGGGCTTGTCGGTAACGTTTTGCCTGTCTGGTTGTTTTTAAATATATGTCAGAGCTGACACAAGAGGCGACAACATCTCAGTAGTGTATTATTTACTCAGGAGTATATGCTATAAACGGTAATAGAACCGTATCATTATATATACATTAAAGCGTGATTTGTTTTGATGCTCCTGTAGTTCTCTTGTAAATAACACTTATCAGCTGGAGGAGGAATGAGACCCATCTGAGCTCAGGCATGTCACAGTAGCTTCTGTGAGAGTTGCACTATTCATTCTCATCAGGAAATGTTGACCCTCGGGCTGCACAGTCATCTGGAAACTTCAGTTTTGTCAGCTAGCTGTGGGTCTCTTTGTTTTGGATGTGACCCAAACAGTGCTTGGTGCCATCATTTATTTAAGTGACTAAAAACTGTACTGAGTCAGTTGGAAGTTCTTCTCAACATTTAGAGTTCCAGGGTACAGGGGCATAACTCTGCAGCACGTCATACAACCACAGAATGATCGAGGTTGGAAGAGACCTTCAAGATCACCAAGTGCAGCCACCAAGCCGAGTCCCATCGCTAAGCCATGTCTCTTAGTGCTCTGTCTGCACAACTCTTAAGTGCCTCTAGGGATGGGGTCTCCATCACCTCCCTGGGCAGTCCTTTCCAATGCCTGACCATCATGTCTGTGAAGAAATAACTCCTGACATCCAAACTAAATTTCCCCTAGAGACACAGGAGGTCATTGCCTTACATCTTGTCATTTATCACCTGAGAAGCAACTGACACCCTCCTTGCTACAGCCTCCTTTCAGGCACTTGTAGAGAGTGATAAGGTCTTCCCTGAGCCCCCTCATCTCCATACTAAACAATCCCAGTCCCATCAACAGCTCCTCCTAAGCCTTGCTTTCTAGTCTCTGCGCTGGACACAAAGGAGCAAGGATTGGTGTAGAGGTATCTGGAGGTGGTCCTCAGTGTGTCCGTGTGCAGGCTGCTAGGCCAGTCTGTCCTGGAGCAGAGAAGAGCACTTGCTGTTGAGCTGGGTCATGGTGAGTCCATCTGGAGGATGCCAGATGGAAGGGAAGGAGTCAGAAGTGGTTGTGTAGTGGCCTAAGTACCTGGGGTGAGCACTGGCAGGGTCTAACTCAGAAAGCTGCCCACCATCACTAGGTAGATGTCCTCCTAATGAGGAATGTGATTACACAGCAGGCCTTGTCTGGAAGCTCAGTGGCCAAGCATTTAAAGGCATTAGAGGCTCATAAGGATACAGATGCCACTAAAAGGCATTTTCAGAAATTAGTTCTATTACTTAGATTGCATTAAAATCTGTGGGAATCGGTCAGAGAAATACTTCTTAGTGCCTCTCTGAGCAAACTCTGCGAGGTGCCTGTTTTTATCAGCGCCTCTTAAAAACCTGACTGTGAGAGACATCTCCTCTCAGTAAGGCTTAGTGATAGCAAGCAACAGAGGTACAGGAAGGATGAGTATCCCAGTGCTGCAGTGTTGGGGCCTTGTCTGTGTAATGATGCCTGTACGTTAGGCCATCAGAAAGGATGGATGAGTACACAGACTTCCCAAAGGTTATCCAATAAATAACAAAAAATCAGAGTGTTGTCTCAGATTCCCATTCCCCTAAATGGGGAATGGGAATACCCCTTTCCCGGAAGGGTGTGTTTAGTACCTTGTTCCTTAGATCATGATAATGAAAGTACAACCTGGCTATAGGGCTATAGGAAGGAGGAAAACAGTCCTGCTGCCCTCTGTGTGCTCCAGGAAAGCTGCCAGTGCAGCTGCAGAGACCCACATAAAACTATGGAAAGGGGAAGCTTCCCCTTAAGCTTTTAGTGAAGGTAATCAAAAGTGTAGGGAAATAATAGTTGAGTCTCTCACAATAGTCAGTGTCTACTAATCTTCTCAAATTATTATCTTGCAAAACAATCTTGCAGTGTTGTATATTGTAATATGAGCTAACTAGTTATTAATGAAACAAGAGAATGGGAAGCCTGAAAGAGGAGGCTTAGAAAGCCTTCACCAACTGTGTCAGGGGCTGTAAATGCAAAGCAGTGAACTTTCAGGCACGTAGCAGCAATCAGGCAGCCACTGAGAGAACTCATCACAGAGCATGGGGTGCATGGAGCTGCTGAGAACAGTACTTGTCTGAAAGGCAGCACCAAGACACGAACAGATGAGCTGGATTCAGCACTGTAGAAGGCCATTGGGTCCCGCAGAGTAAAACTTGATGATGAGAAGCTGGGACGTAGGCAGACTGGCAAGAACTCCATCATGTCAAAGCCTGCAGGGGGGAGCAGCTATAGAAAAACTAAACCATAATCAGGAAGCAGGCGCTGATTTAAGAGTTCAGATGCATATGATACCAAGAAGAGGTGTGCAGAGAGAGGGCTGCATGATCTAAGGGGAGGATAGTACATCTCTTGGAGGCAGTTCCTGCAGCTCCCACAAGACACACGCTGGTAGCACAATGTGAAGAAGTTTGCTCCAGATGATTTCTTAGTTGGGTGAAACGTGTACCCTGTCTCTCTGCCCAGTATCCTCCTCACTAACAAGCTCGAAACAAGTGAGGGATCATGCCCCAGCTATGCCCACATTTTTGGGTGGGTTGTTACTACCTCACTGATGTGACAGGCAGAATTAATAGAGCCTTAGCTGCAGAACTGGAAAGAATACTTACTTTTACACATAGGGCTAAGAGCTGCCTGGAATATTCCTTGTTTGAATGTGCAGCCAAAAAGTGGGGAAGTAATGAGAAAAAGGAGATGTACTTGTCACTACAACTTCATGATTGAGTGCGGATGTTGGTAAGAGAGGAGACAGCTTGCTGCCTGTTGCCAAAAGCTGGGGAGTCACAGAGCAGAGTCTTCATATTTCACTGCTTGATTTCTTAATGATATTGTGTTAATATTCAGCAAAGCAATATAAATTAGCAATGAGATATCGAGACATGACACTGTAATAATTATGTGGGCTTCACTGGAATGAGGTGACCTTGAAATCCTTTAATTAAGTAGCAATGTGTGTCTTGGTTTAATTCAGTGTCATTTGTAAGTGCAAAGAAATGTCTCTGTGTTTCTGTTCCTAAAATAGACCAAAATTTACTGTTTGTTAGATAGCATTTGGAAAGAAAAATGCTGCACTGGAGGTCTGTGTACTGCTCAGAATCTTTGCTGTATGGAAGAGGCTCTGTCTGGACCTGCAGTTTGTACATAAATCTTGGATTCGTAGATCCATTTTACTTATGGATGTGCACCCAGCATTTGGCTGGACTTACAAAAATATCTTCTGCTCAGGTAAACTATTGCACATCCCATCAGTCTAGCTCTGCCATATATTTGAAGCAGAGATCTGTTGCTGCAGCCTTTGTCATTATTTTGACATAGATGAATAGAAGCTTTGGTGAGACAACTCAGATGAGTTTGCCCTACATATTTTAGCTCAATGTTAAATTTTGAAAGAGGAATTATTTCACTTAGATTTGCCTTTCAACATCAGTAGCTGGAAAATGTACCTGCCCGGTTCTCTGTACGAGAATGGAGGTTTATTTGCTGTGGTAAAAGTAGAGCATAGTTTCTCCATTCAGAAGTCCTCCTGTTTTGGGTTATGCTGTCACCTGTCTCTGTTGTAAGGAGAATGTTCTCAGGACAAGAACCATGTACAGAGATGTAACTATGTTTTGGAAATGCAATAGTATATTCTTCTCCATAGATCCATAAATTATTAACCAAAGGAGTTAAAACTGAGAAAAAAACACACAAAACAAGCTGCTGAGGGAAAAAAGATACCTTTACAAAAAAAAAGCTACTATTGCAGACGTGTATGTGTTGAGCTGATTTTACAGAGCAGTCAAATAGTTTTGTTTCCTAAAAGTTAAGGTTTGCACATGGATTACATCTGAATTTCTCTGACATGTACATAGAAATGCAGCTAATCAGCTAATATCCCCTCTGTCAGAAATGTGCTTCTAGAATGTGTGAGGCTAGAAGGTATTTTAGTGCAGCATTATGAAAGTAGAAAGTCTGTGAACTGAGAAACGATGTGCCTTCATTTCTGTTCCAGGTAACGGCAAGCTTCACCTTAATCCTTGCATGTTCTTGTCTATTTTCAGGATTCCTCCTCGATTGGAACGGCCACAGTGGCTGGTCCCAGGACAAGTGCAATAATTGGAGATCAGGGAATACCACCGAAGGTCCAGCTCCCCCTCAATATGTAAGCAGCCAGCTCGTCTCACTTCTTACTCTTTGTATCCAATCATGTGCATGTGTACATGTGTTTGAAATCTGCTTGCATGAATCTCAGCTCAGGAGCACTGAGAAGAGAGATACCACAATTTCTTACACAACTCAGCCTCTGATGAAGGTGAAAAATGAATCGTGAGAAGCAAGACTTCCCTTTCTGTGTGAGCCCTTTTAGTCTCTTGGTATATTTATTACAGCTACATGAATCACTGTTAAGGAAATTGAATGCCTCTCAACTAGGGCAAATCTTCCTCCTTCATTCAGCTAAAGCTCTCTGAAAGATGTAGTCCCAGGTAATCAAACATCTGGTACATTCATCATTAACCAGAAAAAGATGACCCATTTGCATTTTTTTCCATCAGCAAAGGCATCAAACAGACATATAAAGTTTAAGGGTATCGTGGGCACGTGAGCTTGCTATATAGCATGTGGAAAAACAGAAAGTTGACTAGGTACAGAACAGAATGATAGCTTTTGTTCAAATAAATATCTTCCAGTCCAACTGGCTTATTTGGTACCTGTATAGTCAAACTTCTCAACCCTTTCCTCTGATCACACATGCTTCATGTAAGCAGTAGAACTATATAGACACATAAACACGCATACCAGTATTTTAGTTTAGATATATATTATTTTTTAATGGGTAAAATAATACCTGAATTCAGAAATTACCTTCTAAAATAATGTAGGAAATCTGCTTTAAGAAGAACTGTGAAATTGGTGCAGAGCAAAGAAAAAATTGTTCTTGGGTACCAATGTAGGGCCTGCACACCTGTGGGGTACTACACGTCACTGGGTACCCCACAGAGAAGTCACATCATCACCCTACAGACGCCCAGTTGAAGTGTGTGTGACACACCATGGAGCAAGTTTATTTCAATGGTGCCACAGTCAGCAGTATTTCTGACATTTAGTTGCTGAATCAGGCCAATTCCTAGTTCTATGGCAATGCCTCTGCCCTTGTGCCTCAGCAGCCCTCCTCTGCTCCCTTCCATTCTTGTCACCTCTCCTGAGAAGCAGCCTCATGATCCATTCAGACATTTTACATTGACAAGCCAATCTCCAGTCAAAGAGTTAACATTATCTGAAGGCTGTACTAGGCTTGGGGAAGCACAGCACTAGACAGGGCTGTGGGAGTTTTGCATTATAACTGGACTCACAGATTGTTCTCCCAGGCCAAGACTGTGAGCCACATGCTCTTTCTTGGACATTTTTAGGGAACCAAGTTGGGGGAGTTTGCAAAGAAGAATAGAAAGAAACTCATAGGAGAGATGGAGACAGATGCAAAAAAAAGCAGCCTACCATCCACATTAGGGCATTTTTCTCTGAACCTTCTTCCAGCATCTCAACCTGTAAATTACATTATTAGATCTAGTCCTTTGGGAAAGGGGCTAAGTGACCGCGACCATCTAAAATGTTCTGTCCTTGACCCTTAATTTACCCCTAGTTCCTGAAAATGAGCCAAATTTAAGCAGTGATTTTAAAAGAAGTTGAAGCCACGCTTTTTGCTCCCTCAAGTGAGTGCAGTTCCCAGGACTTTGAGTTATGTCCTTGCAGAGCTCTGTGCTGAAGGATTAGCACTGAAGCATGTAACCTTATTTCATGTCAGGGTGATATGCTTTAATGTTCTGCAGCTCAGATGTAGCCTCATGTTTTTCTTCAGGTGAACAACAGCAGATCTGCTCAGGACCACCTAATTATATAGACTTAAGCAAAAAATGTGCAGGATGGTTTCTCCCATCTGTTGATTAGTGAAATATAGTTTCTGATTAGGTCTTTGTACCCCGTGCACATGGTAAATATGGCCAGGCACATCAGCCTAAGGATGCCCCAAGGAGCTGTTAACAAATATTTCATATTCTGCTCGTTACTGCTGTTTATTTACTGCCTTCAGAATCAAAATAAGGAAATCTGCTGGTGACATAAGGGAGTAGAATCAGGAAAACTAACAGGATTGATTCAGCAATTGTATTTCCTAGAAAGCAAATGTAAAAAGTCGTGTATCATTTTTATTGGCTGCAAGTCTTAAATCACAGTGGTTATAGTTTTCATTATTTCTCTGGTTTGCAACTGTAAGCTGGGCAGCAAACCTCTTCTCACCCACCCCTGAGCCTAATTGCATTCTGCTGCACTTTGTAGTGTAAATGCACTTCCCATAAGTGTTTCCCCATTTGTCCTAATCTCTCTGTACCTGTCAAGCACAAAGACAAAAGAAAACCCAAAACTCATTGTACAACCTTGATCAAGAATCACCAGAAATCCCATTATGCATTTGTATAAAGGTGACAGTACCAAAAAAGATTGGTGTTTACAAATGAAGTGTTGTTCTGCATGTACATTCTTGCTATCCTATCCAGACTTTCTGTTATTCCCCAAAGTGCGAGCAATCATTCTTAATTTTCAACAAGGATATCTCTAAGCAGAGATAATACCTTCAGGGACTTTAAGTTGTAGTCATTTCACAACATTAGACACGTCCCCGAAGTAGCAGCGGAAGAACAAAAGAGAGATAAAAAGAAAGATTCTAAACAAAGGGAATAAATAAAAGCTGTAATTAAATAAATAAAAGGCTCTACGTACTGGGACTGGCATTAAATATTTGAGTATACTTGCATATAAAACATCCACAACCAAATTCTACCACTGAGCTACGTCGGCCTCTGTCACTTTTTGCTTTGCACACCGATCAAGTATTACCAAACTACATCAAAACAGTTCAGTGTGTTGTTTCTAAAACTAGCCCACATAAGTAGCTCAGAGAAAAGTGCAAGAAAAGCGGCCTTTAACATTTGTGAGGTAGCCTACCCATAAGAAAAGCTGCTTCTGAGAATCCACAGTAGAGATGGCTCACACCCTGAGGCACAGGAATGTATCCTTCATCCAGATGTTAGACCTTGAGAAGCCTTCCTGCCTGGGTTGTGGTTGCACTGATTGCAACTGCTTCTTCTTCTGAGATTGCTACTCAATTCATGAGCTGAGTGATGCTTTGTGGCAGTGTTTTGCTTCAGTTGCACCCCATGTGGGAAGTTTGCCTTGCTAATCTCTAAATTACCCCCTCCCTCTAATCTCATTTGCTATTCCCTTATTGTCTCAGCACACAGCTGATCTGTCTCTGCCATTCCTTGTTCCTTGTGCTGTAATGATGCCCTGTTTCAAACACCGCTTCAGAGCAGTGTATCTGCTCACCTTCTGCTCCACGGGGCTGGAGCTGAGTTGGGACAGGCAGTGGCTGATGTCAGCTGTGTGTTTTCTTTGTGTAACCTCTCCTTGCAGCTACCTGGCCCTGTACGCCTACAAACCCCAGAAGACTGATGAGCTGGAACTCCGCAAGGGCGAGATGTACCGTGTCATCGAGAAGTGCCAGGATGGCTGGTTCAAGGGGACGTCTCTGAGGAGCGGCATGTCTGGTGTCTTCCCAGGGAACTATGTGACACCTGTTTCCAGGTGAGGACTGTCAGCCAAGGTGGAGGTGACTGAGATAGGGTAGGAAGGATTCAGTGTCTGGAGAATGCTGAAAACAAGGCGGCTCTGCTTTTAAATCACATTCCCCATAACTAAAATTTTCTAGTCCATTGCAGTCTTGGGTAATATGATTCGCTGGTGAAGCATCAGTTTTCCACACTTTCAGAAGAGTTGCTTTAGGTGACAGCATTTACAACATTTGCATGGTTTCATAACTACTGGTCATGTGGCAGGACTAAACAAAGCAAGGAATGCCTGTGGCTTGCTTTGTAGTAGCTCCTCACCAAGATTTAGTTTTTCTGAAATCAGAGCTTTTGGATCATTTAGGACAAGACTAATGTTTGAAACATTAGCGTTCAGAAGTGATAGAAGAGTTCAGCAAATTGTTTCATTTTAACTGCCTTTGTTGCATGAGATGAGAAAAGGAAAGAATAGCATGTATGGGGAAGAAAGCCATTTGTCAGAGTTAGGTATTGGAGAAGAAGAAATCAAAGTGTTTCTGATCCATAGCCTGCTTTGAGGTAGTCTGAAATCTAAGGAGAAAGTTCACAGGTGTCCCCAGCTGCTTTACCACTTATGCTCCTTGCAGACAAATGCTGCCATGTGTTTGCTCATCATTCCTTTAGAGCAGCTCTGGCTTTGCAAATTGAACTCATCTCACACGCTGTCATTGCATCCTCCTATAGGCACACGATCCCCCCATCTTTTCTTTTTCTGCAGAGAAAGGTGCTCCACCACTCAGAGGGTGCTGATCTTCAAAAACTGGTCCAGGTTTCTTCCATCTTTGGTTTATATGAAGTCTGTAATATGTGATCTGAGCAAGAACAAAATGAACACCAGATGAGATGATGATGACTAAGCCTCTTGACAGTCCTAATACTTCATTTTAGCTAAAAAAAATAAATAAATCATAACTTCATGGGGTCTTCACTGCTCATCAACCTAAATGTATTTACCTGATTTTATAGAGGCCCTCAGCAGCCTTCACTCCTTGTCTCTTCAGCTCTTAATTAGTAAAGCGATTCGTGCTGAAGTGTTGTTGATCTGAATCAGCAAGACTTTATTAAATGCAGCATGTCACAGCTAGAACAAGACACAAAAGTGCTGAAGGGCAAAAGTCCATTCCACAAAGCCCAAAAGCAGCTTTATGATTATATTTATGATCCTGGGCGCTAATTAAGTTCCTGTGTAAATCACTGTCAGCGAGAACAGCAAGAAAAAACTGCTAGCAACAAAATACCTTATTTGCTGCACTTTAAACTTGCTTTGTTCCCCTTCATTTTGACAGCAAAGCAGAGGGTTAGATTCATACATGGTTTTCTGCCACTCCTTACAAAAAGCAAGAAAAAGAAGTTGACCGTGAATTTAATAACAGTGAACTAGATTTACAAGCTGTCAGAGCACGTGTGAGGAAAGCAAGGTGAGAAAAGGGCAAGCCCCTTCAGGTAGACTGACATACAAAGGGCAGCAGAGAAAATTTGCCATATCCAGCCTCCATCCAGCTCTACTGCAGTCACAAATGAAGTTTATGTGCCTATTGGTGTATATTTGCCCAAGGCAGCCCTCAGTGGACTACCAGGTGTCCTTTTCTGGCAAACCCAATCTAGCACAGATGGACAAGCTAGATCAAGCTGAACCTTGCTTCTACTCTGCCAGCTTAAGGCAAATGACAGACAGTCATGATTTCCAGCTGGTGGGGTTCCTAGACTCTTCCTACCTGAAGTCTGATGAAAAGTGTTTGAAGCAAAATGTAATCCAAGTAAACCCTGTCTAGATTTCATATGACACCAATGCTAGAGTGTTGTTTTTCCTCCTATGTTTTTCTTTTTTGATAGAAGGGGCAGAGGAGACAGCTGTTTTCTGAACCTTCTAACCATATCTTCCACCTGTCCTTTGGCCTCTCTATCAGAATTTCACTCATATTTGGCTTTTCCTCCCTCCAGTCTCTTCTTGGGGTTTGTTCCCCAGTCTGTCTTATCCTCTGGACTGTGCCTGATTGTTCAGCGTACTCCCTCTTCATGCCTCTCCCACACAACTTCTTGGGACCCCAGTAGTTTTTCCAATCTCACCCCCATATGTTGGTCTTTTACCCTGTCTGTTATATCCTCCTCCTTCGCTCACACCTGACAATGTCTTATTTCCATTTCCTCCTTCATTTGTTCTGCATCATATCCCCCTTCGCTGCCCTTTGCTGGCGGAAGCCCTTGGCACATGGAGCAGCCAAGTAGAGGAGAACAGCACAAAACAATACCTCTGTTTTGTAGTGTCTCCTGCTGGGAAATTAGTCAGAAACCTGAGTAAGAAACTCAGCAAGATTTGCTGAGCAGCAAGCAGATTTGTCCATTGATGTCCTCCTTCCCCAGTCAGAAAGTTTCTAGCTCCGTGGTAAGAAGAATGAGATGTGATTTAGACTGAACTCACTGCATGACCTCGTTCTTCCCTGCTGAGGTCTTCATGGTCATTCAGATGAGAGAAGAGTTATACATGCAGCTTAAGGTAGCAGGAAAAGAGGGGCCAATTATTGTCTGAATATCCTTCCCAGTAAGGGCAGCTGCACTCTCTTGCCTTTTCTGTATCCATAGCAAGTCTAAGCTAGGGCTGGTTGCACAGGTAAAGCCAGAGCTCAGGCTTGCCCACCCCTGCCAAGCCTGCTGCTTTTCAGTCCCCTTCAGAAGCCACACACCAATTTGCTGCTTTCTGACTTGTTTCCCACATGTGAGGCTGTATGCAGGCTTGGTCCTAAGGAAGATCTAAGGAAGATCTGTTTTAATTATTGCTTCATCATTGCCTGTAAAATAGCTTCAGGCCCATAAAACAACATTTGGGAGATAATAATTTCTTCTGTACTTAGATTTGCATTTTCAGTAGAAATTATATAGACAGAAGTGTAGCTTAAGAAAAAAATTGGTTGGAAAAGTTATCTTCTGTTTTCACCCTACACTTCTTCGCATGGGATGAGGGGGTAAAAATGTCTTCTGGTATACCTATTGTGTCCTGTAAGGGTACAAATAAAGCTCAGTTTATTACCCGAGGGAGTACCATGTTGAGTAAGTGGGGATGCCCATCAGCTTGGTGCCTGGGTGTCAATGTCTGTGATCTCCATCTCCACACAGGGTGCCAGTGGGAGCCGGGCAGCCCAGACCCAGCACAGCCGCAGGAGCTCAGGCCTCAAAAGGTGCCCCAGGATCCATCCACCCCGTCGGGGCCGTGCACGCCGCCGTCGCTGCCGCCACGGCTGTCAGGCCAGCCGTCCCCATCACAACTCCTCAAACACATCCCCAGCTACAGGCATCCTCTCCACAGCTGAACAACTGCCTGAGGTACTCGGCACAGCAGCCCTCCAGCCAGACCCGCAGCGCCATGCAGATGGGTACGTACGTGTTCCTGTGGGAGCTTCCCCAGCCTCCCCAAGCTGCTTTCACCAGCACAGCTCCGCGTGGAATAGAGTGTGCTTTACTTGCTTGTAATATTTATAGGCTTCTATTGATCTCTGGGAACCGCGTTGTGTTTATCAGATTGTTCTGTTGCTACAGCTGAAATAGATTATGGTGTTTACAAATATTTATTCAATTTATCTGAGCGAAAGCAAGCACCCTGCATACTAAGGAGATTAGCAGTCCCAAGTGAGGTCGGCACGCTGACAGAGAAATACTGCCCATATCACAGAGCAAGGAACGCATGTCTTGAAATTAAGAATCATTTCATTGGGCCATAGGGCTGAAAGGTATTTATTAGGCAGAAGGGGAACCGGTGTTAGAGATAGAGTGAGAGATCTGAAAAATACTGCCACCTTTTTGGAACGAGAATAAGAGCTTCTCACAACAGGGTGGCTCTGTTCTTCCTGGGTTTCCGTTTTGATGTATGGCACAATTTTCTGGAGCACAATTTATTCCCCCTTCCCTGATGTTAAGCAGCTCTGATGTTGAATAAAGTAAAAGTAAATCCTGTGGTGGAACTTAACAGAAGAATTTAAAACATTTTGTTTCTGGTATTTTATAGGGATGTGAGCCACGGTGTTTACAAAGGCAGATCAGCAAAGGCTGTGACTGCAGAAAACTGAGATCTTTCATAAAAATGAAGCAAACCCAAATGAGCAATATAGTGTAGTGCAAGTCAGAGCAATATAGTGTAGTGCAAGTCACGGATTCATACCTTTTGAAGCCAGAAGGAACCACTGTGACCATCTAATCTCACTTCCTGCACAGTCCAGGCCAAAGACAAGAAAATGTAATCAAATGCACATGAATCTGAATCTGGAACAGAGAAAGCTCCTTCTCCTCAGCAAACATCAGCAGGACTTTAGATGCCAGCCATGTCACACTGGGGGAGAACCTATTTATTCTCTTTTTGTGTAGTTTAAAGGGCTGTTGCTTTTCCCTCAAGACAGACTGTCAAAAGGCCTTCCACTCCTGCAGTGCAAGGGCAGAAATGTCCTTTCTTGTGCAGGGCTTGCAGGGTGTTTAGGGAGAAAGTCTCTGGCACCTCAGCTTCTGGGAGCTTTCCAGTGCCTCCTGTGCCCAATGCGGACAGGCAGGTGAGCTCCCCTGAAGTATTTTTCTTCATAATGGATGTCCTGACTGATATACAGTGTACCACTGCCTCTCCAGAAGGTCTCTAAAGTCCTGCAGGACAGGGTAATGCACATTCCCTTTTCGAAAAGCCTTCCAGGAGAAGCAGGCTGGCACGGTATTCAAATCACGTTTTCTGTTGGCTTGCAATATCTATGAGTAACAAATCAATTTTGCACAAGGCCACTAATGTAGGAATACACCCAAAATGAAATATGAGTGGTGTAGAACAAAAATAGCCTTCAGTGAGCTTTGCTAATTAATAGCATGTTGGATGCAGCACAGTCCAGATCCAGAGATCCCAGAGCAAAGCCATACATTGTAACAGTAAGAAGATGAAATTGCAGGGGAAAAAAAAAAAGTGGGAACTTTTGCTCACTGTTGATTTTTCTCAGGTTTTGTATTTTTCTGGTTTTCTTGCTTTCTCATTCCTTTGAGTTTATAAACACTGAGGACAATATGAAAGAATTAATGTACCTAATATAATTATCAAATTAGTCTTCCACATCCAGATACGTGCTGTGAAATTCCATTTTCCTTCAGGTTTATGAAAGCCATTCCTTTCTGCAACCAGTAGTTCAAAACCTTGAACCTGCAAGCTTAACCATCCCAGAAAATTAGATTTCTAGCAGCTGAGATTGCTCATTACACAAGCTTCAAACAGGAAACTCAGGAGATAATCAGTTCAAGATAACCAGTGGTACCAGTGGTTTCTCTCCAGAAATGGATTGCACTTTCCAATACATGTTCTTGGTAAACCAAGGAGAAAGGAATTGGTTACTGATAATAACAGCCTTGAAGGAGTCTCTAAAAACAACTTTTAGGCCCTTTCTCATGCTGCATCTAAAATCACTGCAAGTTTAAGACCAGTTAATGATAGTTTTGTTGGTTTTCTATGAACAACATTAACAAAAAGAAATGTTGTAGGGTCATAGAGTTCCTGCGAGGGAGAAACATGGAAACTTTAGAGGTGCTAATCTGATGATCTCTTGCCCATCAGGTCCAGCATTATATGGCATACAGCTGAAGGATTAAATTTCCTCCCAACCTCATAAGCACACAGCTGGTATAGTCAGTGTGAGACAAATGACACTCCCTGTCATTTTAATCCCTGGTAATGGGTGCTGTTGCTAACTATAGAAACAACAAAATAGTGGTTTGAGTTGTTCTGCAATTGTTGCTTAGTTATAGATTCAGTGAAGTCCAGTAGCTGCTTTTGGTCCCGCATTAAAATGTATCCTTTAGGTGAATTTGTAAGGAATCCACAGAACAATTGTCACAGTTAAAGAAATCTGTATTGTTGAAATAAAGCTTTTTGTTGGGAATGAGCGTAATTCTACTGGACTTTATCTGGAAAGCTGCAACAGGAGCAAGAGGGAAAGCAAAGTGAGTGCCCAGTGACTAGACTGTCTGCTTTCACATTCTAGGTAGATGCCCTGGCCAGCAGAAGAGGCCACTGTTGAGAGGGTCAATAGGTTGTGCTCAGAAAAGTATTCAGATGTTCAGATATTGCACTGGTGCAGAACTAAATCAGACTATGGAACCTTGAAATAATTTGTGAAATGGATATTTGCCAGTAAGTTCTGCTATGGAATCATTTAGATGGGGGAATGTCTGAGTGTGTACTCAGCTTATGCTCTGTACCTAACTGAAGTGTTTGTAGATTACACCTAAGCGATCAACCAATATGGAAGTCAGAGAAAACAATGTGGTTAAGGACCTGGAGCTTCGTCATGTTTCTGAAACACGGGACATACAACAGGCTCACAGATCCCTGGAGAAGTGGCCTCAGCAGTGAGCTGTGGTCACCATTAAACAGCTGAGCACCAGTTCAGGTTGCTAGCAGTTACAGCCAGTGTGTGCTCATAAGGGCAAGCTAGACTAAAAGGCACTGCACAGTCTCTAAGGGACCTTGCTGGCAGAGATGAGGCTGATCTCAGAAAGTCTCTAGTGAATTCCTGCTTAATTTATCTTGCATAGCTCAGTGTTGTGCCACTGATCTTTTTGTTAAGGCTGAAACAAGAGACCTCCATTTGTAATTGCCTTCTGCAAGGTCATCATGGATCATGCAGGCTAACCCTTTAGGCCCCATGCATTATTGTCCCCTAGCATTTCAGGGATTTCTAGGATTTTGCCAAAAACACTTTCAGGCTCAGGTATCCTCAGTGCAGACTAAGTGCTGTAGGTCTTCATCAGCCCCCAGCATCCTTTTAGCACTGAGTCTGGCAGCACAGTGGGGACCTAACCATGCTCTGACCTCCCTTCACAGCTCACCCTCCTGTGCCAGCGCCAGAACGTCCCACCGCCACAGTTTCACCACTGCGGACGCCCAGCTCACCCTCCCGCCTGCCGGCCACCACCATCCGGCCTCACTCTGCCATCTCCCCGCAGCACAGCCACCAGCCACCCACGCCGGGGGCCAGGCCCCTCATCCCCCTCACCTCTGCGGCCGCTGCCATCACACCGCCCAACGTCAGCGCAGCCCACCTCAACGGCGAGGCAGGCGGCGGACCCCTGGGTGGCCCTGCTAGTCCCAGCACTGCTGGCAAGGCCGAGGAGAGGAAAAATGAGAAGGTAAAGGCTGCTGTTGTGGGAAGAAGTGGGTTTTAATCACCTGCAGTGCCTTGGGTTGCTTCTGTGCTCTGTCCTTTCCCCACCCCTCCCTGGTATTGCTCTTATGTTGCCCTCTAGGATAAGTGAGCAGAGCTGCTCTCCTGCTGAATTTGTCTATTTGCTCTGATAACCAGCATCCAGTTCTCACAGGTTTGTGGAAAGATATTGTAACAGGGACCCAGGGCCTGCAAATATACCTTCTTGTATATCCCACATGTTTGCATGTTGCTTCAGAGCTTTGTGTAGTAGCATATTTAATACTTCCTAAAGCTAGCATGCGATTGTGTAGGCCCATGTGGGACACACCAAAATTTCCTATGCTTATTTGTGTTGAGTTTCTACATAAGATTCTGGTTAGCTGTTCCCAGATAGTTACACCTTTATGCCCTGGCACAGGCTGCCTAGGGAGGGTGTGGAGTCACTGTCCCTTGAGGTGTTCCAGAACCGTGTGGATGTGGCACTGGGGGACATGGTCATTGGGTATGGTGGGGATGGCCTGGCAGTTGACCTAGATGATCTCAGAGGTCTTTTCCATCCTTAATGATTCTATGATTCTATACTGAATTTGAATGCAGGGAAGGAGAGTGAAGATTTTTGAGCTTCACAAAGAGGAGAAGTAAATAATATACTGCCTCAATACAGTGAGCATTGCCAAAGATCAGTACAGTACCTGGGAAGTACTGGAGAGAAGTGATATTAAATCTCTGACTGTATAGAATGGTACAAAACTGTGCTCAACTGTGTTGAGTAATATGTTCCTGAATCTCCTCCATGTCATATTTCACTTTCATTTAAGGAAGGTCTGAACTAATGGTGCTTCCTTTCCCTTTATAAATAATGACTGATGTTTGGCCAGTTAAATTGTGCTCCTACTCTCTGCATAATCCAAATCAAACCCAAATATCTCTTTGAAGCTGTTGAGAGCTTGGATAGCGCCAGACTAAAAGCCATGTTACTACTCAGAAAGGAATCTGTGAATCAAGAACTGGAGACGTATCTGGAACCACACTCAGTATTTCCAAAGTGGAGTCTGGCAAGGCAAGTTTGGGGGTATACAGGGAGCAGCCATAACACTCGGAAGGAATATCTGTGGAGAGAGGTAATATATGTTATTGCTACACCTGTTAGGAGGAAAAAACAGACAAGGTTGAGAGGCAAAATATAGAATCAGAGACATAACTAGCAAACTGCCAGATAAGCCAAGACTGGAAGCAATTTGTCTGAGTTTAGTTTCATTATAATAATCAGTCAAGTACTTCAAGATGAAAGGAACGGAGGGGATGTTGGAAAGAGGAGTCGTAATAAGGTCTTCAGCTCTACCGAACACAGGGTGGAAGAAATGCACAGGTAATTATCTCCTGAGAAAATGAGATTAGCAAGCAGTGTCTGAGGTAAATTGCAACGTGCCAGAAAATCAGCGTTGCTGTTGGATTTGGTGTTTTTTAGTATCCAGTCATTTTTTGGATTTTAACCCTGACTTTTGGCCTTGCAGTTTCTTTTGTAGGATTCAATGGAGAGTGAGAGCTGAGCAATCAGAGGCAGAGTGGCTGTACTGAGAAACCTGCTCCTGTTGTTAACTGAGTTTTTCATTTGCACGCAGATTGTCAGTGTGAGTTCACTGTAGTACAGTGTTCATGTAGTATGTAGGAAGAAGTGCATATTCTGGGATGGCCATTCTGAGGATCCACTGGATGTCATGGTTCTGTTGTAAGAAGTGGTTTTTTCCACTTCAGCTTATTTTTTTGAAAGTCTTCCTCAGAATTTTCAAACTTGCAGGTAAAAGTTGGCACCTGCGTTCAGATTTACAATAGTGTCTGACTGTCACACTTGGGCTGACTTAAATGGGAGATGAACAAGAGTCAAAACATGGCCTTCATGCCAATCTGCACTTGTCAGTGTGCACTTATCCCAGGAGGATGCTGGAACCAGCCTACAGCCCTGTGAGAGAGCAGTTTCAAAGCTGCTGGTGGTAGCTGAGGTAAGACCAAGCAATAGATAGTGCTGTGCAACTATAGACTGCTCAACCATGCTGTTAAATCAAAGCCATTTCAGGGCTGTATGGACTCAGTACAAAGCAACAGGAAAGGCAGCTCACGCAGAGGTAGAGCAGACTCTGCAGGAAAAACCAACAGGGACTGAATACAGACATCACATGGCAGAAGTCAAGGAGGTAACATGCCCAGGGCAGCACAGGAGAGAGAAGGGCAATAGCAGAGGTGTGGAGATGCAGCCAAGCAGCAGAGAAGGGCTGCCAGTACAATCCCCAGTTACAAGGGCATGAGAGAGGTAGAAGAGAATGAAAATGGGGAACGGGCTGTTTGCTTGAGGGCTTTGGGTGGTGTCAGAAGCCCACTGAGCTCCAGCTTTGTCATTTGCTCATAATGTCTGCTTGTGTAACCACCTGATACTCAGAGAAATACCATTCCAATTCCTGAATTTTCTGAACATCCAAAAGCGAGGGATGGAGACCAGCTGTGGAATGGAAGCAAAGCCCTATATTTGGGGGGCTTTTTAAAGTCGAGAGCCCTGCTTTTTCAATCATGACAAGCACTGTACAAGTTCAGCTTACGGCTGAGAGGTTGTAATTACGGCATGACTACTGCTCTGACCTCAGCCAATTTTTGCTATAATAGTTTCTGCTGTACATAATCTGGGCCGATACTTAATACCTCTGACAAAACCACTTGTTTGAATGAATTAATGCATTTCTCATTAAATGTGTTCCTCATTGCGTTAATCAAATCAAGCAAATCATGCTGGGTGGTTAGACCACTGTAATTAAACTTTCTTTAAAATCCACTCATTTGGCTTTTGATGAGGATTTTGATTAAGCTCTTCCAAAATGTCTGGCCTGGTATCTGCTTAAGAGGAAAATAAGAACTTGCTCTAGTGAGCAAGTCATTAATTCATCACTGTGCTACACCAACTCCTTACTGTTTTACCTAGCCAGTGTATAAAGAAACATTTGAAAGTTGGCAGTGTAAAATGAAATGGTTTTTATAACTATGCTGAGATAAAAAATCTATTTGCGGTTTTAAAGTTAGTAACTTTGTTGCTGGAACACAAAGAGGGGCTGGATAAGCAAATCTCAACGAGAGTTTTGCATGTGAGGACCGAACCAATTAACACATGTTCTCTCACTGGTGCCACTCACACTCTCAAATATTGGTTCTGCTCAAAATAGCTGCAATCATCAAATGGTACAGTCAGTTTGGCCTGATCCTGATGTAAGGAATACATTATAAAGCAGGGCAAGACAAGGCTTCCACATTTCTAAGCTTTCTTCCCCATCAAAAATAGGCTGACTTCATCCAGACTACTCATCAAGAACAGTCTTGATACATGGCATGGCCTTCGCTCTGCCCCTATACTGTCCTGGGAGAGAGCCAAACCTACAGAGATGAGTGGTTGTGGACTAGGGTTTGATCCTAAAGCTTGGTCTTATTTTACATGCCAGTATGGACATGAATAGAGAGAGTTCCCTCTGCTTCTCCTCCTTTCTATCAAGACTTCCCTCTGCCTTCCCTGGTTTGCTGCCTAGAGACCACACTTAGTAACCCACCCTGACTTTATGTAGCACTACAGACTGTAGGCCCTTCAGAATGTTGTTTTCGTAAACTCTGAGATGCTCTTCAGCTTTACTTCACATTAAAGCTGTGTGGCTAAGCTATCAGTCGGTAAAACTAAAAGTGCCTGAAGGAAGGGATTCTACATGGTAGTGCACCTTCAGTTTTCATTTACTGTTAGTGTCTGTGTTGTGACTTCTTCTCATTTTAACGTGTCCCTGAGTGAGGAGTTTGTTATCACTTCTCATCAACGAGAGAAATTGAATTCCTTATCCGGAAAATGGAAGATCAGTCTCAGAAGTAGAGTGCTGAACACTTGCAAGGACTGTGCGGATAGAAAATGACATGACAAAAATAGTGGTCACCCTGGGACGAATAAAGGCAGCTGGGAACAGAGTTGATGGAAGTAGATTTTCCAAATACAAAGTCAATATGACTGACCCTGAAGTTTTGGAAGAGAAATTCCATCTTCCTAGTAGATATGAAATCATTTAATGTTTTTCACTTTGTAGCCACTTCACCTAAGAGAGCCTCTAGATTTGTACTAATATGAAGTGGAATAACAGCCAAGTGACTAAATGAAAGCAGAGCAGGACATGAAAATGAACAAATTGCACAGGAGCAAAAGAGTCTGGTTTGAATTCTTACAGTAAGTACATCAAAATGTAGAAAGCATCAGGAAGAAGCAACACTGAAATAACGATGTAAAATGGGCCTGACAAAGGATAAGTTCTGTGAAGCTGGTTAGCTTGGGTAGCCTGTAAGACATCTGAGTTGGTCCTGGCCACCACCACCACCATTTCACTGATCATTTTCAGAATCACATTTGACTTTTCAGTTGCATGTGATTTCCAGTTCATTCTTCAGGAGGAATTCTTTAATCTGGAATATTTTAGCCCAATTCTCTGAAGACCTGTGTGCAGAATACATACTGTTAATCCATTTCCTTTCAACAAAGGAGAGGGGGCTGAATTTATCACGGATGCACTGCTGCTTCCCATGCTCCAGAAGGCAGATCTTGGCTCTGTGACCGGCAAGTGATTCACCAGAAACTTGGCCAGAGAGTGGAAACCTCTTTTTCTGGTCATGTGAATTCAGGCCACAGAGTTCTGCTCTAGGGCAAGAGAGCTCATGCTTAATATCTCTCCAGCACCTTCTCCTTCATCATTAGTGTTCAATTTGAAAGGACAAAAGCCTGGCAACTCACTGATAAATATTTTAAGGCTGGCAGATAACCCAGCCAAAAGCACGAGTCCCAGCTGTCAAAACATAGAAAACTTCTGCTTTACAATAAAACAGATTTCTGTTATTTCTGACTGGCTAGGATTCTTTAGCTTAGATCAAGGGCAATAAGCCATTGATCAAAATTTCTTTTTCTTCTTCACATTTTTGATGTTAGGAAATGCTTTCAAACTCCCCACAGATATTTCAAGTGTTGGCTTTACTGCCAAGCAGGCTCTGAGAGCTCTTCCTCTTCTCTCCCCTCTCTCCACCCTGCTTATCAGCCTTGTAGCACTGTCACAGGATTTCTGAAGTAGCTGCAGTGGATTTCTCTTACACAGTTTCGAGTGGCTCTGTGCTGTACTCTGCAGCCATAAGGGGAAGCAGACCCAGGGGAGGCGAGGATGGAGAGTGCTTTAGTGTCAAGAGGAAATTCACTTTATCTCCTAAATGGAAGCGAAGCTGCTTGCATGCTAAGATGCAGTGTTGTGCTGGCACTTGGAGAAGCCTAATTTTACAACACACAGGACCTACAGGTTTCTACTGAATCCTTAGCACTCTTAGAAAAGAGTAGGGCTGACGAACGAAAGAGCATGTATGGGAGCACTGGAGACAGAAGGCTGCAGGCGTATGCATGTGTCTTCCCCACTCTCCATTTGTCCCATTACTTTCCTCTTCTCTGCCTCAGGCTACGGCACCCTTGGTACAGCACCCTGCAGGTGGGCTCCTGATGATCCCTAATGTCAATTCCCACACACAGGTTAAAAACACAGAGTGAAAATAACTGTTCCTGGCACCACCCCATCGCTCCCAACAAGCATCAAACAGCTCCAGTAGAAAGCCATGCTAAAAAGTCAGATGCCTTGAAGACAGTGCAAGTCTGCAAGCAACTTGCAATGCATCAGAGCTGGTGGCATCTCAGAGACTCTGGTCCCATTTTCTTTCCCTTGTGTTTTTTCAAATATGAATTTACAAGCCAGCAAGTCTTAAACTGACAAGAGATCGTTCACTGAGATACAAATATCTCAAGCACTAATACAGTTGTGTTATGGGTACAAAGTTCGAACTTTGCTGTGAAAACTGACCGTAATCAGCTTTTTAGTGTCTGTGTTTATCTTTTCATAGAATCATAGAATTACTCAGGTTGGGAAAGATCTCAAAGGTCATCAAGTCTAACCGCAGTCTAACCATAGTGCCCTACCTAACAACCCTCTGCTAAATCATATCCCTGAGCATCGCATCCAAACGGCTCTTAAACACATCCAGGGGTGGCGACTCAACCACCTCCCTGTGGAGACTATTCCAGTGTTTAACTACCCTTTCTGTAAAGAAGTGTTTCCTAACATCCAACCTAAACTTACCTTGGCACAACTTGAGGCCATTTCCCCTTGTCCTGTCACTTGTCACCAGTGAGAAGAGACTTGTCCCACTCTCACTATAAGCACCTTTCAGGTACTGAAAGAGAGCAATAAGGTCTCCCCTCAGCCTCCTTTTCCCCAGACTAAACAGCTCCAGTTCCCTCAGCCTCTCCTCATAGGGTTGATTTTCTAAGCCCTTCACAAGCCTCATTGCCCTTCTCTGGACCTGCTCCAGCACCTCCATGTCCTTTCTCTACTGAGGTGCCCAAAACTGAACACAGTACTTGAGGTGAGGCCTCACCAATGCCGAGTACAGGGGCAGGATGACTTCCCTAGTCCTGCTCACCTCACCATTCCTGATACAAGCCTGGATGCCATTGTCCTTCTTGGCCACCTGGGCTCACTGCTGGCTCATATTCAGCCGACTGTCCATCAGCACACCAAGGTCCCTTTCCATCAGGCAGCTTTCCAGCCACTCCTCCCCAAGCCTGTAGGGTTGCCTGGGGTTGTTGTGACCAAAATGCAGGACTTGACACTCAGCCCTATTGAAACCCATGCTGTTAACCTTGGCCCATCGATCCAGTCTATGTTTTTGGTCACAGAGGTACTGGTATTTTTCTTTATTTTTCTTTGCTCTATTACTGCTCTTAGTAGATGGGTTAAAACATCTAAGATCAACGCAGAAATACTTCAACCAACTCTGTCAGAATAATCATATAAATAAATGAAATTGCAGTTTCTGTCCAACATCAGCACTGTAGAAACAGCACTTTGTAGCAGAGAGCAGATAACCTGCAGCATGTTTCTGGTTTTATCATGTAACTTGAGGCCATAACCAAGTTGTAGCAGAGGGGTATTTTTCGTATTTCCTACATTTTTGTTTATTTTGCATTGTGCAGCAGCAGCAGAAAGATTCACCAGTCCTCAACTTTTATTTTGCCAAGTAGTAAAGCCATTTTAAATTCAGTCTGTTGGGGTTTTCTTGTTGATGCTAGTTGTGTGGTTTTTTTTCTTCTGGTCTGAATGTCTCATGCATCAAGTAATTCCCTTCAGACCAAGTCAGGATGTAGAGCCAGTGCTTGTCCCTGATGGTCTACAGAAAAATACTGTTATTATGCCCTCTAGAGAAAAGACTGTCCTCAGGAATTGAGAAAACGCACCATGCAGAAGCTGTTTTTCAGACACTTGATCTGCAGGCTGCCTGTAATCAGTGAATACTGGGTGTCAAGTGGTCAGTCATTTGAAAACAAATAACAATTATAAAGACAGAACTCGTCTTTTTACATTTTACATATATTTCCTTTGGTTCACACTCACCAATATATGTCTTTAAGTTAAGACTACAGAAGCTGAAATATTAATTCGCCTCAAACTGTACTCAGCACGCTAGCAGCAGACCAGCATTGGGCTTCATCACCAGATGCCCTAGGGAGAGAAGTAATTTAATATGGGTCCACGGCCAACTTATTTTACAGTAAAGTAAATTTTCTGCACTGTGTTTTTTAATCCCTGTTCACAATCAGTTCAGAACTGGCATATTTAAAAATGGAACTTGCTGGCTTTTTTGATGACTTCAGAGATCTCTATTCCCTCCTGTACCACATTATGCTATTCTTCATATTATAAATTTCAAGACAGCAGAGGGTGAGGTCAGGCAGGCAGAGCCTATCAACAGGACGGTGCTTGCTGTGGGGAGGGAAACTCATAACCCAGGCTTTGATCAGGACATAAAAGACAAAACTGATTTTCCAACTTCTTAATTTTTTCTGGACAGGCTTTATGTCTATACCAGATACTTCTGCTTGGCAGGCTTAGATGCAGTTTCCCTTTCTCACAGCCGAACTGAGCTCAGTTCCTACCCTTTGTTCACACATACTGTTCTCCAGGTCTCTGATAGTACTTTCTGCTCTCCCCTGGACTGTCTGCAGCTTGTTGGGGTATGATAGAGTAGTGCTACAGAGTGGAGTTCAGCTGAGACTTTGTTAGTAGTGACCAGAATCAAGTAAGAACTTTCGATATCTTACATATAAAGTGCTTGTTAATGTGTGTACAGGTGCCATTTGCCTTTTTCATAGCAGCATCTTGACTTACATCTTGCTTGTGATTCCCTGAAACTCCCTTTCTGCAGAGCTGCTGGCTTACCGGTCAGTCCTCATTTTGCATCTCTGCATTTGATTTACCCCTACAGGCAGCTCCACATCATGTTTGTCTTTCCAGATTTCACCACGTTGTTTTAAAGCCATTTCTCCATTTTAGGAAAATTGTACTGAATTCTTCTCATTTGTCCTCTCAACTGCTTGCAGACTAACTCAGTGCCTGCTGCAGGTTTTAGAAGTGCGGCTCTGGCTCATTTACCACGTAATTAATGACAAGATTGAACAGCACTGGGCCTAAGACAAGCTCTGCTGGCACCTGTTTGAAATGTTCTCCCATTTGACAGCAATTCATCACCTGGAACACACTGCAAAGCAACTGGCAGCAGCTGGTTGTCTGTCTGCAGTTTAACTTCTTCTACATATGCTGCTGAGTTGAAACAGAGAGAGCACGAGCCTGGAAGGGATCCCTCAAACACACACATTGCTGTCCTAGCAGGTGGAAGCTGAAAGGACAGACCCATAGGAGATACTCATCATATTGTCTGCTCAACCGCAGGAAGACTGTCAGATACATCAATAGTAATCATAAGTATAGGGGCTTGACTAGAACTCATGATTGCTTTAACTAATGAGCTACTAATTCTCTTATCTTTACAGGCAGAGACGTTGCAATCAGCTATGGTCAAACTGAGGACAGGATGATTCAAAATCAATATTTACCCATATTGTTTTGCTAAAATGAAAATAAGAAAGCCTGTCAATCTTTAGGCAACATGATTTGATCAACCACTATGGTCAAGGGAAATCTTCTGGCACTTATATTTGACTTGTGCAAAGGGTTTCTCAACTTCATCTGTGAGACAGACTATTATGACAAAGCTGTCATTTCTGCTCCAGCTCAGCTGTGATTTTATCTTTCTATACTTTCTATCATTTTCAGATATGAGGTCTATGTCACCAGTGCCTTCACAGAGGTTTTTTAAGCTTCTGTTTTAAAATTGCCCAATTTTTGATGGTAGTTGGCATGATCCACCTTCAATTTCAGGTCACTTTGTCCTCTATCAGACAAGTAGTTGATAGAGCAAGAGGAGTGTGCTGCGTATCTGTTATTGTTGCCAGTTATTTGTGCACTGGTCACATGTAAGAACATGGAGCGGACGTCATTGCCTCATTGCCCAACAGTTTAACTCGATTGTATTTAATTACATGGTCATACCTGTAGGTCATGTGTCATAGATGAAAAACTGGGTAAAACAGACAAAGGAAAAGAAGACAGGATGGATGGTAGAATGAAACTGAGTGAACCAAGCACAAAAAGAGAAAAAGGCCACCGTGCTATGGACCCTCCTTCCCTACTTGCATCCTGGTCATTCTGTTTGCTTTACAGCAGTCTGGGGCTTTTCCTAGCAAGCTTTTTACTACCACAGAGCTTCAATACTAATTGCACTCCAAGTGTTGTGACATTTGGAAAGCTATGGTGCCTTGGTTAATTCATCAGAGAAATCATCGTTTACATGCCCGGGCATCCTTCTGACATTGACAGCCACTTTTCAATCCTTTAAAATGATTCTGGGTACCTTTCTTCATTTTTTAAAGGGCATTCACCTAAAGGATGTTCATGAGGATGTTTGATCAGGCAAGACTTGATTTTTTTCTATACAAAATGTACTAAGAATAGTGCTTTTTGGATGCTCCAGTTTGATGCTGTGGAAGCTGCCAAAACTGGAGGGCAAGCTTTCAAGAGAGAGAAATATTCATGTTCACGGCTTTGATTGTGTCCAAAACCCCTTCTGCAATGTCAGATCACCTGGGAGCCATCAGGGCCCTCTCCTTCCTGCCCCTTGCCCAAGCATTGCAAAGCTTAGCTCTAATTTTTAGAAGTATGTTGCCCAAGTAATAGGAACTTTTGCATTTGCAGCCTCTGGGCCAGAGTCCTTGTGGCTGTGATAAGTTCTGTCGGTCTCAGCTGTCTCCTCAGTCTCGAGATAAATGCATCTTTTATGAACCGGTGAATTGTTTGTAGGAATTATTTCACTGTAATGTACTTCAGTGTCTGGTACACACAAATCCTGCCAATTTTTCATTGTCCACAGGCAACCTCTTTTCCCTTCTGTGGGGAATTGATTTTGAGAGAAAGATATACCTGCTGTGATGCCTGAATTTTCCACAAGCAATCTTCCCTCTGAGTGCCAACCACCCCAAAACTATTAGTGCTGAAATTACAGCCTGAGGTGGCGTGGCTGCTACAACAATGTCAACCAAGAGGGAATAGACTCATCAGCGACAAGGGACAAGATGACCTCCACTAATCCAAACCTTTTACCCACATGTTTCTGCTTTCCATAAAAATACAAATCTCTCTTGGCTCTTATTTAGTAAGATTACGGAGCAAAACTGTGTGATCTTAACTGCATGTTTCTGAAATGAAATCCATCCTTTGTGAACCAGGAGAGCCAAAGCCATGTATGTGTAAGACTGGAATATGTCAAAGCACATCCTGAATTCTATCATTGGTTCTCCTTCACTCAAGTGTTTGGTGGGTGAGCTTCCTCTGGCTTTCTGCAAAATGTGAGTGTTGCCCCTGGCACTCCCCAAGACCAGTAAATCTTCTTCATTTCTTTACAAGAGACAAGGAGCAGCAAACTAACCTGCCAGTTACCTCTAGCGTCAATAAATGACCATGGCTTTTCAGAAGGCTGCTCATACTCTGTCCATCTGTTCAGTTGTCTAGAAACTACAGTTAGTTTTCCAGAGTGTCCTAAATCATTCCTTCATACCTGGTTTATACATTAAAATAAAATTTAAAAGATTTGTAATTTGCTGGGCTTCAGTTTAGGGTAGATCTTCAAGCCTTGGGCTGGCATCATGTAGGAGACCTCCATGCTGGCTCCAGGTATGCCCTTGGTATGTACAGTGGCAGTGTGACCCCAGATTAGGAAGCAAGGTGTGCTCCTGGAAGCAGCAGGGCATCATCAGCCCCATTGCCAGTAGTTTGGTGGCTTGTTGGTGCAGGGTGATCTTTGCAGCCTTTGGTCTGTGCCGTGCTGCACATCAGAGATGGAGCTGAGGAATCTGCAGTTGCAGATTACTCTGGGGTTTCACTTCCCAACCTTTTGTCTCTCTTCCTTGGCTGACGCTGCATCCTGCTGGTGGCTGCCTTTTGCACTCTCTCAATCACCTGCAGCTGATGAAGTTTCTGAACAGCTGAGTTTCCAAATCTGGGACAGTGCAGGGAAGGACTTGTTCCTGGCTTTGTCCTGTTTCCTATGCTCTTGCTAAATATCTTTGTTTCTTTATTGTAGCAATCATCATCACTGATTTTATGATCTCTTTGTAGCAAGGTAGGGGCACCCTGTATATGCTCTAAGTACTGTTTCATCTCGCTGTTTAGACTTTCTGAAGCAGAGATTGGATCCATCCCGTTATTTTAACAGCCTTTGCTAGATCAGTTCTCCATTAGTTTATCTAATCCCCTTTGAACCCGATCTTACTTTTGGCTTCCACAACCCTGTGTGCAGTAATTTGGTGTTTAATTATATGTTGTGTGAAAAAGTGCTTCCTATTTTGTTTTTTGCTTGAGCCATTTGCCTGATAATCTCATTACGCTTCCTCTTAATTCCTGCATTGTGAGAAACAACTGATCTGTTCCCAAGTCAATTTTGAGTAACTTTATGAAATTCTTGGGTACTTTCAGTCCCCTGGTGCTCTCTTTTCAGCATTTTCCACTAAAAAAACAAACACAAACTGTAATCAGAGCATGGAATAAGTTGCGTATCTTAAAACTTTCTACCCTTTCCATAACCATCATCTATTCCCTATGTAACAGATGAGGAAAAGCAAAGAAATTAAAAAATAATAATAATCCATCAGCTGCTCTCTCCATCAAACACAGAAAAAAAAGGCGATAGCAGTTCAGCAAATGGGCTGTCTCTCATTCGCCATAAGTAGTTTTAAAGTACCTTTAGTTTTTCCTTCTGCCCATTAAGAATGCAGTAGAGTCCAGGAAGCCCACTGGTAGCTGAGTCTCACTGCTTCCACTCCAGCTTTTTCCTCCCTAAATATTTGTCTTTAACTTTGCTCCAGTGTTTAAAAGATCTAACATTCCATATAGATTGAATATTCAAATACATTTTTAGATTCCCCTTGTATCTCGTTTAGTACTCTGTAGAGCCTTGCATCCACCTCAGTTCAACAAAAGCACGTGATTAAGTGCCTGTGTGCTTTCCTGTACTGATCTGAACTTATTTATTTTTGCAGTTGGTTTATTGAAACATATGAAATGCCCTACGAGGCCTAACTTACCAACACTTAAAAATATCTACAGGGCAGGAGTCGAGCGGATGGGACCAGGCTCTTTTCAGTGGTGCCCAGTGCCAAAACAAGGGGCAGTGGTCACAAACTGGAATACAGGAAGTTTCATACGAACATGAGGAAAATATTAATTATTGTGAGGTTGAAGAGCACTGGAACAGGCTGCCCGGAGAGGTTATGAAGTCTTCTTCTCTGGAGATATTCAAAACCTGCATGGATGCTTTGATGTGCAAGCTGCTGTAGGGAACCTGCTTTAGCACAGAGGGTTGGACTTGGTGATCTCCTGAGATCCTCTCCAACCTCCAATGATTCTGTGATTAATGACTTTAATACAAGTTAGTTATTTTTCAAGCCAGCGGCCGTAAGTCTAATATAATTGTGCATGTACGTATGTTGCAATTGCTGAAATTTAAAAACTAATGATAGAATGAATTCTTTTTGTTCCTCACTGAGTTTATACTGATGGTGTAATAGACTTCTGGCCAGAGTTAGTTGTCTCCATTAAAAACTGTATATTTTGCAGTCATGGAGATTGCTCTGAAAGTAATGCCTCCTATTTATTTCCATGGAAACTTCAACAGCTACAAAGAGCAATATAATGCTATTTAGTAGAGTTTAGTGTTGACCTCCCACTGTTTGGTCTGCATAAATGTTCAGCAAGAGTTGATGAATGTCAGTGGGTGCCATTTTCTCTGCATGGAGGAGTTCAGTGACACACCTTTGCTTCATACGCACTTCCACATCAGACGTCATTGTGTCAGAGTGCCCCTCTGCTGCCATCTGTCACACTGCAACAACATGTAATATTGATAGGAAGGTTCAGCCTCCATTGCCGTACCACCAACATCCACCTCTGATGTCTTGGGCCAACATAATAAAACAGGAGGCGTTACTTTCAGAAGAGTCATCGTATTTCTACATCATATAATCTACAAAAGTAGTCCTTAAAAGCAGCAATGCTTCTGTAGTAATTGCTGCACAGTAATAACTTAAAAGTAATTACCTAGAAGTAATTACTGTTGTCTTGTTCAGCATGTCACTTATGCCTCATCAGAAATAATGACAAACTACAAATGGTAAATCTGTATCCAAAGACTTCACAAACACGAGGTTTTCATTTGAGGTGGTGCCCGTTTGGTTTTTCAATAATTATCAAAATATCAAATCAAATAACTTTATGGATTTTACAAACCCAAACAGCTTTCTCCTTAAAATACATAGTTCAAAGTACTCCCTACCCTCTTAATCTGAGCATCAATCACCAGTAACCAAGTTAGAATCAGAGTAAAAAAATAATACTCTCCAGACACTAACTTAAATTTGCTGTAGCAAGTACTGGCCAAGTTAAACAAACAGTGAAAGTGGTGGTTGGGGGGTACTGACTGATTGTTAAGTTCCTCATTTGTTCTTCAGTGCTCAGGGCAGCATTTAAGCACTTTTGTTTTCTTTTTTCTTCATTTTTAAATGAAACCTTCTTTCTCCCTCTGTCTCTGTTATCTATTGATGTAGCTGGTGTTGCATGAGAAATTGCTTCTTTTCAATCGCTGGAACCAGATTTTCTGTCAGCTGCAGTAAGGTCTCCTAATTTATTTAATGAGCCTAGATAGGTAGGAAATGGTGTATTAAGAGCTGCTGATGGAAAGAAAACCAACAACAACAAAAAAAAACAAAACAGGAAGAAAAGAAACAAACTAAAACCAGTATGTATAATTGATGTTTGGATTACGGCATGATTATTTCTTTGCAGATATGGGACTCTGTTATCACTCAGTCATCAACGAAGTAGCTGCATTCTGTGCTCATCTCATCTCTGAAGCTGAAAGAAGAGCTAGTTATTATCTTCAAGTGGGGTTATTAATGAGGGGAAAAATCATCCCCAATTACTGTGAAGCAAAATATTTCAACATTTACATATCTGAGACTTTAATTTTAATCTAGTCTTTCATGGGTTCTTAAGCTCAGACTGTATTTACTTTTCAAAATATTCCCACAGCGAAATGTTCCACAGGGGAACTTGCACCTATCTAAGTGATGGCTTCCCAAATGTATGCTTCAGGGTCACAGAAGTGGTGCCTATTCCATTTGTGTGTTGCCAGAGACTGATTTCCTTTGAGATTCCTTCATGCTACACCATAGGAACAGAGTCTCGAGCTTAGACTTTGTTGGGGAAGTAAGAAATTCTGCCCTATATATACCGTCTGTGTTCACAGTCCTTTTTTTTTTTTTTTTTCTTAACTAGAAACAGCCTGGGATTTGTTTCATTCTTTCTCTTCTTTTTAAAGAAGGTATTGATCCTTACAAAATTAATGGCTTGGAAGTTTTGACTGCGAACCTCCTAGAATAAAACCTGCACAACACAAAGATGATGATTTAAATTCAGTTGGACATGTGGGCAGTAGCCAGGAGATGGGAGAAGTGCCGTTAGGACTGTGAACCCATCCATCAACAGAGATGCAAAGATCTGACCTTGGTGGGTTCAGGAGGCAGAGACGTCAAACACAGTTTGCAGTCAATTGGAAACGTAGCTACCAGACAAAGAAAACTCAATAATTACACAGCTGCTTCGGTAGATTACAGATTTCCTAGAAAGCAATAGAACAGCAGCCCATGAATGGAAAAGGGGAGGCATCTTTTTTGTTGTTCAGAAACGTAATTCCTTGCAGTCATCAGAAACGTCCGCTGTAAACTTCTCTCTTTTCAAAACCCGCGACGTCTGAAATCAATCGGTGAGCATTTCTGTGCAGCCCTTTAGTGCTTAGTTGATTTACAGTGAAACTGCTGCAGAAAGGACTCTCTTGGACAGCCATATAAATATTAAATTAATTTCTTATGAAAGATGGTTGCTATTATACTGAATATTAAATGGATTCATAATACTTGGACACTTGGAATAAATCATTACTGGGATTGCATCTTAACATTCCGTTCCAAATTCCCATTTCTTTTTTTGGCTGTTAAAGCCATGGAAAATGACTGGTTGCTCTCAAAGAAACGTGTGACTTCGTAGTATTGGAGCACTAATGAATTCCCACAGCACAAGGAGTCTTAACTTAGGACCATTTACAGATGAGAGGAGGCCTGATGGGTTTTATGTTGAACTACTGATTGCAGAAAGTTCAAAACCAATGTGTTTCTCATGAGACACATCATAGCAAATCATCAGCTCCCAGCAGTCCTTGGTTTGCTCTGAGCAGCTTCAGCAGAGAGTCTGGTACTGCCTTACCAGAAGAGGCTGAGAACAAGTGGCAGACTCAAAGGGAGAGAGAGCTGGATGCGATGTCTACACTCCAGGCACCCTAAGGTGTTCTGTATTTGTTCACCTCCAAATATCTCCCCCAAAGCCATAATGGGACTTTTGGGTCTTTTGACTTGGCTTAGCAAATGAAGTACAACATCTCAGCTCTTTAAAGATCTTAGTCTCAAAAGTTGAGTAAGATGCACAGTTGACTACGAGAAGCCTAAAAATCAATTCTTTATTTATCTGCTTTTGTTAATATCTCTATCTGCTTTTGTTAAAGCAGAACAAGGATACCTCAGCACGTTCATTGTAGCTCTCTGCTGTCCAAGGGACAGCAGCTTCAGTGCAGAAATTTATGTCAGGAGTAACCTTGTAGGGTGGGAGCTGTTCCTGTAAACAAAATTAGCTGACTGTCAGACTCATCTGCTTCTTAATGCACAGATGGTTGTGAATGCGTGTATTTCCTTCTTTCCAAAGATTTTGGCTTCTGTACCTTAAATGGTCTAAGTCATCCAAGGTTTTTCAAATGAAAATTGCCCAAGGTATTTAAATTAGAAGCAAAAATTAGAAAAGCTGCTACCACATAGGAATATTAATTGTTCATTATACAGGGCTTCAGTTCGTGTAGTTACTTTGCATGTGCAAAGCTGCCAATTAAAGAGACTCAAAGTGCTCACTGCTGCACAATAGCCATTTCTCCAGAGCCCCACAATGGCTATTGTGTTCTGTCACTGACCTTTAGACACCTTCAAATGCGTATTGACACAGTATGCTGGGATCATTCGAGCTATTGTTTCAGTGAGCCACGGGGAGAGAAGAGGCTCTCAATTTTGTGAAGAGCTTTACAATTTGATTTAATGATGACAGCAGCAATATTTCTTAATCAGAAAGTGAAAAGAAACGCTGAAATGTTTTCTAGTTCTTCAAGTGAGTTCCATTACACACAGAGGAGTTCTTCCTCCTCATCAGGGAGAGGAGATGTCTATGGTCTTCTCTTCTATGCCCCAGAGAATGAAGTTGGTAGCTCTGATCCGTTGGTGCCATATGGCCTTCCTTTCACTCCCTCAGATTGTGCTTGGGTGAGCATCTTGGCAGTACGGGTCCTTTAATCTATAAGGTAACCCATAAGTGACAGAATACCTTAGTAGTTGGATTAGTAGTAGTGCCAGGAGACTGGCACCTGGAAGTGTAGTTCAGACTCTGCTCTTCAAAAATCATTGGACACGGTTCGTGCTTTACTTTTGCATGTACAGATCTTAACATCTGAGGTATTTCTGCTTTCTAACAAGTCCATGGCAGTAAAGAGTGCCAGCAGGAACTTAGGCAGCAGAGACATCAGACACTCTGAGTACATTTACAAGTAGATTTACTACTCTGAGCGTCTTCTAAAAGCTTATATTTATTTTGCTGTAGTCCTCCTATTCTTTAAAGCTGCTTTGAGAAATGACTTCAGCACTCAGCACATAAATGAGCATCGTTTTAAATCTCGCATGGGACTTTTTGTCTACAAACAAATGAATTGCTGGCTTGTATTTCCAAAGAGCTTTCCTGCTCAAAGATGGAGAGATCATTCTGTTCCATCAGTACTGTGTTTGCAGGGCTCCTTTTCCCCTTCCCTTATTTGTGTGCGCTTAAGATGGACACATAGTAGAATTTCTCACACTGTTATAAAACATGCAAAGTCCAATGCATCTCTTTGGTAAAAGAAAGTCCTCCCTGCGGTAAGTCTGCATCAAGCAGTTTACTGGCTTACAATGGCAAGCAGCAAATGAGGCAGCAATGATGAGCGGTTCCATTGCTTTCCCTCTGGTGGTTTTTCATCATAGCACCTGCTGTGTTACTTTTCGGGAGTTCCTCTACTGGAGAACAGGAGTGCTCTGGAAGAGAGAGAGAGAGCAGCAGTCTGGTTGACTCTTTTTCTGCATGGGAAGTTTGCACCTTTGCTGTCCCACCAACTGCAGTATGTCTTTCAAGAGGCACGTGATCACTGCTTGGGTAGTTTTGAAACTAGAGGTTGTCTATAACAGGTCCTTGTTCTGCTGAATAAGTTCAGCACTGCTGGATGGGGAGAGATTTTTGTAGGATGTCTATCAGCAAAGGCTCAGGTTCTACCTGAACCCATCCCTATACAGGCAGCCTGGGGAAGGTTCCTGATGCACAGTGAGATTTTCCAAAGGGAGCACAAATGGACGAGGGATGTCTGCTCACTGCCCACATTTCCTTTTGTTGCTTTGCAGAAGGAGAAGAAGAGCGGGCTGCTGAAGCTTCTGGCAGGAGCATCGACAAAAAAGAAGTCGCGCTCACCACCATCTGTGTCTCCCACGCACGACCCGCAGGCGGCCATCGAAGGAGTCCTCCAAGGGGCGGTGGGACCAGAGATCTCCTCTCTCTCCAGCCACGGCAGGGCAGGCTCATGCCCTATCGAGAGCGAAATGCAAGGAGCTATGGGGCTGGAGCCTCTGCACAGGAAAACAGGCTCCTTGGATTTGAATTTTTCCATCCCTTCTCCTGCCAGGCAGCCCCTCTCTTCCATGGCAGCTATTCGGCCAGAGCCCAAGCCTTTGCCTCGGGAAAGGTAAGTTGCATATCTCCGTAGGTCACTATGTCATCAGAGAGCTTTTGGAGGAGGGCTGCATGTTTCATTTGCTGAAGCGTAGTTTAAGTTTTGCAGCTCTGTAGATTGACTGTGAGCAGCTTTGCCTATGCCCATTGAAATCCTGACTAGCAGATACTAAGTAGGTAGGCTGCAACCTGATTCACTGTTTGGCATCAACTGTAACTCTAGATCAGGAATCCCTAGAAAAATGAGTTGTGCCTTGGACCTGCACTGTCCAACATAAAGTTTCTGCTATTTGCGGGACTAAAGTGGGAGGACGGTGATGAAGAGGGCAGACCCATTGGTACAGAGCTAATTCAACTCTTCCATAGAAGAACACAGAATAACAGTGTATTTCACTCAAGCTAAATTCAAGGCAAATCTGAGTGGGTGCAGGGCGTCCTAAGAACAATGGGAGATTTGAAACAGTGTGCTTTTAGGGAGTGAAACTACGAGCTCTATGGCAGCTGTTAAGGAACAGGCTTAGGAGCAGCTTCGGACCAGCGCATAAGAGACTGCAGAAGGGACAGGCTTGGGAATGTTTTTATGCTGAACTGGGAGATCTGTCTAAAAGAGATGCTGTACTTTGAGCACAGCTATTACACTGGAAGCAGAAATAAATGCAGACAGGTCCTTCAGCATTGTAATGAAGGCAGTGAGAGCAGACTATCTCAGTAGTATCTTGTCTTTAAAATCCATGAAAAACCAATTTAGTGAAAAGAGTGAAAAACCAATCCCTATTTAGGCACACTTAATTTGGTCCACATCAGTTTAGATTAACACTATAAGAAAAGCTAAATCAATATAAACCAGATTTAGCACCGGTGTAACTACATCAGTGGAATGCTGCACCTTTAGTTAAACATAGCCATGGAAAGAAACCAGGAAGAGCATTCCCTGGTGCCTCGGAGCTGGCTGTTGAGGTGCTGCTTTCCAATCTTTGATGTAAAGGAGTCCGGACACACTGTTTAATATTCCGGGGCTTGTCCCATATCCTGCACATTTCTCATTTCACCTCGGGGGGATCCTGACGGTGAAACATTCAACTAATGACAATTTTAAGCAGCTGCAATGAAACAGAATAGAACCGGAGGGACAAGCTCAGCCTTGCTGGAATGAGGAGAGAATAGATTTAGACTGCTACAACTGTGCAAATGCTTCCATTTGCAATATATGATGGTAAGGAACTTCCTCTCATTTTAAGCGTTTTGATTCTCGAGTCTTAAATCTGAAAATAAGCTATAATTGAAGTAACCCTAATTATACACAGCAGGCAAGATTCTCTAATTGATTTATGAATTAACTTCCATATCATTGGTGTATCTGCATTCCTTAACTGATCATATGGGTTTTTTCATGCCATAATGGGAAATATTAATTACCTTCACGCACTAGGAAGGATAATGCTTAGGCCTAGAATAATCTGAGCAGATACATTAAACACTTGTCTCTTAGAAATTCATCCCACATCCATCTGTGCTCATTAAATCGTCAAATTGCTCAGAAGTACCAAATTATTAAAAAAAAAAAAAAAAACAAAAAAAACCAACAAAAACCCAACAACAACAAATTACAGTTTTCAGACCACTTGTTCTCTTCACATCTGGCAGCGGAGGAACTCGCATTCAACATCACTCAGCTCTACATTTTGCTTGTTTGCATTTTGGTGCATTTCATCTGCACAGTAGGAGCAATTCTCTGAGAAAGAAAAGGGGTGGGGGGTGGGGGTGGAAAAAAAGGTTAGATAAACAGGTTCAGATGCTGACTGAAATGTTAAAAAGCTGCAGAGCATTTCAGTGCACTTAGCTGTACTTGGCTTTCTGTCTCCCAACGCCCATCTGTGCACACACAGACAGAGCGCTGGAAGGTTGGAAGAAGTAGCACATTCCTTAATATTTACAGCATTCAAAAAGAGGCTTACACAGGCAGCAGAGCACCGCTACTTCTCACAAAGGGGTTGGCTTGCATCTCTGGCCCTCACTGTGTCCAGGCTACTGATGGAAACCAAGCAGATGTGCCACAAGCCATATCAGAGGTGTGTTACAAAGCCCTAAACTTGCAGCTTTAACAGAACTGCCTGTCCTGCTGCCTGACAGTACAGCCTTCCTTGGGAGCGCAGCCTGTCAGAAAGGAAAGTGAACTGAGCTTCACCATCATAGAGATGCTGCTAATTTTTATGCTGCTGTTCATTTTCTTTGTACACGGAGAGAGCAAGGAAAGCAATACTGTATCTTACTCCATTTGATATTTACAAAACCTGGCTGCGGGTGGCTAGATTGGAAATGTACCTGTCATTTACCCTTGATGTTTAACTGGGCTGCTGGAATAGTTAGTGCCCATCTCTGCCTTCTGAGTGTAGCTTCCCACAGTGCATTTTTAAACCCACCTTCCTTCTGCTGCTCCCTGTTGCAAAGCATGCCACAGTCTGAGCAGCGGAGCGGAGAAATTTCCCAGGTGGTGTCCTTGTCACTTTGTGTTGCAGTGACTGACTGTCAACTGAGCACCCCGTCAAGCTGCATGTGCCCCGCACACTCTTTGCCAACAGCTGCTCTATCCAGCAGCTGCTTGTGCAAGAAACCAGACTGGCACAGCCGATCCCATGCAAGGATGCCATCAGGCAGCTACAGACTCACCCCCATCCCCCTGACATCAGTGCATGGAAGAAGGGTATGTCGTCTGCCTAGCAGCACCAAAGCAAAACATTTGCCTTGCCATCCCCTTCAAGAAAATCTGACTGTACGTTAAAGCAAAATGGGAGAGCTGAGTGTATGTGCGTGAGTCATGTTCCCCTCACTGGCTGGCACTGTTCCCAGATGCAAACCTGAGTAAAACATGTCACGCGTTGTTGATTCTTTTATAGTAACTGGCACTAATTCTGCCATGTTATAGCCTGATAAAGCGGTTGTATCCAGACTTACTGTCACGACTGGCATATCTGCCTGGCATTTATATGGTTTTCAGGGAGCCTTTGAACAAGTGGTAACCACAGCAGCGCTGCAGAATTAGATAGGAACAGTGAGTGTAACCTTTAAAATAGACCCCTCCATGTTTCCATCTATCCTTTCTACAAATCACTGCCACATTAGAAATTGAGCTCCCCATTCAAGGAAGTATTCAAGCATGTGCTTAACGGTCATTGACTTGAATTTTGTCATGCACGTATATCTTCTTTGCCAAAAGGGAAAGCAAAGGAAGGGCTTTTTTCTTTCCTGGAAAGTGATACCAGAGACGTGACCCCAGGAGTATGTTCTGACTGAGCAGTGACATGTATGCACATAGTTAAGTGCTTCTCTGTCTTGGGTGCTTAACTCAAGACTGAGAAACTGGGGTCAGCCATCTCAGAAATTGAATCCTGCAGTGCTTCCAGCAGAGGGTGAAGGATCCAACTGAGGTTTGTTCTTCTGAGTCCGCTGGTTCAGACACTGTAAAAGAGAGCAGTGAAACAGGTTCTGGCTTGTAGTGTGCAGAGGTGCTTTGCAAGTCTCTGCAATGGGTCAGTGAAAGGATGGAGAAACAGAGCTCCAATGATAAGTAGGAGCAGCGGTTATCGGGGCTGGATACTCAGTTGTCACAGTTGAGCTATCTCCTCACAAAACACGTCACATCGTACAAGGTATCTGTTGGATTCACAGCACTGGACTCCTGAAACCTATTCTCAGTGCAGTATTTTTACAAGAAGACTCTTGAACTAAGTATTCAAAGTCAAACAGTGTAAGTGGGCCCAGATCAGAGGTTAGCTTTGCAGTCCTAATTTGCTTTGTTGCACCTCTATTTTTGCAGCTGCTACAGCTCCATCAATCTAGTGGACACACATATTTACTCACCAAGAAGATATTTGGTATTTTGTTTCTTTCCTCAGCATCCATCCTTGAGCCCAGCTTTTAATTACTGGTGGGTTCTGATCAGTGCCATTCTATGTCTGTTTGTTCACAATGACAGCCTGCATGAGCAACTTAGAGCAGGCAACTGACTCCTACACAGCTGAAGTGCATGAGATTAGGCTCATTCTGTGCAAAGTGTGGCACGAGGCCTTGCAGCTGGAGGAGTCAGACAATCCACGTGCCTCACACCTGTGCCTCTCAGCCAGATTCTCTGGGGTCCCTCACCAGACATCACCCAAACTCTACAGAAGATGAAGTGTCTTCAGCAAGCTCATATCTCTTCCATGTCAGAACCTTGACTTGCATCCAGAGCAGGACATTGTGCGCACTAAATGAGGCAGGCATCCTGTGGGAAAGGTAATATGTGATCACGTAATGGAAGGCTCAATTGAAAGCAAGCAAAATGAAGTCATGGGCAGTCTTAGTCTCTTATTTCTCCCTCTCAGATGGTGGCTGTGAAATGTTACTGCTCTTTTAAGGTGTCTTTATGCATCTACATGTCTGCCATCTTGAGTCACTCTTGCTTTTTTAAAGGGAACGAAAGCAGAACTTCCATCATGTAACACATATCAGAGGTCAGGAATTTTAGCTGCACCTTGCACATGTCAGTGGTGATAGTGAGGGGAAAGCTGGGTGGGACAGCTGACTGAAAGGACAAGTGCTATAAGAACACGGCCATGGGTTTCATTTCTTACTCAGATCTCCTTCCCCCCATTCACCAGTGCCTGGGCAAAACCGTTCTCCATCCCTCCTGCTACCGCTCCCAGCCTCCCCTTATGTATTTTCTCTTTGCACTGAGGACCCTCCCCAAAGCTTACCGTCCCCTCCAAGTTTGAAGTGCCCAATCCAGGGATGCAAAGTCAGCATGGAGTCTGTGCCCTGGAACTGAAATAGGAAAGAAGCTGATTGCTGGGAAAGAAGAATTGCAACTGCTGATGTCCCGCAGAACTAATTCAACTTGGCACATCAGCCAGCAGGGATTTTAACTTCATTGCCCTCTGACCATCTACTAAACTTGTGTGATCTGGGGGCATTTTGAACCCTACCAAAAGCAGGTGAATTTCTGAAGGAAAACCACTGTGGACTGACCAGAACGGCCATAGAACGGGGCTTTCTCAGAAGGCTGGGCAGAAGGACAGCTCTCTGAAGGTGCAGTTTGCAAGAGAAAATACCCAATATCAATAACAAAGGCAGACATGCTCGCCTCAATTGTAATCAGGTTTGTTGCCCAACTACTTAGCATTTGTAAAAGTTCATAATTGAGAGGTGTAATGTGATATGGATAAAACAGAAGTGTTTCTGAGATCCGTCTAAGATGTCAAGAAGCATTTTGGGGTAAGAAAACCTGCAGTGTTATCGTAGCTTCTCAAAGACAAGGGGACAAAAAGGGAAATGAAGAGCGGAGATATAAATAGAAGAACATTGGACTGCCTTTTTGGGAGCGAGGGAAGGGAAAAGATCTCTTCTGCCAAGAAAATATGGCCAATATATATTTGCAGTGAAGTTTTGTGGGGAAAAAAAATCAAGGCTGAAATGCCACCTGGAGGTCTCCGAGTGGCAGCACATGCTCTGACAGGAGCGATTTATGGTGCCCGCAAGCCCCTTGCTGGCAGCTAGGCTATGTGATCATTTTTCTGCTTGCTGCAACCTTGGTTGTTCTGGCTCTGCCCGGCTCTGCTTCTAAAACCTCACAAGGGAAAAAATGCAAGCATCTTTTTGGTCTTTCACGGAGGATTTCTCAACTGATTCGCAAGGTCTTTTATATCTAAGATTTCGGTACTCTATCAAAAGCACTTCAATGTTATCCCATGAAGTACCATAGTTAATTGAATTTAAAACACAGCACTTGGGGTTTCCTTAAATGGGAAGAAGTGCTTCATTTTGCGAGGCAGAGGCTGAGATTTATTTCTTTAACTCTCTAAGGAAATGCTCTGAGAATCACTTTAATGAAGATGGGCACATTCTTACTGAGCGTGGTCACCTCCCTCCTCATGTGAGCCATGTAGGGAGTAGCAACTCCACTTTCCTAAGGTGTACCCTGTCTTTAAAAGGAGGGCTGTGTACTTCAGGTATGAGGCGCTGGCAGTCCCAGCTCGGTTCTTAGTGTGATCCTACATCAGACAAAACCACTTTCTATATTTTTTGAACTGATCTGCCCAAATGGCCTGGGGCTGCCTCTGCACCACTCAGCTGCTGCCCAGGTCCATCCCTCCTCTTCCTCAAAGCCTTTCAGGATGCTGGAGCACAGCTCGAGCAGACTGTGATTGTACGTAGAGTCGAGAGATCTGAAACTTGGCATCATCTTAGCTAAAATTGTTCCACTCTGATAATTTAATTAATCAACACTGCGGCAGAGTGTTTGAAATAATGTGTGCATTCATTTGCATAATGGCTGTAATTGGCAAAGCCTCATAATATAAGTGTAGCAGTTCTTCAGATGATAGCGTGATAGACCATTTTTCCCCCAGCCAGCCAGAAGCACACTTTTCAACCTCTGCTATTTGCTTTTCCACAGAGAAAGGCAGTGACAACTGGATTTATTGACCAAGGGACCGAGATGACCAACAGATTTTTGATGGTGCTTGAACATTATTTTCTACATGACTGTGTTGCCCTGTAAAGTTAACAAGGCTGTAGTCAGGTTTTAGAGCAGAACTTCCACTCCAGATGGAACTGAATGTGTTTCCAAGTCCATGGAGGTGTTCAAACATGCAGCCAAAACTGGCATTTTCACTGTCATGGCAAAACTAAGTGGAATCCCTAGTTTCAGAACAGAGGTCACTATGTAGCCAAGTGGTGTCTGCAAAGAAAATCAGCAGCTGCTTCTCAAGAGCTCCTTGCTTTGGTACCATCTCATAGGGAGTCATGGAATCACAGAATGGCTTTGGTTGGAAGGGACCTCAAGAATCACGAAGCTTCAACCCCCTGCCACAGGCAGGGCCACCAACCTCCAGGTCTGATAGCAGACCAGGCTGCCCAGGGCCCCATCCAACCTGGTCTTGAACACCTCCAGCGATGGGCACCCACAGCCTCTCCATGCAGCCTGTGCCAGCACCATACTGCTCTCTCTGTAAGTAACTTCCCCCAAAGGAATGGCTGCAGAGAGAGCTCCAGATCCTTCAGAGCATGTTGAAATCAGTTCTAGAAGACAGGATGTTATGTAAATAAATACTTGCCTGTTAAAAAGGTGACTGAGAGATCAGAAGCCATCTAGTGGTTGTGGAAATAGGAATCCTCAGGAGATGGGCTTTAGATAATCATCATCTTTTAACTATCTTACCATATTAATTACTTTGCAATTAGCAAGACAGTTATTGACTGCTAATCAAATGCCAGAGAACAGTGAATGTAGTTGCTCTGAGGAAGAAGAGTACAGCAGAAATACGTTCCCAGCCCTGCACACCAGTGCACTGATGTGAAAGGGCCCAGTCTGTATTCCCAGGATGATGAGGTTGAGAGCAGAACAGCTGTATGGGGTCCATCTCTGCTTCACTGCAGAGTAAATGGTGTGACATGTGGAAGCCCAGTTCCCAGACAGCCCTGCAGGTGGCTCAGGGTAAGGGCTCCCTCTTGGCTTAGAGAGTGCTGCGCAAGTCATTTCTTACCTTTCCAACTTAGGTTCCCCTCCAGGTCTGGGGGACTCAAAGTGCATTCCCAAGACACGTGGTAAGAAGAAAGTTGTGAAGTGCTTTAGCTAGTTTCTGCTGTTATTGAAGGCAGCTGGCCAGAGCACTGCCAGTTCCAATTTGGGATGGCATGGATGCAGCAGTGTGCAAGGCTGTCACCCCAGGCATCTGACAACACATCCTTCTGTCACAGTCCAGCTTTATGGCATGTCCCAAGCACAAGTGCCAGTCAAGCTGGGCAGAAAGCTCCCCATGGTACTGAGCTTTGGTAGACAGCATAGCAGCATCAGATGCAACTGATTTGCAAAAGCCTGACTTACTGATGTTTCCAAGCACATTATTCCTCAAAATTTCTGATTCACAGGACATGAGGGAAAGAGAGAAGTGAGGTGACTCAAATTGCAGCAGTCTTCGTTAAATCCAAAGGAAGTTTGTCCTGGGTGAGCCCCCAGGGCCACTGACCTGAGGAACTGAGCCTGCAAAGGCTCGCTCCTGGACCAGGTCAGCCCTGCATGGGTTTCAGACTGCTTGATGGGTAGATGTGCGTCTGATGAGGTCTTTGCCCTTTTGTTTCTGAAAGGTACCGTGTGGTGGTCCCCTACCCGCCTCAGAGCGAGGCCGAGATCGAACTGAAGGAGGGTGACATTGTGTTCGTGCACAAGAAGCGGGAGGACGGCTGGTACAAAGGGACACTACAGAGGAATGGCAGGACGGGACTCTTCCCTGGGAGCTTTGTGGAGAGCTTCTGAGGATGGATCACCGCTCTCTGGACTGGAGGAGCTTTCAGGGGAAACTGCATAGCACAAGAAGAGACCGCAAAGGGAAACTGGACTGATAACCACTGCCATTTTTATTTCCAAAGACTCCCCCAGGCCCTTCAGTCCACAGCTTCAGAGACATAGCATCCCGCTGTGCTTCTGGAATCGCGCGGTGCATACGGTGGTATGTTGAAGTAGTGCCTTCCGCCTGGAATCACGGACTGAAAGGATGCCCACATGGACTGTACGTAGCCTAAACTCCGGCTGTTAACCCTTTGTGTAAATTATAGAGAAAATATCTTTAAAAAAAAAAAAAAAAGAAAGAAAAGAAAAAAAAAATTAAGAGGAAAGTTGTTATATTGCTGTAACTTATTTGTCAGAGCTGCAGTGTTCTTATTACTGGCCTATGCAAGATGGATTTGAGAGTTCACGGAGGTGTGCTAGGAAGCTCTTAAACTGGGATTTTGTTTTTCCTGAGGGAAAAAGAGGGTGGGGAGGGTGGAGAAAACCCTGGCTAAGGAATCGTGTGTCGTCATGAGAGAGAGAAAGAGAGGAGCCCAAAACGTTAACGTCATGCTTTCTATATACCTCAGAGATATGCTGCGTGAGTTTGTCGGTAGGTGTATCAGTGCTCAGAGTCCCCGTCACCCGCTGTGTCCCGGTGCTATTACCGGGTGGATCTTGGATGAAGCACAGCTCCACTATCAAACTGTGGTTATTCCAGCGGAATCCCTTTTGCCCGTCTTCTGCCCCTATGATATGCGGCATGGATTTTTGTCCTTCAGTATCACTTCCCATCGCTTTTTTGTATGACGTACCTTTTTACTGTAAGAATTGTTATACTTTATATATACTCCTATTAGATCAGACATTTCCTCTTTTTCATACATCTGGTGCTATTTTTTTTAACTGCTAAAGATTCTGTTTGGTTAAACAGAGAGGCTGCAATGAGATTTGCATTCAGCATACGAAATTAGAAATGTACCTGAAGGACGAGATCTGACTGGTCATGCTTCATAGAGGAAAAGAGAAAAAGCTGCTTGGTCACTGATCAGTACCCTGGGAGCAGTGTGCCCGTGCACCGTGCACACGTGCGCTCTCCCCAGTGTATTCGTAGTGTCTGAATACCCATGCTGATACACAGCATTCTGTCTGGAGAGCGATAATGACTCCAGAATTGGAAGTAATTCCTAGAGGAGTCATTTTAATTGACTATTTTGTGGCAATAAGAAGAACACTGCAGGTTCTAGGTAGTGCCGGGACCATGGTGTTTTCCTCTGTCGTTGCATGGTGGAGATGAGAGCTGATCTGCGATGGCTGTAATTAGCATTATCAAAATGTGATTTCTTACTGTAGAAATGTACAGTTTTGGAGACTGTTCAATTTCTTATAATGGTCAAGCTACAATACAAACCGTATCAGGCAATATAAGCTTCCATCTACCAGGGACTTAAAGGTGCAATAAGTGTAAAGCGAGTTCAGTCAGTTATTCCTATAAAGCAGAACGGGAAAAGTTCAATAACGCAATTGTGAGAGTACTTAAAAAGACCTCAGCTTTTGCTGAATGAAACGTGATGAAAGAATTTTCTTAGCTGTATCTGTTCCTTGGCTGTTGGCCCGAGCCAACATGTGGTGGTCATTTAGGAGCGTGCTGGAAGCACTGTAACCTGGAGATGATCTTATTGAGAGGAAGAGGCCCAGTGGGTGAACGCCGTTACTGTGTTGACAGTACTTCATATGCAAAGGTGTAAGTTTTGTTTTCATGTAAGCTGTGTCTTCTAGTACATATCAAAAACCACATCCGTAAATGTTCCTGTTTAAGTTCAGCTCTGTGACTTTGTTCTCTGCAAAAACGAGTTTCTTCTCGCGGTCACGTGTAACAAACAGATCCCAGAAACACAGTCCATGGCCAAGTGTAGCACCTTCAAACAGCGAGGCATTATTTTCAGGGTGTTTCTTTTTATGTCTAACATTGCTGCATTTGTTCGTATTCCAGATTGTAATGAGTCAGCCACTAGAAGTTTAGTTACTGTTTGAGAGGAAATTGCCTTTTTTTTAACCAATAGGAGATTGAAGAAGTGTCTTCTGGAAAGCCTTCTTTGAGAATAGAGCCATATCTGTCCATCTGTTTGGTCCAAATCAGAACCGGTATTCATGCACCTCAAACAGGACTGCACAGTTAGCAAGTTGAAAACGTCAGGACATGTCTTATCGATTGCAATGAAGATTCTGGGTTAGCTCTGCCAGACATGAGATTTTTCTGACAGCTTACAGTGGTTTACGTTCTCTTAAAATTCTGCTCCATGGGTGTATTTATTACACGTAGAAAAACAGAACAGGATGACGGCTTGGTTGCTGCCTGTTGTGTTTAGCCAGATGTAAAAAGGGTCCAGATTTCTACCTTTGAATTCTTAACAGGGCAGAAGTTGATATGCGAGAAGACAAAGGAAAACACACAGACATTGTATCATGAAATCAGTGCTTTAAATTAATGTTTTGCAAAGAGAGATGTTGTTTTTCTAATGGGCAACAATCTCACACCTCCTGCAAAGAAAAGTATTTGCTGGGGGGATTTGCTTTGATAACAGCTGTTTCTGGCCCCTGTTTACTGCTTATCATCACACTTTGGGTTACTGAGTAATCATCTTGGACAAATCACTTCCATGCAAGGAGCACAAGTGCAGAACACAACGCAGATCGGTGAGAAGGAAAAGTGACCCAGAGCCTTTTGGAAAGCCCTGGACTGAGAGAGGCTTGATGTGTGCTGTGGTCTCATTTCCACCTGTCATACAAGAGAAAGGGGAAAGAGATCTGCGTCTCCTACAACAGGGGAACAAAGAGAAGAATCCCTCTGGCAGCCTCGGTTCGTAAAACGCCAGGTTCACTGTTTTAGAAGCGTGTTCAAGTAATTGAACAATCCCTTTGAACTTTGCACAGCTCAGAAAATGTTTTTGTTATACATGAATGTTAACGTGATTTAGGAATTGTTGGCAGATATGAGTACAAATGAACTACAATGACTGTGTTTCTGATTCTTTAAGTAAAATAAACATTAATGCAACTTGACGGAGGTTTCTCTCTTTATTAATTAGATGGCAAAGTGAACAAATAACATTAAGTAAGTGGCTCTGAAGCTCACAAGGAGTGCTTCCTTTTACTGGTAACTCCCCCAGTTACTTCCCCCAGGTAACTTCCCTCCGTCTCAGCCTGGCCAGCTGCAAGGTGCCAGCAGTGTGGCAACCACCCTCTGAGGCCGTGTACCTGATAGAGACCCAGACCCACACCTCGTGCTTTGCTGCTGCAATGGCAATTCCAGCCATGTTTCAAAAGAAAAATAATAATCGTAAAAATGTTAAGCGGTTTGGCCATTCCCAGACGCTTGTGGAGAGGAGAACCACCTGGACAACATCTGCAGGGCTGTCCTGCATCCAAGAGCTCCTCCTGACATAAGCAGCTCCTTACAACATGGTGAACCTGGCAGATGTGTGGCTTAGCGAGTGACTGCCAACCCAAATAAATGAGCTGTCCTGGCAGGGGAGCCAAGCAGTGATCCAGTCTGGAGAGGGCCCTGTCCTCTCCTCCTAGCCTTTCATGTAGCAAAAATAACTTTCCAGTCGGCCACAGCTGTATTTCTAATTACTGGGTGTGGGTGTCTCCCCACCCACAGAACACCACTTGGTTTTTATCAACTGTACAAGCCAGGCCACCAGGCAGGTGCTGGCACTGAAGTCCTGTCCCCATCCCATACTTACAGAGACAGCTCAGCTCAGCCCACTCCCATATATACCACCCTTGTGAGACCCCACTGCCCATAAAAGAAAAACAGAATCCCAGGGGCTTGGTGAAGAAGTCATAGAATGAAGGATCACAGAATGGTTTGGGTTGAAGGGAGCTCACAGCCCACCCAGCCCCAACCCCTGTCATGGGCAGGGCTGCTCCCCACCAGCTCAGGCTGCCCAGGGCCACATCCAACCTGGCCTTGAGCACCTCCAGGGATGGGGCGCCACAGCTTCTCTCTTGTCCTTTCACTATCTGCCCATGTAAAAAGCGTTAGTCCCTCTCCTGCTTATGAGCTCCCCTCTAATACAGGAAGGTCGCAGTGAGGTCCCTCCAAAGCCTTCCCTTCTCCAGGCCAAATAAGCCCAGCTCCCCTAGCCTGTCATCACAGGAGGGGTGTTCCCTCTGCCCATCCTCATAGCCCTCCTCTGGACCTGCTCCAACAGGGAAAGCCGCTTTCAATGCATAGGTACCTAAAGGACCTACAAGCCACACCTCTCTCTTCCTATTTTCCCTAGCAGCAGAACACCGACCTGCTCTTCTTCATGGTTGTGTTTCTGTGCCCTGCAGCTGCAGCAGCGCCCTCAGCAACACACCAAACAAACACAGGGCAGGGGGCAATGTGTTAAGATCTTCCCCACCTCTCCTCAGATAATTGCCTGGGATCTGCGTTAATAGGAACATAAATTGACTGCTGCTGTGCTAAGTGACAGCCGGGTTTTGTTTGACAAAGCTAGGAAGTATCTTATTCTGAATGTCGGCACCGAACAATCTAAATGCAAATTGCGAAATGTTTGGGGGCAAGGAGGCTGTTTATCTTCTGATGAGGTTATATAATAATGCAGCCAGGGGAGAGAATTGCCTTTCAGTTCATAAAGGCTATCAAAACACGTGATAGTTAAACAGCGGGGCCGGTGTTTACATATTATTCTAATGGACCAGCATCAGCTCTTTGCCATGGGTTTTCATTTCACAAATGATACCTTTTAGATGAGACACAGTGCTGCAGTGCCCCAGCTGTATTTCAGCAGGCCGCATGGCCCCGAACTGTTATGAAGCCACCAACGTGACCCTGGGACATCCTCAGTTCCTCTAGTATTAAGACACAGTGCTCCAGTGCCCCATCTGGGGGTGACTGCGAGGGGCTGCCCCCTGCGCTGTGGGTACCAGGGCAGCCCACTGTGTGCTGCAGCATTCTGCAGAGGGAAGGCGGTAATTCCCTTTACCTCAATCCTGGAGTGAAGAGTCACCCATGGCCATTCAGATGGGGGGTCAACAACTCAGCGCTTTCAACATCTTGCAGGGCTGCTCTCCCTGAACTTCTGCAGAAAATTTGTGATGTAATCGTCTCTGAGCCTGATTTAGGCTCCCGCATCTCCCCATAAATTAAGGAACAGTTCTGAGTTTCCTCCAACAGTTTTGCTCATCCGGGAGGCAGAGGAAGGAAAGGATTAATGTGTTATTTTTATTTTCAGTTTTAAATCTGTCTCACGCAGAAAAACGCTCCTTTACGAGGAAGGAAAAAAGCAACAGATCCGCAAAAACAACACAAGTTGTTTGTGTATAAATCGTGGGGCTCCCAAGTTGTTTAATACAGTGCAGTCAAACAACTGAAATGCAGGATGAGGAGGCCATTGGAGCGTATTGATGGCCTTTTCACTGCTGCGTTTAGGGAGGGAGACCCAGCAGTGGGAGAGGCAACTCAACTGGGGGGCTCTGGCCACTATTTGGGGACACCCAGGTTTGGGTTCTCTCGGGGCCCCTTCATGAGGAATCTTCACACCATGGGAGGACTGAGGGCAGGTTGGGACAGTAACATGCTCTGGAAACACACAACCAATTAAGCATAAAGAGAATTTGCAAAAAGCACTGCTTCACTTCTTCTAAATTAATACTCATTAGGTGAGAGCAAGAAAGCAAGAAGGGTAACTGGTGTGGGGAGGATCAGGCTGCCAGCACCTGCTCTGATTGGCATTAATTATACAAAGTGGAGTCCAAGTGAGCATCCAAGGCACTTGCCACTCACAATGCCCTGCCTAGGGGGCACTGGAGTGGGATGGGATGGAACAGGATTGGATGGGATGAAATCAGTGGGATGAAGTAGAACTGGGATGGAACAGGATGGGATGGAACAGTGTGGTGGGATGAGATGGGATGGGACAGCAGCAGAATAGATATGCATCCTGCATCCCCAGCTCCAGCTCTGCCCTGCAGCCCAGCCCAATTCAGGTGGGGAGAGGGATCCAGCCCAGTTGTGATGCTGCAGGGACAGGGCCACCTGCCCAGGAGCTCGTTAGTCACAAAGCACTTGCCTGATGGTCATGATGTGATTTATTCTGTCATTAGCCTTATCTAGCATTCTGAAACTGACTTAGTTTCTAAACTGCATGAGGTTTTGTACTTTCATTAATCTCCCTGGTTTGATAGATTAAATTAACCTTTTTTAAGGACAAAAGAATTTCCTTTTTTTATTTCTCCACGGTCAAACAAGCTGAGGGGCTGTTTCTCTGACATGTCCCTTTACTTAAAACACACCCGTGCGTGCGCCCACATCCATACCTGTAGGCCAGTCAGCGGGATATTTCCCTTCCTGCTCCCTCTGCTAATTTCTGTATGGCAGCCTTTCTGCCACCTCCCAGACATTAATAAAATTGGAAATGAGCAGCACTGAGGATGTACACACGAGGTAGAGCAACCCAATGAGGGACCGTCCCTCATACCAATAAAACCCGCTGCATTTCTCCAGGCAATGTGTGAAATATAGCGGGCACGTAACATATCCCGCAATAATAGGCTGCCATGTGACTCCCCGGCACCCAGGGAGCTATCATTTTCAATTAGGAAAAAGGCCTCTGGCACGCAACAAAGACAGCAGAAGCACCGCGTGCAGTTAAGGTGAAATTTAACTTCATTAAGGCTCAATGCAGATTAGTGTTTGCCTTTGTCTCAGCACCGCGTCCCTCTGCCACCATGCAGGAGAGGACTCTGTGGCGCTGGCTTTGCTGACAGCCCAGTGCAGGTGTGAAGGAGAAGACCCCAAAATAACGCTTGCAGGAGGCATGCAGCACAAAAGACCTTTGTAGGAAACCGAAAATTACCATCCTCACCAAGCAGGGCCTATAATTTAAACATAAATCTGCTTCTGAGGTGCTGAATATCAAGGCCAGTCATCATTTCGGGATATAAAACCAGCCTGCTTTCTGCTTGATTTAAGGCACTGCCTCTCCGTGCTCCCAGCTGGGATAAGAAGAATATACAAACCCCTGGTGCCTGCCCCTTCCCACCGCCGAGGGCAATGACTGTGCCTGCAGTTCTGCCTGAGCCCTCTCACTGGTTCATACAGTTACAGCAAATCCAACGCACTATTCTGGACACATCTCTTTAGCATCTCACTCAAATTTCCTGATGAGTTTAACTTGGATTTTACCTCAGGTTTCCTGAAGTTAATCTATTACAATATTGACCTGTGTTTATTAGAGCGTTTCTTATATTTGCAACAGAATATGCTGCCCAGATAAGTTATTCTTGTTATTCTTTACAGGGACTAGAAAGCTATGTTTGGAGGCAGTATGGAACCGGGAGGTGTCAACAACACAACTGAGCACAGGAAAACATTACTACAGGACTTCGAAAGTCTTCTGACGTATGTGTTGTCTTACTTGGATCTATCCACACCTCTAATCACCACCTTTCACACCTGGCCTTAAGGTACAGAACACTGTGCAGCACCTGCCAGAGCACATCTTCCCACTCTGATGTCAGCAGCAAATGCAAGAGGACAGAGACGTCAGCTGTGCAGTTTTTACTTTGAGGAATGTTTTTATGATGTAAACCCCTGAACATATTACCACAGAGCATTCCTTTGCACTTAGGTAAAGCACATTTTAAGCTTTTGAGGCTGAGAATCGTCACAAGAAAAGTCACTGAGAAAGTAGCTAAGATGGAATAGGAAGGATGTGCAGTTATGTCTAGTATTAAAAGAAAATAAACTGTGCACTGTATGAAAATACACCATGAACTAGTCTAAGAAAAGCAACTAACTTATTTGACAGCTAACACCAGACAAAAAAACCTCAAGTCTTCCCTCTTGAAGATCCAAGCTTTAAAATACATTGTACGAAATGCTTTGTGTTAGAAGGCCAGGATCCTGATCACCCCCACGTCACACCTGCCCCAGCAGCCTCCACCTTCCCTCCTCTGATGGCTCTGTGCCGGGATTCTGGAACTGAAAGCCTCATAGGGCAGCCTCTCACATCTCCTGTGGCTGAATTCTGGCACAACTCTGTGCTTACACACACTTCAGTTGCCTGAGAATTTTCCATCCCAGTTGTTTCTGGGGAGTAAATTCTGGACAGTCCTTTCATTTTGGCTGCACGAAGTGGGACTTTCACAGCCTTTCTTTGCCTGTGGGTTTGTTTTTACACCCAGGCTTACAGCAGGATGCGGCTCCAGCCTTTCCAGCGCAGTTACTTAGCACCCCTCTCTGGCGACTTGGCTAAACAAGGCAAAAATGGGCTTTACAATGCAGACGGAAGAAATAAGCCCCAAAAAGCATTAAACTTAAGACAGAGAGCAACCATAATACACCTTTCCTTTTCAGTTTCCAAGAAAACCATAGTGTTCCTCAAACACAGCTTTTCAGGCAAACAGATGCAGTGTTTCCAAAAACACTGGTCCTTGGTCTCATCCATTGCTCTGAGTTTCTACATCAGAATGTTTTATTTGAAAAACACGTTTTAATAGCTGTGTTATAAAGTCACCATCACGTCCAACTTGCTCCTCCACCCCCAGACTCCTGAGGCAGTTTCCAAAGCCATAAGCTCACACTTAATGCACGGGTGCTCTTGTGCCAGACGGCACTGACTTTACTGCTTCAGGATTTGTTTTAGTGCGTTTGATCAAATGTTTAAAGCTGCAAAATATTTTTAAACGTGCGTAAGCTTGTACAGATTTGGGTTGTTTTTTGTTTAAGCAACCTGCGCAGGCAGGTTGTAAAACATGGCTGTTATCAGTGAGCACGCTGGGCTGTAATTATTGTATGGGCATACTTAGACTGACAGCAATCTGCTTGCAGCCATTATCAATCCCCTGTGCAATACACTCGCAATGCAGTATCTGTATTTATTGACATGGGAAGATCTTCCAACATAGGCCCACATAGGCCTGAGCCTGGCTGTAGTTGGTTCCCAGGACTCCTGTTTTGTCCTGGTGAGTCCCAAGCCTCCCAGCGGACACACAGGAGCACCTGCCCTCCCTAACAGCACCTTCATGCAGAAATACAAGAAAACCCTGCTCCAGGAGGAACCAAAGGAAACACATTCACACAAAAATGTCAGTGTGAGAAGTGTTTAAATCCAGGTCCTTCTTCTGCCTAATTTGGAGCAGGGATTTGAAACGTCTCACCTTTCAGACAATGAACTTATCCACCAAGACTGGGAATTTCTGAGGTTGGTCTTCCTCATCTCTTGCTGAAATGGTCTCATGTAGGTATAAACAACTGCATCTATACTGGAGCAGAGAGTAAAATTTGATATTATCTTTAACCTGCTCATTGTTTCCATTCCGGATCAACGCATGCTTTCTTACCTAAATAAAAACAGAAAATGACAGTAAGATGGACTGACGATTCAGAATAGAAAACAAGCCTACACAAGGCAGGTTATTTTCCAGTGAGGACAGACTCAAAGACACTTCACATCCACACCACGGACCATGTTGCTCCAAGAGCAAGACATTAAACACAAACATAAGTACCCCTCACACCTAAGTGACTGGGGAGACTGGAAGGAACAGCAGAAAGCATTTCAATCTCAGATTAACAGGTAGAAAAGCCTCACACAAATCTAACCCAAAGCACTGAGAAGTCATACTGTACCTTTTTCCTTCTTCTGTAGAGTATCAAACACAAAAGCTCCTCTCTGTTATTAATCACCCAAAACAAGAGCAGGTTTGAGAACTATACACAAAGTCTAGGGGACAAGCAGGCCACTGTCTCATTCCAGCAAGGGGGTATTGGTCCAAGCACCCATTCCATCACAGACTTCCTATGTGACTGTAACTACATATTAAAAGCTATGACAGATTTATTTCCATGGCTCCTTTTCATAAAGGGTGTGCAAATAAATGGATAAATAAAGATTACATTACACTTAAAAATCCAAGCCCTACCCACCACAGATCTGCTCTCCCATCTAGAAATGTAAACAAAACATTCCCACTTCTGAATAGATTTCGACACTGAAGACTGAGGAAAATCATTTTCCTTGAGAAGCTGTTACTAGCAAAAAAGCTTCTGTGACTTCAGAGACAAAACAAACATCCCCATCTCAAATTCCATCAAGGCAGGCAGTGAAATTATTTTTTACATTTACATACTTGCATTATGCAGTTGCACATTTTAAATTATTAGGAATATAAAAAGATACGACCTTGGGGCAAAGCTTTGGTGTCATTCGTCTATTGTCAACACAGCCATGAAACAGCAGCTGTGTTTTGTATTCCTCAGTACAGTTCGTCAGTCTCATCTGCTGTGTTTCTAGATGGCAGATGGCAAGAATTCTTCACCAGAGTTTATAAGTCAAATGAGTCTTTAATAGAATGACAGGGAGGCCAACAAATGCTAGAGGAAAAGGTTGTGACTCAGGTTCAACATTTCTCACCTCTCCAGCTGCCTGCACACCTCATCAGACAGCTCAGCCAAGATGCAAAGGGATTGTCACATTCCCCCAGAAAAGCAAAAAACCTTCACACAGATGAGTCAAAAAGATCTAGATCCAGTTCTTCGCAACTGCCGTAACAACACTGCGTTAAAGCATATACCAGTTTCTGAGCTATGCAGATAGTCTTCTGCCAGCCGAACAAAGTTTTAGCTGATGAGCAGATTTACAATTCCCTCTTACAGCAGTGCCAGAAGTTGGGACTACCATGGTGTCTTCTGAGTTTTGAGTGAGGGAATTAACTCTGCCCTGGTCAGGACCAGCTTCACATCTCTGCCCCATGAAGGCAGAGAAGTAAGATCTTAGCCATGCTGAAAGCTCTGCCCCTCTGTCTCCTCTTCTTGGAAAGCATCAGCTTCCCAAAAGCATGCAGGCTAATGGGAGAAAAAGCATTTCCTGCTCCCATCACATGGGAATGCGATAGCTGCCAGCAGGAATTGAGACCAAGTGTTAAGCACTGCAGTGGTCTCTATGTGTTGACCAGGGATCTCACATCTTGGAGATCACTCTTCATACTCATCTGCACCTTCATCAGTCCACCTGCAAGGATGTTATGGAGGCACCGAATGGCTCCCCAGAAGGCTAGCATGTTAGGCAAGCATTATTTCCCCCTTGCGAATCCATTCTGACTACTACCAGTCACCCTTAAATAATCTGTGTGACAGCAATGAGACACAGCTTTGGCTTTTCTAGCTGTGCAGGTGACAAATTGAATGACTGTTTGAGCAATTAAAACAGTTGCGATCTTTAAGTCATTTGTAAACATGTAAAACCAAACCCACAGAAAATAACAGAAATGCATCCCTCTAAATGCTAAACTGTGACTGAGGTAAAATAAAATACCCTTGAGAACACATTGAGGAAATTCAGCAAAAAGAAATAAACAACCAATAAAACAGGAGTAGAACTCAGCATTCGTGGTCTTAGCTCATGCTGGATTTTGTCTTCAGCAACACAGAATGGGGGTCATAACAGACACATCATAATGAATAGTTACAAGATAACACACTAGAAAATGCTGTCATCACCACTTTAACCCTCTCCGTTTAACCGCACGCTTGTTTGCTAGTCTCAGCTGCCAGGAATGAAAGCCACGTCCTTTGAGCGCACCCTAGTGAAAGCAGTGCTAATGCCTTTTTTCTGGTTTAAAATCCTGAATATCAGTCCCTTATGGTGTTTTGCTGCTTCCACAGAAGGGCCTCAATTCATTTATTTTCTTTTTTGTACTGATGCAATGCTACTGCTGTTACGGAAAAGGTTCTTTTTTTCCCTCTGGGCAGGGCCACCTCCCACTAGCCCAAGTTGCTCAAAGCCCCGTCCAGCCTGGCCTTGAATGCTTCCAGGGAAGGGGCATCCACAGCCTCTGGGCAACCTGATTGATTCTGATTGGGAAATATAGTTAGCTGACAGTGCTTAACCACTTCCAAGCCAGTAATGGTCCTGCTATAACCAGCTCATCTCTGGTTTTGTTATGCGTGTGAAGAATCACGCTTGAACTAACTAAATCAGCAGCTGGAAGAGCCCACACTACAATCGAAAGCTGATGGTACACATCACTCGATTGTAACTATTCCGCTCAAGATCATAGGAGAACACGTCCACACCTACTGCTGAGTTCAAATAAGCAGACTTCTTTCATGTGGCTGTTACCCCTGTTAAGGAGGGCATGTCCCCTGTTTCTAATCAGACAGCATGCAGACAGCCCAGTCAACAGTACAAAGGAGAACAAAAAGTACATTTCATCAAGCAAGATTTTGCTCAGGAGGGAGCAATCAGGTAACAACCACAGGGCCTGGCCCCAGCCAGCTTTCCCTTCATGAAAGAAGTGTCAGTTACACGCTGGCAGAGTGCTGACTAAATGGGTGTCTCCTCTTAACCTTTCCCTCCTATGTCGCAGCTTGCTTGGGCTGTGGAACCAACTGAAAACAAACACAGCTAGACCCTTCTCTGGTCAGGAAAGGACTTACATACCTTTTATATTCCTTCCCATTGCTGTGGAACTCAAGGAAAGCAATCTCATATGCAGCACTACATGAATAGAACAGATAAGTTCTGGTTTTAAGTACAGTGACATATGATGAGTCACACTGTTCTTCAGATACAGTATGCAGTCATACATGTTTTTCCAGTCAATAAATGTAATACATTTAAGCTTTTTCTATAGCTTAACTTTAGTAACATGGGACGGAGAGGAAGAACAGCAGCAACACTTAAGCAAAACCAAAGTATTTTATTTCTGTCAACTTAGTATTTCACTTCTGAAAAATCCTACAGAATCACTTCAGAGAACTGCATTTCCTGGAGAATGTTTCCCATTTGTTACTATGACGACTCAAAATACAATAAAAAACCCCTAACTGTGTGAAAGTTGTTTTAACCCAAAGCTCTTGAAGTTAAGAGTGTTAAGTTTAACCTCTGCTGTAACTGAACACCCGTCACAAGCAACAAGAAGTTGTAGGTGCTTTCCAAATCATTAGTAACGTTAGATAAAATATCATGCAACAGCGCAGCACTGCAGAGTATCTCAATGGGTTGCATCTAAGAATGAGGATGGTGCTTGTAAATAAAAGCCTATAAATAAACCACCGTCAGCAAAATAAGTAAATGGTTACATTATGTCAGCACTGGTATTAAATAATATTTAGTAGACTAATATGTCATATGAAAATAACTCTTTAGAGTATATATAGAAAATAACTCTAGTGTAGGTATATTCACTGAATACTTCTGTGCTAAGGCATTCATACTATGAATGGAACTGTTCATAGCATGAATCTTTTCTTTGGTAAAATGCACATAAAATGAATCAAAGTTGGCCACGCATACATGAAGCAAGTGTGCATCAAGGTAGACACATACTACAAAGTCCATAGACAGTGACAATAATGTTGCACCATGTGCGTGACACTCAAACTTATCAACTCTCTTGTAGCCTGCAGCAACCAAGAGAGATCGTCCAGTTCCTTTAGTAAGAAACTGCAACTCCTTGACCTCCAAAACCATACTGTGCGTCACAGCTTCCCCAAAAGAAATGATCGTTCTTCCACCATTGGTACTATGTAAAGCTGGAACTGAAAAACAAAGGCAAGCATATGAATTGTAACATATTCTGAAGAAATAAAACTAATCCAGAAAAAACGTTGGGGTGAGGGGGTTGGGGGGGAAGAAAGAAAATAAAAAAAAAAAAGAAGTCTAGGAATAGGAATAGGAGATACTAATCAACAAAATTGCATCCACATATAAAAACTGTAACCTATCAGGAATGGAAAATAATAAACTGGCGACACCTGTTGTTTACATTATTTAATCTGCTGTCTATAAATGAAGAGGCTGAGCAAGTCAATCTGGAGACCGCTTTTGAACACACCTCTAAAACTGCAGAATTTCTTCAAGCTTCTATTTTGGTGTGGAGAGGGAAAGAATGTCAAGCGAAGCATCAGGTTATACTCTGCAGACAGTGTGATTTTAGAGCCAATTTTATTCCTCGCTCCTCAAAGAAGTCAGTAACAGGAAGACGAATCTAGTGTTATGGGACAGCAGCAGATAGGTTGCTTCACAAAGGTAATGCAACCTATATTCAAAATCTGAACGCTGCTGCAGTCAATACTATTTCTGGGATTCTCTGGTTTAATTTCTCTCCCTCTCTAACTTCTCCCTCTTGCTCTGTTTGTGAACATTCACAACTTCTTCATTTCTGATGTCAAAACACAGCAGTTCAAGTCAAAAACCGTGGTCCCTTCATGATGGGGAGGGGAGAAGAAGAAAGAATGCTCATAGAATATACAACAGTTACTCTAAATGTTAACTTTAGAGCCAGAGATCCAAACATGATAGAATTTCAAGCACATAACAGGAACACGTTTGCACCTTCTTTAAAAGATGACTAGACTTTATGTTAGAAAAGCAAAAGAATTTTCTACTGCTGTCACTGATGCCTAACAAAAGCACTTACTTTTTGCGGTCCTTATCTCTCTTCAAGCTAACAGGAGTAGAGACCACTGGCTTTGTTTGGAGTAATTCAGCATTAGCTTTCTTCATGTTGAACAGAGCTATTTCCTCCTCTAGAGCTTTCCTCTTCTTCTCTAATTTCAGTTTCTCTTCTTGATGCATTAGCATAAGATGTTCAAACTTAGCCTGTATCTGTTGAAAGTAAGCACAGAAAATGCATTTCCAAATGGTAACACAAGGTGGTGATATCATAACACAAAAACACAGCAATTAAACAGTAAAACCACCTCAGCTAATGTTAAAACTACAACAACAACAACAACAACAACAATAATAATAATAATAATAATAATAATAATAATAATAATAATAATAATAATAATAAAATATTAAAAAATTGCAGTTCTTTCCCCAAAAAATCAGCAATCCAGAGGAATATACCAGGTTTATATTGTACTTCTCTCATGGATGCCAGGCTACCACACACAAAGTGAGGGTGGAAATGATGGAAGGCACTAGATGAGTATTAATCTACTGCAGGATGTACCTTTCTTAGATCAAAAGCAAGGATTCCTTTAGAGAGGAAACGAAAATATTAAATCAGAATATATCAAGCAGAATCCACTTTCTTAAAGCCAGGCAGGCAAGAAATCATGCAAACTTTTGTTACACAGGGTATGTGTTTTACTATGTTTATTAATTACATGTATGCATTAATATATATATATACACAATTAGGTTGGGGAGTTCCTTGTTACCTGCCAGAAGTTAATTGCTTTTCTGCAACAAAAAGTCTTTGGTTGTTGTTTTTTTTTAATGGATTACAGGATTCTACCTGTAGGATGTATTTGATCTGTTTAAACACGCTTGTGTAATTGTGCATGGTAACCAAGGAGTACTACGTGCCTCCCTTTCTCACCTCCTACCTACCCCTGTTTTGGTGTCCTTCTGCCAAGCTGGATCAAGATGCTCATCTGGCTGAAAATTATAAACCTACTAAAATACCCTTGGATTTCAACTATGTCATTCCTCTGATCCAACCAATATAACATTAAACATTTAGAATCTACATGCACAGCTTCAGTCTCAAGTGAACTGAAGTGCCTGCTGAGGCACAAAGCTTGTCTCCCTGAATTATGTCAGTATGGAACCACAGAATCCTTAGAGTTAGAAGGACCTTTAAAGGTCATCTGTTCCAACTCCCCTGCAGTGAACAGGGACATGCACAGCTTGATCAGGTTGCCCAGGGCCTGATCCAGCCTTGCCTTGGAAGTCGCCAAGAATGGGGCATCCACCACCTCTCTGGGCAACCTGTTCCTGAATACAGAAGTGGTATAACTCAATCTGAGTGCAGCTATACAGGTACAAAAGTCAGAGAGATTTATTTCCATCTTGCACAAAGAAAGAACAAACATAATAGTATAAATGTATAGGTATGCCTGCCCTATATAATAGAGCTGTCAGGCTTTATAGACATGTGTGTACAGATGTATACTATTCATCATTTATTTCATTACTACAGTCAATCCAATGCATTGCAATAAAAAATAATTCAGGATAGAAAACATAAGGTCCTAAAGCAACTGTGCCACTCCAGAGCAGTAACGTTGTACATAAATACAAATTTCCTCTAAATGAAGGATGCAAAAGCCATCTCGAGTACAACAGAAACTCCTGTTTTTCTTTTAATTCCATATACACATACACACTTCTAGGAGAACGAGCAGCAAGAGAGTATATGGCAAATGTTCTTTGCAAATGACTGCATTATCGTTTTCTCACATCAGGAACTGGGAAAATTGATATCCATAATTCAATTGCAATATGTAGAGCTCACAGAAACTGCGTGCTATAAAGCATAGAAGGAAAAACATCAAAGGGTAACACAGACAATGCGTAAAACTTAGCTGTGCCTATTTGGAACACAAGTATTATTCCAATTGGACAGCCTCATACCGAGAATGATTGAACCTGATTCTCTCCACCACTAGTACATGGTACTACACAGGTTTAGATAATACAGAATATTAAGTCTCCTTCATACTTAAAATGTGCATCTGAACATACTCTATGAACCTACTATTATTGCAATATAAGACTGAGCTCCTTCTTCAATCTGCAAGTGAGAAGAATTCATGGGACATGGCAGGAAGGGATCTCCAACAACTGTATTTTTCTGTTTAAGATCTCACCATGAAACTCAATTCTACTGTAATGGACAAAAAATAATAACTGTAATTTCATGATTCATTAGTGACTAGGTCATGGTTAACAGTCATAAATTGTTGTAATGTGACTTTTAGAGGCCCCAACAGACAGACTGCTCTTCCAGCAAAGTATGCCTGGAAAGCACCTGCTGTGCCAATATGACAAACACGTGACCATTATATTTATCACCATATTCCTTCCTACTGTCCTGTCCCAGCTATCAACTAAACCCTGCACACCATAACCTCTCTCATTCCATAAAAGTTTGCCATTTATTTATGAGTGTCTAATCAATCCTCTAAGCTAATCTTTGCAGTCAATCTGCTTTTGATTTTAAGCATTACTGCCACCTATTAGAAAATAGTTGTGATTTTGCTAGGAACTGTTTCATATCTCAGCACACAAACTCAAGACAGACGAGCATGCTTACTCGTTGCTCTGCATCTTTCAGTACTGCTTCTTTCTCCTTCACTCTCTGCACAAACTTCTGCCTCATCTCCTCCTCTCTTCGTTGCAGCTCAAGGTAGAACTCACGCCTCTTTGTCTCATAGGCTTCCTGTAGACTGAAGTTTAAAAAATAAGCAGGTGTCCAGCATACTGTTCAATTCAATGTGGAAAACTAACAATCTGGAACGTTATTTAAACAAAGCAAACACATCTGAAATATGAAGTATCATAGCTCTCCAGGTAATAATTCATAGACTTCAGTGGAAACAGGTTTCTGATCTTTCTTAATTTTTAAGTAAACAACTTTGGAAAAACAAAAAATATTGAATTTAACAGTACTTTACTTTTCAAAGTAAATAAAGCACTTGAGAAATCCCACAGTCTAAAATACCGCAGTAGTAACTTTCAAGTAAAAATTATTAATATTGGAGGAAGAAGTTCGTTATTAGTCATGACACTGAAACTGTGAGAAAAATCCCCCAAAAACTTCCACATCATGCAACCTCAGCCTTAACGCAGGGCATTACAAACACAATGCACCTGGACACAACCACAGACTGCTCACTCATTATGTTACTTACTCCTCTATCTACATGTCAGACATTTTCTCCAGAAGGATACTGTGAGAAACACTGAAAGCTTTGCAGAAATCCAGAAAGATGTCATGAACAGGTTCCCCTTGTCAACTGAATGGGTAACCTTGTCATAAAAAGACACTGAGTTTGTTAAACAGGACTTTACCCTGTAAAGCCGTGTTGGCTGTGACCCATGACTGTGTTGCCTTTCAGATGTTTATCAATAGCTCCCACAGTAATACACTCCATAATATTGCCAAGCACTGAAGTGAGTTGGACAGGTCTGCAGTTACCAGGGTCTTTTCACCCTTCTTGCAAACTGGAATGTTAACCAGTTTCCAGTCAGTTAGGATCTCTGCAGATTCCCAAGGCCATCAGTATGTGCTTTACTGCACATTATTTAAAATTAAATGCATTATACACACACTTTTGCACTTGTGTTTGAAGTCCCACCCTCAGTTTTCAACAGTTTTTATTGAGAGGGTTTATAAATGGAAAGATTTATGAAACAGGACATCTAAAAACTCAATTATGTAGAGCAACAGGAAGCTGAAATCTCTTTCTTCTGTATTTAAATTGAAGATGACTGAACAGTTTCCCAATCCTTGTTACTTATTTTTATTCCAAATATAACCTAAGGAGACAGAGTAATCATCTTGAAATTGCACATGAAGACTTAAAATTCTGTAAGATCACAAAGTCAGAAAGCTCTTCTCCTATCCAACAATATTTGAGTGATACTTTGCAACTAAATGAGTTTGGCAGAACAGCATTTTGCTTTGGTCTTTTTTTTTTTTTAGTTATCTCAACATAGGACCTAATATTGTATCTGCCACTTGAAATATGGACATGGTTTTGTATATTAATTCACACTACCTTTGAGTTCAGACAGCACATGCAATAACAATAAAGCTACAGCACAGGTTTCAAGAGTTAGCAGCCTCACTGTGCGTCAGTTCTGCTAGCAAGCAGTCTGCCTTTGGGTGTAATAAAGCAAAAAAGCACTAAAGCACTAAAAAGACTAAACCAAAATGCTGCAGTTGCAGCTTTATTTCAGTATGTGGACATCTTCAGACTCAGTCTAAGCTAGTTTACCAGATAAATCAGTGAAGGAGGAGCCTTGATATCAGTAACAGATTAACCTTGCAGACACTGGAGTTACCTTGTAATCAAATAACATGTTTTAAAAATATGAAAAATTAAAAAAAAAAAAATATATATATATATATATATATATATATATATATATATATATATAAAACATGCATTCTCTCATTCTTTTTGGTTGGACCTCAATAATTTTATACCTTGTACTATGTGAAGAAAACATATGCTTTACTAACCCGTTACACAGCTCCTAACAGCACTATCACCTACCTTTCTACAGGAGAAAAGCTGTCACATATAGTTTTCTTGTCTGCATAAGGCTTAGAACATGGAAGTCCAAAAATAGAGATGCAAATCAGGCACATTCCATTCATAAACTAAGACTCTAATTGAAGTGAAATTTGTTGCACTGTGGAACACAACTGTTGGGTGTTTTGTGGACTTTAGCTAAGAAAGGCACTCAAGCTGTTTTGCAGTTTGTTCATTTAAAATTTAAAACAATTTTCAAGTTTGAAAACCATTCCTGGAACTTTCTATATAACATTCCAACATCAGAGAATGTGTATCATAAAAAAGAAAGTTAACTAATAGCAGGTATCAATAGTACAGTCCCTTGACTCAGCTGACTACCTATGCAGGTATGAAACAACATTTAGGATGTGGCAGATCTAAATTATTGCCATTTTCCCAACAAAAGCATGAAAAAAACATGTATTTTGGCTGGAGTTCAGCCTTCCCATACAGAGGTTAAAATAATTTGCTCAAATGCAAGGATCAACACTGTGAGTTACAGTAACTGCAACTGCTTTAGAACTTCTGCACAAAGTAAAAGTGAAAGCAAAGAATTTAAGCCACTAAAAACGATCTGAAGGGAAGCTGTTTTTACCAGAACGTTTAAATATGTTCTGGATTGCTTTGTGAAACATGTTAAAATTCCAACTGGTTTGAAGTATTAGAAACTGTTTTAATGCAAATCCATACTTTGTTTTCATGCCTGGTTTAGGTTGGTATTTTCCGAAAGGTCTATGCAGTAATAGTACTTTGCTAAATCGTGAAGACTTTGAAGATTCCCAAAGCATCAGTTTCTCCCCATCAGGATGATAACAATTTGCATGTTTACAAAATGCAGCTCTACATAAGAAATGACCAAAGGAAGTTGGAAGAAGTGGAGGAAGGAACTGGAAATAACAGATTAAACAAACTGGATTTAGAAATTCAAAATACTTCCTACAGAAATCGGCTTTACTACATGGAATGGCTGAGTGTCTCTAACCCTTTGCTTTTACTCTCTTCTGGAGAGAGTGCAAATAGTAACTTCCTACAGCACAATAAGAGTTATATTGACCCAAAAAGTCTAGATGTTTGTTATTACAGCAGATAATGCAGAAAGTCAACAGTGCAAACAGTGATTTTGTAACAGTTTTTCCTTCATCTCCTCCTGAATTTTAAGTGCAGACCTCATTAGAGAAAAAGTAAAACAGCATTATTTCTGTAATGCTAACATTCCAAAGGGCATACAGCATACGTACCTGTGAAAAAATGGGTATTCTCCACAATGAAAATTAAAATTCCCAAGTTTTTGATTAAAAAAAGATGTATTTCAGAAATAGAGCCTGTAGGCCTGTAAAAGCAATGCTCATATAAACTGATACACTGCTCCATGAAGATAAAAGAACAAACAGGTTTGTACTTACACTAATTTAGAATAAAATAATAATACATAAACATTCTCTCTTGCAAGAACCATTCTACCTATGAACCTCATTTGGTATTGTGCTGAATCAAATACGGAATCTTACCTTACTGGCTTGTTCTCGGGGCTAATGTCTCTGAAGCCCATCTCCTGTAGTCTGCAGCGTCTGTACAGCTCATAATGGCATACGTGAGTCTGCTCTATTAAATCTTCCATATTCGTGCAAATAAGCATCTCACGGAGCTTCACAAAGTCACAGTGGTTCTCATTTTCCACTAATAAGAAGTGGGGTCGTTATACACAAGTACAGAAATTGTCAAAACATATTTTAAATAGCACTGAGATCTCTGTTTACTAACTATGCTTCCAGGAAAAGGGATCTGTATTTATTATACCTCCTGCACTTTCTTGCGATTTCTAATACACACAGTGAAGCACTAACCGTATGTACCACTGAACGTGTTCCAGTATGTCCTGATTTCACATCTGAATTGAACAACTATTAATTTCTCTTTTTCTCTTCTGACAATCAGGACATTTTACAATCTGGTAGTGCTAGAGGCACTGCCACAATATCAACCAACCCAAATATTACATACAGCATCTCAAGGCTTGATTCCAGGAAAGCATCAGTGTTGGAACTACCAGTTACTGCAGACTTCAAATATGAATTTCTAAATTCTCTAAGCTGCTTATACAGAATACAATAAATATGACAGTAGTGGTTAATACCAGCTCATATGAATATCAGCAAACCTTACAATTAAAGAAGACAATAAAATCATGCATGTCTCTCCAAAAGTAATGCCTTCTATTTACTTCCATGGAAATGACAACAAATACAAGGAGCACAATAACACTATTTGATAGAGCCCATTCTCAGATACAAAACACTCTCTTTTTTAATTACAAGACTCACTGATATTCCTAGGGGCTGTTATTAGCCACCACTGTTATACACTTGAGAATCAATTTACCTTGTACAATGCCCCAAGGATACTGACGAGCTTTCACCATTCTGTTTCCAATTTTCACCTCTTCTGTACTTCCCACTACAGCAAAAGGTAAATGTCCCTGTAAGAGTCACACCAACACAGCCTTATCTCTCAGCGTTCTTATGTAAGAAATGAAAAGCAAGCTCTCCTAAAACAAACAAAGGGTAAAAAAAAAACAAAAAAAACTACCACATAAGGAGTGAATATTCTAGAATGCTCAAAACACCCAAGACAAGCTTCATAGGCTCAGCTTAAACTGACAGGGTTGATCTGAAAGCGCAGCAGTGAAAAAGCTTGGAGTGCACCTGAGTCTGTGATTCCTAAAGAAAATCTGTCCTAATATGGAAGGAAAGTAACAAAAAAAAAAAGGGAAAAAAAATAGGAAAAAGCAAACAAAAAACGTACTAACATACTGCAGACATAAAAAAAAAAACAAAACAGAGAAAACTGGATAACTGAGCCATTTGAGTACCTTCTCTAACACATGTAAGGTAGTGTTCACTATGGAAAAGAGCAAATCCGTTCATCTATGTTAGTGGATACATATTAAACATCCAGAAACAACAAAAAGTATTTATGAGCGAGATCCTCTTTCCAGAGCCAGCAAAGAAAGAGCCTCCTAAAGCAATCAGCACCAACAGCAAAGGGACAGAGAAACCTGGGGTGTTGAGTGAGCCCAGAATCATGGGAGCTGTTTAAAGAAAGAGAAAATAAATAACCAACTTTCAAAAGATACAAAGTCACAATCCTCAACACAGACACGGAAGAACAGGCATAAACCAGTGTTACAGTGATGTGTTAATACTGAAATATTGACATGACTGCCATTTACTTACATTCATGATGGCATTAATTTGAGAGACGGCTTCATCATCAGTTGGAAACTGGTATATCTGGACACCATTGCTAACTAATTCAGTAATAAGTTTCCTCTTGAATTGCTGCAGTTCTGTTTTAGAAATGCTGTCTGCTTTGCCTATAATTGGTATAATGTTCACCTATTAATGACAAATTACATGAAATCTGTAAGACATCCGAGACAACTAAATTAACAAATTTCATTGGTCATAAGCTTTTCAAAACTACCCTTGCAGTCTAAATGTTTCCATCAGTATCTGATTAATTTCAACTATAACCAAAGAAAACTTCACAAATCATTAAAACATCTTCACTGCCACCATCTGAAAACAGCAACACTTTATTTAATATAATTCCTCATAACGAACTCTGACAAAAGAATTAGGAAGGAGACCTCTTACAGTGTATCACTCAAAAAAACAGCAATGCCCATTTATTACCAAAATGTCATGAAGTACTTATATCTCTGTTCAAAAAATGGAAATTTTGGTTGGGGGACATGTCAGGTATTCAAAGTTGGGAAGTTAAATGCACAAAGAAAAGGCTGCCAACACCTCAGCTTCCCTTTCAGTACAACAAGGTCCTCTTCATCTCATTACTGTCACCCATAGCTCTTACTCCATTAGCACAACCATGAGCTTGACATGTACCTGCTGAAGGAAGAGGAACGTCAAAAACTGAAGAATCTCACCTCCAAGCTGTTGCAGTAGTTACTCAGAATTCTAAATTCAATCCTACTGCTTTATGTTGACCTATCTGCTAAAATAGTTATGACAGTAACTCAGTACTCTTAAGAATAATTGAGCATCTACAACCTTCCTACCACTCCTCCAAAGAATTACTGTAAAAATTCTAATGGATCACTATAATTCTTCCAGATTTCAGAGAATTTGAGAGTTCTGCATGGTTCCTTGATTATAGACACAAAAAAAGGAAGAAAATCACACACACACACCCCACTTTGTTTAGTTCCAACTATCCTGCCTGAATGCAATTTCCACAGCATGAACTTTCAAGACTCCATTCAGTAATTTTTCTGAGACTGCAAAGACAGCAAAAGACTCCAAGAAAACACTGACTTGTGTCAGGAGGTCAAGAAAAAGTAACAGTAAGCACTAAGTCAAATAAACAACCTCCCTGGAAAGATTTAGCTACTCTAACAAGTGCTTGCAAAGCAGATACATGTAACACATAACACACTGGTATTTCAGAAATGGTTCAGGGAAGAGAATTTTATACAGTTGCCATAATTCTAAATAAAACAAATGATGTTACAAATCTCAGAAAAAAGAAAAAAACTAATCTCTCAAATCAGTATCATTAAAAAAAACTATTTTATTTCTTAAACTCGAAGTTTCTTACTTTGCTTACTTCATCTTCCTGCCTCTAGGGCTCCTCCCTCCCCAGCTTCCTCATACCAACACTAAGCATGGCTTCTAAAATTAACTGGTGATATTCTTTAACAGTGCAGCTTGAACTTATATGTGGTTAATTCAAAATGCTACATACATTATTTTGATGATTGATTCTATAAACAGCCTGACAGAGCTAGTAGAAAACCAAAGCTTCAGCTAAAGTAGCTGAGGTACGCTAATCTAGATTTTCCACTGCATAGCTTTAAAAATGGATGGAAGAGAGTCCTCAGACTTTAATTAACCTTCACTCTGCCTTCTCAACATAAAAGGTTTTCAAGCCCTTCTAGCTAGGAGAGATTGGTAACGAACCGCAGGGAAATACTGCTGTGGAGACAAGTAACAAAACAAAAGCAAGATCACTGCAAACTGGGTCTAGTTATCAATACTGATGTTAAATCACACCTGACATTAAAATTTTAAAGCAGCACTACCGTGGCTTTAGATAAACAACAGAAATAGTCTTTTTAATCTGTTAAACAAGACTTATTTCTGCTTGCAGCTCCTAATGTTTACTTGACAACTAGTATCTCAGTACTTGCATCCAAGAACAACACTAATTGAAAGCACACACCGAATTGTACTAACCGGAGACTTGAACTGTACTGAGTTGGACCACATCCAAATGTGCTCCAAGTCCCAGTGCTTCCATCTTTGTCCACTGCTCACTTGGGTACCAGCTGACTCCTTTCAGTCTCTCCCCCAATCACAACTCCCACTGCACAAAGCTGAATTCCATTAGAAAGCCATAGGCCATCAACACAGAATCACTTCAACCCCACTCAAAAAGTCAACATCTGAAACTAAAGTAGCAGCCTTCACCGCCTCCCCTTGCACACAGCAGCTCTTTTCCAGGCAGAACTAAAATCTGCACAGATCTACAAGGAGAAAGATTACTTTTTTTACCGCTTTATTAGTTTCCTAACCAGGCACAAATATTTAGTTTTCAGTTTAAATCAGTCCCCTCATCCAGGAAAGTGACTGAGGAAAACACTTAAGTATGCACAATGTGAATGAGCAGCTGAGACTGCTACTTTCAAACAGCAGTGCAGACTGACTTAAGTTTAACTTCAAAAAGTAGTTTAAAAGTAGTTCAACTAAGACAACCACAGAAAGCCACTGGGATAAAGGTTACGCTTCATCCATGCATGTAGTTTCATTGTGTGCTAGCACCAAATTCAGCCCCTTGATCATCCTTCTGTCTGACATGCAAAGCTATCACTTTCTTCCCTCACACCAGTGCCAATTTTCTAGCAGCCTCAAAACTTGACAGTAAACTAGAAGCTGCAAACTTTATTAGAAACATTACAGTATTCATGAAGGGTATCCTGTTCAATCACAATAAGATGTTAAAGGTTGTTCCTCTGTGTTCTTCGTATTTGTGAATAAATAAGCGATGAACTGTATACTTTTTGTTGAACCAAGTGGTTCTGAAGTTAAAAAACAAGCAAATAAAATACAATATCCTGAAACCAAACACACAGATTTGGAACAAGGAGTTGGTAGCAGACTTATAAGCTGCAAGATGAGTCAGGAAACAGAACAAGTTCTAAGAGCTGTTTCAAGGTCTTACCTTGCTATCTAGACTTTTCATGGTTAACAAATCCAGAGTCTTCAGGGAATGGCCTGTAGGTGAAATGATGTAGAGGCACACGTGGATGCGAGTATCATCGTAGTTACATATAGAACGTTTAATTTTCAGTTCTTCTTGGAGATAGGCTTCAAATTGTGCATCTATGTAATCCACTATTGGCTGATAGCTGTAAGAAAGGAAATAAAATTAAACAACTAGACATTAGCTATTTGCAAACCAGATAAAAAAGAAATTAATCTTGTACTGCTGCGTGCATTTTCATTTTACAAGTGGACAGGATGCTCATGTAGCTGCATAATACAGCCAAAAATTAAATGTACTGATCCTATGTTCTGAGATGCTACTCCAGAAATAACCGTGCATTTAAAACAGATAAAATAATCTCTAGCTAATATCAGTAGGGGAAAAAAAAAGAGCTATGTAAATTTACTTTTGCTTATTACTGATCTTCTCAAGAGATGCGCAACTACAGAACACTCAGATTCAAGAAAGACACACAAAACTTCTAGGTACAAGAAAGAACATGCAATTACCAGTACCAAGAAATAGGACTTCCAGTATCCTCTGAAGATGAAGTAGTGTACATGAGAGAGCTCTTAAACAATAAACAAAAATTGGAAAGGAGGAATGTGAGAGAAGAATGAAAATCTGATCTGCAATATCGGCACAGTTTAAGTAAACTTCACCCTACTTAAAACACAATTATAATCTGCTTTCAAAAAGAATGTTGCCAGATGTCCAAGCAGCTGGACCTCACGGTTTTGCTGCCACAAGAATTTACTAGACCGAGTCAAATGCAAGCAAAATTCAAAAGCAGAATTAATAAGGGGTTAAAAGGCAGCTTCTTACAGTATATCAGCACATCTAGTATCTATATTAATATCTACATACATCACACTCATCCAAGTCTCTAGCATTAGCTGTTTTCCCATGATATCACAGGACAGCAGTCTCACAAAATCATAGAATTACCCAGGTTGGAAAAGACCTTGAAGATTATCAAGTCCAACCTCAGCCTAACCACGGTACCCTAACTCTAACAACCCTCTGCTAAATCATATCCCTGAGCACCACATCCAAACAGCTCTTAAACACATCCAGGGATGGCGATCTACTCTCTGTAACGTAGTATATATCATAACCTTCTTGGTTGTTTAAATAGTCTCCCGTGGAACATATCAGCCTGCTCAAAAGAAACTCACTACCACACTATTTATTTACACGTATTGATAAAGGATTTTATTATAAAGAAGGGAGCAGATTTCAGCTGATTTCTCAGTTTCTTAGACAAGAAGGAAAACACTATCTGCTTTGGTACACAGAGAAAATAGTTAAACATATATTTAGAATATATGTAAGAATAATATTTACTACATAGCCCAAAGAAGAATCAAACTGGAATTGGAGACCAAGACTTAAACATACATTAGCAATAGGGCAATGCTTACCTATCTTCTTTGTTTATCTGGTCACCAAATCCCACGGTACTCACAACGGTTAGTTTCAAACGAACATTGCTTTCATGGAGTTCATATCTCTGAGCTTTAAGTCTTACATTTGGGTGAAAATGAGTTGGCACGGAGTCATCAAAACTGGTGTTAAATAGACAGTTTATTAAGGTAGATTTCCCAGATCCAGTTTCCCCTAGAGTTAAACAGAAGGGATGGGGGAGACATTTTGCACATGAGATAAAATACCTGCCAAGCACACCAAGTGTTATCAGAACTACTTGAAAAATCCACTGAAAAAATATCAAATAATTTCTCTGAACAACTGCTGCGTCCCTGTTTATTTGTTTTTTTAATATAAGGAGTGCTAAATACCTTGTTAAACTTTTACTGCATGGACAGGGGACAGTTAATACTTACCTATAATAAGTAATAAGCAGAACTGCAGACAAATTTACCATTGCATTCAAAAGTTAAGTAACCAGCTGTGCAACCACAGAGTCTGACACAATTTTTATACAGAAGCATTTATTTGGCAAGCATAGAAATATGCCTGTATTATTGCCTTTGATTTCAGGACTTCTTGATCTAAAGCTCATTGGCAGTAAAAACTCTGTAAAACCATTCACTCAAAAGAATCCATAGATCAGGAAGTGCATGATGCCCACGTCAACATTTTTGGGCTTTGTTTATTATAAAAACACTAAATATCAACCCTAATGATTGATACAAATTAACAGTGTTGGGGACAGAGTGGAACTGTAGTTCATGCTTAACAAGTCAATTCCTAAGGAGAGGTGTAGCTTACAAGCAAACAGCACACTCACCGATACAAAGAATGTTAAAGCAAAAGCCCTCCTTGATGGATTTGTTAACCAGCTGATCAGGTAAAGTGTCAAAACCAACATGGCCAGACAAGGATAAGGATCGAAGGCCATCACTCTGCTATTAAAAAAAGAATCATTAAAAAAAAAAAAAAAAAAAAAAAAAAAAAGTACCTATTTCATTATCTACACATCAGAACTCTAGATAATATATATTATTAGAAACAGATAGAGGAGCACATTGTGTTTTAAATATCCAGAATCCTGTATCACAACACCGAGGTGATGAGCATAAAAAAAAAAACACCCCAAAAACCCCATAAGATTATCAGTTCATACAACTGTGTTTCAAAACACGCCATATCACAAGTGTTAACAGCAACAAGTCCATGCTATTCTGCCTCTTCTGTTTGCAATCCACTTGCCCTTAGTGGCTCCAGGGAATGTGTATATAGCCAACTGTAGAACCATCTTCATTTAATACTTCCAAGCACGCAGGAGTGCCGCCTCTTATAGCAGGTATGCGCAGCAAGTGTCAGACTGCTTGCAACTAAAACCGATGCAGACATGGCTTACAGCAGATGGTTCCCCTCCTCTGGTTTTGCTCAGGATTTCTTGTGTGGGACTACAGACTGCAAGCTCTTGGTTTAGACCAATGCAGTCAGCTATCTCTGCTTAGACTAATGCCATGAGGAGAAACCACAGCCCTGTGCAGCCCGTTCCATGCCCGCCGCCCTCTGGTGCAGACACCCTCCCTGTGAGGAGCTGCAGCCACCATCAGCTCCTCTGCTCTGCACTGAGCACACTCAGGGACCTCAACTGCTCCTCACACACCTTGCCCTACAGACCCTTCCCTACCTTTGCAGGGCTTTTTGATTGAAGTCCACTTTAATTTCTGTGGCCAAACCAACAAAAGCCACAAGCTTGTTGGCCATCTCCAGAAGTCACTAGAAGCAATGACTATATCACCCACAAGGCAATACAACAGGATTAAATCTGCTTAGCAAGTGGAAGGGTGAGAAACCTCATATTACAGCTGTACCCGCAGCACATGGGAAAGCAGCAGGAGTCCTCACAGCCTCTAACTCCGGAACTTCCGTATTCAAAAGGAAGAAAGTGATTAATCACAATCTCACAATTCAGCACGAAAGTGTATTGTTTTCTGGGAACAGAACTTAAAAAAAATAAATAAATAAATCTTTTCTTCCACGGTCATATTGGTTGTTTATCACAAAAACAGCTAAAACTTCTGTGAACCAGAGGACTCAAAAGCTTGACACCAGAAACACCCTGTTAAGCTGTAAATGCATAATGAAGGAAAAGCACTAGAATGTGAGTCTTCTTTCCCCCACATGTAATTTAGAACCTTCATCACAAGGTTGCTCTTCTCAGTTCTTTCTGCCAGAGCTAATGACTTGGTAAACCAACAAGCTAACCACCAACCACTGCCTCCGCCCCAAACCTCACACCTCACCAGCTCTACATGACCTGACAGCAAGAATGTGCATGGCCACAGAGTATGTAACAGCAGGAATTTCAAGCACAAAGAGTACTTGTATCAGTCATGAGAACAGGTTTACATAGAATCACCGAGGTTGGAAAAGACCCACGGGATCACCCAGTCCAACCATCACCAATAGTTCTCATTAAATCATGTCCCTCAACACAATGTCCAAACGTTCCTCCAGGGTCAGTGACTCCACCACCTACCTGGGCAGCCCATTGCACTGCCTGACCGCTCTCTGTGTGCCTCCTCCTTTTTAAAAGGCAGTGTAACATTCACAGAACCAGCAAAAATCAGTCTCCTGTGTACACTGGTTTACGGAAAGTAGTCTATCCTATTAGAAGCGGTGAGCAAACAAAAATGATTGTCTGACACAAAGGTACTATTTCAAAACGCTTCTTTCAGAAATGAAGTTCTATTTTAACCCCGCCACCTATTTCAGGCTGAAATTGCACAACTCTGGGTCAATCCACATCAAAGGCTGCATCTCCAACTTACACAGGTGTCCCAGATAAGCCTCCTGCAGAACCAGACTTGCAGTCCAAGCAAACCATTACCTCAGCAGTCTGCTGGCCTGAAGGCTCTGCAAACGCGACTCGTTCAGAGTCCCAAGCCTCTCACAACAGCAAACTGCTGTGGGTATTCATTAAACCAGAACATTCATTTTAATTCCCTGATACAAAGCGACACTATGCTGCTACAATCAATTACCCCCCTAATGCCACTAAATGCAATCCAATAGATATTACCATGACTAGTGCCTCAAAGCAGATATTCTGTTTTTCTACTCTGAAAGTTATTTTCCATGTTTGGGTGGTTGAAATGTAAACTGAAGATGCAGCCCTGCACACCGCTGGTGAATCTCTATTCAGATACATGCATGAAGGAGAGACAGAGCGGGTGGGATCACAGAATCACAGAATTGTAGGGGTTGGAAGGGACCTCTAGAGATCATTGAGTCCAACCCCCCTGCCAAAGCAGGTTCCCTACACCACGTCACACAGGTAGGTGTCCAGGCAGGTCTTGAATATCTCCAGAGAAGGAGACTCCACCACCTCCCTGGGCAGCCTGTTCCAGTGCTCCGTCACCCTCACCATAAAGAAGTTCTTGCGCACATTCATGCGGAACTTCCTATGCTGTACTTTCATCCCATTACCCCTAGTCCTATCCCCACGCACTACTGAAAAGAGACCAGCCTCGCCACTATGGCTCCCACACCTCAGGTATTTATAAACCTGGATCAAGTCCCCTCTCAGCCTTCTTTTCTCAAGGCTAAACAGACCCAGTTCCCTAAGTCTCTCCTCATAGGGGAGATGCTCCAGGCCCTTCACCATCTTAGTGGCCCTCCGCTGGACTCTTTCCAAGAGATCCCTGTCTTTAACAGAATGAGCAGAGGGAACAGAAAGGGTGAAGTAAGGGAACAGCTAATACAGTCTAATATGAAGTCAGCTGAGGACTGCTGCATTCTACGTGAGGATAATCAGCAGCAAAGAAGCAAAAAGGCAGAAACCTCATTTTCCAGTTGTGAGCAGCTGATCTCACAGGCACTTGCAAATGTCACGAAGGCCTCTCTCTCACAGCAGGTGTTTAAGTAACATGAGAACGTGGCATGCTTTGTACCTGCACCTCCTGCACTGCAGGTAAGGAGCAAAACAAAGCAAGGGGCTGAAATCTGCTGCAGCACACAGAGATGTCTGTGATAAAAGAAAACAATGGGCGCTGACGCAGTGACCGCTGTGCTTCAGCAGACGTGCCCTGGGCTGGCTGTGAGCCACTAGGGCTCTGTGTTTCCTGGACAGCAGCAGTCAGCTGCAGTGTATGGCCCTTCTTATCCACACCAGGAGCAAGGCCCTGGGTGCGAGCGGCAGCAGCTGGCAGCGGGTGTCTGACTGCAACGTGGGTCGCTTTCTTCTTCTCCCCTTTAATTAGTCAATGCTGAGCATTGTGCGCTGTTGTACAGCTACAGCGGCTGCCAGAGCTTTCCCAGAAGTCAATATTACAAAACTTGGAAGCTCTGAATGCGTGTATCTCAGACAGCATGCAGCCTGACTGCGTGGTAAGGCCAGGCTGCGCTCTGAGTGATATTGCATTCCTTCTGTGAAAGGGCTGAGAACAAAATCCTTCCCACAAGCACTCAGAAACACTTCAGTGATTGCACAGCATGTGCCAAGCTAGGAAATCTTATTTGGTGTCACTTTGTTACTTGAAAACCCAGGGCTAAAGTACTGTGCCCTATGACAGACCAATCTCATCCACCTGCTTTTAGCTCTCTCCCCTGTGAAGCTCTCCACCTCTCTGCTCCCCTCTTCTCTTCACAGACCCAGTGGGCCCTCTGCTCCCACTCCCAGTCTCTGTTGCCACTTTACTACCTCTCTTCACACTCTCCATGTAACCACAAGCAGCAGAAAACATTCTGTAGTGCTCCTTAAACTTCAGCTCTTAGGTTCTTATCCTTTTCACATCTTATTGGCCTCCCACAAACCGGCCCAGAGGAGAGTTACTCTCTGGTTGCAACAAGGACTCTTTCCTCATGTGACAAGTGACAGGATGCAAGGAATCACATCCCAGGGGCAGTTTAGACTATCAGTTTCTGAGAAGAAATGTTTCCTAACATACAACCCAAACCTCTCCAGGTCAACCTGGGGCCATTCCCTCATGCCCTATTGCTGTTACCTGGGAGAAGGCACCAACTCCCACCCCACCACAGCCACCTTTCACACACAGGACTCCATTTCACACTCATATTCAGAATTCCAGCCTTAACACTCTGATGCGTTCTGCGCCCTCAAAGCCTTGGAGCCCATCGCGTTGCCCTCATACACAGAGCAGCATTTCTCTAATATCCAGAATGTAGCGTATATCTGGAAACTCACAGAGTTTCTGTGAGTCTGTAACCCCCTGGCAGCTTCGGCTGCCCAACCACGAGGACCCCAGTCGGTTTCCAACCGTCCCGTCCCGTCCTCGCTCCCCTCGCAGCGGGCAGGCGCTGACAGCCCCTTCTGCTCCCCGCGGCGGGACTTACCGGCTGCCCCGCGCCGGCCATGGTCCCAGGAGGGACGGAGAGCAGGGAGACAAGACGGAGAGCCGCGGCAGAACACTCCCATCCGCCGCAGCCCCAGCGGGGACCGGGAGGAGCCGTTCGGCGGAGGGGAGGGCGCAGGGACCCAGCGGGCGGCGGGGAAGGCGGGCAGACCGCCCGGCTGGAGCCGCCCCGGCCCCTCCCGGCCGGAGGAGGGCGCGCCGGAGCCGCGGCTCTGAGCGGCCTCGTACCGCCCGGAGGAGGGGCCCGGGCGGCAGCGGCGGCCGCGCCTCGCCCTGAGCTGAGCGGCAGTCAGCGGCTCTGAGCGCGATGGGGAAGCGGCGGTGATGGCGGAGCCCGCCGAGCTGGGCCAGGAGGCGGTGGTGCGGTTCCTGGCGGAGCGGGGCGGGCGGGCGAGCCACGAGGAGCTGCGGGAGCATTTCCGGGGCTGGCTCAGTCCCCCGGAGCCCGAGCGCCGCGCCGCCGCCCGGCAGCGCTTCAAAGAGCTGGTCAACGCCGTGGCCACCGTGCGCCAGGAGCCCGACACCGGCGCCAAGTACGTGTGTCTGCGGCGGCGGTACTGCGCCCCGGGAGCCGCCGGGAGCCCCGAGGCGGCGGCGGAGGGCAGCGCGGAGCGGACGAGCCCACCGCCATCCCCGCGGGCGGGCGCTGAGCGGGAGGCGAATGCGGGCGGAGATGCCGACGGCCGCGCGGAGCCCGAGGGGCGGCGGGGAGAGGCGACCCGGCCGAGCCCGGCGGCGGGTGGAGGGCAGCGGAAGGGATCCCGGCGAGGACCGGCGCCCGGGCGCGGCGGCGAGGAGGCGGCGGTAACGGCGGAGGAGGCGGCGGAGGGGACCGGCGGGGCGGCGGGCGGCCGAAGGAGCCTGCGGGAGACGGCGCGGGGCAGCTCGCCACAGCTAAAGCGCGGCGTACCGCCCGGAGGGGGCCGCGGGCGCGGCGGTGGCGGCGACTCGGACAGCGCCTCGGTGGCCTCGTCCTCCGCCGAGGAGGAGGGCAGCACGACGGGCTCGGTGGCTTTGGACCCGCTGGAGCACGCGTGGATGGTGTCGGCTTCGGACGGGCGGTGGGAGACGCTGGAGGGGCTGCTGAGCTGCGAGCCGGCGCTGTTCTGTAAGAAGGACTTCATCACCGGCTTCACGGCGCTGCACTGGGCCGCCAAGCACGGGCGGCAGGAGCTGCTGGCCACCCTTGTCAACTTCGCCCAGAGGCACCAGCTGCCCGTGGACATCAACGCGCGCACCAGCGGCGGGCACACGGCGCTGCACATCGCCGCCATGCACGGCCACACCGAGGTGGTGAAGCTGCTGGTGGGTGCCTACGATGCCGACGTGGACATCCGCGACTACAGCGGGCGTAAGGCCGCCCAGTACCTGCACCAGGGCACCTCGGGGGACATGCGGAGCCTGGTGGGAGCCCTGGACGAGGAGGAGGAGGAGGAGGAAGGGGCCACTGGCAACGGGAGTGTGCGCTGGAGGCTGTCCAAGGTCTTGCCCGCCAACCTCATGAGCTACCGTCTTTCCCACCACCATCACCACCATCACAGCACTGGGGAGGAAAACGAGGGTGCTGATGGGGCAGCAGTGCTGGGCAAGGGCAAGGAGATGGCCAGGAAAGCTTCAGGCAGCGGGCGGATGAAGCCTCGGCTTAATAAGATCCGCTTCAGGACTCAGATCATTCACAACACGCCCTCCTTTCGTGGTGACACCGAGGAGGACGAGCACGAGGAGAAATCCCTGAAGACGTCATTCAAGCTCAGGCCGAAGTCCAACATCTTTGGGTAGGGTCGAAGGGGAGGTGGGTGCCTGGACCAGAGTGCCCCAGGGTGTAGGTCGAAGTGGGCACTCATCTGAACTCGTGTTCTTGGGGGAGGTGAGTCCCAGAGCCTTGCTGGAACTTGCAGTTGGGTGGTTGGAAGCTGCCGAGGATGTGGCTGCCTTGGCTGGGCCCTTGGTGCTGGAACAAGGGGCAGCGGGCGTGCTGAGAAGTGCTGGGGTGCTTCTGGGTCAGAAACGTGTGTTCATAAACCTCCTAGGATTAGTTAAGCGGGCAAAAGGAAAATGCAGATGTTCTACTCTTGTATTATCAACCGGTACTATCAATTGCTCATAACTTGCTATGTAAGAGCACCACCTCAGTAATACACAGGTGTATTTTCTCACTGACAGCAATACCACCTGACACAGTGTGGAGTTGGTACCCAAAATTAGATCATAGGTAACGGTTTCCTGTCCAAATTTCAGTCCAGCAAAGACTTGAGTCTACGTTGACTTTATGCATTGAAAATTGCCAGACTTGATGTTGCAGATAATACAGAAAAAAACTCCATTGCACTGCAAGCAGTGAATAAAGTTAGCTGTGTGCTGAAGTCTCTGCTGTCTGAGGTACTACTGAGCTTGCTTGTCACTGTTGGGATACTGATACAATCTTAAGTGAAGAGTCTTTTATATATTTGGTATCTTATTTTGTCTTAGGCAAAGCAGTTTTATGTTAATCACTGTGAATTCTCAAGTGCCAGACCTAGCACAGTTCTGTTTATTAAGTCTGGTCAAGTCTTGTTACTGTTGTTTGTGTAACTCGCTGTATTTGAAATAAGCAAATTGTGTTGTATGTGTTACATGTGAAAGTCGTTCTGTTCTAGAAAAGAGCACAGACACCATTGCATGCAATCTTCATGAAACTCTAATGTGGTCCTGTAATGTAGAAGGTACAGGTCTGCGTTTGCCTAAAAACTCGGGTGCCAATCCCTTCAACTTACTTACTGCAGAAATAGGAAGAGGAGGAAAGGAGCAGAGAGGAGGGTACAAAGTGATTAACCAGAACTCCGTTCCTCTCAGTCAAAGCAGAGCGATGTCATACTCCAGGTGAGTGATGGCAGTGGTGTTTGAGTTCTTTTAAATTGACATTTCTGGAGAAATAACCAAGGCTTTGAACATGCTATCTGCCTCCTAAAGCTTTCTGAGACCTCAAATCTTATTTGTCTGCTTTAGTGGTAGCAATTCCAGTGAAATCTAGGAGGCTCATGTTGAGAATGAGCTGTCCTTGGATCCTGAATGCTGCTCGTGGTGGAAGTTCAGCTGTGCTTAGATGTTAAGGTACTGCCAGTCTCAACACGGCATTTGTCAACGTGTGTTTCAAGTTGGCTTCCTCAGAATGTGTGTGCCTGCCCGTCAGGTAACTTTAGCAGAAAGTACATGGACTTCAACACGGTAAATTCCAAACCTGAGACACTGATGAAGTGCGTTCAACAGCTGCTAGAACGCTTCATGGGGAAACTGCTGCTGGGAGTGGTGCACTTTGAAGGTAACAGCTGTCTGTGGCTGTTGCTGGTGGCTTACGCTTTTAGTGACAGAGGAAGGGAGTGGCAGCAATTCATCTGTTTCAGACTTCCCATGCAGATAAATTATCAGTATCTGCACTTTGTGTCAAAAACTAATGAAAGTCAGTGTTTGCGTAAGCATGCAGGCAACATTTTAAGTATTCCTGGGAATAGTTACATTAAAAATAATTGAAACTCTGTATAGGTGCTGGTCATTAATTTCATGCAGAAAGGCTAGAAATTATACAGAGGTTCTGCTTTAATTTATAATTTATAGCTAATAATATAGATTTCATGTGCCTTCATTTTGGGTTGGTTGCTACAAATACAGTGGATATAATCAGTCTTGCAAAGCACTTTGTCTTTACATCTGGACAGGACCAGAAATTTTCCTTCAGCCCTTCCTTTTTAGGCTGTAAGCTCATACAACAACTGAGTGTCTGAAGAAAATCATACGCGTAATTCTGCAGAGCTCGTTTGCAGCAGAGGGGAGAATTAAATGCTGAAGTCCTAAACTCCCTTCGTTATGGAAGGTAAATAGCTTTTTAGGCTTCTGCAAAACGGTCTTCAATTGGACGCTTGCAACATGAGCTCTCCTCAACATGGCGGTTATGAATTGAGTATGTTCCATGCAACTACCTTCTTCCCAGTCTAATTGAAGTAACTTTCTGCTTACTAATTCGTCATAGGATCTGTTGAGTGAAGTGTTCTTCTCTTGACATGTGAATAGCAAATAATTGCACAAAAGCATTGAGTCTTAGCTGGTGGGGTTTGGGGAAATTACTTGTGAGCTTTGATGCTTTGGGATTTGGAATACAGCACAGTTCGGGTTTTAAAAGACTAACTGGAACATTGTTTTATCTCGTGTAATATGGTAGAACTTGGTAATTACTAAGGGAATGTGGAAAATGGTAAAAAGATGCATCATTTCTCACTCACTGCTTGAGGTATATAAGTGAAACCACTTGCCAGCTCATATGGTGTAACTAACTGTTAGCTGACGAGACTTCATGATAATGGTCCAAAGCCTTTCTCAAGGTGGAGTGCCATCGCAGCAAGTCCAAACTCTAAAAAATTGGTACTGTTGGTGGTAGAGATATATTGACAAATGGCTGGTTAACCACTAGTATCTGTTTGCTCTGTGGGACTAAAGCACTTTGATTTCACATTATGACTTGTCACATTCCACACGGTTACTTTTTATAACATGAGCTGAAAGTTATGTTTTGTTTGGAGATAGGAATGGCTTGATGCTCTGTTCCAGAATATCTAGAATCTGAAGGTACTCTTGAGTCAAATATTTTTGGATACATTGCCTAGAAATATGTGAATTTGAAATAAAGTTGTATGGTACAGAAAACTGTAGCACTGACTGGTGTCTTTTTAATAGTACACTTGAATTTCCTGAATGTGTTTATTCACTTCCTGTGGTAGTGTGCAAGGCAGTGAGACTGCAATGTAAACATTGGATATGTTTATTGTATCTTATGCTTGTGGTATGGTAGAGGCCTGGAAGCCTGTCAGTTTTTATTGATACTGCTTTTTATGGGTGTCTTTCTCAATGGTTAGGAGTTGAAAATCTGCAAGTTTTTGTTTTACTGAAAGAAAAAGAGCCCGTGAATTGTTGAGGCTTGACTCTACTACATACGCAGGTAGTGCTTGCATGCTGGATAGTAAAACCACTTTATGGTTGGGCCAGGTGATCCCACTGATCCTTTCCAACCTTAATGATTGTGTTATTGGCTTACATTTTCCTTTATTGTGAAGATTCTGACATTGTCTTGCACGACAGAAGAGTAAGACAGTTAAAAAATGTGGTAGTTGTTTGCTAGACAGTCATTTTTTTCCTTAGCAGTTCCTCTCCAATAGCAAATGAAGACACAGCGAGGTTTTTGTAGAGAAGTGCGTCTAAATAAGGGCCTGGGAGAGCGGTGGTGCTTGACTTAAAATAGCACCCTGACCTTATTTCTATGCCACTAAAAATCTTTGAGAAGATTTAATGCTAGTTTTTGCCACTGAGTAAAGGTCAATACCTAATTAAAAAAGGTTTAGGATTAAGGCTTTTTGTAACGTCTTAACTACAAGCAGAAGCTTCTCTAAAGGGAAATTTCACTTCATTGCCTTGCAAGACTATCATATTTTGGTACACCTAAATATCTTTTAAAGTTGTTGCCTTACTAAAGCTTACGTGAAATCTAGTGAACCACATGCTGCCAGCGACTCCTTTGAGAGCCATCCAGATTTATAGTTAGACTGAAAAATGGCTCAGCTGTTGCCGTGCTGTTCAATGAGGATGCATGCAGCTCCCAACTGAGTAACCCCCAGTTGGTGGTTTGGGAACAGAAGTGAGAGGAGGAAGAAGAGGAAGTGTTCTTGGGGATGTGGGGGAAGCAGCTGAGGTTATGTGGGGAGAGCGAGGATGTGAGCTTCGCTGATCATGCAATGGCTCGCCTGGTTGCTCAGAAAACGATCTGAACACCTTTCTCTTCTGCTACAGAGTATAGCCTGGGAGAGGTGACCTGCTGAGAGCTCAAATGTAAATTCATGTCTGACTTCAAGTATTTCAGTTGCTTCTCTTAGCAACATTTTCTAGTGTAGCTAATAGTTTGCAAGAAATACAAACAACTCTTCTGTGTTGAGTGTAGCTCCAGCTGTTGCAGGAGAGTCCCTATGCATCAGATTGATCCCACTTAACTTGAGGGAAAGAAACCCTTCAGCACTGTGCTGTTAAACTACTTTTCCATTAACAAGAAATGAAGGGTGAGGGGACTGCAGTCCTAATTTGCTGTGCCTTGAGTGGCCAAAGCTATAGAGAATGCATATGAGCCTGAAGACATTAAACTTTGGAGACCTGATCCTGGTCATTTAATTGGTGGGGATTTGGGGTTGGGTTTTTTTCTGCTCAGATTGAGGGGGGGAAATGAATACATGCTGCCATTGTCTTTTCAGGTTCCTAACTCAGTGTTAAGGAGGAAGAAGTGTTAGATTAATATTAGGCAGCAGCTCTCCTGAATCCTTTTCAGTTGGGGTTAAATGACAGTCTGGGGGAAAATGGAACATGATTCTGAATTTTCAGGGTTGCTGCAGTGAAGCATCTTGTCTTCTCATTTTGCAGCTGTTCCAGAGTTTAGCTTGTATCATTTGTCAGTTAAGCCAAACTCAGTGCAGGTATGTCCTAATTATGCACATTGCTGGAAAAAGCTGAGCCAAGCCACCACGGTTGGTTGGTTTGTTTGTGATACAACTGCATTATGGGGGAGGTATTCCATCTTCTGCGGTAAAAGCTGAAGAAATCCTGTCCTGAGATTTTTCCAAGGAGTTAAGCTGTTAATACCTTGTAGAAAAGTTGCCTTAGAAGGAAGTAATATTTGGGTCAAGGTGTAACTGCATCCTGTGTCCTTTCAAATGGATTATATAGAGTGAATCATTGTAGTTAACTTGCATCTGCCCTTCAGTGTGGACAGCTGTGAAGCATCTCCTCCCATTGATCAGAGGAACTGTGACAAAGAAGCTGGCGAGTCATATGAATCTACTTTAGCGTCCGCTTATTTCACTTCAAGGTATTCTGCCAACCTGTGGCAGGCACGTCAAGAGGCAAGAGGGCTAATCAACAGAGCTGTGTCCCTGCATGTATCTGCATCGCTGCCAGTGAATCAGTGAAGCTGTTCCTGCCTGTCTAAACAAGAGAGCCTATAGCACGCACACTTACAGTTCTTGTCCTTGAGAAGTGGATTTGGGAATTTCCTCAATATTTTTCCCCTGAAGCTGGAGGCCTTTCAGTTTTTCTAGTCAATTCTCAGGCTCCTGAACAGTTCCTCAGGGTGCCTGAGGGAATGGTGATGGAGTGGCACTTATTTTTGCTTTTTCTCTCCCTTGTTGCCCATCACATACAGTCCTACCCTAGATATACCTAGTGGTAGTAACTGTTAACTTGGGAGTGCGTGGCTGGGTCCTGCTGGTCCAACAGCCTCCCACGAGAGAGCTGTTAGCTGCCAGTCTCTCCCTTGTCTTCTGTCTTCCCTTTCCATCACAGATGGGCTGGGTGGAACAGGCTGCAGTGCCAGAACTGCCACTCCACGCGGCCTACAGCTGCACAGCGTGGGTTGTAGCAGCGGTGACGTTCAAGCCTTTTGAAGCTGCTCGAAGTACTTCCCTTGAAGGAGATGCAGCCTTTACACAGGTATTGCACTTTTGTATGTCGATGGCATGAACTGAACTATTGATGAAATGAGAGTGCTGAGAAGGCTTTTATATGTAAGTGGTGCTAAGCACTTTGTAAAGCATATATTGATGCTTTGGGTATGTTGTTACTCTTTAGCTGCTGATAGAATCAGTTGGATCAACACAAAATTATCATATCTGTTCTTTACACAATTTGTCGAGACTGCCTTTTCAGTGCATGAGAGCAAGTTGCATGGCAGGTACTGGCTTGCAGTACTGTATCCCAAGAGGTGTATCTTTGAAGGGCTCACTGACAGCTGTCAGCTAGGATGTACCAGGCTTTTCTCCTTTAACCCAGAATATTCTCACCTAAAGTTTGCTTCATGTTCCCACGCCAATCTGACAAGATTTCTACTGACTGTACAATTAGCCATAGGGGACAATTCTATTTTATGATGGGTCCTATGTGGGAGTTGTACACAGCCTGAGCACCCACTTCATCCTCCCCCACAGATGAGTCCCTTTGGATAGCTGCCTAGATGAATCCACATCTTGGAAAGCTTTGCTTAGTCTCCTGTTAACAATAGAAGTCTGTAACTTTAAAGATGACTAATCGTTTTGAAAGTTTGCTTCCCTACACACCCTTCCAATTGAACATGTGAGGTAAAGAGGAAGAAGGAAAAAAAAAAAAAGTAATGCATTTGGAGCTTGCCAGCACACACAGTGACTAAGCAGCACAGAGCAACAGCTTCTTCTTTTCAACTCTGAATGGTTTTAGTGTTCCCCATTTTGTGATACTGTTCTTCAGGGGTCCTATTTTCCATGCCTGGTTTAAGCCCCATTCATGTTATAGAAAGCACCCATGAGTTCAGTGGGTCAGTAATGAAGAGCTGTCTACTCAGAAAATATTAGTGTTACATTTAGTTGAAGTGGTATCACCTTACTGGCTGAAACAAGTGACAGGAGAACCTTGGAGATGGGATTTGATAATTTTTTGTTTAAATATTACTTTCCTAAGTGGTCTTTTTAGAATGCAGTTTTTACCATAAGTGATGGCAGTTGCTGATGCAGGTGTGACTATTTATGATCCTTTATGGCCTTGTGAACTTTTCATCATCTCTCTCAATTTGAGGTTGAGTGAAACAACATGGAAGTGACACTGAGGGAATGGAATTTAATTGATTGGGAACAGAGGAAATGTACTGGGCTGCCAAGGCTTCTGTTGATAATGCCACTACTGCAGTTTGCAGGTTGATATCGCCAAATCACAGTCGGGATCTCATAGTATCAGGTGCTGTCCAAACACAAGAAAAGATGCAGCTCCTGACTCATTGTCCCTAGAACCTCTGTAGCCAACTCAAACAGTGGCAGCCAAGCGGGGATCAAATATCTATACATACATACAAAAAACAAAAGGCTACTTTTGCCTAGATGTTTTGCTGCTTTTTGCTGCTGTGAGATCATCTCAAATGTCCTTCCACAAGCCAGAAAGGGAAAGGAAGAGATGCTCTGAGAGTGCTGAGAGGCAGCAGCACTGCAGTAAGAAATGAGCAGGTATCTGTAGGCCGTAACAAACAGAGCCACTGCTGCAGGACAGAAAGAAGCTTTTGGTTATCTGATGATAGTCCATTGTGTTTCTCCTCATCTATTTGCTATGCACTCTCCTAGAACAGTAGTGAAGGCTGCAGGGTGGGAATGTTGGATGTTTTTATTTTTCTTTTACTTAATTTCAATTACTATTGACATTTATTCTAATTTCATAGCAGAATTTTAGCTATATACCTGTTAACCTTGCTGCTCCCTGTAATCTGGTTTTTGATATATGGAACATGAAGAAGAAAAATTGCAGCTGTCATTCTCAGCTTCCTATGTTTCATTCTAGCAGCAGTGTTCCCTAGCTATACAGCATTTCTAGACTCTATAGACACTACTACGTTGTTTGCAATTGACACATAATAATGAGAAATACTGCTGTAAAAAATACCCAACTGAATATTATAATCCTGAGGAAATAAGAGGCACGCAAATGCTACATGAGTTGTCCAAGTTAACACCTCTGAATAAGTAGGAAATGTACTGTACCTGAAAAAGAGCCAAGGCATTAACCAAATCCTCATTAAATATTCAATCCTACAATCTTAAATATGGGATTCACGTAGGACTCAAATATTTGCTAACTTTAGACTTCTTGACTAACATCTTTTAATAGCCGCCGTTCCTTCAATCCCATGAATAACTTTGCATTTTCTGCACTTGTCTCATTTTTATTTTCCTCTACCCTGTGGCTTGCAGCGACAACGTAGCAATTCATGAATGAGTGGGTGACATTAAATGTCACCGTTCATCCCAGCCAGGATTGATGTAAAAGGTCCGCTTGTGTTTGCTGGCTAAATCCTGCGTCTAACAGAAGGCATTTATTAGTTCTGTTGTTAGAATAATTGTTTCTTTACTGACATAGTGATGATGTGTCTGGTTGTGCACAGAAGCAGAAAAGACAGCTGATGGAATTACAGTGCAGATTACAAATTGCAGTCTCACAGGGAGGGAATAGTAAACTTTTAGCATTTTTTGTTTTGGTTTGGGGTGTTGTTGCTTTTTTTTTGCTGCAAATTGCCCTGTATTACTCTAATTCATGTACTTAACTCTGGGTGTGAAGTAGAAGCAGTGATTAACTAGAACTTCCTTATGATTATCCTCAGCCATGCTTCCTTCATGTCAAATTCAGGAATACATTTGCTGCTGGCATGTGTTTGCTAACTCATGTTATTGGCAGCAGTGCTGACACATTGACTGAGCAGGATTTGCACTAGTAGTACCGTCATCAGGAGGTTAAATACCTGTATCAGTTACTCCTTTTAATCTCTTTATAGTCAAAGGAGGGAACGGGGACTTTCTGAGGACAAGTAATTTTAACCCAACATAAATTTTTAAGGTAATTACTCAGGAGAGCACCGGAGTTCTCCCATCATTTGCACACCATGAACTACATTATAGCAAATTAGATTAGACAAGGGGAAGTGGTTTCAAACTGAAAGAGAAGATTTAGATTGGATACAGAAGAAGTTTTCTACAGTCAGGTTGGTGAGGCGCTGGCACAGGTTGCCCATAGAGGTGGTGGATGCCCCATCCCTGGAGACATTCAAGGTCAGTCTGGATGGGGCCCTGAGCACCCTGATTGAGCTGTAGGTGTCCCTGTTCATTGCAGGGTATTTGGACTACATGGCTTTTAAGGGACCTTTGCAACTCAAGCCAATCTATGATTCTATGAAATTATGGCATATCAGATCAGTTGCTAGTACACAGACTAAAGAACAACTTCAAGAAAGTATTCAATCCATCTTTTATTTCTTGCATTATGTTCAGACGTTGCAAATTCAACCAGACATAACTTCAAAAGAGCCATATGAATTGTGTAGCTCTGTGTTAATAACGTGCTGCCTCTCCGTAGACTGATGCAAAATATTCCATGCTTCAAGGCTTAAGAACTGCTGTCAAAGAACTGAAAGTGCCTTACTTTTGGAAACACTAAACTCAAAAAGAAAGTTGTTTGGGGATCTATCCACCAGCAAAGCTCCAAAGTAGCAAAACAGCACCCAGGTGTCATTTTATGTAAAGTTTTTGGCTGACTGACACTGTGGTTTGGTGCTACATCTATACAGGCCCACCTGGGTTTCCACAGGACAAACAGTGCTTGCCCTTGCCCCATTCCCATCCTACTGCCAAGTGTACCCACAGCCTTTTGCAATGGACTGACCAATGGTGCTTGGTGAGCCCTTTGGCCTGCCAACTCAGCTGCAAACCAGGCCTCCCCTGCATCTGAAGTAAATTAAGGTCAGAGAGAGACTTTGGTGTTTGGGCAACTCAGCTCCAGCTTCTCCACAGGGCTAAGAACAGCCAGGCAGAGAGGTTATAAAAACACCTTTGGACTTGGACAGTAGGAAACAGATCCCCAAAGCCACAGGGGATGTGGTTCTTTCTTGTGCTCTCCAAAGTGGACTGTGAGGATCACATGTGAAGGTAAGAAGTATTTTTGTTTTGTTTTGTTTTGATCTGTTTTGTTTTGTTTTGGAGAGAGCAAGACAATGGATTCTGTATGGCAAAATAGAAGTAATTCTCTCTTTCCAGTTCTGCAGTTGTTCTCATCTGATCTCTTTTCAGATCTACTTGTCTTTTCTCTTAGGAACTCTGCGGAAGTGGCTCTTCACCACACTTCACTACGAGGTGGTGTAATCCATTAGGTGCTGCACAAACAGGCACTTGTGTTCATGGTGAGGAGCTGCTGGGGCAGGGGATGTGATTTTTTGCAGTGCTTGGCCTGCTGATGCTTCCAGCACAGCACAGTGGTCACCTGAATCACTCCTCGTAAGCTGTAGAATGGCTGTCAGTAGGAAAAGATGGAGAAAAGGTGAAGAAACTGAAAAGATGGCTGTGCAGAAAGCTGACATCTCCACAATTTTCAGTCCCAGTGTAGTGTCAAGCTCTGGTTCTTCCAAAGAACTGGACCCTGAAGCTAACCATCCATCAAGCTAACCACTGCATGTGCAAGGTTTGAAAGAAAGGAAGGAAAGCAGTGACAACTGGAGATGAACCAACCACACTGCAACCAAATGTATGTGGTTTTGGCAGGGGGAAAAAAAAAAATGAAGCCAGAAGCAGTCTGAAGTTTAAATGAGCAATAAGAGATATAAGTAAAGGTATTAAAAAGCACCCTCCTGAATAGTTTGGAGAGGCATTTGCACAATTAGCTCCTTCTTCCAGAATATGAATAATAACAATAATCTTCAGTCAGAGCGCTTTATCCTGCCGAGGTTTCAATAGCAGCCCCTAAGTGCTGGTTTGAACTGAAGAACTTGACTTCTATGAAAAACAAAGAGAAAAAAAATCACCATGGAAAGCATTCCATTTTTGAGCAGTTTTTTATGTGCAACAGTTTGTCTCTAATTCTTTCCTAATTAATTTGGTATTTATGAAGGATCAGAGCTGGACCTAGTCCTGTTCAAGAAGACTGTCATCTGCAATTAGTTACAGTAAAATGTTCTAAGGGAAACATGGGGATTTCCTCATACTATTAGTGAAAAGGGTCTAAATCTTTCCTGTTCTAGAACTGGGAACTGCAGGCTCCAAAATACAGGCTGTGAACTAACACAAACTTGAAAAGAGCAACACTTAGGCAGAAAAAATGCGTTATGGCAGCAGTGACCTGTGCCGATAGTTGCTTCTTAATGAGATTTTCAACTCTCTTTATGTTATTTCTCTCTTTCTGAGCTTCTGTGGAAAGGACAAAGGATGCACACTTGACATAGGTTTGATTACATAAGGAAAAGCATTGGCTCTGTAGCTTCGCAGGACATGGAAGGGGAGAAATAAAGCAAACCAGAAGTGAGTAATTCTCAGTCCAAAGTTCAGCTTTTTTCTGGTGTTGTTTACAGTATGCCTGGCAACTCTGCACCTACACTTCTAACTGTAAAGTGCACATAACTGTGAGCCCAACAAATTATTTTTCCCTCTAAACTCAGGAGTTCTACCTGGAGAGAAAAAAAGCAATGCAACACTGTGAATCCTGCAGAAAGTATCGACCCTTATCACCTCTGAGCTGCACAATTACAGTACATTATCTCCCAGGTGCTGGGTGTGACAGCCCTCGTGCTCCTGGCCACTGGTGGGGAGGTGCTGGTCCTCCACCAGCCCTCACACCAGGTGGGACCCTCCAGTGCTTCCAAGAGCTGATCCTAGTGCTTGTCTGGAGGAATTATTTATGCTGAATGGATATGCTTATGGAATTATTTATGCTGAAGCATTTTCCAGCTAGTCCAGCCCCTCCTGTCTTGGACTTCTCCCCTCTGCTGCCCAACTCAAGTGAAGCAGCAGCACACGGGGTGACATGGTTAGTGGGCATGGCGATGATGGGCTGATGGATGGACTAGATGGTCTTGGTGACCTTTTCCAGTCTTAACAATTCTATGGTTGTATGATCACCTTTCATCCATTCTTCCAGTGCAATACTCAGCAAACAGCAATGCATGCAAGAGTGACCTGATGAAGAAAGGATTGTTACTGAACACGGAAATGAAATGACAGGGTCAGTCTATTATGTGCTCAGAGAGCAAAAAGCACAAGGAGACCAGCCAAATCAGAACAGAACAGAATGAAGACATCTTAACCACTTAAATGTAGTTACTTGTAAATGACAATGGAGCTTTACAAGCCAGAACCTGCTGTACCAGAAGACCATTTTTGCTCAATGTGAGCCTCCTGCTGCTTGGTGTGATTGCCACCAGAAGCATTTCTGTACTTAATATCTGTGTTTTAAAGCTATTGTTTCTTTCCTTTGTCTTACGCCAAGATTATTTTTTAATCTACGGAGTACATAGTATATCTGGAGAGCAAGCAAACTCCACACAGCAGCCATACGCCCTTACAAATAATGACACACTGCCAGAATAGTTGGATTGGAATGTTTCTATTGAATTATGTATGGGTTCGAGGCTTTATTCATTCCGTTATACCACACACACTTTTATGGTCACACCTTCCATCATACTTACATAAAGATGGTTCTGCAAAGGGACTATTCTTTCCAGAAATAACTATTTCCCCATTAAGATGGTTATCTCAGTACTCATTTACAAGCAAATAATGTTTCAGAGCTGAGCTATCCTGCCTTTGACAGTAAGAATCTCTTCTACACTTGGCAGAAATGTCTTGTGCCTTCCCTGTATTAGCAGGAGCAAATAGTTATTTGATAGTGGTCTTTCAAGGACAGCAAGGTCCCTTCCAACTCTTTTTATGACTCTGAGATTCAGAAATGACTTTCAGGAAAATCAAATGCCAAAGAAGCAGAAGCAGTTTGCCCTGAATCAAAGTTTCACCTCAGGTGCCACTAACAAGCAGGATGTGATCTCAAGAAGTCTGTGGTCTAATGGCTGTTCCTTAAATTCACAGATATGGGAATGCTAAGTGGGTTATACCATCAGTAAGAATCAGCTTATTTTACCATCCATACAGAGATCTCTCCCTCAGCAGATTGAAGCCATTTCAGAACAAGAGGTTTTGATTTTCTCCCATCAGCTCCAGAATTCCCCATCTGCTCACAGTGCAGGCTGGGAGCCCCAGGCACATTTATTTGCTCTGCGAGTCCTGCCAGCAAACCAGTGCTGGGGCCCCAGGGACCTTCACTGGAGGAGATGGCAGCAGAACCTGCAAGTGCTGTCTCCTCATGGCAATTTGCATCCTCCTCCTGCTCTCTTTTCTCTTCTTCCCACCTGGAAAGCAACTTACATGGATAAACGCAGGAATTATTTCTCGGAGGTGCTTCTCTTACTGGCATATGAAGCTTCAGTAACGTCACAATGCTGGGTATTAATTGTCAGAAAAAAAACTAAAATGCTTTCTGGAAAAAAAAAAAAAATCATTTGTTTCAGTTCTGGTTTCCTTTGAGAATGAAATGCATATCTTTTCAGCTTTCTCTTTCAGTGTTTCCTTCAAGTTTCCTTCCTACTAAACGAAATACGAAAGAAAGCATTCAAAGCTGATACGTTTTAGGTCAAACCAAGTAATTCATTTATCCTCAGATTCCTTTTCTCAAACCTTTTGATTTCAGCATCTGTTTTGGAAATGTTTCTCTTTCAGTGCAAGTCAAAATATTGTTTTCTTTCCGCTCATTCTGAACTTTCTCTGATTCAAGATGCCCACTACCCATGCTGTCCTACTTCCAGATGAATAACCGAGACCTGCTTGAAGAGAAGACTTTTCATCACTGCTAATTTAATGCAGAGATTCTTAACTTTCTGATGAAAGAAATGGAAATATTCGTGATCCTTCATTTCAAGCATGAGCCAAATGCCAGCAGGCAGAAGATACTGCTTGTGATGAGTTGTAGCAAAAGGATGGTGCCAGCATGTTGGATAAAGCTGAGCCAGAAAATAAAAGGACATGAGAGGAGATGAAGCGTCTTTGGAAATACATTAATTTCAGAGCTGGCTTGAAAGCATTTTCACTCCCAGTTAAGGAGTGCTGAGAGTTTGTTGTCCTGAAATCCTCAGAACAAAATGTTAGGCAAAGTCGAGGCATTCCATGTGGATTTCATGCTTTGCTTATTTAAAGCTTTCAGTTGTCAGTGCAGGCCTGACACTCTATGGGAAACTCCTGTAGCTGTTCAAAGGATCTGGTCATCGGGGGCAACACTGATGGCTTCCTCACGTGGGGGCCCTTTGGACATGGGTGTGTGGCAGTACTTGGGACTGGGGCTCCATGATTGGGAGGGCTGGCCCAGAACCCTTTAGAACACACATTCAAGAAAAATAATAATAAGAAAGAAAGAAAAAGAATGAAAAAAGATGATGGGAAATATATTGGTTAATAAATAAATAAATCAGTTTTCCAGTATCCCATACATCTAAATATCTAATTTCATACACTTGAGTGTCTAATGTGAAAGAATAAAAGGGATTGTTATATGAAATAATTCTACATCTGCAAGTGATTTTTGAAAGCCAGCACATATGGTGCAGACATAAAAGGAAGCTAAACAAAGTAGACAGATGGTCAGTCACCAAATTAGATGCAATCAGAATATGGAAAGGTAATTTATCACATCCCCCTTCCCAGCTTTTCATGTAGATGCTGGACGTGGCAAGCTGTTAATCTATCCTGATGAGTGCTTACAGTAGAGCTGGGAGTTCTGAATGCTGCCAGACCTCATTTGCATTCCTCTACCTGTGTCTGTGGTTTCACAGTGCAGTAAATCTGACTAGGAGCACTAGGACTCCCGGTAATAATACACATTGCAGATACGCAATGCAAGTGCTGACTTAGGCTTTGCTGCTCTGTCAGTTCCCGCAGTTAATTTGTTGTATTGGCAAGATTTTCTACCTGAGATCTAGCATCACCTGCTTGCACCTCTCTAGCTTTATGCCACGTCACCTGCCATCCCTTTCACACAGTCTAATTGCAGCATAAATCTCCTGTCACACGCTCCTCCCTCCCTGGTGGGACAGGGATCACATGGCCTGGGCTGATCCGCGTGACATCTGCGCTGGGATCTGGTGTGCACAGAGCCAGATTACAGCACCATGTTTTCCCCTGCATGTGTATATGTTAGGACTAAGTGCCTTTGAGTAACAAATGTGCTGTTCTGATTTTTCATTTGACTATCCCAGAAGATTTTGGAGCGCACCAGTTAATCCCAGCAGCAGGATGTGAAAGACTACCCCTGCATTTCGACTTCCCTTTCCCTCATTTTCATTTCTTTCTGCTATCCTAGAGGACAGTGTAACTTCCCCAAAGCTAGAGGCTTAGCAAAGCCCATCCAGCAGTGGCTCCTGGGGCTGAGATATGCCACAGTGCCAAATCTAGGCCATACAGTGAATGAGGTAGGACAGTGCAGGCAGGATTGGCAGTGTGCTCCATGGTCTTCAAACTGCTGCAGGGCCTGGTGTTATTGTGTTGGAAGAGAAAGACTGTCTTCTCCTCTGGCCTGACTCACAAAGGTCCCTTCCAATCCAAACATTCTATGATTCTATGATCTTCAGTAATGATGTAGTTCAGCAAACTGACTCTTTTTACCCCAGTATTGGTTCAGCAGGTCGTGACAAATTTCCCTGGTCATAATCTGCCTATTCATGCAACCGAGCTGATCAAAACATTCTGCATTTCATGACGTGACGTCTGTACATGGCTGTTAGGAACACACTTTGTCATTTATGTCACTGTTACCACTGCCAAAAAGCACCACCCACTGCCTCGCGGTGGTCACACCTACTGTTTGGTCTCTATAAATGTTCATCAAGAATAAGTGAATGTCAGTGGGCGCCATGGAGGAGTTCAGTGACACACCTTTACTTCATACGCATTTCCATGTCAGATGCCATTCTATCAGGCTGCCCCTCTGCTACCATCTGTCACTCAGAAACAACATGCAATGGAATATTGGTGGGAAGGTTTAGCCCCTACTGCTGTACCGCCACCATCTGCCTCTGACATTGTGGGCCAACATAGTAAAATAGGAGGCATTATTTTCGGAGTAGCCCTTGTAAACATTAATGTGTAACTTGCATGTTTTTGCATGGCAGAGGATAAAAATTTCCAACATAGTGTTGCAGCTGGAGACTACTTCTCTCTACTAGCATAACACAAGCCCATCACCATCCCTGCTGCTGTGTCTACTTCAGAGGGAAAGATTGTTTTCCTATTGTGTTTTGACACTTCTTTACTTTGTTTCCTCCTCAGCGACATTTAAGTTGGCAGGGATTTCTCCATCACTCTAGCAAGACAAGGACCAATGCTGTAGATCTACAGCCACGCGCTGGGAGACAGCTTCTAGGGAGATTGCTTGCAGCACATCCATTTCTGGATTTCTGGAGAATCTGCCAGCAAATTTGGTGCCCCAGCAAGGAGCTGATTCCAAAAGGTGCCTATGGCAGTGTGAAATTGCCTCCAACAAAGCAGACCATACCCTGTGCAATGCAACAAGACTGGCCTTTGGGCTCCCTGTGGCTCCTTCTGTCTGCCAGCGATAATGCCTCTCATAGATGCCAGAGATATAAGTAGGCAGAAAACACTACGTACTATTCTAGGCAACTTCAGAAAACTAGGTTAACAGTTGGATCCCAGATGTTGCATCCAGTTTTTAATTTCTACTGCAATTAAAAGGATCAGACAAAACCACTTACCATACACATGGTGCTGCAGAACACAACATGTCACTGTGGTCTACCTACTCCAGCCGAAACTCTTGCCATGGGCCAGGGATTTCAGCTAACACACCTTCCCTTAGGTCATGTAACAGCATCAAAGCATCTGAAGCTATCAAAGCAGCATTAGGAAATCTTGCTATTCCCTCTTCGAACACTCACATTGTTCAGTTTACTTGGGTATTGATCTCCTCAAGACACTATACACCATGTAACCTCTTCCAGATGAAAATAGGTTGAAGAGATAGGAAATACTTGTAGCAGTCCTAGTGATCAGGTCAAAAGCCAAGAGAAACAGATTGTCCCATCTACTATTAACATAATAAGGAGAATTTGGACTTGGATCAGTTTGGATTATCCCCCAACCTGGCTTGATTTCCTTTTCCTTAGGTATCTCATTGGCGTTTAGTTGTCACATTTCAGTCCTGCACTAAGAACAAAACCACAGGCTCCAGGACTTTGGTTAGAGTAGCAGCCATAGGTTTATAGATCTCAGAAGTGCTGTCTAATTAGAGTAGTGAAGATCTAGGTCTTAGAGCTTGACTTGGTACCAAATAAACACAGGAGGGGAAAGCAACAGCTGGCAACAGATACCAAACACCTCTGCTAATTCCCCTCAGATTTTCACAAAAGGATTATTGTAGTCTGGGCTGCACAAAGAACAGCACCGCATGGGTATATGCCAGTCCCCATAGGCCTGCTTGCCACTTTTCTACTCATTCACTCCCAGCCCTTAATGTAGGCAAATTCTGGTGCTGATGAAAGCATCTATCTTGGCTGATTCAGTGTTTGCAAAGCAGGGTGGCTTCATCACAGGACGGGAAGGGTTACTAACAGCTTGGCCAGATTTCTGTTAACAAAGGAGGGCCACAGAAGAGGCTTTTACGTATCTGGTACAGGCAAGGTCATGCAGCAAACATGACGGGAAGGACTGATCACCCCTTGAAACAATTTGCTTACCTAAAGCATTACAGCCAGTACACAGAGCAGCATCAAAGGGCCTCCTCACCTGAGCCTGACACTCACGAGTTCTTTAACTTATGTCTGAGGCTGGCCCTGGCTGAGCTGGGGAGAATGTCACAGAAAGCTTTGGATTTTTTAAAGCAAGAATCTCAAAATCTGATACACAGGGATATTTTTAAACAGCCAACCACAGCACAGTCAGAAAAAAATGCAGCTCCTAATGTTGCTTGTCCCAAGAATGAAAGGCTTCCTGATCTGGTCCTGCTGCAGCTGCCACCTGCCACCTTTCCTTCTCATTCCTCTTCTCTGTTTTGAGCCATCTGGGCAGGCAGCATCAGGGCCAGCAGAGCTGGGCAGGGGAAAGGACACAGCATGGCTCGGTGAGAGGAGCTGAGTGAAGCCTCCCCCTCCCAAAGAGGGTCTGAGTCACTGTCTGCTCTGAGGAGAACAAAAAGGGAATTTCAACTGAAACAGCTACAAAAGGATGGAGCTCAGTGTGTGACTGTGGCACCTTTTGCCTATTTGGCTGCCTGGCTCCTCGTGACGGGCCCATGGCACAAACCCAGGGCTGACTCAGAGCTGACCCGTGCACAGCAGAGAGCTTGTTAGCTTGTGAAATGGGGAAAGCACTTACTTAGATTCTCAGAGGGTTGCATACCAGTTGCTGACCTCCAAATCAGGTATGGGAACCACTCACCTTGCTGTCAAATGGGAGATGAGAAAGTCCTTACCTTCATCTCTTCCCCTTGATGTACTGCAAAGTGAAAAGCCATCTAACCACTTGCAGAGGTTTTAATTAAAGAAAGGTAAAGGCTTGCTGCTTACTAGTGAAAAGAACGAATTCTGGGATGCCTGACTCCAAGGGAAAGGTGTGCATTAGTGCTGACACTGATTGCTTGGCTGTTTCCGACAGAGAAGAGACAGTTGCCAACCCACAGAGGAAAAGCTGAAATGTTAATGCTGTCAGTAAGAAATTAAGGGAAGGAATGATTTTACCACACAAAATGTGTGGTGCAATGGGAAGGAAATTACCAACTTCGTCTCTGAAACTGAACTTAGCCTTATTGCTGAACTCAAGCAGAGTAGCATGCAGGCATTTCCAATGACTGAGTCACTTCAGAAGTTACAGATTTGCTGGTACATGCCCATAGCAAACACTCGAGATCTGATGGTGACTACAGGCCAAGCATCAAAAAGTAGAGGAGGGTATAATCCTGTCAAACCAAGAGTGCTGGCTAATTAAAAACGGAAACTAACCCCCAGATCTGCAGTGATAACGTCAAATGAGGACATTGTTGGCATTGAGTTACTTCTCTCTCAGCATCCCATCCTTTCCAGATGGGAAATATTTGTACTTGGATATGTGCTAAGTCTTTCATTAACGCGCTCAGAAATTTATAGATGAAAAGATCTACACAAGGCAAAAATAGCAACAATTATTATTTCTATGGTGATCTTTTCCATTAGTAAACGTTTAAAAATATGTACAATATGCTAAGTATGAGGCTTTATTACTTCCTTCACTTAACTCTATTATTTCTTTGCATTATATGTATTTTTTATTTCTTCTACTTTATCTGGCACAAGAAAGATGTGGAACTCTTGGAATGTGTCCAGAGGAGGGTCACTAAGATGATCAGAGGGCTGGAGCACCTCTCCTATGAAAAAAAGGTTGAGGGAACTGGGATTGTTTATCTTGGAGAAGAGGAGGCTCCAGAGAGACCTCATTGTGGCCTTCCAGTATTTGAAGGGTGTACACAAATGTGAAGGGGAATGACTGTTTACAAGGGTGGATAGTGATAGGATGGGGGAATGGTTTTAAACTGAGATGGGAGGTTTAGGTTAGATATTAGGAGGAAGTTTTTCACACAGAGGGTGGTGACGCACTGGAACAGGTTGCCCAAGGAGGCTGTGGATGCCCCATCCCTGGAGGCATTCAAGGTCAGGCTGGATGTGGCTCTGGGCAGCCTGGTCTGGTGACTGGCAACCCTGCACATAGCAGGGGGTTGAAACCAGATGATCATTGTGGTCCTTTTCAAGCCAGGCCATTCTATGATTCTATGATTCTGTGATCTCCATGACAGCCTCTCTGTTAACTAGACCCTGATGAGCTAAGTGGTATACAGAAAAGGAGGAGATAAGCACTGTCTTTAGTCTGTTGGCAGTATATAAGAAGAGGGAACAATCAAAGGCTGGCACAAAGGCAGTCAGTGCAATTGGCAGTAGTGTCACTAGCCTGCTGCTAGTGCTTCTGGGCAGCATGGCAAAGTGGGATTTTAAGGAAGGGCTGTGAGGAAGGTCATGAGGGGCCTTTGGTGATGCCTGTGGAGAATAGCTTTCTAAGAGAAAGGGAAGATGTCTCAATACTTCTCTTCAAGGTATTTCAAGGCCTAGCACAGGACCATGCAGGTAGGGATCTTGCAGAGGGTCATGGCTGCAGTACAAAAGAGACACATACAGGCTGTGAAACTTTGTTTAATTACTCTTTGCATAGAAAATATTGTAGAAACCAAGAAGTATCTTGAAAAGCCTTCTGTTTCCAGTGTTCCTCATCATATTTAGTCAGAAGATCACAGAAACTTGTTTGTACAGCAGTTCCACAAAGATTTGCATTTATAACCACAAAGAAAGGACACAAGACTGAAGGTTTGCCTCTTATTGTTACTAATTTGTTGTTTGTTCACATATATGAATAGTTGCTTTGTATAATTTTTATAAATACTGTTCTGCAGTCGCTTCCTGGATCATCATCTCATGTCTCGAGAAGCAGATCACAAACCAGGGATTCTCCCTGACCTGATGCCTGGAAGTGGGGTCACCTGTATTTGAAGCAGTTAAGATGCTACCCAGCTAAGGGCCTGCTACCACCTCCAGTGACAGAGCAAGATGATGGCAAGGAGTGGGGAGACGATGAGCTCAGAGTAGCTCTGCCCTGGCAGCTACAACTGGGCTGGAAGTCTTAACAGAAGAGATAGGCTTTTCATGTAGGAAAGTGCACAGATCTTTCAAACCAGTTCCCACTGATGGCACTTTTGTGTTCCATGCAATTGTGCAGCAGGAAACTACATCTCAAATGCTTTGCTTCTTTGTATTAGAAAGAATAGAATTCAGGTTACAAGAGTCATGCAGTACTACATTTGTGCAAAGTCATGACCCATGCAAAATATCATAGAGTCATAGAATTGATCAGGTTGGAAAAGACCCTAAAGATCATGAAGTCCAACTAAAACCTACCCATAGTAGCCTAACTAACAACCCTCTGCTCAATCATGTCCCTGAGCACCACATCCAAATGGTTCTTAAACACGTCCAGGGATGGTGACACAACCACCTCCCTGGGGAGCCTATTGCAGTGCTTAACAACCCTTTCTGTGAAGAAGTTTTTCCTGATATCCAACCTAAACCTCCCCTGCGAAGAGGGATGATGAAACATGTCAGAGACATTGCATGTTTTCTTGAAGAAGTGTGGCCATATTTTCTCCAAGAATAATGTGGTGAGCTGTTGCCACCTTTTTATTTTGAGGATTTTTACATTTCGCATGTCCTAAATTGAACGCTCTGAAGAACATTATCTTCTTTCCATAATACATCCTCTGACTCAGATGTCGAAAATCTGTCGCTAAAGCTTGCTGTCTATATTACCTGCCAGTATACTGAAAATGAGTAATGCTGAGAAGCAGAACAAATGTCCCTAAAGGAGAAGAAAACCCCTCTTTTCTCTTTTCTGAGGAATGGAAAGCTTGATAAGGGGCAGAAAGTGTTTAACAGGCCTTACTTATTAACAAGAAAAGACAAAAAGATGTCTTAGGAGAGTTACAACCGGCACTAAGGACTTTGGCTTAGAAAGAGAGAAGATAGAGACAAAGAGTCTAGAAAGACAGGCTAGAACAGCTGCTTCAGCACTAGGCAAAGGCAGGAGGAACTCCCATATCTCAAAGCTTCATTATCCTCATGCATTAATATTACCTAAGAGACTGCATTTTAGTTTGACAGCATTTTCCCACTCAGCAGTTAGGTCAAGTGCCCCCTTTGTCTGCCTCGGACTGTCCAGTCCGTGTCTTAGAGTCTCTCTTCTGCAGCTCTCATCAGTTAAGCACCTCCGAGGCTCTCATCCTTTTACTCAGCACAGTCTACATGAAACAGGAAGCATAGCATGGCCATTCCTGGTGGAATTTTGCGATGGGACACGAGTTTTAACCAAACTCTGAATTGCATACATGGTTAATATCAAAGGACTTTGAATTCACATTGAACAATCTGTTGGCTTAGATGTAACATGTGCCAGTCATCTTCAGGCATGTTTCTGGAGCAAACTGAGCTGTGATGCCAGTGAATGAGAAGAGACACCCTTTGGAGAAAAGAGGGTCCTTTCAGCGAAGTGAATCTAAAACAACACACGCAGTCTTGCATCAGTTGTTGCAGTTATTGTGGACAGGTTATATGTGGGTGACAGAATGATGCTGGTGCTGGGAAAAATGCAGAGATACTTCACAAATCTCCTCCCACTCCTCCAGAGGAACATAAGAAACCCTGCATTTCTCAAGACATTTTAATAGATACTGCTAACTTCTGCTTCTCTTTCTTTATGTTACCAGACAGAGAGAAGGTATAATAAGGATAATGCCTCTCCAGTAATAAATCCGTTCTGAACCAACTTCCCCTTGGAGGAAGTAAAGCTAAATATTTTTCCAGATTTATTTCTGAACGTAGAGAGGTGGATGTGTCTTGCTCAAGTACAGCTTTGTAGGATGATCTGATCCAGAAATGGTTGCTTAGGCTTCCTGTATGGAGGTGGGTGTCTGAAACAAGGCAGATGACATCTCCTGGAGATGCCTACACACAGTGACTGTGCCCCAACCATAGGAGGAACCCAGGCCCTGGTCTGACACAGCAGTACACAGATGGCTGTGGTCAGATCGGGAATCCCACAAGGGGCAGCTAATCATCTGTGGGGAGTGCAGTGCTCAAAGCAGGGTTCCATGGCCCAGCCTTCTCCTCTTCTAGGCATACAGCCCCATGGCTGCCAGGATGCCTCCAGAAGTGGGAGTTAGTGAGAAGTGGGTATTATTGCTTTGGAGGCTGGCAGCCGGCTAATCCCTACACAAAGTGGCAGCTGCCACTGAGCTCAAGAAGTACTCACTTCACCACACACCTTGGAGCAGCCGACCCAAGTGCCAACATTTCCAGCTCTGGGATACAAGTGGAGGACAGACTTCCTGGGGCAGCACAGGGCAAACCTTCAGCTCTGATAGAAGTGTGGGCCATATGAAAAACCTTCGTGTGGGATTGATACCCACCTTCATATCTCTGCTCTCAGTTCAGTCTTTTCTGCTGCCCCAGTACCAGCTGATGGGGAATGACTCACCACAGCGCGATGAAGCAGCAAACTGTGAGCACATTTCCTTGTGTTATCTAATGGTGACGCACTGGGGATGTGGTCAATTAGAGAATCCTCCTCACCCTGGTAGACTTTCTCCAGTGGAAGAGTGGAAGCTGACTGCTAGGTGATGGTGAAGCTGATGAACTGATAGCCACAAAAGCATTTAAGCTTGCACACTGCCCTGCAGGTCACCTGCTAGCTAGCAATAACCACAAACATGTGAAAAATGTAAAAAATGTAAAAAATGCAAAAGATAAAAAAAAATCCAACTGTTTTTTTCTCTGTGAAGGTTTCCAGACTGTGCCATTAACTCCTCTGAGGCCATAACAAAGCAGAGGTAGAATCATAGAATCATAGAATTGCTCAGGTTGGAAAAGACCTTCAAGATCATCAAGTCTAACTGTGACCTAACCATAGAACCCTAACTTACAACCCATGCTGAATCACATCCTTGAGCAAATACTGGTGTCAAAGAGCTGTGCATGGGGGATGAAGGATGGGGGATGAATCCTCTGCCAAGGATAACAGCAAACCCATTTGCCACCTAAAAGCAGGTCACTTCTGTTAGCACAGGCAGCCACACAGGTTGGAGTCCTAGCAGTGAGCAGTACCCCTGTTTTTTGGCTCTGGAAGAGTATTTTTCTCCTGTTCATCTATACAGCAAGGGGAATTCTGTGGGTTTTTTTGTTTGTTTGTTTTTGTTTGTTTTTGTTTTGTTTTGTTTTGTTTTTCATTTTCCAGTGAATTTGGAGCTCTAGATTGCAAATATCATTTCTACTGAAAATAAATAAATAAATAAGGAACACAGCTTGAAGGAACTTACTGAAATCTGATTACTGTGGTCATGGTTGATAGCTCATGACAGAAAATAACCTTGGTTTCAATTGTTTTTAACTTCAAACAGATGGTCTGAAATTTTCCATTCTGACTTCAGTTTGATTTAATGAAATGTTTGGAGGGGGTAGAAGAGGCCTCTGTTCTTGTCAGCTGTGGCAGGTCAGGTGCTTTGACAGAGCACCAAGGGACACTTGTTTTTCATGTTAAAAAGTATAAAGGTTGCAGTGTCACCGTCCTCAGCAGGAAGGAATGGCAGTTGGACAGGAAATATGCTTTTGCTTAGATCCAGGTTACACATGTCTGAAAAAATGGACTGGATATGCTCAGTAAAGACCTCCTAGGGACTTCTATCTTAATTTTCATAAGGTACATGAAACTACTTGAGTGTCCAAAGGAGGGCTATGAAGATCATGAAGGGTCTGTAGGGCAAGGTGTGTGAGGAGCGGCTGAGGCCCCTCGGTGTGCTCAGTGCAGAGCAGAGGAGCTGATGGAGGCCTGATGGCGGCTGCAGCTCCTCACAGGGAGCGGAGGGGCAGCGCTGAGCTCTGCTCTGTGTGACAGCGACAGGGCCCGAGGGAACGGCTCCAAAAACTGAATCCTCAATATCTCAGGCTGGACATATGGAATAATTAACATACATAACATGGACATTTCTGACACAGGTCTCTGTTCCTTGACAACGATGCTCTGGTGTGATCCCTTGGCTGTTTCTGTCCCAGGCCTTTTGTACAGGCAGAGCAAATGACTCTGTGACTGTGCCACTGGTGACCCTTGGAGTGCTGATTAGGATGAGAACCAGGTGCCTTGCAATGAGGAAACTCATCCTTGTGCAAATCTCTGTCTAACAGCAGTGGTGGATCCCCACTGATTCTAGCTGCTGCCAGAACAGCAGGGAACGAGCCTAAATTTATTCATCAGGAGATACAAGCACTTGCCCTAACAAAGATAACTGCTACAGCAAAATGCACAGAAAATGCAGGATAAAGAGCAATCTCAAATTTACCAGGCAGCTGCATTGTAAGAGAAAGATGATATCAAATCACGTAGGGTTGAAATAAGATTGAATACATAAGGAATATTGCCCCACCATATTTTGATGACATGTAATACGTTTTTGTTCAGACATAGTTGCTCCTTGTTTTTTTAATATCAAGTCAATGAGAAAGCTTTCTCCTACATTAATGAACTTGAATCCCAGTAAGTTTGTTGTGTGAGTAAAAACACAAGACGAGGGCAGGATCACAAAATTACACCCACTCATCAATCACACAGCCAGGGGAGTATGTTTCCAGCCCCCTGGATAAGTTAGTATTTCTCCCTATTGTCCTGCTTATGTAAGTGCCAGTCAGCTCAGTCAGAGAGCTGTCTCGAGAGCATGGGCTGGTTCTGAAGCTCGGGAAAATCAACAACACTTTACCACTGTTTCTAACAGTGCCTGTGTGGAAACAGCAACCAGAAAATGACCTCATCTGTCTCTAAGTACTGCAGCTTCTTAAATCTCTACATCAGCAATAAGCTGTTTGCTCTCCTTTAGTAAACTGTTACGAAAACTGAAGCGTGTTTAACATGTCCTTGTTTTTTCAATCTGCCAGTGGTGGTTGTGGCAGTGGACTGGAATGATTGCAGCAATAGGAGCCAGCTCTCTGGCCAAATGCCAGCCAGCTCGCATCCTCTCCAGTAACTCGGTTACGAGCATCAGGGAAATTATGTCCTTCCGAAGAACTGCTGGGGTCAACTGCTGAAATCTGTTGTTTGATGGGTTTTTAAGTACTTCCCTCCAGACTGCAGACAAAAGACGCCAGGATAGGTTGAAGCACTTTTCAGAAGAGGGCACATTGTATGTTGAGGTGTTGGAGGGCCTTGGTTCTTGGCTCTTGCTCCTCTGTTCTTTGAGTGAGATTATCTGTGAGCCAGCCAGGACCCAGAGTCACTGCTAAGGTCAGATGGCAGCTTGGCTCCTGTCTTCAGTGAGGGTCAGATCAAATCCTGATGCTTCACTTTTCTTGCTGATAGCCCATTGGGGAGGTAGGACAAAAGTCACATGAGTTCATGGATAATCAGCCAAGAAAATAGTGTTTGTGATCAGTTAGCCCAAGCTCCTTCAAAACTGTCTCTAGGATTCCTTCCCTGCAGGAGTTTCAGTTTGAACCAAAGTTGCTCCTTCAAACAGGAATTCATGCAGGGATTTTGCTGGCTTAGTGCTGTGTATATTTGGGAAGAGACGGGGGATTGAACCATAACAGCTTGCTATGAGAGTAAAAAAAACAATAAAACAGACAGAAGGGAGATTTGGTTTTAAATACGATAGTGGCAATAAAAACATTCACATTTGTTCCAGTAAATTTAGCATCCAAAGTGAAGCTTTAAATGCTACATCTTTTTGTTGTTGTTGTTGTTTGTGGTGAACTTGCATATTTTGAATGAAAAACATTCCAAAAAACAGAGAGAAAACAATTTGAGAAAACAACTTTAATGTTAATATGCTTCAGTTGTTATCTGTGACCAGTATCATCCTGTCTCATCTCACCTATGCTATCCTAGGTATGTTTTCACCATGCTCATTAGAGAGGAATGTGAATGCCTTCTAACCATGCACTAAATGATGCCTCCAGCAGCTGTCATACCTCATTTGCTCTCTTCCCTTATCATCTCCCCAAGGCAAGATGAGTATCTGTAATGTTTTGATAGAGGTGTTTTCAGATGTACGTGCTGTTTATATTAGATTGGGCAGATGGAAGAAGTACACTTGATACTCGCAGTGAATGACAACACTTTTGTGTGATTCTAAATGTCATCTTCGTTGTCTGCTGTATATATTTCAACACTTGTTTTCACATTTTTGTGGCTTTAAGCCCCTGTCTCTAACACAAACTGCTTCATACTTCTTTTGCAGAACCCGCTATGAGGTATCTTTGTGATAATATATTAGAACGTTGTTTGCTGTACATTGGCGCAAATAGTGAGGCTGTCTCAGTTGGACCAGGACATCTGCTCCATGCAGCTATCCCAGCGTGGACTGATTACTGCCACGGATTTATTCCCATGGGCTGTGCTGATATAAGCACTTAAGGACCTATGCTTGAGGGCTGTGCTGATTTAACTAAAACTTGCCTGATTGTACTGGTGCAAAGGCTGCACAGATGAGCCTTCATGGTCTGAAATCCCAGTGAAGTGCTTTTGACTCAGGGCCATGCTGAGAAAAGGCAAGACTCTGCTTGTTTAGTCAGCAGATGAAAGTTGTCATACTAGAAATACCATTATGGCAAGATTAGCAGCGTATGGAACTTGTAATAATTAGTTACCCTACCAGCATATAAATAACAGGACAAACTGCTGACAAAAGCCTTCATATACTTGTTGTAAATGGAAGTTAAGATGATGGCTGTTGTCAGAACCAGGAGGAGGTCTGACAATTTCTCTTCGACCTCTGACACATCCCGTGGGATGGACATTTTTTTCCTCAGAGGCTTATGATAAAATTCCCATGGTGGTTCACCAGGGCTCTTTTGTCAGAGTTTAGCCAAACATCTGCAGGATATCAGGCTGTAATATATACAGATTAAATCAGCCCTGGAACAAAGAATCAGCGCTCTCCTGCAAAGCATTAGAAAGGAGGTGTTCTTTATGAGCCTGGCAAAAGAAAGTGAAGCACTGAATAAACTCTTGTAATTTAGGGAAGGGGAGTCTTTGTGCTATTCTTGTTTAAAAGTTATGTTTAAATGGGAACTGATGGAAGCAAGGTGTACTTTCCCTTGTGGAAAAAGTGTGCCCCATAGCATCACTGCTGCTGGAACAAGAGCATCTGATGGTACACAGGAGCTACAGCATCACAGTTCATATTAGCTCTCTTCTGGTGAACCACGCTGCTGGGGGAGTTCTCAGATGGGACACCAGTGCCCAACACACTGCAGACACATGTAGCAGCTCTGATATGTATGGATAACCCATGACAGCCCAATGGCTGCATTCGCAGAGACTCTGGGCTCTCAGCAAACTTGCATGCAAGTTTCCAATTAACGTGGCCCATAAAGACCGCCTGCCATGTCTCTGCAAGGTGTTTGCTATGCAGCCATGGTCTTCAAACACAGAGTCCCTACGTAACCATAAGCACAAATTATGTGTTTATTTCTTACATTATTTTAAAAGTAAGTGGGCACTCCAGAATAACTTCCAATGAAGCAACTTATTTGAAGAGTTTACAGGTGCTGGGTCTCCACTAGGCTAAGCCAACCCTGGCAGAACTGACAGGAGAGCCTGAACAACATGCTGCATGACTGCTGTGTGAGCACTGCAGTGTGAATGAGATGAGGCGGTGTTCTGAGCTCCCCCTCCAGCAGAGCCACATTGCAGACGACCAGCCTGCATGAGAAGCACCCAGCCCACATCTCACACCTTCCTTCATGCCTCTCATGCCACCAGTGACTCAGGGCAGGGACAGGAGTCACCCTGAACTGACAGCGCTGTAAATCACATTGCACTGAAATGACATGGAAACACAATCATACCGTCATGCTGATGAACTCAGCGTGCCTGCTGGATTTTGAACTCTGTGATTGCCATACCAGTGATGGCAAAAGTACCAGCTCTAAGCAAACAGCTGCAGCACAGCAGCAGAAACACTTGAGAACAGCCAAACACACCAACAACAGCATTTGGAGACCGGCAGTTGGACTCAGTGCTCCACCCAAGGAACAGGAACAGCGCTGTTTGCAGCCCTGATTATTCGTAGCTGAGTTGCCATGGAACAAAGCCTGGCTAATCCTGGTGGGCTGATTCAGGAACAATCTCTAATCTCATTGCCTAATTCTGTATTGCTCCCGTTAGGGCAGATTTTATCCCAGCTGTAAGAGCAGCGAGGCTTCAGGGAGCTGTCACTGTGCTGTTTGACTGGTAGCAGCACCATCCCCTTATCAACAAAAAGGGATGTTATTTCTCTTTGAAGCAGAATGAAGAATTTTCCCTTCCAGACATAGATTAAATCCCCCTCGTGCTTTCCTTGAATTCACAGGACTCAGTACACGAGTTCATACGCTCCCCTGCACGCTCAGTCAGCGGCTCTGCCTCAGTTGCCAGCTAACAACTGCTTCAGAGAACACGCACATAATGAGACAGATGGGCTTCTAATTGAATGGACTAGGTTTGGCTTTCCTGTTGCCAGCCCCACAACCACCTTGCATCCACCACGAGTCTGACATCACGGCGCTAACTTCAATACCTCAGCACCTCCTGGAGACGAGGCAGCATCATGAGGGCATACCTGGTGAGGGCAGGGAGTGCAGCTGTAAAATGGGAGCTCTGTGGGGTCAATGCTGTGCTTTCCCACTGGGCTGTGACTTAGAGGTGGACTGGGAGACTACCCCAAGATGCCCTATATCTTGTGTATCAGAACACAGCTGTAAAGGCAAGGTGCGCACACGCATGTGGGTGAGTAAGTACCGTGGGGTGAGCTGCACTCTGCAGGATGGTCAGGTACTGGAAAGAAGATGCTGGGGAAAGGAGTGCTGTTCCTGGTTGCAACTTGCTCCTTGCAGATACGTGTCCACAATGACCTCCTTTCCTTTTCCCAGGAAAAACCACGACGCTTCCTGCTCAGAGCTGAGCTCACCATGGTTGGAGCCACAGCCATGTTTCCTTTACAGAAGCTGTGCCTTGAGGTCGCTGTGCCGCTCTATTGGCTGTTGGAGATTCTGGGGAACAAAATTATTGGATGTAAGCCCTCCCCACCGGAGTGAACTTCAAAAGGATATTAATACATCACCGGCATTGGAGGTATTTAAAGAGGAAGGGTGTTTTGAGACAGATGGTGACTGTAATTAGCTTTGGCATTTTCTCTCATAAACCACTGAGTTTAAATTCAATCAGCCGGTGTTTCTTTTTCCCCTTCTTTAATTAAATAAACCCAACTGCACCTCATCAGCAGCCAGTCTGCATGCAGACAACACAGCAGCCAGCTGCACGACTAGCACAGCCCAGCCAGCAGCCACCACAGCCCTGGACAGCTCAGGGGACACCCAAGGTTGTGCTCAGCACTGGGGTCCCCCAGCAGAGCCCTGCCCAGTGCCCACACCACCCCAAGTGCTTATGCTGCCTTTGCAGGATGCCCAGCATGGCTGCAGCACAGCAATGTCAGTGCTGCTGGGTGGGCCAATGGTGGGGCTTTCATGTTCTGTGTGATTTATCAGCCAAACTGGAATCTTCACTTCAGCTGTTTGGACATAAACGTCCTGACATAGCGCAGAGGAGATAAATCATTCCAGTTGTGTTGCAAACACGGAGGTATGCAAACCCTTCCTTGCTGTTTCAAGGCTGCAGAGAGGGCTGCGCCAGCAGTCCCACCCTGCATCATTTGTCATAGGCATTTTGTCAGCATGTCCCATGGCAGGACATCACTGCTGAAAGGAGCGTTTGCTTCCAAGTGTTGTGACCTTGTTTTGTATTTCTTGTTCTTAATATAAACATGGGTTTTAATACAAAAACAAGTCCTCCTCCTTGGGAGTCTCCAGCATCTCCTTGGCCATGGCCCTGAGCACCCTGCTCTGGGTAGCCCTGCTGGAGAGCGGTGGGCCAGAGGGACACAGAGGCCCCTGCCAGCCTCAGCCACCCTGTGGCTCTGTGGGTTAAAAGAAGCCTTACAGCTTCACCCGGGTTTCTTTAATGGGATCTGTCAAGGGAGTTCTTACCAACAGCTTCAGAATATCTAATGATGGAAGTCTTCAGATTTCTCCCTCCTCATGCTTCATGCACTGCCTCAGTGTGGAATAATTCCTAAAGAGGTTTGAAAGCAAGAGAGTTCCGGGTCTTTATTTATTGACTGATTTTCTCCATAAGCAAAGCAGGAAGGTTTTGGGTTGCCATGGCAGAGCTGTTACCTCTGGGTTTCCCCCTGCTTTCAGTGGCAATACAGCTGCGTTAAGGCCAAGCCGACCATTTGGCTTACCCCATCAAGTGAATGGGAGGAGAGAGAATGCTGGAGCAGGCCCAGACCCTGCTTGTTGATGCAGTCTAATGCAGGACAGCATGTTTGTACTATGTAGCTGTAAACAGCTTTTGTCTCAGGAAGCTGAATAGCGCACGGCTTCATCCCAGCAGAATTTCTGGTTCTGGTCCTTCCATTGCCCTCAGTGCTGCAGCCAGATATTGTTTTTTCAGGGATGAGATCGGTCTTTGAGATACCGGTATAAATAACACACATGCTGTGCGCATGGGATGCGTGCGCAGAGGGGAGGGGTGTCAAAGAAAATAAATTAGCGCCTTAAAACCGAGGGCTCTGCATACAGTGGTGGGGAGGTTGGTCTCTGTAGGGTCAAAACTGATTCACCACAACGAGGAGGGTAGCCCGCAGCTAATTTCTGATCCCACTGTTTACGTGTTGTTGCTCCGTATGAGCTTTTGATAGGTCTGAAAACGATGCCCTGAAGCTGATCTACTGATAAATTGCTCTGCAGCTCCCTCTAATGGCTCGTCTGGCCAGAAAGGAGCTCGGGGCAGCAGATGCGATAAAGCAGCGTTCGCTGCGGAGTAACACAGAGAGCTCTGCAACACCATCATAGCTGCTGTTATCTCTCCCCGTCCATACATCACTTAACTTTTATCTCAGCAGCTGTTTCAGCTCTGCTTCTAAGAGCTGAATGGAGCAACCACAGCTAAACCAGAAGGCGAGGGGCTGCAGCAGGGTGGGAGAGGTGGGGGACACTGGTGGGCAGAGCTGGCACATTGCTCTGCAACCTGCTAAGTCCACATCAAATGAAGCCTCTTAGGATCAGGGGTCTAAAGAATGCATTACGGCCTAAAGGCTGCTCGGACTTCAGTCTGAACTTTATCTTGGCTCTGAGATCTGCAGGAATGCAGACATGAGGAAAAGCTGTGACAAAATCTCTCACATCTCAACAAGTGATACCCACAAAAGCCATATTTCATTTGCACACACATGACAGTCTCTGCCCATCACATTTCTATCTCGCGCTTATGCATGCCAGCAAGATTCAGTCTGATCCTCTGTGTCAAGCCCTACCTGCAGACAGCTACAGTAGTGCTGGGTTTTTTAGAAGAAGGTAATACTGCTGTGCCTTACAGCAACACAGAAAGTATTTCATTTAACAGGAGGCCCACACCTCACAGACAAGAGCACCTGAGGTGACTTGTGACAATAGATTAATTCAGGAATTTATCTTTTGGTCCACATAGGCCATGCACAGGTATGTGCATGCTCGTTTGCAAAGCAGTGTGTTGCTCCTAGCCATCATTCAGCCCTACCTGATTTGCTATGCCCTTTCTAGTTGCTAAAACCCTGGTCCTTAAAAAGAAATGTACAGCCAAGATTTTTAACAGGCTGGTTTCTGCTTTGTGAATCACACGGGAGAGCTGTCCAATAATGAGAAGTTAAGGAACGGTGCATGGATTAAGGCAAGCTGTAATCCCCTAAACGTGACCTACAGCAGGGAGGTCACATCCCTATCTCTTTAGTGCACATATGCTCTTCATGTTAAGCCTTCTGTCACATCTGTGAGGCTGCACCACCAATATACGTGTCACTGACACACTGAGACATATCAGCAACAGAGCTTATTTCCTCCAGCCTCCTCATCTGGTCACTCTCAGCTCTCTGGAACAAACCAGTGTAGCATGCCAGTGTGTTGGCTTACATCTGCAGCAACAGCATTGCTGAGCATCTCATATCATGTCTTTGGGAGAACAGAAGGAGTTTGAGCTTTCTTCAGTCATTCCAACAGCATTGCTCTGTAATCACACACAACTCCAGTCCCTCCAGCTTGTTGGCCACCCAGCAGGCATTTGTGCACATTGCACACACTTGATACAGACTTCCTTTCACCGTTATTTTTCCTGAGGTGTCTCCTGATCCCATGCTGTCCACATCTTTCATTTTCCACTCCTTTCCAGTGTTATTTTCACATAAAAACAGGTTATGATCTCCCTTTCCTTATTAACTTCTCCACAGAATGCCAGTATCATTGAGGTTGGAAGAGATCTCTCAGATCATCCAGTCCAACCACCCCCACCATGCTAGGACACTCCTGCAAGCAGCTCACCATGTGGTCCAGGATTCAAATGTTATTCCAGCATTGCCATAAGGCCATCTGAACCCAATGTCCCTTCTGTCCCGGCCCTTTGCTTTGAGAAGCAACATTCCCAGCATCCAGTGCATGGGCCTGCAGCTGCGAGGCAAGGCTGCTCAGCAGGCTGCTGTTGCTCCACAACACAAGGCAAAAGCAGACAGTTCCCAGCAGGATCAGCAAACTGCTCCACCTTGCCATAAGGCCGTAGGACCGCAGAGTAGGCAGAAGAAAGGTGGTTACAATGTACTGAGAGGGCAGGGGAGAGACTGCTACTTCCCTCTTCTTTTCCAGAGACAGCCTGCCATTATATTTCCATAAGCTGACCAGGAAGGGACAAGGCAGCTTCCTATGAAGCAGAGATGACAACACTTTCGCTGGTGGTAAAAAATGAAAATAAAATAAAATAAACAGACCTACCATTGTGATTTTACAGCTGGGGGAAAAAACAGCCCGCCAAGTATGTCAGACAATGCAAATAAGTAAGAATTGCTTTGATTTGGCTTCTATTAAAGGGACTAAAAATAAATCCTCCTTTCAGAGGCCCCTTCTCAGAACAGGGGATTATGGAGGATGCACAGTCCTTACAGGAAAACATTGAATTAGCAAATCCAGAGTGGTCTCAATTAAAAATAATAATAATATTGTTTTTTTCCACAATTAATTTACTCATGAATACAAGACCCATTAGCACTATATTAATGTTCATGTTGCAATGGTTGTATTCCAGACGACTCCTTTGATCTAGAGCTGATCTACCAGGACAGATATTTCAATACTCCTGGGGATGCTGAAGGAAATTAAAATATTTACTGCTAAAAATAACAATTCTTGCAAGAAGATCCAGGGAATGTGAATGTTGGTGTTATACCCAACTACATGCCTAGCATATACACCAAAGCTGGGGAACGACTGCGCTATGCTGACTTACATTAACATGCACTGTTTGTTATTGCAAGAAAACAAGTGTTTCCCAACACTTGGGAAGCAGAGAAAACCAACCTTCACAGACTTCTGTGCCATCACGAGTAAATTACTTGGTGTTGTTTGATGACTTACAGTTCCCTTGACTCTTTCTACACTGAAATGCAGTCCATAGGACATACCAAGCAGTAAGCCTCAAAATAACTTCAGCTTATTTACATACAAATAGCAGCAGTTATTTCTGAGTCTTAGCAGCTTCATAAAGCAACACTGAAAACTTTCTGATATTTTCTATATGATTTTCAGTGTTAATCATGTGTAGGATCCCTATGGCTGTGATCTTTAGAGACAACTGATCCATGTCCAAGTGCTGACCCAGCCTGCAGGTTGTGCCTGCAGTTATAAAGTACATTTGGGACTTCTTCCTTGACCAAGCAATGCATTAGAAACCATTTTGCTTGACTGATTTTAGTACATGCTAAGTCATATAAGCCTACAGGAAAGAAAAATGCAAAGTATTATACGCACACCAGGAACTGTTCGTGTACGTTACACACCATAAAAGAAATTAGCCATGTTTTTTCAGATTGCTACAAACCATACACAGGACAGTTGGAATTCAGCTGCAACCCCACACATCCATCCATTTCCTTCTCAGTCTCACACTCACTTCCATAAATCTCACGTTCTCCAAGGTTAATCCTTAATCAACCCTACTGAGCCACTGCATGCCCTGTATGCTTTGTGATTCTCTATGTGGAATTTGTTTTTTGCCCACTGTATTTTCCAGCACAGGCTATCAACAGCCTTCTGAAGGAGAAGGGAACACCAGAGAATTGTTTTCTTTATACCTAATGTATGTAATTATGCTCTTTCTCAGGCATGAGCAGCCCTCATGGTTCAGGTAGGGAAGAAACTGCAGTATCTGTAATAGTTGCACTGTAGAGAAACCTCTCGTTTTTTCCCCGGTTCCTAACCCCTGGCCTGATTGTGTTCCTATGCCAAACTACACCTCCAAAATAAAACTGAAGTTATAACTATTCAGTGCTGAACCCAAGGGGTCTCCTCAGAGAAAACGAGCCAGATCCATTCAGATTCCCACCAGACCCACCTACTCATCTTAAGGACTTCAGAACTATGCAGTATGGGAAAGGTAAAACAGCAGTCTGAACACCAAAATACACACACCAGAAGTGTCCTTCAGTTTGCCGTGAGCCATACTGCTTCGAAGTCAGACACATCCTTCCTTGACTTCTTCCTGTTACTCCAATGGCATATTTTTAACCAAATGGCTTTGCCAGAACTGACTAAATCATAGCTGAAGAGAAAGGCAGCTTTTATGCAAAGTAGCAGAGCTTCTGTAGTCAAGTAGACTAATGAGCTGGTCTTTTAGATTTCTCTGCTGTTGCTCATGGAAAGAAAAACAATCTAGAATTCTAGCCTTAGGCCCATGGAAATACATGGAAGCTGCTGCAATTGGCAGGATAGAGTACAATCGCTCCTCAGTAGGAGCAAGATTTCCTGCAAGGTGCTCTTAGAAGGAAGCAACAAGACACCTAAGTATAAAGACCGAAATGCTTTCTTCCTCTCTTCCAGAATTCTTGAAACACAAGATGGCAGGCACAACACAGGCTTCAACCAGATCACTCATAGGCGCTTACAGATGGAGATCTCTCAGTCCGATATCTTCTTGTTTGGCTGTTGTTGGTTTCAGGGCTTTTTTGTCAGTATGTTCACCTTCCAATTCTAAGCCAACACGTACAACTGCTTCAGTCCACCCACGATTTAGCCTAGGGAAAATGAAGCTTTCCTTGTACTACCTGCATTTATAATCCATGCTCCTGCTGAATGATGAAGTGCTTACACGAAGTATGCAAAGCCAGACTCTGGGGTGATTTTGCATCTTTTGTTAAGACAACACACTGAACATGAGAAGTTTTGCTCTTGATTCAGGGGAAAAGAGAAATGGCTAATGCCAGGTTTGGGTGTTTTCTTTTATTGTTAAAAGATTAAAGCATTACATTTCACCAGATACAAGAAATGGGATTTTTTTCTTCCTGACATTACAAACATCTGAATTATCAAGAGAAAATGTTGAGCTATACGTAGTCTGACTTAATCCACCAATTTAATGCATATTAGTTCATGCTTAAGACATGGCCAAAATACATAATCACAAAATAAGTACCTCAATGCTTCTAAAAACTGAGACAAGAAAGACAGAGAATTGAGTGCAAGAAATTCCCAACAAATGACTGTACACTCAATTACAACCTCGGGGCCAAGTTGTTCCAGAAGGGTTGGTAGTTTCTCGTGCCTGGCTCATTCGCTTTTAATTTGGTAAGAAATCTCATTTTAAAAATTTGATAAAAACATTTTAAAAAATAAGACATCTAACAAATGCAAAAAACCAAGCTCATTCTTCACAGAAATACAGGGGTCGCTTGCCGCTCCAGTCCTTAATTGCCTGTGTGTTTTACAAATCTTTACAAAACTAGTTTGTATCCATTTTGGTTTCAAAAACATAGTACATCCAAAAAAATATGACTCTACTGATGGGTAATAAAAAGACACGGACATGTATTTAAAATGACTTTTAAAAGCAAATTATTTCAGTAAAACATCTATCAGACAAGTTAAACATAGTACAACAAACCATGCATCTTCTGACTTGTCAGATCAGCTAAACTACTCGGTTAACATACAGCAACACTTTCGAACACTGTTGTAAATTCAGCTTCTCTAACACAAGGAAAAATACAAGCTAAATTTGTTCTTCAAGTGGTTCCAGGCTGTCAAAGTGTTTTTTAGGTGTATCATCGTTATGACGGCTTTGGCAATGGGTTAAGTGTTTCTTAAAGCCTCGGGGAAAATTTGATTCAAAATTACAACGCGGACACTTCAACAAACTTTGACCATGAGCAGCAACATGGTTTTTAAGAAGAGACTCCAAGAGAAAAGCCTTGCCACATATCTTACATTTGTATGGGCTCTGAACGTTATGCTTGTTGACTAAATGATGCAAGACCGCACCTTTTTTCATTGCACGACAGCAACAAATTTTGCAGTAGTATTTCCCCTTGCCGCGCTTCATATACTTTGCTATTTCTTCCTCAGAAATGAAAGCCTCTTTCTCTTCGGTAAACTGAAGAACACACGGTGGCTGACTGGGAGTAGTCGCATCTATTTTGCTCTCTCTGCTGTAATCAGAGGACTCTATATCATACTGCTCTTGGTCACTGTTGGATTCTTGCTCCTTCATCTCCATCGAGTCCATCTCTGCTTTTCCACACTCGCTGCTGTTCAGTTCAGAATCTGAGTTGTCTTGGTTTTCCTTCCTGGGCTTCTTTTTTGGGCATGAGTATAACATGTCTTCGGGTGATTCTTTGGCTAATATGGACTGTTCATCTGTTGAGAATAAGTCATCCAGTGGTTTCTGATCATCTAAAGTGTGAGAAAGAAAGTCACTCTCACCAGACTCACTGGGTGTCTGGGGCTCAGAGGAAAAGCCTGGAACACATTTGTGGGACTCAGAAAACAGGATGTTTTTCGGGATTTCAGAAGGTACAGTAGTTTCAACATGTCTCTGGACATCAGAGGACATAGAAGCAGCGGGTTTCTGCATCTCAGAAAATACAGCTTGCTTTTGAATATCAGGGGATACAGCAGATTTCTGGGAGTCAGGAAAAAGAGCTTGTTTCTGTGTGTCTGGAGAAGCAGAATGAGCCTGTTTATGGGCCTCGTTGAAGAGGCCATGTTTCTGAATTTCAGGAGAAGTTGATTTCTGAGTCTCCAAGAAGGAATTATGGTCCTGAACTTCAGGGGAAATGGCAGCAAGTTTCTGGGCTTCGGAAAATAGGGCATGCTTCTGGACGTCAGGAGAAACAAGAGCTGACTTCTGGGCTTCAGAACATAAGGCATGCTTTTGGCCTTCAGTAGAAGCAAGAGAAGCAGACACCTTATTTTGGGTCTCAGAAAATACAGCACGTTTCTGGACATCAGTAGAAACAGCAGAATTGGATTTACGTGACTCTGGGAACAGAGCTCTTTTCCGAGGCTCAGGGAAATGGGATCGTTTCTGAACCTCAAAGGAAGCAGCAGAGGTGGACTTCTGAGTTTCAGAAAAATACATAGATTTCCGGGACTCAGAGAGCTTCCAGGACTCGGGAGACACCGAAGTAGCAGGTTTACGGACCTCGGGAAAGAAAGAAGGCTTCCAAGAGTCAGAAGAAACAGAATGACCAGACTTCCGAAGCTCAGGAGAAACAGAGGAAGAATGCTTCCACGTGTCAGGGGACAGAACAGGTTTCCAGCCTTCTGGGTAAACAGATGAGATGGGTTTCCATGGCTCAGAAGAAACAAGAGTGGACTTTTGGGATTCAGAGAAGGACGTCGATTTCCACGAGTCAGATACAAGCCTCCTAGACTCTGGTGATGCAACAGGTCCAGACCTTCGGGATTCGGGGGCAGACCTCCGAGACTCTACGGAAGCCTTTGGAGCCCAGGGAGAAACTGCAGATTTTTGCATTTCATGAGGCGTAGATCTCCAGGGTTCAGGGGAAACAGTAGGACCAGGTCTCCATGACTCTGGTGAAACAGCAGGAGCAGGCCTCCGGGTTTCGGGGGAAGAAGCAGAAGCAGGCCTACGCATTTGAGAAGCATGCCTCCGAGGCTCTGGAGACACAGCCGGGGAGTACCTTCGTGGTTCAGGGGATACAGCTGGAGTAGGTTTCTTTGGCTCTGGCGACACACCCGGGGAGTATCTACGGGGCTCTGGAGACACGGCTGGGGAATGGCGACGGGGCTCTGGAGACAGTGCTGGGGAATGGCGGCGGGGCTCCGGTGATACAGCAGGGGAATGGCGACGGGGCTCTGGTGATACAGCAGGGGAATGGCGACGGGGCTCTGGAGACACAGACACGGCTGGCTTCTGCAGGTCTGGGGACACAGCAGGAGCTGGCTTCTGTGGGTCAGGGGATGCATCAGGGGATTGCTTCTGTGGGTCAGGGGATGCATCAGGGGATGATTTTTCTGAGTCTGAGGACACAGATGAGACTAATTTCTCTGGATCTGGAGACACAGCCTGAACTGACTTTTCTGAATCTGGGGACATGATCTGGGCTGACTTCTCTGGCTCAGAGGAAGAAGTCAGAGCTGACTTCTGGGACTCTGGGGACACTGATGATTTTTGAAACTTGGATTCAGATTTGGAGACTTCAGGAGAAAGGGCAGGTTTGAGAGACTCAGGGGAAGGGATAGATTTCTGGGGCTCCACAGCACCATTCTTTTTGGAGGAATCTGAACCTCCTTCTACCTGTCCTTTCTGCTCCTCGTTCCATTTCTCTGGTGCTGCATGTTGCGCTGTGATGTGATAATACACGTTGCAATACATCTTGCTGGTAAAGAAACATTTGTGGCAGTGAAACAGTTTCGCACTTTTTTGATAAAATATAAGTTTACCCAAACCAGCAGCATCCATTTCATCACAATACTCTGGGTGTATGGTGCCCATGTGAATTTGTATGTTTTCATAGTCCGTTCCTCTGAAGCTGCAGTGATCACACTCCAAGCGTTCTGTGGTTTTACGCAGTATCTGCAACATGTCCATTTTTCTATGTTAATAGTCTTCACAGCACTTCACCTTACAAAGAGCAAGCTTCAGAGTTCCTGCAACAAAGGGGAAAAATAAATCTGTATGGTTAGATCTCAGTGTTAATTTTAGCTCTGTCAAATAACTGTGTTTCCCCCTCCCCCCATCCCTTTGGGAAGCCTGAGTTTTGCACAGGTACTAACTACTTCATAAACAAAGGCAAATATAGGCCACTCTGGCTATTCCAAGTCATCTTGCATCGATAGAACTTGAAAAAACAAAGCTTTACCTAACAGCAGGCCTTCCTAACAGTGTAAAAAAAACAATAGGTCCGTAAACTGTAAGAAAAGAATCCAGGCAATGAAGAGTTAACATCCATGTGAGAAACATGACTTGCTTTCTCAGTTGTCCTTTCTTCCAAGATTTGGAGTGTTTTCGTTTACGTTATGCATGTAAACTGAAATCAGAAAGTACTTTGAAACAGTGCCAGTAAAAACAAGCCATTTCAAAACTGCATTCTCTATCATAAAATTCTGGAACAAATTAAATGTTTTTGATAAAACAAACAAACAAAAAATCAGTATGATAACAGAAGCCTAAATCCTATGCTCTGCCTTCCTCCATTGAACACTATTTTCCTTTCACTAATTACATGAAAAAATTAAAGCCACTGTTCCTAAGAACTTTATCTATTGTAAGAACAGTTTTTCCATTATTTCATCCTGTTGCCCTAATAACATCGCCAACGCTATCTCAAAAATCAGACGGCAGAGACTTCTATCTGCGTGCCAGTCCTCATATACAAAATACTTTGTTTGGACAGGATGGAAATGTCTCAAAATTATTGTTTCTGTAAGAACTCATGAAAACCAACAAAAACACAGAAATGCCGCATCAGAAACACAAAGCATTTATAATGACTCTACATTCCAGTATCTCCATCAGAAGCTACCCCAATTACCTACCACAATAAACAGAAAATGAAGTCTGAGTGATGCGATGCTCTATAAGCCACTTCCACCTAGACGTGGATGTTATCACTGCTGAAAAGCAATATTTGGACATTTCTCAGCACTTATATGAATTGCACACTTTGCTTTTATTTTTTTTCCTTGCAGATTCAAATTAAAGAACATTCCACACCACCATGTCAATCTAATCTGTAAGACTTACATCCAAAGTTTGTGTGTCAATTTAAGGTTATTTTTCCTGTCTGAGTATATATATATAGATTAATAACAAGTAAAAAATACATATATACCTAATGCAAGTTTTCTCAGTTTATTGCTACACCATTAATTTTAAGCTCTGGTTTCTTACGGAAATGAGATTTACACAAAAACATTGCCCTTCAGTGAATACCAATCAAACTGGGCAAAGCAATATAATCTCAGGTTAAATTTCTACAAGTTTGGTGGAAAACAAAAACAGAGTAGCAGAAGGCTAGGGAAAAGTCACCTCTGAAGTAAAGGCTGAAGATTTCACTTAACTGTTACTGGTTCTGTTTAGCTTATAATTAGAACATGGGCAGTAGGCAACCAGTCTTAAAACCTGCAGAACAAGAAGTGTCTGACTCTGATTATAATGAGGGACAGAAGGAAAGCAGGCTAGCCGTACTGCTGAAGGATGGCATGGGCACAGCAAAAAAAAAAACCCAGCAAGGAACTGGCTAAAGGACAGAGGGCACACAATTATAAGAAATAAAGGTCCACTGGTGTGGCTCATGGAATGATGACTTTGAACATGCTGTATCTATATACTTTACATTAAGCCACAGGAGCTTTTCCAAACGAGCACATGTTCTAGTCAAGAAGCATGGTGAGTCCACAAGCAGAGCCTGAAGATGAATCACGTTTTACACGTATGAGAACTATGTGCCATCTATGCAAGAAGTAATTGCATTGATCTACAATTATTGAACTGGAAGGAGTTTTTGGTATAAGTTACTATGTTCCAGCACTTCGGGAAGCCATACTAAGGCTTGTATCTGTGCAATAGCAAACTATCCACCAACTGGAAAGACCCACACCAAGCCTCGTCCTAACACACCAACAGATCCAGAACTCTCTAGGAATTCAGGTTCTCTTTTTTTTTTTGGCTGAGGGATTAACAGCAGTGGGTGAAAAGGAGATCTGAAAGTCAAAAACAACAAACTGATGACATGGAGCTATAGGAAACAAATGTGTTTCATCCCAATCTCGACAAAATGTAATCAGGACAATAACAACATACTGCACTAATCACACTTTCAGACATGGAAGAGAATACAGATTGGCAATAAGCCTGAATTCTCTATTTTTAGTTTTTTCCCCCAAGTACAGAAAAAAAAAAAAAAAAAAAAAGTATTTTCCAGCTGAAAATATCACAGTACACGGCACAGTTTTCCAGGCAATCACTTCTACTTTTTTCATGACTTTCCTCCTCTTCACACAGTACCTACACGCTGCAATTTCTGGAGTTGACTGTTACTTTTATCTCTTAACTCCACACAGTCTCCATCCTCCGCCTTTATTTGGTCCTATCTTACTTTACAATGAGAATTTCCATTTTCTTTCAAATGCAACAGGAGAAGTCCTCCCTGCCTCCCTTCCACAAGCTGTCCCAGTTACTGCTAGGCTTTTCTGACCAGGAGGTGATTCTAGAAGTGGAAAACTTACAGGCATTTCCCTCATTTTCATCTCCAGATGCTGAAAGATTGACATTCAAGCCTTTAGCATATGAGCAACAGTGAAGAGTTAGGGGTAGTTTCTCTTGCACCCACCGTTATTGATTTTTATAACTTCAGCACACCATAGCTGGCAATCACTACAGAAAGTGCCTCTTCTGCTGACATCTCTACTTAATTTAGGCATACTTCCGAGCAAGAGATCCTCAGTACTGCCACACCTTCAGCCATGACTATGCAGAACAGTAACTCTAGTTTTAAAGTAGCTATTCTGAGACCACTAACAAATCTGCACAGTGCTGAGCTACTATTAACTTGTAATGCCATTTAAATTCAGCAGGTTCACTGAGCATGCATCTGAACAGACAGTCTGTAAGACTTTCTTGTTAACATCCTTACTCACTTCTCCCTTTGAACTCAAAATGCCACTGCTTACACACACCTCTGATTACTGCCCTCCTCTAACTTAAAAACACAGAATGCTTTGGTTGGAAGGGACCTTAAAGACCACCTGGTTCCAATCTTCCATCCAGCCCGGTCTTCAGCACCTCCAAGGAAGGAAAATCCACAGATTCTCTGGGCAGCCTGTGTCAGTGCCTTACCACACTTATGGTAAGGAATTTCCTCCTTGCATCTAATCTAAATCTACCTTTTAGTTTAAAACTGTCACATCCTGTCCTACTGCTACGCACCCTGGTAAAGAGGCTCTCCAACATTCCTGCAGGCCTCCTTTTAAGTACTGGAACAATGCTGCCTCCCAGAGTCTTCTTCAAGCTAAATAACTCCAGCTTTCTTAGCCTTTCTTTGTAGGAGAGGTGCTGCAGCCCTCAGCCATCTATACTCAGCTTTGTCACATGGATAACTGCACGATTCGTATTTCTCTTTGCCTTCAACCAGACCATACCTTAGACTGGATTGTGCCTCAGATGCTGCCTTGCCTAGCTGGGTGCGGTCTGAAGCACAGCAAGTCACTGTTTTCCAAACAGCCCTGAACCATCTAGGCTAGCAACCATATGCTCAATAACAAAGATTCCATGGCTTAGGACCTGCATGAACTGTGATGTAACATAACATTTGCTCAGTGGCATCTCTGAGACAGTGCTAAACAATATGGACCACGCTGATTCTGCATAAACACTTCAATGCAGACCTCAAAGGAACCTACCTGTACACTGCTCCAGCTCCTGTCAATAAAAAGGATAAGGACCCAGTAAAATGCCTCGTGCATTTGACCAAACAGTAAACTCAAGAACTGCTCTAGTCATCTGGAAGTCCCTTCTGAAGAAAAGTGTGAATCTCAGGATGAAGATCAAGCATGCAGTGACAAACCAGTTTCCACTGAACACACCAGACACAACAAACTGTGGGAGTTTATTTCAGACCTGCTGAAGACCCCTAAGATTAAAAAAGAGCTGCTATCTGCCCAAGTACAAATAACTGCTGTGCAGTTTTTCTAAGCACTCTTGTCAGGTCCCAACCCACAGGTGCAGGACACACCACATTACACTGATTGGAGCTGAGGCTTCTCACCACTCTGCAACTACACAGTGCTCTGGATTCCTTAATTGCTATTTCTGCATCCCCTCCTGCTTTCCTCACTTTGCACGACTGCAACACACAAACCACAAATACAGATATAACCAAACAGAACCAATTAACTCAGTAAGAATACATTACAAGTGAAGGAGAAGCTTGAAGCCCTGCACTTACACTTGCCCTGTCCACACAACCTGCTTCCACTTCAAGACAAAAAGACAAAGCACTGACAAGAAAAGAAGCAAAGAAGCCTCCACTAAGATTCTGGAGTTTGTAATACTAAACTTTAACCAAGGGCAGACAAAGCTTCTTCAGATTTTTCCAAGACGTTAAGATTTCCAGTGAATCTGAACAGCAAAGTGCTCCCGTCCACAAGCATCAAGCACAGTAACAGTGCTGGTGCCAGCTCAGCTCTTAGCTCGACCACAGCTTTTTGCTGGCCTATAAGGGACACAGATCAACACCCAGGACTCAACTGAAAATCTGATGAAGGGACTCAGCTTGTGTTGAGCTGAGCAACAGGAACAGCCCAAACCCAGCAGGACTTACAGCCACTCCAGACCTAGTTCCAGGATTCAGCATCTCATTGCTTGTCACAATCCCAGTGCAGGATTAGCCATTCATCCCAACACCTCTCACAAACCTCCCAGTGGCATAAAAGAAATCTGCAGGAGACATTGTGCGCCACCAAAAATAGGCCCACAGTGTTAGGCACAACACAGTGACTCTGGCAACTAACAAAATGTCTCCACTTCTCAATCTCATTTCAATCCCATAGTTACAGGTTCTTTTTAACATGACGTGCAGAATTCAGAATTTCAGAATATGGCAACATGCAGACTGATGTATCATCCTTCAAAACCAGTCCGTCCTGGTTCTCACTGACAAAAGGAGCTATACTTCTCTCCCTCTTGATAAAGAATTGATCATAATGAGAGACAAGCAGAGAATGAGGATGTGCAAAGCACATCAGGGGCGCCAGTGCAGCTTTGAAAAGGAAGTTATACATTTTATATGATACCCTGTATTTGCATTGTTTTCTCCAGATCCAGCGGGACCTAAAAATAGTGCTGCCATCCACACCATCCTGAAAAATGAGCAACAAACTAGTGTGAAGCAATGGTTTCCAGCACCCTCCCACACAAGCATGCAAAACGATTCTATCAGTTCACCAAGCAAATGATGAAGTAAGCCCATACTCCTAGAAATGTCTTCCTCAGATAACCCTCTCACTTGTACAGGGTGCCACTCATCACAGCTCTGCTCTGACAAGCCCTGTCCACTGCACAAGAAAGATGGCTGTTCACTTCCATTGGTGGAAGCTCAGGCAAAGACTTCAGCCACATTCTCTGTCAATGGAGATGGTTGACTGTAAAGTTAGTACCCAGCACCAGACACCAGGATACAGCTGCACCATGGCTTCTACCAGCAGGACCAGATCAGACTGCAGCTGTATTTAAGCAAAAGGGAAAGTGACACACTCCTGCAGTGCCAAGAAGTAGACAGGAGCACTCTTGTGGCAACACCATGCTTCTCCTAAACCTGTGCAATGGCTGACAAGAAACAGAAGCTCAGATCCCACAGGCAGCGATGAAGCAGAGCAGGTGCTTCCCAATGTACACAGAGGAGATGTGAGGGTTGGCTCCAGCACACAGGGAACAAGAGGCAGCACCATGCTCTTGCTACCCCACAGAGCCCACAGGAACCTGACTACTCACAGCCACGCTGCCAACACCAGCAATCACATTTGTGCAGTGTTCCATCAGCAGTGATTGCTGGGTCCAGCTTTAAAACTGCACTAGGAGAGGAGGCTCCGACACCCTGACTTTGCCAGCCACCAACACTGAGAGATGTGCTGGGAGAGCAGGCACTTGGTCCAGCAAGGGGGCTCTTGCACGATGAAGTCCCAGGTTCAGCTCAGAGGAAAACTGAACAGTGTCATCAGTGCTTGATGCTGAAGGCTTCGAGAACATGAAGGATGCAGCACTTCACCTACCTCATGGGCCTTCTGTCTTTGCTAGGACAAGTCTGCAGAGCAACGTGAGTTCCTAGTACAAGAACGAGGGGCAACCTAAAGTACTAAGTATCTGACATACCTACATCAAGATTAAGGATAAGAAATTACTGTTTCATATCATTCAGACAGGGCAGTGTAACTCCGTATTAGCAATAATGCGCTGTTAGCTTCCAAAACTGACCTCAAAACAACGTACTTCTGCAGAGCTGAGCTGGTGAAGCGGCACGGGACCAAGGAGCACAAACAGGCACGCTGTACCATACCCTTCCCGCGGTGACCTCGAGCTACGAACTCCACCTGCATTACACCGAGACAAAATTCGACGTGAGGACGGCTGAGGGAAGGGAAGAACGAAGTCAGAATCTCCACCTCCCTGCTACAAATCGCACAGCTCGGCCCCAGCTCCGGCTCTCGGCAGTGCCGACTTACAGCCCCGGTGCGGCGGACCCTCCCTCCCCGCGGGGCCCGGTTCGGCACGAGGCCGGCTCCGATCGCCCCGAACGGCTGCGGGGTTCCAGTGGGGGCGAGGCCGGGAGGCGTCGCCTGCGGGGGCCCGGCACATCGCCGCCTCCCGGCCTCGCCCGCACTCGAACCCCGCAGCCCCCCGCCCTGCGGCCCCGAGGCGGCCCCGACCGAGGGGAAGGCCCCGGCCCGCCGCCCGGGGCGGAGAGGAGCCCGCTCGGCGCCTGAGGGCGGCGGGAAGGGCCTCCCCGCTCTCACCGCACTCACCGCCGAGGCACCTCCAGCGGCCGGGCGCAACACAGGACACACGGCGGCGGGCCGGGCCGGGCCGGCTTCGCTAGCGGGCTCGGGCCGTGCGAGGGGCGGGGAGGAGGAGGAGGGGGCGGGGGGACGGGGGGGCGCCGTGAGGAGGCGCGCAGCCGAATGGCGGCCGCCTCACCGCCCCCCCGGGCCCGCCCGCCGCCCAACAGGAAGCGCCGGCGCCGCGCTCAGTCCCGCCCCTCGCGGCCTCCCGCCTTCTCGGTCAGGTGGTGCTGCCGTAAGGCGGAGCGGCGGCGGGAGGCGGGAGCATCCTGTCAGCTATGGGACGTCGTGCGGGGTTGATGTGGGCTGCGCCTTCCAAGAGCTAAATTACAATTAAGTTAAATTAAATTACAGATCTAACCTGCATCAAGCAATGAACCTCTTGTTTGCGGTGACACCTGCACAGAATGGGCTTAATTCACACAAACCACGCCCCCTTTGTCAGTTCAGTGCCCTGCTTCAAACCAGCAGGAGGATGGTCTCATGGCTGTGCTGGGTTACCTGCTCTGCCCTAATGTGCTCTGCTGGCCTCTATAGTGCTCACATGAGCCCTTCTGTGTCTAACCTGCGTTGGTGGTGGGGTTGCTAAAGCAGCGCTAAGTGAAGCTGTCTTGGGCCAGTAAAAGCTTTGGGTCAGGAAACACTCCTTTAAGCACTGCAACAGGCTCCTCAGGGAGGTGGTTGAGTCACCATCCCTGGATGTGCTTAAAATCCCTTTGGATGTGGTGCTCGGAGACACAGTGGAGCAGAGAGCTGTTAGTTAGGGTACTATGGGTAGGCTGTGGTTGGACTCCATAATCTTTAAGGTCTTTTCCAACCTGAGCAGCTCTATGATTCCATGATTGTAAATATTTCATAGAATCACAAGGTTGGAAATGACCTACACAACCATCTAGTCCAGCTGTCCTGGTCTCATAGTTTCGTACCGATCTCTTAAAAACATCTTTAAAATGTTTGGTGTTGCTGTCTATAGGTTAGGAGGAATGAGCATCGTGGTGTCCTCACTGCAGGAGACACATGAGCTCTGCTGTCGGTCTCCTCACCCAGCAAAGGTCTCCAAAAACTGCTTCTGCTTTCACTTTCAGATAGAATCCGCATACAAACCTCAGCAGTGCTGAAACATTAGCCCAAGCCTGTATTGTTTTGTGAAGGGCTGGTGGTTGTCTCCATGATCTGTCGTAACATCAGGTGGCATTTAGCAGTGATCCGTCACAGCTCAGAGCCCACACAGAGGCAGTGTGTTTGGCAGCACTTGTGGCTAAAAGTCCATACTACCTCTGTGTAGGTATCAAGGGAACAGGTTGGCACCACAGTAAGAAATAGGACAACAGAAAGTGAGTGAGGCTATCAGGGTGGTGACGATTTGTGTTGAAGAGACAGCGCTATATTGTAAAAACAAGGAAGCAGATGGAACCAAAATCAGCTGTGATGTAACTAGATACAATTCCCTTTTTTCTCAGGGAAGCTGGATCTACTTTCAGCAGAGCTGAATTTGCAAAACAAAGTTGCTATTGTGGAAATAAAGCTCTCACGCCACAGTGACTCTGTACAAAGACAGGCTGCAAGCCTGCATTTATTTTGTGTCATCAGGAGGCGCGTAGGAAAAAGAGCAAGCACTGAGCAGGTGGCAGCTCCTCCCGCCCGGCTTCCCCTGTGAATATCAATGTTCTGGATACCCTGTGTGTGCAGATGTGTAAACCCAAGGCCAGCTTCGCTGCAATCAAACAGAATGCAGGTGTCCTTTGGACAAAAAATGCTAAGCATGTGAGGATGTGCATAATTTCTTCTCTAGCTCTTGTGGGTTCCTCTCACAAACAAGACTCCTGCTTGAGCCAGCAAGGCTCTGCCCATGTCCTCTGGGCAGCTGAATGGGTTGGAAATGGTTGTATTTATGCAGACCCCAATCTGAGGCAGACAGAGCCCTGTCTGCCCCTATTGCAGGAGAACTGTCCTGGTTGGGTTTCCTTCTCCTCAAACCAAGCCAGGCTCTTTCATTCAGCCGGGAAGCTGAACTCAGATCCCTTCTCAGCAGTCAGAATAAACCTTACACAAGATAAACTTCAGCTGAAGATAAAACCAAATGATTCTCCAACAGTTGTTTCACTTACGCTTTGAAGAAGTTTCAGTTGGCTTCTCACTCACATAGCTTGATATTAAAACTTTTCTCAATGCTATTTTTATCTGTTTCTGAGGAATACAGAGTAGCGCAGCACCCTACTTATGTTTTTTAGAGTGCAGACAGAAAAACTACATAAGATCACTTCTTAAAATCATAGTGAAAATCCTGTTGTTTTTATTCACGTAATGCTTATTATCTTGGAAAATACAATCAGTAATTTTTCAGTGTAGAACAGCTAGATGTTACGCTTAACAAAATGCTCCAGGAGGATATAAAAAGTAAATGAGTGTCTTACCATTTAACTTTATCAACACAGCAGGTCTCCGTTTCAATGTCTGTGAAGCTTTCAGCTGTAAAAGATGCCTAAGTTTTGCCCTTCCGTAAACATGCAGCTGTTCCAATGGAAACACTGTAAATATATATATATATATATATATATATATATATATTTACACACACACATATATATGTGCCTGCATCAGAGGGCAGAATTTGACTTGGATCTTACAAAATGGGACTTCGCAGCTGACACTCGTGTTTGTTTTCCTTTAAACAAACTGAACTTCTGAACTCTCACGTGTCAGATGTTGTCCAGATCCTGCAACCGCAACTTACATCAAACATCAGCATATAAAAAGTCATCGCTGTACAATCACTTCTGGAAAAGACAGTGTCAAAACCATAAAAAAACAAACAGCTAATTTAAGAAAACCATACACATTAAGTGCTGAGGTTTGTGTTAGCTTTTCTCTGCTTTAAGTACAAGAATCCATTAAAACATAAAAGGCAGAAGTGGCTCCGAAAATGACACTGTGACAACACACTCGTAGCTTTGATAACACTTACTTGACGCTGTAGTTAATTGGAAAACAATGTGAACACAACAAGGTACGTACAGACACTCAGTGCTATTCCTGCAAACACTGCTGGCTGCGGAGCTCCCCGGGCGCACAGCGCTGGGCAGCACTGCCATGTGCAGGAAGGGGCCCTGGGGCTGCCGTGCACCCAACACTTGGAAGTGCTTCAGGCCTCACAATGACACAAATCCACAGTTAGTTTCTTTAGGCTTGCAAAGGTGAGATCGCTTCTCAAGCGTTCTAGAAACGTTCCTTTAAAACTATTAGAGATTTTATATCTCAAAGTGAATCTAATAAAACATTAGACCGCTTTTATGTTAGGCAAATGGTGTTTGCTCTGCTTTATGTACAAAAGCAATCACATTCCTTTGCTGTAAGATACTTTATACATCCCCAATTCTTTATTTCAGAGGAAGTAAGAGATAGCTATGACAATTCTGTTGGTGTTGGGCTTCTGAAACGGCTCTATGTGGTGATGTTGAATCTGAAGCTCATCCCTTTTCACAAGTCTTTCCTCCAGTTTGTTTTATTCTGCTTCCTCGCTCTTCTCAGAGCCGCCTCCCATTGAGCTATCCACCTCATACTTTTTGTCAAGAGCATCTTCCAAAGACTTCCCACTGCAGTCGTAGCCTTTACTCATGGATCCCGTATGCGTTCGGATGCGAGCCCCTGGTTGGTACAGCTGCATGGCTGGGCGATCCTAGGGGGGAGCAGATGAGGTTAACTCTCTGATAAACCTGTGTGGGAAACACAGGTGAGGTTTTAAAGAGATTAATTCTTGTGAAGAAAGCAGATTTTGTGTTAAATTACTTCACATATCATAAAAGTTGGGGAAAAAAAAAAAAGAAGTGTAATGAAAATCAACTGAGTATTTAATATCTGTCTTGCTCACAACACTATTCTTGAAAGCCAAGCATTTTGAATAAGCGAAGAAAGCTGTAAAAAGAAAAGATCTTATGACACATTTGACATAAATAAGGAGAAGTACTGCTGGCTGTTATCAAACACAGTACTGCTATGCATGCCTAGGTAAAACTCTGAAACATGTTGCTACCTTCACCAGCAGCGGCTGGGAAGAACAACAGCCTGCACATTTGCACCTTGGCAGATGAGTAACAAATATTAACTATAAGCACAATAAAATGAGATAAACCAGAGCACCAGTTAGCAGGTAACAGACAGAAAATTATCCTCAACTGAACGTGTTCAGTGCTGCTGACTCAGTCATATGTGTGACCCAACAACAAGATGCTGATTTGACCACTGGGAAATGGGAGAAGGAGCAACACACAAGAAAAAGAGACCTTGAACCTACAAACAGGGAAGTTCCACAACTCTTGAAAGTGCTTTTTATTCTTGAAATTTCAATAATAAAATGTATTATTGAAACAATGCTTAAGAAGTCTTTTCCTAGTAGATTGCTTATTTTACTCACAGAAATGCTAGTTTTTGATTGTTGTTGAGTAACCCATTCACCACAACCACAGCTTTTTGGTCGAATTCTTGTATTAGGTAAGTTTTTGCAAAAAAAATAAGCAGCCTATTTTAAAACAGCCCTTTTTTTGCACAAAGTGACCCACATGGCTTGCACAGTGAGTCCACCTGGGCCAGCTTTGTATGTGATCCACACGGACTCATGCCACAGATGACCAGCTCACCATCCTTGGCAGCTCTCACCGCCACCCCGTATCACGAATGTGGTTTGAAAGAAGAGATTCACATGCTGAATATATTTATACACAAAATAATGTTTCAATAATCTTGTGCAGAAAATCTAGGACCAGAACAGATAGAGAATGAGGTTGACAAGGATAACCACCTCCTGAAAAGACTCTGGTGCATCTAAATACAACTGTTTCTGAATTAGCTATTTGGACTTGTCCTTACTTACGCTATGTCCTTAATGAAGTCCTGGTCAGTTGTAAGGACGTTATGGGCAGGGTAATGGAAACACAAAGACTAGCATGACACAGTTGTTGAATTTCATTGCAAACTAAAAGTATAACAATCTTTAGAATGCTTATAAAATACAAGGCTTCCAAGAATAGTGTTCTTAAAATGCCAGGGTTGAATTTAAGACAGAAAGTATGCTGTATATGGTACATACAAATGAGCAGAGACCTGTGGCCATAACTTATTTTAACTGCTGTTGTCCTTTGACAACAAGAAAAAGAAGTTGGGATTTTACTGAAAATAAAATAAAGAATTGTGGTTTTTTTGGTTTTTTTTTTTTTTTTTTTAAAGCATCTTTTATGCTAAGTTTGCAAAAGGAAAACCTGTGATCTTGAAGCATATTTAACTAATGAAAGATTATCCTAAATGAATAAAAGAACCTTATTTCTTATGCGCTCCTTTTTGGATGCCATGTCATCACACTTGTCCTCTTTACCCAGTTTGTCTACTGCCTCCACAGTGAAGCTGTAGTTGTGGTTCCCTTTCTTTCCTCTGTCTTGGTTGTATCCTTTCCCCCATTTCAGCTCTTCTTCATTCCTTCTCACAAACTTGTCAAACTCATAGTGAGTTCTATGCTTCCTGCCATCATCCAGTCGATACCTTTGCCTTTCAGGTTCTTTGTCTCGAAATCTTCTCTCCAAATCTCTTTGCTCTTTGTCACTATCATTTTGTGACCTGTAAATGCATAGAAAGAGAATCCAAGCAATAAACAGCTTAAAAAATACAAAGGTTATTGAAGTATAGAATACAAAGTCTCCCTTTGTCTTGGTCAGTTGTTAGGTCAGTTATATGTGAAGACTGTTTTTCCTTTAATAAATATGGGTTATGTGCAATTTTGCTGAACGTCTCACTTATGTACGTCCAGCTCTCCACGATGCACTAAGTTCAGAAAGTAGCAGATAAAACTTTGCAAGAAAAATCTGGTTTTTGTGTGCTTGCTATGGGAAGCCTCTGCTCCAACCTTTATGCCCCCCTGCAATCCCTTGGGTGGTTCCCCAGTGCTCCTCACATAACCCTGTGCTGCATCACCAGGTGTTGTGGCTGCTCTTGAGAAGAGCCGTACCTATGTATGTGAGTACTGCCTTGAAAGGCAGCATTCAGGGCCCAAAGGATCTGTGCACGTACCCTTTAACCATTTGTTAACAAAAATTATTCACTGTCAGACACTGGAGCTTCTGGGAGGTATCTGAGAAAACAAATGCTTGTGTTCTCAGCATTTGTTTATTTTGTCTCCAAACACTTTTGCCTACCTTAACATTTCTTTTTGTTGGGTAAGCATCATTACCTTATCACAACGTAATACTTACAGTTATGCTATGCTGCAATGGGTTTATATTATAAAGATTCTTAGTTTGCAGCATTTTGCTGCCTGTCTGATACAACTCAGCTCTCTCATTCACTCCATTGTTCCAGTTCAGCAAGCACTTGCTTCTCTCGTAAAACAAAACCGTAAATAATGAAGAAAGATTACATAATAGATTAAAATTTTGAAAGCAGCAAATACATGTACTTTCTTTTCATGTGTTTCATATATTTGAATGCTTAAAATTGAAGGAGGAAAGTCTTAGCGAGGCTCTGGAGCACGTCCTTTCCAAAGACAGGGTGCACACACAGACTTGCTGCTGCAATGCTTCCTAGTGCCCTGCAGTCTCCTCCTGTGGGTGATGGAGGAACATTTGTGCTCAGTGACAGGGATACAGACCCCAGCTCCGGAGTGGCCGGAACAGCTTTCTACAGTTCAGTCATAGGGAAGAGGAGTGGAAACAGGAGGATAAGCAATACAAAATTACAAAGTAAATGTAAAAAAAATACAGCTAGCAAGCTTTAAATTGGCTGCTTATGTAGAGTTCCAAGTTCTGGCTTGTTACTGATCTCTGTGTCAGTACCATGATATCTATTAACCCTAATAATCAATAGTCATGATGAAGCAAGCACTTGGAAAGACAAGGTAACTTACTGTACATGCACAGCAAAAAGGATTCTCTTTCACACCTGGAAAAGCTATATTGATGCCTCATTAAATTTACATGATCAATACGGAAAATGCTATATGGCAGAACATAAAGCTTAGTCCATAATAAGCCTAATTACCAAAAAACTGACTTGCCCCTGTACGCATTTTAGGGCACCCTTCCTTTCCTGTCTTTCCTTTGCTGAAGACCATCGATTCAAGATTTCCTGAATGCTTTCATTTTCCACCACAGAATGGAAAACTGAAGTTTTCAGCACCTGTCAGGACCTTTCAGGACATGGGATGCTGAAACTCTGAGCCCATGATTCAGGTCCCTTCTCACAGATAAAAGAGATGAGCAATACATGTAGGATATTATGGGTGAATCAAGTGTTTTAGTTAGCAAATTTGTTGGGTTTATTTTCCACTGTTTACATTTCTTTGCTTTTCTATCTGCTATTATGAGAATACTTGCAGCTCCTGTATACTCTTCACAAAACTCAATAGCCTATGTGGAGAATGGTAACATTTAAAGCACAGCACAGTCCTGATCTTTGTCTGATACGTTACCTATATGACCTTAAGTAAGTTATTTAAATGCTCTGTTCATCCATACGTACAAGTTACAGACACACATGACATCTCAGATGCAGCTCTTCCATTTTGCAAAGTACTTCTTCTGAGAGCTCAGTGGAATTGGGAAAGTGTTATTTATCTTAGCAACATTACTCTTACATTACATCTCTCTTGGGTGAATCCTGCTCACACACACGCCCATCATATATATCATATAAAAGAGAGAACCAGCTGCTGAGTACTTCCAGCACACTTTGAGGATACATTAGCTACAGAAGAGAGCTATACCTCTTGTTTCTACTACTGCGTATGCTATACAAAAGGCAGTGAGAGACAGAGACAACCTCCTGCACCAGTCATAAGGCTGTCAGTCACACCTCAACTATTCTGCCATTGTCCCAGTTATCAAACACAATCATCTGCTTACTGCAGTGAAAACAGTTAGCGTGATGAAAAGTGAAGACTGGAGGCAATTTAGACTTTGACATCGGTGATGGAAATTGGGCCTTACCCAATGGAACTGCATCCACTACTACTGCCATCAGGTCAGTAAGTTGTTACTAAACACCTTTAACAAAAAGAATGGTGAGAGATTCGTACACGTGCAAAATGAAATCAGCTCTTTGCTGACAAACACCCAACTTTAAGCCAAACTTTACATCATGGCTAAGCCTTCAAATAAAAGCATTTAGCATCTAAGTCCCTAAGATAAATAATACTTACTTCTCCTTAAGCTCTTTTAGTGAACCTTCCAATGATTTGGATCTTATACTCCCAGGTCCAGGAGACTTATCCCATTTGTTTTCTTCAGTGTCAGCTTCTTCGTCTTTTTCTTTGTGCTTCTCGCTGGCTGGCTCATCTCCTTTTTCAGGCTTCTTAAGAAGCTAAAAAATATTTGTTTATATTATGACATATAATTATTATCTTCTGTTGTAATGGACATTTTAACAATGTATCAAATGACCTGTTAAGATTTCAGATACCTTACTAAATGCTATGAATATATTTTATTATAAAGTATGCATTTTTTAAAGTCATTTTAAAAGGGCAGTTTACTTTAGGTAAGGAGGTACAGTCACTAACAGGCATTCACTGGCATGCTTTAGATTTGTGAAGAATATTGGAGAAAGCACTTACCTACTCTTCTCTCCCGAGTTTTACATAGTCAATGATTTCTTAGAAATCATGTAACAACAGAGACCAACGTCATTGCCAATAAAATAAAAGCAGAACCTCTACAATACTACAAAAAGAGCAGGATTAAGTTCACTCCTTCAAGTTATTACGTATAAAGTGTGTGACACGCTAACACTTTGGGACAGGTTGGCATGTGGAAATAGGCGCTTCGTATAAATACACCTTAACAAAAATACAGACTGAGGGAAAATTAAGGGGTTAGCAGGGAATATCACATAACTTTGTAATTTTGGAGATTAAGCTTTCCAAGAATTTTGTTAATTCCTCAACAAATAATCCACATGGGGCTTGAGCAGTATCTAGAATTACAGCAATAGCCCTCATAGAAGGACCGAGTGTCTCAAAGTAGTTTTCTATCATTTCAACAACAAGTAGAATAGCTCAACGCACTTTTCATTCCACCTTATTATTATTATTATTATTATTATTATTATTATTATGATGATGATGATGATGATGATGATGATGATGATGATGATGATGATGATGATGATGAAAAGTTGTTGCTCTTCAATACACCTAGAAGAATCTAAAATGTTTCTTCCAGGCAGTATTTTCCCTTTCCTCAGGGCCAGAACTAGTTCTCAATTTCACATTCCCATAGATGACAGATCATAAATACTAGAGCATTCTGGACAACAAATTTTGGAAAATACCTTTTAAAGGACAAGCCCCTTTTTTTCCTGACATTCCAGAATGTTTGTTACACACAAATATGAAAAAAAGTGTAAGTGCTTCAGAACGTACTGTTCCTATATGTTTAGATGGAGGCAAGTGTTGTCTGGGATGTCAAGGAAGAGGATAAAGCTACAAAGCTTTGTGGCTTGACTCCCTCACAAGATCTGGAGTGATTCTGTGCATCCTTGTATTAGGCTACAGATTCTTACATCAGTTTACCTCATCAAAGAGCCTACAAAACTTTCCAGTACCACAAAATTTAGATGAAATGAATAGGGTTGGTTTAGTTTTTTTCATGTTTCTTGTCTTATACAAAGAAGGTTTTAAATGTGGAGACGTAATACCACAAAATGCACCCACCTAAGTCATTAAAAGCACATCCGTTCAAAGTGTTAAAATACAACACAGATTGAAATTATATATAATGATGTTAATGTACACAATTAGTACAAACAGTTATATATGATAATATTTACACATTTTATAAAAATAATTTATAATTATAACATTATAAAATTATGCTCATAAATTTTAATTTAAAAATTATTAAAACATATACTTTTATATAAATTATGACAAGACTTTTTAATAACTGGCTTAAAGGATACTATAAACCAGTTCTGAGCATAAACAAAAAAACACCCTCAATACATCCAGCTAGATTTACATGACAAAGTGCTAAAAGCCGTATTTGCATTAATGCTCTGATGTGTTAGTGCAGAACAATCTGGTTCTGTCAGGTTCTGTCAGCACTGAATGTGGCATTGTTGTATAAGGATATATTCACAGTTGCCTGTCGATGTAACTGCATTAGCACATCACTGTATCTAAAGTAATTAGTCAGACTTTTCAACAACAGTCCTTAGCCTAAGCCTTACTCTATTTCTCCTTCCAGTAAAAACGACTGCTATTACCAGATCATACCATAGTACACAGCATAAACAGTGTGAAACCAAAAGAACTTCTGAATAACTTCCACAGAGGAGTTTTGGTTTGGTTTGGTTTGGTTTGGTTAAGGTACCTTGATCCTTATTTCTTTATCAGAAATTTTCTTATGTTTTTCTGCTTCTTTCCTTTTACGTCTCTCCTCCTCTCTGCGTTTCCTTTTCTCTTCTTCTCTCAGACGTTTCTTCTCCAGTTCCCTCCGCCTTCGTTCCTCCCTTTTCTCTTCTCGAATTCTCTGAAGAGTTCAAAATGATTAATTGTAAATTGCCCACAGGAAAACCACATGAAACATAAATGTTGAACTTCAGGCAAAAATCTGAACGTACCTGCTTTTCTAATTTTCTATTTTTAATATATTCCAAAAGGGGTGTTGTTCTTCTAGCTAAAACACAAAAAATTTGTGATATAGTGTTCAACTCCTAAAATATGTACTCATTTCTTTACTTCAGTATTAATCCCTTCTTTCTAACTTTATCTGCAAGGGAGCCAAATAATATATAAACCTACTTATCTCATATATTCTGGATGGTAGTCCCATCATTCCATTTTAGAAACACATTATTTGGGTGTGGGTTTTTATTTTTTTCTTGCTGATAGGGCAAGAAGCAACAGAGATATGTTGCTCGATTATTTAAGTTTTAAACTTAAAATCATATCTTTTCAGTTCAGAGAATGACATTTTTCTCTTGCTGGCCAAAGAGCTATTCACCAAAAAAATAAATGTGCTCAGTATCAAATTCTACCACATTCCTACCACTATATCTATTCCTCTTTCAACTTTTGCACATTAAAAGCTAGTTAGATTGCTGTTCATGTACAGTCCACATTACAGTAATCTCACATATCACTCTTCAGCCCCAAATTTCAAAGTACATTATGAAAGAAACATTTTCATTCATATATAACATTTCCCCTGGACTCCCATCAAGCATTCATCATTCCATGGGAAAACAAGAATAATTAAAGATAAGTCGTTTGTCCCAGGATACAACAAAGTGTCAACAGATTCAATAAGGCTCTGCTTTCCCAAATAACGTATTTGGGTGATCATTTGATGGATCACAAAGACATTCTTATGCTTCGGAGCTATCTTCACACTCTGAAATCAAGCCTATGCCATCGCCAATATCTACTAAAGCTTGAAGACATCATCAAATTCTATATCATATACATGGCATTGATGGCTGCCAGCACTGAATTCAAATTTGAACCCACGTACTGCGAGTAGCTGAAAAGAATGTTGGCAGTCTTAGATGATCCAGGACAAAGATGCAGAAAATACTTAGAGCTAAAAAATGCTCCACAATTTTCATAGTCTCTTCCTGCAACCAGAAGAGATATGATTTGGAAGAAAGAATAGAAAATGGAACAGAAAAAAAGGAATTCTCAATCAAATTTAAAAAGGCGTAGCTCAAATCTATACATAACCTCATATCCCAAAAACATTTGAATGTTTTTTGTTTAGAACAGCTAAATAACTTAATAGAAAACAAACAAACAGAAAACCTAAACAAACAGAAAACTTTGTTATGAAGTTATGGATTGGAAGGTTTGATTTGATTCGGTATTTATCTTCAGCAAATATCAATGGCCAAAAGCAACAAGCAGACTTGCTGGTTTGATATATTCCTCTCTCTACCCCTATACTTCCAGTGCTGTTTCTTTCTTTTCCACCTGCTCATAATTTCTGACAAATTTTAGGTCCTCACTGTCCTCCCTTCCAGTCTCCCAGATCTGCAGCTCTGCCACCCTCTCCTGCCCCTCTCAGTCCCCTGTCTGAGCATCTCTGGTGATTTCCACACAATGGAATTGACCACAGATTGTCACCAGAAGGTATGGGGAAGGATCTGCCACACCAGGAGTTCAGCACCTGACTCTAGACATGACTAAGGCTGCAGAGCAAGGGGTTGGATCAGAAATGGCAACATGGAAGTTCACAGAAGAGAGGCAGTGTGACGAGTACTATCAGAAGAGGGAGATAAAAAAAGATGCATATCAATAAAACTTGAATCTTACTCCCCTTGTTTATAAGCCTTACTCTAAATGAAAATCTGTTTTTTTCTGTAAACATTTAAGAAATGTTAGAAGAAAATAAACTATAAAGCTCCATCAGCAATAACTTTTATATTTTATCTCGCTTTCTACAAACAAGCCAGAAGAATGAGCTTACCTTTATCCTGTTACAGAGAAATTCTGTTTTATATCTCTATGTCACACTGAAACTGATGAGCTAACGCATCGGACGTGTTGCACAAACCATGCTGGTTTGCAGTAGCAACGCTACCTGGAGAAATGCTGAGAATGTGAGGCCCAATTCTGCCAACTAAGTCCTGGGCACATCTTTCATTAACTCGAGTAGATATTAGCACCTTTGAAACTAGACGTACACATCTAACGTCTCACACACTTCTGCTACAAGCTTGCTATCCACTGAAGTGATCTTTGGTTTTGTACTGACAACAAAACCTAACTGATTTGATTTCCTGTGATTTAACACACACGGAACGTTAACATTCCTTACATCAAGCTGCTTTGGTTTTGGATTCTTTTTTTCTTGGCAAATTGGCACAACAGAGGAAAGAGTGCGTGCTCCAGTGATCTAGATGTTGTCACTTAGAGGTGCCACCCTCCCTTAAAGCTGCGTTCTGACAGCTGCCAAGTTCCAGTATTCTGGAAAGAGCTATCTGTGTTTCTCAGTGTGACGTGGCACTATTATTTGGAGGCTTTGAAAAGATATAGATCACATCACATTTGGAATGAAAAATAGGTCTTTTCTATCCCAGGAAAATTTTCTCTCAGTACTGCGGGAGTCCTGAAAGAGCTTTGACAATGTACTAATATGCAGAACTACTCCAAGCCAGAGCTGGACAGGGCTCCTTGCCTTTAGCATGTTGATAGGGAGGCTTCATCACCTGTGACCGCCTCCTGCAATGCTAACTGCACCTCATTATTCATGTCTATGCTGCGCACTCTGTTAACAATTTTTTTTTTTCTACGAAGTTCAGTTTTCTAACAATCCTAGCAATTAAGATATCCTGACCTCAGAAAGACGTGAGCAGTCAGCACTGCTGTGCTGAACGCTGCATTTCATCCCATCTGCTTTTTTTTCCCCCAAATCTTTCCAGGTCTGCCTTGTGCATCTTCTAATAACATCCTTCTCCTACACGTTTGCCAATGGTCAAATAATTACCTACAGCGTGGCACAACTGTGGAGTGTTACAGTCACTACAGACAGTCCCATAAAGGTACTCTTTGAAAGACTGAACTGAAAAGAAGAAAAGGCATCGTATTTCTGTTATATGGCACAGTATGGATCACAGCACACAGTTTGCCTTTTGTTGACAATACACTTATGATTTCTGCTTGTAACTAGTAATATTCATATTGCTAAAACCTATAATTGAAATTTGATGTAATTTATTCAGGAAGATTTCAGTGGTATCTTATTAAAGATTCCCCATGAGTCTGTGAAAGTCATGCTGCATGCATATAGAGAATAAAGCATAGCCTTACTTTCAAAGCTTTTTCAGAACCTTGACTGTGAGAACAGAGGTCATTTCATGTTTCACAATAAAAGCAGCTAATGTCAGAGAGCAACTGTTAAGTATTCAGCTATTTTATCTTTTAAAAATAAATCTTGTGTCTTTTTACAACACATCTGTAAGCAGAAGGAAGTATGAATTACCTAACCAAAGCCATTCCCCATGCAGAACCTCTGGTGAAGTCAAGTGATTCCATGCAAAGAGCCTCAAAAGAACAGGAGAGGTGTTTCCTCAATATACTTGGCTGGGAAATAAAAATTCTAAGTGTGATAACCTCAGCCTCTACCAGACTGAACAGGTCATAACATGCAGGTAATACCTTCAAGATATAAAAATAATATATTTAATATTCTCAAAAATAAGAAAAGTCAAGAAAACAGACCAATGAGTTCCCTTGTTTTGGCCTCAATCTCTCCCAAAAGAGTCTCAGGATTGGCACAGATTTTCTCTTCATCAGCACAGTAACTTTCTAAAAATTTCCTATATTCTGGGTCTGTGAAGATAAAGTTTTGAATTCTGTTAGTACTATGCATGACAGAAATGGAATCTGTTTTCCACCGTGACATCAAGAAGATTACCATCAGCTTACCATCTTCAATGCTCCCAGCCTTGGTGTCTTTCTTTTTTAATTTCTTTTTTGAAATCTTCTGAAATGGAGCAAATTCAACCACTGCAGGGTACTCCAAACCTTATAAGAGAACAACACTTAATTTTTATTTCAGGAAGCATTCATTGTATTCAAGTAAGGTTTTCCAAACCCTTCATGTCTGTGTCGGGTAGCTTTACTTGAAAGTGAAGATGAATGTTTCTAAAATCCCATCCTGAATTTCTAAGGACAATTTGCACGTGGCTGTATTTTGGATTACAAACAAAACACTTTAATACTTGAATCATTTAAACATTATTATTAGCTTCACTAGAGGGCACTTGCAATCTAAGCTTGGGCTTGGTACGTGCAAACAACCACACCAAACTGACCATCTGTCTCCTACTTTACAGCAGAATGTCCAGGCTCTTATCGACAAATACAGGTGAGTACACACACTGTTAAGGGAAATCAGACTGAAAACACCTGAGGTTCTATCAAACATAAAAGCTCTCTGAAAAGTCGAGCCATACATATCTCAAATTGTGCAACCAAAATGGTGAGGATGTGGGTTTTGGTTTTGCTTTCTCAGAAGGGGAATGCACAGCACCACTTTATCAGAAACACAACAAAGATGCAGCCACTCGTGCTTGCAATGTTTTGGGTCACTGTTGTGTTGAATTGTGAAGCTCATCTAAGATAATGAATAGGATCCTGACAATGTACTGCTTGAGTTATGAGAATGCAGATGAAGTGTGCACACCATGCAGACAAATAAGACTGCCTGGACAAATACATTTTTCACTTCATTATCTTCCAATAACCAGATTTTGTTTTAGTGCACTTTTATGTAATTAACTGTATCTTAAGCAAAATAAATAAATAAATAAATAAATAAATAATAGCCTAATTATAAAAAATGAAATGAATTAATGTTCTAAAATGGCAATGTAGGCATGTATGTATTCACATGTAATAGCTTACAAATAGTCCAACCTTTATTATCAATGAAGACATAGCCATCAAAGCGATCTCTAAAAAGGAGGATGTCCTCAGGATTTCTAAAGTTAATGTATGCTCTTGAGTAGAGATGAGGATAAAGGCTGCAACAAGAAACAACGTCATTTTCTGTTATTTACTATTCTGTTCAGGCCTGGAAAAATGAAATAGATAGATCACACTGCCATTCTCATTCTCTCTGCGAAATGGCTAACTTAACCATGCTTACTTATGTTTCTAAATACATATAAAAACATCTATTACATCTGTATCTATCAACTCAGTGACTGAATTCCTGCTACAGCTATGAAATTTATTCTGAACAGAGACAAATGTTTCTAGCTTGTTTTGTCTCCTTAAATTGCAGAGCATACATTTCCATTTTGCAGGATCAAAACTTTAAGTCTATTTGTTCGTGACTTGAGAGATGAGTAACAGCAGTGCTTTTGGGGAACCTCTTGGGCATGTTAGGAATGTCTTCCATTGCTGACATAGTAGAAAGGAAGTAAAAGCTTTCAGTGAACTGGAAGTTGCTAAGCTATCACTGTATTCCCACATTAAAGAAAGATTAAATGACTTAATACTTGGCAAGGTAATATGCTGCATTCTGTACAAATAAACAAACTCCATTTGACACACGCATGAATATATATGTCTAATTGTGGAGAAAAAAAACTGAGAAAATCAAAAGCATTTTTTTTAGCACAAGAAAGAACAGGTACTTACCCAATATAATTCTGATCCTTCAAGAATTTATTGGCATTGGTTCCACTCTAAATATTAGCGTGCCAGATCAAAACCTCAGGGCTGGCACACCACCTCCACCGATGGAACTGTGGTAATGTAATGCATTACCACTCATCAGCTAAGTGTCAGGTGCACACTTAACTCTCACTCCCACACAATTACGATGTAAAAACATTTGGCTTAATCTGCTTTTAGTGATGTCTTCACGTTAATACTTTTTTTTTTTCCCCAGTATACTTGAATGTATTTGATTTAAACGTGAGCCCGTAATTTTAATATACCTGTGTTCACAGTACTGCTGCCATACAAGTGCTGTCTTAAGATAAACTCACCAGCAGCAGAAGACAACCAGCACATATTTATTCACTATTTTGACATTCTGGGAAGGTAATAGCATTGAATGAACTGCAAGCAGGTATCACAGAAGCACAGGATGGCTCAGGCTGGCAGGACCCTCTGGGTCCCTCTGTCCTAACAGCTGCTCTAGCAGGGCCACCAAGAGCAGGGTGCTCAGGGCCATGGGGCTTCAGAAGATCTCCAGGGAGGGAGGCAACCACAGAAAGGCCTGATTGGGCACAGCTAGTGCTATGCTGTAGACACAAAACAGTGCTGAAAGATGCTACAGACATCAAGCATACTTCCTTATCCACCACACCCCACACAGATGCTACGTATCAGGGTACAGTCTGTTTGCAGGAAACATCTAGACAGCTCAACCAAAAAAGCATGGTGACATATGGATGTGCTTGGCCACAGAGTTCTTCTGCACACCCTGCAGAGTTCTGTTACCAGATTTGCAAACCTCCGGTCTGCTCATGAAACACAAGGCATCTCCAGGAGCATGTGGAATCATTAGCAACACGCAGTGCAGCTGAAACAAGCCAGCTCCAACTCAGTGCTTTCAAAGCAAGAAAAAAAATTTTAAAAAGGATGAAATTTAACAGATTTAAAAGGTACGTACCGTTAAAAATAATATTAGAAAACACTTTAAAAACAGTAAGAGTTGCAAGTGTCTGCAAAGATGGAAAGTTGTGCTGGATGAGGAGCTCTGAGATATGGTTTAGTGGTTTGCTGTAGCAGCAGTAATGCGAGGATGGTTGGACTAGATGATCTTAGGTCCTTTCCAACCTTGTGATTCTATGATTCTATGAAAAAGTCCTCTGTGCTGCATGACTGCAACAGCAATGAAGTCTGCTATGCGGTGGCTCCCAGGAAGGAACAAACCTCTGTCACTTCAACAAGACTATTCTTATCTTACACTCCATATGTTCTTCAAAGTTAAAATGAAATGAGAGCTGATATTAGAGACTGATATGATTATAGTCTAAAGTACTGAAGATTCACCAGGAAAAAACAACCTTGAGGGTCCAGCCCGATCACAGAATGCTTTGAGTTGGAAGGGACCTTTAAGATCACCTAGTTCCAAATCCCCTGCTATAGGCAGGGACACCTCCCTCTAGACCAGTCTGCTCAAAGCCCCATCCAGCCTGGCTTTAACGCTTCTAGGGAGGGGGCATCCACAGCCTGTGCAGCCTGTTCCAGTGTCTCACCACTCTATCAAGAATTCCCTTCTAATATCAAGTCTAAATCTACCCTCTTCTGGTTTAAAGCCATTTCCCCTTGTCCTGCCATTACACACCCTTATAAAAAGTCCATCCCCAGCTTTCCTATAGGCCCCTTCAGGTACAGGAAGGCCACTATAAGGCTCCCCCTGGTGCTCTCTTTTCTCTAGGATGAAGGGCCCCAGATGTTCCAGTCTGTTCTCATACGGAAAGTGCTCCAGTCCTCTGCCATCATTGCTATCGAAGACTGAGAAGTCCTGAGTTTAAGTCCCCAATTTAACAACTATTGCAGTGCTTTATCAATCTTCAGTTTCCACAAAACTAACTGAAAAAAGCTACTTCTCCAGCTCAGTGCACAGAACTGCTTGGCCATAGATTTACTTCTTCTGCAGTAACTTGATTTACTTCTTCTGCAGTAACTTATCACTCACAGTTGGACACACAACACTCATGAAAAAGAAATGCAAATACACTTTCCTGTTATTTCCTTCATCTTGCACACCAACACCATCTATTTCCCATCTGGAACAGAAGCACAGTATTTTCCAACATAATATTTTTCTAATGCTTTTTGCTTAGACTTTGATATCAGAGTATCTTTCAAACAAAGAAACACTTTAGTAAGAAAAAAAATGTGTCTGGAACATGTAAATGTTCTCTGGACACAATCCCTGGAAAGCAGGGATTTAGAATCTGTCTTCAAAATAGGGGATCCAACGTCTTTGAAACACATTTTAAGTCTTCAAGAACTTCATGTCAGCAGAAACATACATAACTACTACAGCATGTTTGTCCACAGTCTGATACTGGTATGCACAGTAGCAAAATCAAATTGGATTCTCACAGTCTCATGCGGGTTGAAGGGACCTTAGAGATCGAGTCCCCCTGGGATTCGGGCCTCCTGTGTAGCAGAGCGGCACTTCTACCACTTGCGCCACAGGGGGATTCAAACCCGGGCCTCTGGTGTTGCAAAGCGGTATTCCTACCACTGCGCCACTGGAGGCACACAACAATGGAGATTCTCTCTCCATTACTGCTGCCAGATATCAGGGTAGGTCATGAAAGCATAGCTGTGACGATGCCTAGAAATTCCACATCCCTCCTCTGATGGAGCTGCTTCTACAAACAGAGCTGGTCCTCAAACACAAGTGGGACATCAGTGCTTAATGTATAAAAGCCTCATCTCTGTGTTTCAGACCCCTTCAAGCTTTTTATCCAACAATAGTATATATCACATTTTCAGTGAGTTCTGCAGTCAGTACCAATCCTGAGGGATGACCCGAGTGCTGCAGGACCATAACTCAACCACTGCACCAATGTTTTAGAAGGCTCAGATACAATCTCACAGTCTCACAAGCTCGTGCGGGTTGGAAGGGACCTTAGAGATCATCGAGTCCAACCCCCAGGATTCGAGCCTCTTGTGTAGCAGAGCGGCACTTCTATCACTTTAGCCACAGGGAGGATTCGAACCCGGGCCTCTGGTGTTGCAAGCGGCATTCCTACCACTGCGCCATAGATGTAGCTCTTTTTTGGCACCTAAGAACAAGACAGATCCAGTAGGCAGCCTCTTCATTGTTAGCTATAGGATACAGCATACTTATCAAACACCCCTAAAGGCCACAGAATCAGTCAGAAACACAGAGTTTTTGCTTGTATTTTGATCCCAATGTACAAGAGAGAAAACTGAACTGAATGCAGTGAATCAAATGTATCAGAAGAAATGAATGAAATACAACACAACAGTCAAACTTTGTGAAATGATTTTACTGAAATGGATGTAACAGCGTTTACACAATAATGACATTTGAGTTATATGAAGTTGTTAAAAGTTTTACAGTTTGCATATAATAAGAACATTATCAAATTACAAGTAACCTTTATCACGAAAACAGTAAAAAAGGAGTTGATATATGTACACGTCTTACAAAAGCATGGAGGTAGGACCACAAATGTTTGTTCTGTCTTCCAGGGCAGACTAAATCCTACCCTTACCTACCTTCACATCCTTCATGGTATTGATGCTGTGTATATGCCTAACAGCCTAAGTCAGGCAAGCAATGAACTGCCACAAAGTTCTACTAAACAGATACTGGTTCCTCTCTCTTTGCGGAACTGACTCTGAGAAAACATATATCTATGTATATACATATATCTATGTGGAGGATGATTCACCACACACAGCAGCAGGCTAAGCTGGGCAAGATGAATCACATCCTTTAATTATTCTGAGCACAAGGACATGTAGCACATAGAATGCTATGATTACTTCCATGGTTAAGTTTGTCTAGAAATCGCTCTGTTCAAAAGGGAATGGCATTTTGGCGCTGTGATGTGCATGTTAAGTAAGTATATCAGAAATTACCTTATTGTCAGTCGACCACTGCTTCGTTTTTACATTTTGAATGAGACAAAAATGAATAAGAATGGATTACTTGGAAAAAAAAAAAAGGTATGAAATAAAGACAAGAATACATAAGCAAATTAATAATCGAATGGCGTTCATGAGAATTTAGATGATATTTGCCCTCGGTTGTCTTTATGTCATGGTTTTCATAGGCAATTGACAGCCTAATAATTTTTACCAATTAAAGTTAAAAGCAGGATGACGTTTTCAAACAAAACTATGCTCTATTTGCACCAAAAAATATATATGTTTTAAAACCACGAGTATACAAGGAAGAGGCAGGGATATATTATCACCGCACATGTATATATCCAAACATTTTACGTAACTTACAAAACAGGCTCCGTGGGCAAAATAAGTAACTTAGGGTCCAAACTTCCTTACTTAGGCTTTAAGCACCTGAAAACCTACACGGACACCTCATCCTCACCTGGGATCAGCAGTGCAAAACTCAAAATAATCATGAGCAGGGAGAGGGTGTAGCTGCTCCTCCAGCTGCTCCTTGGTTAGACAAGGAGGAAGCCGTCGAATAACCACCTGCATAGACAAAAGAGAATTATCCTCCATCTAAATAGCACGAAAAAGACCAAATAAATCGCCTAACTCCCTTCTAAAAGCTCTTCCTTCATCTGGGAGCTGCGGCTGCAGCCTTAGCCTCGGTGTCCCGACAAGGACTGGCGCTGGGCGGTACCCGAAGCCCAGCACACCACACACACAGGTGCGTTTCCCTATAGCAAGGTGGGCTCGCTCGCCCTAAACGCAACGGGACTCAACAGCATCGCGCAGAGCACCAAAATGGCCACACAGCCATCGGGACGGTCCGCTCCCACCGCTCCCCAACAGCAATTTCCTTTAAACTCAACATCCGCGGTAACGGGGAAGGCAGGGCTGCCCTCAGGGGGCCGCGGTACCACAGCACCTGCAGCCGCAGCCCGCCACGAGCGAGGCGGTTACGCGCCCCCACAGCCCCAACACCCCTCACTTTGCTCAGCGCCGTTTTTTTCTCATCTCGCTGTTTAACCGGCGCCGGGGGAAGCGGTGTCGCCGGGGACGGCGGTGGGTTGAACGCGGCGTCCGGCTCCCGTCGCAGAGGCACCTCCATGGGCCACTTGTCGCGGCCGCCGCCCCTCACCGCTACCAGCACAACCTCCCGCTCCGACCGCATGGAGCCGCCGCCCGCAACTAGACGGAAAGCTCGCGAGAACTGCCCTTTTGAGGGGCGGAATCTCGCGAGACTCTGTGGAGGGGCGAGGGGAGTTCCTTAGCTCCCAGAGTACGGACGGTCGCGATATTATGTGGCTGTGTATAACCCTAGTTATGTCTGCCCTCATCCTTCTGCATCCCCATCACCAAAACCTTGAAGACAACAGCAAAGACATCCAACAGTGGTTCAAGATTGCAAGAGAGCAGGTTATGTGTAAGACGTGGCTTTAGCTGACATGTTAATCACAGGCTGGAGCAGGACAGGTGCTGGGAGGCACTGGAGATGCAGGTGCAAGGATGAAGAATTAGGCAGAACATGAGCAGACAGAACAGAACTAAGGAAAGAAGCTTCTCCTGAAGTCCTTTCTGAAGCACACACATGAGCTCAACAAGCACTAACCTAATTCATTGAATCATGGAATCACAAGGTTGGAAAGGACCTACAAGATCATCCAGTCCAACCATCCTCCCTTTACCATACCTACAGAAAATCCCTAAACCATATCTCCTAGCTCCCTATCCAGGCAGTTCTTGAACACTACCAGGTATGGTGACTCCATCACCTCCCTGGGCAGCCATTCCAGCACCTGACCACTCTCTGAGAGAACCAGTCTAAACCTCATCTGATACAACTTGTGGCCATTTCCTCGGGTCACGTTTGTTGCCTGGGAGAAGAGATCAAGACCCTCCTCATCACAGCCTCCCTTCAGGAAGTTGTAAAGTGCAGCGAGGTCTCCCCTGAGCCTCCTCTTCTCCAGACTAAACAATCCCAGCTCCCTGAGCCGCTCCTCATAAGACTCATGCTCCAGACCCCTCACCAGTTTCGTTGCCCTTCTCTGGGCACATTCCAGGGCCTCAATGTCTTTCTTGTAGTGAGGAGCCCAAAACTGAACACAGTGCTCAAAATGTGGCCTCACCAGAGCTGAGTACAGCACTTATTACTGAAGCCTGGATGACTAAAGCTCAGAGAATCTTTTCTAAACATTAAATGTCAAAATCCAGCAAGAAGTCACAGAAGAAAAAAATTATGACAGCTTGTAGCATTACGTTTTTAATTTTAAGCCCCTCACAGTGACACAGGTGGAACAAGCATAAAGGGATATATTTACACAAAATATGTCCAACATTCATACTAAGAAGGCAGACAGACCCCATTCTGTTCAGTGGACGGACAAATCACTGCTTCTCTACAAACACATGCTTTCATTCACTATTTTTCAGTGAGCCAACGACACTTAAAAATACCACTCTAGAGACCTGTAAAAATTGTATATTATTCAGTCAATCCTTTGCCTTGGTAGAACAACTGTGTGTAAAGAGAATGACTGCATTTTCTACAGATGTACACTGTGGCTTTCAACTTCATTATTACACTACTGAGTAGTAGTTTGGGTATCATTAATTGCAGGAAACACTGATTTACCTTGGTATTTTTGCCATTCATGTTCGTTGTCTGATCAGCTTACCAGAAACAGTTCTTACACGACCTCCCAGTAGCACAATATAGAATAATAACAAAGAAGTCAATGATAATTAGGAGAAGGTGTAACAAAGTAACATGCTTTGTCATCAATTTAACTCATGTCCAATTAGAGTCAAGTGATGGAAATCCACTGAAATCACTCTGTAAAGAAATACATATTTGTGAAGCATTAAGTGTAAAACCTCATGGATTTTTTGGTCTATGTACTGAGAAAGCATTCCTCACAGACAGGATGACAACTCAGGAGCTACAATAATACTGTATTAGATCTTGGCTGATCCATTCAGCAACATTGTAAACTGTTCCATTTTAGGTACTATTTTTCAACCTTCACAGTCTTAATGATGGCAGACACAAAGATCAGTAAACAGTTTTATAAACATAATGTGAATTTATTATTAATATTATTTTTTTACTTTATCACTTGTGGTTTATTTTGTAGAAATAATAGAATTGGAAATAGTCCCTCATTGTATGTTTTAATCATCCTTAAGGCAAGCATTATTTCTCCGATGTTCAATACAGCGTAGTAGTATGAATTCATATAAAAATAGCAAATTCCTGAAAGTGTAACACCATAACAAAAACACTAGAACAAATACTTGACAAAATGTGCCCACTACTGGAATTTATGGTCATGTGCTATGGTCAGACATGGATGTTTCTAGCATCATATCACTTTCATTCATTTCTATCTCAAACGTTTCTTCCAATGGACGGCTGGTATCCGTATTTGTCCTTTGATGTGATGCTTCTAATGTTACTATACCGCTCTCATCCAGAGTCTGTCTTTCTATGTCAAATTCTCTGAAATCCCAAGCAGGTGAAATGATGTTCTTTAAGGTCTTCATTGTGTGTACGTCAAAGTCATAACATCTTAATTTGTCTTTGATCTCTGTTCCTGGGAAAACAGACAAACCATTAGTTTATTCCTAGCCAACACTCCCTAAAATGTACTATGAAAAAATATCCAGAGACTACTATGGTTCCCCATGTGTTTAGAACAAGTTGTTGTCAATGCTTAATAATCGAAGTGCTGTTCTGACAAAATCTAGCAGCCTCCAAGCCATATACACATACACACATGCACACACACACAAGAAGTAAAATTCAGATTCAAAGTGTGCTACTAGGAGCAGCTGCCAATTCCCTCCCTTCCCAGCTTTCCATGAGACTTTCTTTATCATTTCAAGTTGATGCAACCCATGATGCATGTAAGGTATTTAACATAGCCGTATGGTTCTTCCAGATGTTTTAACTGACAATAGTGAGAAAAAACATATGCTTCAATTGAGTGAAAAATCTGCTGGGAAAGCAGAATGACGGTAGGCTCCAAGGATTCAATGACTTACCAATGTAAGCTTCAGAATCACCAATATACATTTCTATGCAATGTCCGAGCATTGTGACTGAAAATGTGTCATCCCTCCTAAGTCCAAGGGCCTATAAAAAAACCCAAAACAGTAAAAAGTTTTAGCTGCATATAAAACCATTTGCATCTTAAGTCCACCATTCTGAGCTCGTTGGTTGACGGTGTGACCAAATTAGTCTCTACTGTAAAAGCAAAATACTGTGCAACCAAAATATTTTCATATGAACTGACTAAAGAAAGCAAACCACAAAAATACAACTAGAAATGGACATGTATTCAGAAAATTACTCATAAGCCACTAAGTAAGAAACACTACTACTAAGTACGTATAACTGCAGCTAACTTCTCAACCCAATCAACATGAATGCTGAAACATTTAGCGCCCACTAAAATCCATCATTACTCAATGAAAACATGAAATCACCTCAACTGTCCTGGAAATAATAAAATACAATCATAGAATTGATCAGGTTCGAAAAGACCTTAAAGATCATCAAGTCCAACCACAACCTACCCATAGTACCCTAACTAACAGCCCTCTGCTCAATCACGTCCCTGAGCACCACATCCAAACGGTTCTTAAACGCACTCAGATAAATCCATGACAACAGAAAGTGGCCTATTTTTAACATCTACTCTAGCTGTAGAATTTCTTTGAAGCACTGTCTAAAGTAATTTCAATCTATTTCAGCTGTAGAAGTTGTTAATGCACACACAACACATAGGGTAATTCCGTTGGTTTACAAGAAGGATCCACCAACAGAATTTTAAAAAGTGGCTTAAAAATAACCAAAAAGATCTTAATTTATAGAAAAGTAAAGAAGACTTATTAAAAAATAATAATAATAATACATTAATCAATAATTTGGGGGTTGGATAAAACATCCAATCTGTTCCAAAATCAAAATTGAATGAAACGGTAAATAGCGAATCAGTGACCAGCACTTTAAGCATACATACCGTATGAAAATAGTCAATTGCACTCTCAAAATTGCCCATTAGACTATGGATGTAGCCAATGGCAGAGTAAGTAGAAGCATTCTGAGGAATTAGTACTAGAGCCTGGCGATGGTATTCCAGTGCCTCTTCATACTTCCTGATGGGGATAAATACAGAAGATCTATTAGCAAGCTTGAGAGCGGAAGATGTTTTTATAGTATTCTATTGCTAACTTCCTTTCCTCCATGACAGACAATCCTGTCAAGAACTTGAGGTTTTTGATTCATTCTCTTAACATAAAAAGCACGCAAGAGTCACAGATATTGGTAATTTTCTTCCTCAGCATAATTGAGAAATCACTGTTCCCCTTACACAGCGCAATAGCTGCCTGCAGCTAGGTCCCTTTTGGAGAAAATTCTAGCAATTTGACATGGTAAATTCCTTTAGGTATTTAATGCTGCTCACTGCTAAATTAGGTTTCTTCCTGTAGCTCTCATTTTCCTCCCCAGGGGAGTAAAGGAGCAATGAGACTGAATCACTCATTGTTCAAAATGAGAAAAGCTCCTCAGGCAGAAATTTCAAAACCCTTAAGTGCTACATATATCGGGACTTCTACTTCGACACTGTTTTCATTAGAACAGTAAGATTTACACACAGATGTAATTTCTTTCAAATATGAGCCATGCTTTCTTTGAAAATCATCTCCTACATAGACTGCTTATTGCATTTGCTATTTTACACACCAAGGATTAAGTGTACTTTATGGTGCTGCTGAAGTGTCACATTTAGCACGTCCTAATACCAAGCTGTCAAAAACAAAGTCAGCAATTGTCTGTAATACAGCTTATATCTAACTGGAACCTCTTCCATCTGCATCTTAGTAAAACAAGCTACAGTTAAAACCACAACATGAAAAACTATATGGTACTGGTTAAACATAAGACAAGACTGGTTAATATTAAAGAGAGAACATTTATCAATGTTAAAACTGCTAAAGCTTTTATATGTCATTTGCACTTCCTTTTTCCCTTCCCAGAATGCAAATATGAAGTGAAATATGAACCACTCCTGTCCTTAAGAGCCACAGAACAAAATTTTATTGTTAAGGTCACTGAACACTGAGCTAAAATAATAGAACAGAAGCTAAAGCTCTGATCCAAGCATTGAATAGCATAAAAGGTGGGTTTGTGCTGAATTCACTGGACATAGTCAAGCATGTCAGGATTGTGACAGCAGCTCATTTGCTTTCAGACACATCTGAAAAGCTAAAAGCCAATGACCAAATTTCTATTTAAGAATCAACAGCTAAGGAAAGGCTTTCACATTAAGTATTTTAACTTGCAGGTGAAAGACTGTATATAAGGAGCAATCTGTGCACTTATTTTAGAAACTAGGGATCTAGGGACGCTTGCTTTTCTTATAAGGTGCTTCTACATTGCCCTCATGTGGTAAACAGGCCTGATGAAAACAAGGAGGCCCAGAAAAACACATTTTCTGTAGTATTAGATAACTGAAGCTCCTGTACCCTCTACTTACTTCAGTTTCCGGCAGACATGTCCTAAGTTGTTCAGTAAAGGCTCCCATTTATCAACTGTTATCTGCAAAATAATCAACAATTCAAGTAGCTGCAGTTAGCTAGACGGTAACTAAATTCTGTAGGACTACTTAAACAACACAACGAACCCACACCCCATAACAAACAAGGCAATTCAATCACAACCAAGAAAAACTTCACTAAAACTTTCAGCTGTTTCAATACATGTATTTAAAGCTCAAATAAGCCTGTTTTCAATTACTAACTCCCCAAACCCAACTACATTTCTTCCAAGTTTTGTTTTAATAAATCTATGTCTTCTCCACATAGGACTGTAGTTTTTCAGTGCTTTCTACTTTGTCAGAGGTTCAATGTACTCCAGAAGCAAGGTCATTATCTTGGCAGGAGATACACTGCCGACAACTATTGCAACATAAGGTAGTGTCCTCACTACAACATTTAAGCTAAAAATCATTAGAAAGCTATCTGTAAGTTCACAGCTCAGCTAACTTTCAGTTGTTAGTTAAGCATCCCTGGATCCACTCCTACACAGTCTCCATCTGGTAGAAAGAAAACAAATCCATGCCTACAGATTTCCAAACAAAACTGGAAGTGATTCAAGAACGCAGCTCCACATGGTATTAGTTACCTACCACACGTGGACCCAGTTCCACCTTCAGGCCAAAAACCATTCATCTACTAATACCTAAGACAAAGAATGCAACCTGGGTTCCACACTTCCCAGTCAACACTCATAGTTTTGTTCTGCCTTTGCAATCATTTGTTTTTAATCCCAAATTAAAACATACTTTTGTCCATTTCTGGCAGCAATGAAAACAATGCATGATGACTCTTATCTAAACACATACACTTACTGAACACATAATTACAACCAGATGGTCCAGATTTTGAAGTCAATTTTATATTGCATTGCTTTTGTCTCAATACATAAAACTTCCTGGAGTTTTATGGATTTATGATCATATATATTATTAGGAAAAATACCTCATTTCCAATAGCTTTGATTTTTTCCAGTGCATCAAGAAACCACTTTTCTGCAGTTTTCCAGCTAATTAATGGGAGCAGGGAGGAAAGAAAAGTGAATTAGCAAAATGTTCTAATTAGCAGTATGAGAAAACTGCATTACAATCAACAGTTCTTTGATCATATTTGGTTGTATGAACGCAATTATCATTAAAAATGTAGTAATGTTTCCAATTGATCTTAATGGCTGACAAGACAAAGTTAAAACAAACAAAGCAACAAAACCAGAAGTAAACCAAGGAAGTTCAATGAATGACTTTTTTATCTGTTATATTTTTTTTTCAGAATATATTTGACGTCTCCTGACTTGACAAAATGCTTTGCCGCACAAAATGTTATTGCACGTATACGCTTGTGTGAGGAAAACAGATAATTCTTCTGGGCATGCAGCTACCCAATGACAAGTACACAACAACATAATCATCTCTGCATGTTTCTCAAGCTCCAGGTTCTTCCCTCATTCTATCTTAAACAAGGAAGAACAATTTAGAAATCAAGCCTTTACCTTAAATATTATCTAAATTGAGAACCAGGTGATGCTTTACACTGAGCTGTAGAATACAAAGTAAGTACTTTAATAGATATACTAGCACATCACATTTCAGAATAATCCTTCCTTAAAATTGTATTTAATCTCATTTTGCAAGCTTACTCTCCATTCTGAAATGCAACCACTCCGACTTCATGCATAACAAAAGGATCTTCAGGTGCAATGCTTAAAGCTTGGCTGAAAAACCTTTCAGCTAGCTTTGAGTTGTTGGTCAAGCCATATTCCAGTCCAATATAGAGCATCGGCAAATGACACCTAGAAAGAAAATTCATGAGATACAGGTCAATTTTCTCTACTACTTATGTAGGCTTCAACATTTCTCAATATGGCATTTCCGACATACCCTTTCATGAGCTGTGCAGCTGTGAAGTACGCAGCCATTGCTTGGTCATGTTCACTCTCAACAGCAAATGAATGTCCATACGCTATCCAGGCAGGTCCATAGGTCCTCTCAAGTGTAGTAGCTTTGCTGAAAACAAGAGCAGATTTCAAGTAAGCGTCTAAAATCAAATTTCATCTGCTTCAGACAGTACATAGCAAATTCATATGACACTGGGTATCTATTAGGATAATCTTTCATGTCTGGATGTAAATAACATTCATTTTAAAGGTCAATTTAAAAGTTTGAACTATTGAGCACTTACTAGTATTACACATTTTCAAGAATTCACAGTATTATTTCTATTGCTGTTCATGGACATCAGAAATTACTTGACACTACTGAAAAGAAACAACTATATTAGGCAAAGCAGGTAAAATATAGACAAAGTCAGTAGTGACACGTAATGTATTAAATATATGCAAATTAATTAATGACAGTTGTGTTTACTGTCTTCTGGGAGAAAACTTGACCCACAAACATTTGCATCTTTCCACCCTACACCCTACAGTTTAAATTCCTACAAAAAACCTGTCTCATGAACCACTTTATCCAGAATGCTTGTTTGCTGCATTCTCTTCAATTCAATTCAAATGCCTCGCATTCTTCCCAAGCTCTCTACACAGGTTGACTTGATGGTTACATTACAACACAGGTTTATTATGTCCTGACAAAACCTAGTTTCCCTACTTGGTGCTGAGCTTTATGCAAGATCTGAAGGAACAGATGAGCACGCAGATACCTCCTAGAGCAACTGGAATGATACTTTCCTTATATACTACTGGGCATAGAACAGATGTGTCTTCTACTCTTTCTGTGATGTCCTATGACTCCAAAACAATGGTATGGATGGGAGCTTTTATCCATGGTACCTCCAGATAGTTAGTTATGGCTAGCCTTGTAGTAGTATACTACCAAACCAATCTACTACAGGTTGGTTCAAGGCTTCTCAGTTTAAATTTACACTATCAAAACAAATGCTGTACTTCTCAGCTCTCTGACCAGTGCTAACGATCAACACACATCTAACACGGGAAAAAGCAGTGGACTGGCTGACCAGCCTAGAAGTACAAGTCTATTAGTGCAAGGAGAGAACTACACAGCCAAATGGCAGGATCTTCTGTTTGACTCTTCAATTTTAGATTAGAAACCTGGACCTGAGAGAATGCCCTAGTGTCCTTAAGCTAAAAGCTGAGGCTGGATTACCTAGCCATAGTTAGCACAAGTTAGTAGTACAAGTGAAGGTAAGGACTGCACCTGCTCATAATGGGAAGGTGACTGGCAAGAGACTCCATGTAAACCTGTAAATAATTATATTACCTGGAAGATTGAGGTCTAAATTGCCATGACATTAACAGGGTATAAACAAAAGAAATATTGTGGTAGTAACCACCATACAAAGCCTTCTGCTTACTGAGCTCTAACAACAACTGTGAACACATATTTACTTATGAATATTTACTTAGCAAATAAGAAACAGATGTGCAAGCGAGGAAAACAAGTTCTACCTGAGGTATCTTCTGGCATGTTCATTTTTGTGGCCAACCATGAGATAGTAGCAGCCTACTGCAAACCATGACACCTACAGATTACAAACCAAGATAATTATTAGATATACAACATTGATTTTAGTGCAACATCATTGCAGGCTATACTTCACGAGGGATCACTGTATAGCAGATAGAATGCTGGCATGCATATGTCATAAACTGGGTTTGTTCAGCCTCAAGAAGAGAAAGCTAAGTGCAGAGCTTACTGCTGCCTTCAGTTTTATCTAATGATAGGGAATACAGAAGACAGAGCTGGCCTCTTCTCACAAGGAGCACAGTGGCAGGATGGGAGGCAGTATGGACAAGCTGTAATACAGGGAATTCAGACTAAATAAAAGGAAAACAATTTTCACAAGGCTTAGAACAACTTACAGGATTATTTGGGTACAAATCCACCAGTTTATGAGAAAGATAGAAGAGTTCTGAAAAGGAGAAGAAACAAGAAACAAAAATTACAATATGCTAAAACATTCAGATGTTTCATCCCCTTAACTTCCTATACGAATATGCAGCAGATCTAGTGTTATTAATGCACCCTGTACAAAAACGTTTTAGTGGTTACTGCCTCTACATAGAGGCATTTCTGCAACTAGCTATACAACCCACTCCTTAAGAACCCTGCAACAACTTGGGTAACTACTATATCTTGCGGTAAATGCCTGCAAAATTACACTTAAATCTACTGTGTGAAGGTAAAACACAGTTCAGCTTTCTACATCTAAAAAGGAATAACGTATTGGCCAGATCAATTTCAAAATGAGAGTCCTGTGTACTAAAGACAGGACAAAAACAACTCTATTATTCCATGCAATTACTTCTTTGAAAAACTATAATTATTTTTATTAGAAAATTGACTGCAGGTTACAGGAAGCAATCAGATACAGGATAACAATTTTAATGTCTTCTGAAATTGCATTACAGTACATAAACCAACTGTTTCCTCAGAGCATGGTGCTTTCCAATTGATGAGTTCTGTACTTGAGTGCTCTGCATCAATTCCTCTGCTTAAGAAAAATCAAATATGAAAAACCACTTAAAAAATATCAGCTTATTTACAAAAAGTCCTCAATGCAGTCTTAAAATAACTGAACACTGCAAGTAACAGTACACCTACAGATCTATTTGTGCACTACAATGCACTATCCCTAGAGACACTGCGAAACATATGAGCTCTTTGTTTTATCTTCCAATTGGTATTGAAGACATTCAAGGCCTTCACTGGATCTGCATGTTTATACGCAGATTGAAGTGAAATGAATTCATCCCAGCTGCAAGTGAGCTATTCTCATAATTCCAAAGGTGTTCTCTGGTTATAGATTTATTTCAACTAAAAACAGACCTTCACAATAGCAAAGGCAAGGAGAGCACAAAAAGGTTTTTAATATTTATATTTAATATAATATTTATATTCAATATTTTTAATATTTTAAAGACCAACAATAGTAGGACAAGGGAAAATGGTTTTAAGTTGAAAGAGGGAAGATTTAGGTTGGATGTTAGGGGGAAGTTCTTTACTATGAGAGTGGTGAGGTCCTGGAACAGGCTGCCCAGGGACACTGTGGATGCCCCGTCCCTGGAGGTGCTCAAGGCCTGGTTGGACAGGACCCTGGGCAACCTGATCTAGTAAAGGTGTATGTTTGGTGGCCCTGCCAGGCAGGGGGGTTGGAACTACATGATCCTTGAGGTCCCTTCCAACCCGGGTCATTCTGTGATTCTGTGAATATGGAAATAGCACTACCACCTAAGCATGCGCACTGCCAAAGAGTTCCTCCTAGTTCAAATGAACACATTTTATTTTGTTGCTAGATACTCTATGAAGAGCAACTCAAAACAGAGTCGAACAACTGAAGTGGCACAGTACAGTTCACACACTTTCTGGGTATGCAGCCCAATGATTAAAAGACTGACACTTGTGATCACCACTGAGTACAGATTCTTTGCGCGACCACCTCCCCGTCCTTCACCATTAGCTCTATAAATCCCTTCTTTTTCACTTCGCACTATTCACTTGGAACCACAAATAGGAAGAAAAATACCTGTCATTTTTCACATCAAATTTTGGGAATGGCAATGTTTAAAATGGCTTACAAGGGAATTTCTTGGCATCTTTGAATCTTCTTTAAAATCGTGTTTTGTTGGTTTTTTTTTAAACTATCATTAAATGTTGCATTTCTTACCATTTGCTTTATTAAGTTCCACAAGTGTCCCTATGTGGACAGGTAAACAGTTTGCATGGAAAGGATCCTTTTCCATCACTCTAGAAAATAAAAATAAAATAAAATAAATGAAATGTACATTTCAAAAACCTTAACATGTTTGAAATAGGCTGCTTTCATACTGTGCAATGTTCCAGTTAATTACCCCTTCCAGCATTAAATTGCCATTTGTAACTAGACTGTACCTATTACCAGCACAATAAAGGTTTCAGACCAGAAAAAATAACCAATCATTTCGCTTAATAGGACTAACAACAATTTGGCAAGCTGAATATACAATTAGAATAACTACAACAACAACAGAACACAGGATGCATTTGTTTGCAGGTCACCTCTATTTTAACTAGCAGACACCAATATTACCATTCCCTGTCCTATAAGCTCCGAAAGGCCTTCACAGCAACTTTCCTGCAATACTCCTGTGCTTCCTGAGCTTATGGAAATAGGCTCTACAACATTAAGCAGCATGCCAGAGGAAACACGCTTAGCTCAGTTTTAATATTTTTATTTATAGTGACATTTAGAAATGGATTAGATGCAGGACATGGCTTGTTGGCTTGTGAGCACCCTGATCCAGCTATAGGTGTTCCTCTTCATTGCAGAGGAGTTGGACTAGATGGCCTTTAAGGTCCCAACTCAAATGATTCTACGATGAATTGAACAGTCAGTCCAGTTATTACTATTCCACAAGATACTGCAAAAAAACTCTTAAAAAATCCCTTTGTATACTTACAGTGAAGTACGTTTGTAACACATTTTGAAGTCACAGTTATAATAATGTCTTTCAGCTAAAGACACTACTACATCCAGGTTTTCCTGAAGACCATTTACTGATTCAGGAATCAACGTTTCACTGGGTTTATTATACTGCAAGACAAAAGAAACACAACATGCAAATCCAACCCAATATCAGATGCTATCAATATTGATTTAGATCCAAAAGAATATAGCTACACAGAGTTTAGCATTCTTTGTTTTAAACTGAAAGTGAGTAAAATCTGTATTTGATAAAATGGTTCTTTGCAACGTACTTTAAAAGCTTATTTGGAGCACTTGATTATGTCAGTATATGAAGTTTGAGCTGTACAAATGAATACTGACTTAGTTAAAGTTGGCTTCCAGTACTCCCACATTCTCCCCAGAAAAAAAGATTTTGGAAGAATGTTGTTATAACCTCTTATTTTCAGGTAATGGACATTTTGCCTACATTGTTAATGTATTTTCCTTCACCTAAAATGCTCTCAGAAAATAAAGCTAAACCAGATGGAATTACATAAAACTATTATACTTTCTTTCATAAAATGAGATCTACTGCATCATAAATTGAATAATGACCAAATCTACAGAGCAATTGTATCTCTAAGGCTCAGAGTAAAAACACTAACAAAGATCACCTGGAGTCAAGATTTAAACACAGCTGAACAGCTTTTTAGTCAGCTTATGGTTTTACCTTTTTCAATTTATTCTCAAATAGAAAGTGCAGCAATTCTTGTTCTTCTTCTGTACATTGTTTATTAAGAGGTAGAGATTCAAGAAGTTCCTTTTCTATAGGAATTAAAGAACAATTTGTAACAGTTACATTAGAATAAATGACAAGATCAAACATAGTAAGAACTCAGATGCAAAAACATAGTACAGATGCATTAAAAAGAGAATATTAATTATGGAAATTAATGATCAAATTCTCACTTCCTTCTAGACTTTTAAATGAAACTTAGTTACTGTCATAGTAACTCATTCTACATGTCTGTTTATCCCTTAAAATGGTCTATTAAATAACATCTACTGTAGAGAAGCAAAAACCAGTAGGATTTTGCAAATCCAAAGGCTGTGAAGTTAAAAATAAGGAAAAACAATGCTCAGGCTGAACAAAAAGCATGGGAGCTTCTGCAGCTAACAAATGAGACAGCTGGGTTACTCTGTTCCTTTTAATTCTCAGCACTGCAAGACTAGAATCTTATGTTCAAATATAATCTACTACTCAAACTAGCAATTTTCATTCATTTCATAAGTTTAAAAAACTTTTAATACTTTCCTACCAACTGAGGACAATTTTTACTTCAGCTTTTAAACTCTGCATTTTTTTTTTTTTAATGCAGGTAAACAGCATATTAAGAAAGCGGATAAATTTTACTTGTATTTGAGAAATACTGCTATCCAGACCTTCTTGTGCAGTCAGCATATGGTGCGATGTTAAAAGATCAAACGCTTCAAAGCAGTAAACATCAAGCTTCAAGGCTTCTTTGTAGCTGTATGTTGCTAGGGTTCTATTATCCAAAGCATCATAGATCTTCCCTCGCAAAAGGCATATAGAGCTCTTGATCTGGTGGAAAAGCAGGGCTGGAGGTCAAAGACTGAATCAATGTTTGCAATTTGCTTTTGAGCACAAATCAAATGGGCTCCCTGAAAAGTAAAAAGCATTCATGTACAATGGAACCCGGTTTTCTAGTGCTGTTTTCAAATACAAATAGTTTCTATGAGCTTAAGAATCAAATGATTACATTTTGAGGTTATTTACAGCCAAACAAATACATGCTTGAAATAAGCAGAGGGAGGACAGGAGTCTGTATTTCCTACTTTATGCACCCAATCTCTGACACCGAATAGTAAAACAGATAAACTACACTCCCCATTAAAGGGAAATGGACACTTCCACACATCTCTTTTAAACAACACACTTCTCCTAAGACAAGAATGTTCCCATCTCTTAGTCCAGAACAAGCATTGGTGCAAATCAATCAAATGAGTAAATTTTGATAAAGCTATGACCCTAGCGAGGAGTTTGATATATGTTCCATGTAACTGTACCAACCTCACTACTTCCCTCCTTTGGCAAACCAAACTTACTCTCCCTGCATTCGTGAACTACGCTGTCCTAAATATTCATGAAGATAAAGGCTGAGGAAGTTGAGTTTTTTTGACTGGATTACTTTTCAGACTCAATTTAGTTCAAGAATCAGTCAACTAGATGCCAGGGAAAAAGTACCATGAGATGGGGAAAACAGCAAAGAATAAAGAATGAACAGCCAAGGCTGTTTCTTATTTTCAGCCTAGCTAGCTTAAACAGTTCCATTAAGGTACAACAGAGTAATTCAGCCTAATCCTCTTCTGGTTTAAACCAATTAATATAAAGCCTATATAAGGCAGTATAATAATAATAAAAAAAAACAGTTCACATTGACAATTTAACTCATTTTGCTTCTCTGTTTTTTCAGGTAAAAACCTGTTCGTCAGCCCTCGTGCTATAGTTTCAGCTAATTAATTTACAACTGGACGAGCAAACTCTTCACAGACCCTTCAGTCTAAATATACTTTGAGAACCTCCTCTGTGTGCCTACACAGAATTTTGTCCACTTAGCTTCAAAACACTTCACTCAATTGCCACAACATTTCCAAGTGTGACAACACAGAAGGAACTCTTTCATTAAAAAAAAACTACCTACAGGAGAGGAAAAGCTGCGTTATCATCTCAGAACCTGAAGTACAACTGAAGGAAATGTTATTTTACATTATCAAGACAGAACCTGCACTACAGAGCTAAATGACTCTAAATATCAATGCCAGATTGAGAACGTCCTTCCGTAAATTACTGACAGGCACTTTACAGGATGTTTCTGTAAATTACTATGCAAAAATGAAGCGTTAAAGTTTTCTCTCCCATACATGCAAGCTAACACCTGACTTATGGGTTGGAAGAGGAATGATTCAGTGTTTCTGAAAGCCACCTTAACCAGAAAGGAGTGCTTAAACACCTCGAGTTACAAACTTCATACAACTGCAAAATCCCTTTTCGAATTCACACACGCTTTTTAGTTTTAAAAGCAGTTATTTTTAAAGTGTCACTTACAGAAGACTGTGACATCTCCCAGTCTGTGGCAGAGTCTTTCAATCCACTTTCATCCTTCAAGTACTTCTCAAAGAGTCTTTTGTTGATTGGCTCTTCCATATCAAGGATATCCAAGGCCTGCTGATGTTCTTTGGCAGCATACTAACCACAAACGTGTGTGTGGAAAAAACAAGGTTGGGACTTGAAACATCTGTACATTATGCATCAATAAACCTAGTGTTACATTTCAAAGGCACGGATTGTAACAACCAGTATTTACCGGTAGGGCTTTTATATCCAAATTGGAATTTACATACATACATCATTCCACTGTTATAATCAACTATTTCACCAGACACCAATCGTACAGGACTTATACTAAAATCATTTACATGCTTTCCCCACAAAATATTAGAGAAATATTTTCTTTTCTGGACAAAGGGTCAATTAGATTTCTGCACTACAGTACCACAATGGATACTCCAAAAACCATACCGAATGATCCAGGTTTATAAATACCTGAGGAGGTGTGGGAGCCATAGTGGTGAGTCTGGTCTCTTTTCAGTAGTGCGTGGGGACAGGACTAGGGGTAATAGGATGCAGGTACAGCATAGGAAGTTCCGCACGAATGTGCGGAAGAACTTCTTTACAGTGAGGGTGATGGAGCACTGGAACAGGCTGCCCAGGGAGGTGGTGGAGTCTCCTTCTCTGGAGATATTCAAGACCCACCTGGACGCCTACCTGTGTGACCTGGTGTAGGGAGCCTGCTTTGGCAGGGGGGTTGGACTCCATGATCTCTAGAGGTCCCTTCCAACCCCTACAATTCTGTGATTCTGTGATATTGAAGGCTAAGGGTGGAAATCAACTGTCCCAAAACTTAAACTTATAATTCCAATGAATGTTGAGCCTCAAAAACATTTAATTTACCCAAGACACACCTATTACTTAGTCTGTTTCCAATAGAGGTAAAAATGTGTACTCACATGACATCTAGCTGCAAGGTAGCGACATGCTTCATATAACTGAAAGAGAAGTTGCATCCATTTTAGTAATAAAGAAAGAGAACTCTCTCATTTTTCAATTGTACAGCTTCTCCTGCCCTCTCACCCAAGGAAAATCATAACTACTTAAGTCTGTAACTTCTCATATTCAGAGGACACTGTGTTCACTCTTGTCTTGACCACATTCATTCGCAGAGCAGGACAACTGAAGTAACTATACTCTAAGTGATATCCCACCTCCTCTTATCTGCTGTTCTATCCTTGGACCTCCACCTTATCTGTGACACACCTGGGCCAATACACAGAACAGCTCTGTAAGGAGAGACCTATGAGGATCACTGACCAACTGCCTGACAACTTCAGGGCTAAACAGAAGTTACAGTCTGTTATTGAGGGCATTGCCCAAATGCCTGGGGAACACTGACAGGCACGGGTCAACACCCATATCACCAGGAAGCTTTCCAGCACTTTATCTCCCTCATAATGTGATGTTTCCTTATATCTAGTTTGAAATGTGTTGCTGTATTTGGTGCAGGTAAACTGTATTATGTAGGTTTTATAATCAACATTCCCATGGACCTTCACCTCTGAAAGTAAAGAAGCCACTGTGGTTAATAACAGAGGTTTGTAAGTGGAACAACAGTGATGTGTCTAAAATGACTTACCTTATCCAATTTACGCGATCGAAGGGCATGTGCCGCCCTATGATACTGAGCTGTCAGGTAAAGACACTGGGCCAACCAGTAGATATCTTGAGGTTCCTCTTAAAAATAAAGCAGAAATTATAAACCATCAATTGATAGTTGGAAACAGCTGGAGCACAAAAACACAACTCAGAACTGTCTCCCACTGAAAAGCTCAGTGGGATCTTATGAGGAGAGGCTGAGGGAGCTGGGATTGTTCAGCCTGGAGAAGAGGAGGCTCAGGGGAGACCTTATAGCTCTCTATAACTTCCTGAAGGGAGGTTGTAGTGAGCTGGGGGTTGGTCTCTTCTCTCGTGTAATTGATGATAGGACTAGAGGGAATGGCTTTAAGCTGCACCAGGGGAGATGCAGGCTGAACATTAGGAAGTATTACTTCTCAGAAAGGGTAGTCAGGCATTGGAATGCACTGCCCAGGGAGGTGGTGGAGTCACCGACCATGGGAGTGTTCAAGAAAAGTCTGGATGTTGTGTTGGTGAATATGACTTAACTGGGAAGTATTGGTAATGGTTGGACTAGATGATCTTCTAGGTCTTTTCCAACCTTGATAATTCTGCGATTCTGTAATATAGATTATTAGCAGTCTAGGTTTTTTTTGTGATCAAAGCCATTTAAAGAAACTGAAATAGACTTAACCATTAAGAAATGACTGAAGAACAAGGCGATATGGTAACACTTACCACGAGACAACGAAGCTACTTTGTCTGCCCAGAACAGGGCGCTCTGATACTGCTGCTGTAAAGGAATGACAGAAAGAGTTATTATCATTCACTGGAAATTTGTTCTCCTGGCTTCCCTTGAAATCTATTACCTGCTACTTGCATGGATTACGTATGCAGTGCCTAATGAATGGTGAATTACATCCGAGTTCCTCTCAAGCTCAAAAATCATTGTGAAAGGGGCAGTCCAGCATCCGCAGGACTCCGAGGTTAGCAATGTTAAACGGGGCCGTCCTGCAGGCGGTCCCCGCTGTCCCAGCTCAGCTCAGCTGCGGGCCGAAGGCTCAGCCTGGGGTTACCCCACGCTGGGCCGCAGCGAGGCCATAGCTCAACCGACCGCCGCCCGGCGCCTCACCTGGTCGATGTAGTGCCGCACCCGCTTCCGCAGCCGCTCCAGGTTCATCGTCCCGCGGGCCGTGTATGAGCCCGGATCCCTCCACACAGCCCGCCGCGATAGCAAGGCTCACGGCGGCTGGGCGTGCTCGCACCGCGCCGTGCCGCTCAGGGCCGCCTCTTCCGGCCCCGCTCAACAACGACCGGCCCCTTCCTGATGGGAGACGCGCCCCGAGCGCCGCGTTCCGGCTGATGTCAGGTTGAGGGCATAAAAGAATGCCAGATTCCTTTAGATTCGGTTATATTCGTTCGCTGAGCTCTCACACACCTACGTGTATGTTTGGTGGCCCTGCTAGGCAGGGGGGTTGGAACTACATGATCCTTGAGGTCCCTTCCAACCCGGGTCATTCTGTGATCTGTGATACAGCTTCTAAGCAGGACCCCAGTGGTCCGTCATGGGTCTGGTACTTATTAACATCTTTATCAGTGACAGATAACGGGATGGAGTGCATCCTTGTGGTCTTCCTCTCTACACTTCTCATCCAAAAGTACGAAAAGTATTGTTAAGCTCTTTGGTTGCTAAGCAAAGTAAGCCAGAAGACTGAGAAATACACAGGCAACTTTAGCCTGTCTTGGGATGAAGCTACAGCATAGGAAGTTCTGCACGAATGTGCAAAAGAACTTCTTTACAGTGAGGGTGACGGAGCACTGGAACAGGCTGCCCAGGGAGGTGGTGGAGTCTCCTTCTCTGGAGATATTCAAGACCCGCGTGGACGCCTACCTGTGTGACGTGGTGTAGGGAACCTGCTTTGGCAGGGGGTTGGACTTGATGATCTCTAGAGGTCCCTTCCAACCCCTACAATTCTGTGATTCTGTGATTAGCAAGTGTGTACCAAGCTGAGTGGTGTGGTTGGTGAAGCAAAAAGGAGGGATGACATCCAGAGGGAGATTTAGGTTGTATGTCAGAGAGCAGATTTTTACAGAGAAGGGTGTTGAGGTGCTGGAACACGTTGATAGAAAGGCTGTGGATGCCATGTCCCTGTGGGTATTTAAGGCCAGTTTGGATGGGGCCCTGGGCAGCCTGGTCTAGTCTGTGATCCAGCGGTTGGCAGCCCTGCCTGTGGCAAGGGGTTGGGACTTGATGATCCTTGAGGTTCCTTCCAATCTCTGACATAGAGAGCAACTCTCCTCCTCCCCCCCCCCCCCCCCTCCTACCTCGCCTATCTCTCCTAAAGAGTCTATAGCCGTCGATGGCAGTATCCCAGTTGTGGGAGTCATCCCACCATGTTTCTGTGATAGCAACAATGGGCAACCTGATCTAGTAAAGGTGTATGTTTGGTGGCCCTGCCAGGCAGGGGGGTTGGAACTACATGATCCTTGAGGTCCCTTCCAACCCGGGTCATTCTGTGATTCTGTGATTCCTTCCAACCCAAGCCATTCTGTGATTCGATGAAAAGCAGCTCAGCTGGGATTTTTGTACTGTTTGCAAGCTACTGAGTGATAGGGCCCATGGTTTGATAATAAGTGTCACATTTTCTTCACAGACCAAGTGTAGTGGTAGCTTACTAGAGCTCAGTAGTTTTTATCAGGCCAGTGGGCTGTTGAACCTGATGAATGAGCAAAGGACGCTTAACTATCTCAGCAGAACAGAAAGAGATAGGAGCTGGTGCTCATCTCTATAGAAGACTTGTCTGGGGAAGAAAAAAATGATGCACAGGAAGTGTGGGGGTTGGAAGAGAAGAGGATGCTCTTGTTAGTGTGGGTGAAGGCGCTGAGCATCTCAAGAAGAGATGCTGTGACCTGTGTAGAACATCTGCAACCTACAGCGTCCTGAGGAGGCCCAAGGAGTGCTCTGCTCAGGTGAGAAAACTGAGGCATAGAAATGCATAGAGGATACGTTATTGATGGAGGAGTGTGGCCAAAGAGATCTGAGCCACAGCACTGAGAACAGCAAGCTGTGAGGTGGTGGTTGTGAGGTATTGGTTGAGAGGGGAAAACTGAATGTTCTCTCACAACTGTCTCAATTTCTCTTCCAAATTCAAAAGTAGTGATGTGCTGTTGTGTGTAGGGCTTGTGGATTGAGATAAAAACTGTCAGACAAAAAAAAAAAAAAAAAAAAAAAAGAAGAGGAAAAAGGATAATAGTAATGATGATATATATCTATAACATATATATGTGTATGTATGTCCAGCCAACTCCCCTCAGTTTTATAGTTTATTTCATGTGATGTCATATGGTGTGGAATATCCCTTTGGCCAGTTTAGGTCAGATGGTTTATGTTAGATTCTATTCCCTCCCAGCTCAGTGTGCCCAACCCCATTCTCCCCCCCTCCACCCCCCCCACCTCCAGCCTTCTTTCTGGCAGGGCAGCATGAGAAGCTGAAAAAACAAAATGTCCTTGGCTCTGTGTATCTCTGCTCGGCAACAACTAAAACATTGGTGTGTCCTCAACATTGTTTTTCTCTGCAAGCCAAAACATGACACCACAAAGGAAAAATCAACTCTGTCCCAATGGAAACCATGACGTGCTAAACTATTCTGCTGGTTAAGTGGCATTGATATACATTCTGCTTTGCTGGTAGTACTCAGAGATATGAAGACAAGGAGAGTCAGTTAAAAAAATGCTTTACAAACTTGCATTCTGGTATCTTAAATCTTGAGAGGAGGGGGAGGGCTGCACAGTCATATTAAAACTTTCTCACTAGTAGAACTGTCTGTGTTTTATCTGCACTGGGAACCTTCTTGCTTTTCTTTTTCTTTTGATCTAAAAATATCTTTAGGTAAGATATTCTCATAGTAGTGCACGACTTCCTGCTGATGCTTTAATTTATTTTGCCCTGAATCAGCTTCATGCTTGTTCTTGTAAACTGGTTCCAGTTAAAGTGTGTGTGTTCACTTCGGGTTTTTATGCGAAACAAAGTTTTATGTTTGGAAAGATAACCTTCTTTTCAGACTTGGGTATTGTAACCAAAGTGAGGTGGTATGCAGCCTTTCAGTACCTGAAGGGAACTTACTCCCAGGAGGGGAGTAAACTCTTCGAAAGGGCTGATAATAGCAGGACTAGGGGAAATGGTTTTAAGTTGAAAGAGGGAAGATTTAGGTTGGATGTTAGGGGAAAGTTCTTCACTAGGAGAGTGGTTAGGTCTTGGAACAGGCTGCCCAGGGAGGTTGTGGATGCCCCGTCCTTGGAGGTGTTCAAGACCAGGTTGGACGGGGCCCTGGGCAGCCTGATCTAGTAAATGTGTATGTTTGGTGGCCCTGCCAGGCAGGGGGGTTGGAACTACATGATCCTTGAGGTCCCTTCCAACCTGGGTCATTCTGTGATTCTGTGATTCTGTGATTCTGTGGTATGTTAAGGCTTTGGAATTGAGGACTATGTTGTGGTGAAAGAGTCTTCTCAAATGCTCCAGCAACAGATGGTCTTTCTGGGATGGTTTCAGAGACAGTTCCAACTCAGCTGTTTTGTGGAGATAAGAGGAAAATTTCCCTGTGAATATCAGGAAGCACTTCTGTGCTGTGCAGGTGACAGAGCTCTGTGTCGTCACAGGAAATGGCAACTATATTTCACCCAGTTATATTTAGAGGTGATTTAAGACTTTTTCATTAATATGAGTAAGACTGAATTTTGTCGACGCTTACTCATTAACTAATCCGGAAATTAATAAGGTTATTTATTGAAATATGTAACAATTAAACAGCAACTTGATCACAGTTTTATGGATGACAAGATTCACACTAACTTACTAACAGGATATTTATTAAATCAGTGTACAGATGTGAAAAAAAAAGCCACCTGACCACAGCCCTGGGCACCCTGCTCTGGGTGGCCCTGCTGGAAAGGAGTTGGGGCAGAGGGACTCAGAGGGCCATGCTAATCCTACCCATCCCATGTGATTCTGGTGTATGTGAGTGACCTTTTACTGCCCTAACTTTGAAGCCAGGACTTGACAGGTAGCTTGTGGGGATGCATGACTCAGTCCCTAGGAAATAAACCTTTATTGGGTCTTCTGCTGCTTGCTGTTTATGGCTATCTGAATGATATAAACCTCCTGAATTTTTAATTAATTTATTTTTTTTCCTAAAATAAATAAACTTGACATTTAGATTTGTTCTCTGCAGCAGGTTTGGATTTACTGCAGTAGTTGTAGGCTCAGAGTGATTCCACTGAGTCCTGTGGATGGTATCAGAAGTAACCAAAATCACATTTGGATTCAGTTTTTTTCCAAGAGTTTAATTTAGAAGAGTGTTCTCTTTCAAACCGACTTCTCTTTCACACATGCATTTGTGGACCGCTATGGTTACCAGAGGTGCCAGAGATGTGCTAAAGGATGCTTAATCTTTCTTGCTCAAAACTCTACAGAGAAACTTGTTTTAAGTCAATTTAGGAAACAGAAAGATTCTTTGTGTATGTTTTCATACACAGAGCTGCAGCACTTAAACAAACAAAAAAATCCCACAACTGTTTTGTATGCCATAGTGGTGGCTCTTCCTATTCAGTACAGTAAAGGTACAGGAACAAAAAACAGTCGGATAACTGGATGAAGAGAGAAGGAAGGAAGCAGACTGTGCTTGTGAATCATGAGTGATGTAACATATGCATGGTCTGATATTTTGAGAACTCTTGAGGCTTGGGGCGTGGGTCTGAATGGAAGTCTTTAAGTAAAAAGCTGTTGTTTACTTGAAATGAGCATGTAATTGTGTGTTATAAAATTTGCTTTCTAGATTTTGGGACACTAAAATAGTGAGTAATATGAAAAGTTTATCTCTGTACTATGAGATTGAGCCCATATTGCAGGGAGTGGAGCTGGAGCAGATGCACACTTTCATTTGGTATTCATCTCCCTTGGCTGTGGCAAAGACTGCTCACTACTGCAGGTAGCACCAGCATGGACAAAAAACCCCATGGCACTCTTTCAGGTTAGCTAATATGAAATCCAGTTTGTTGGCATTTCTTTTGAAGGAGTAAAGATTTTGAATGCTCTATTGTGAAGGTGCAAAATCTGAAACAATTGTATACAGAAAACAGCTTCTTCTTCTCTTGGGTCACTGTCTCAGAGAGATGCACCTGCTTACAAGAAGATGTTTATACCTTGCCATTTATATCCTTCAGTTCCACAAAGAAAATGAATCAATGACTGAGTGATATGCTCCCCATATTGGTGTGATTATCATTTCCCTCTTAATGTTCTCTGTTGACTCATAGAGATTCTTTAATCGCTGTGTGGTCCTTATGTGACCCTTGCATATATCAGCATGTGTGTCAGAGAAGCACTTCACTGTTCAGTGAAGTGGGAAAAAAAACACAATCAAAAAATCGTTCCCACGTAGCAGTAGGTTAAAATCTCCCATTTACCCAAGTGTTAGAGACATCACAATCACTGCGACTTCTCACTGCGGCTGAGTTAGATCACATCTTTACTGTACAGCAGGGAGAGATGCTTGTAAGCCAGGAGAGGCTGTCAGTCTTGATACATGCCAGTCCCAGCCACCTGTATCAAGGAGATCAGTAGTGAGAGGAGAACATGATGGTCCTCTGCATGAGGAAGGAAGTTCAGTAGATAGGTTAAATAAGGATCTCTTTGCAGTTGGCTACAGTATATTATACTGCGTATATATAATATGTATATACAATATATAAAAATCCTTTTCAGGAGAAGCCTAATTAAACATTAACTAAATCTGCCAGTAGTGATTGCATAAGTGACCGGAGGTGTGCTAATATATGTTTTAAAACAGCAAGTTGTAGTGAAAGGAGATTTCATCATTCATGTTATTCAGCTCCAACTGGTATTGCTTTCCTTGTGCTAGCAAATAGGAGTAGAAATCACGAGACTTTTACTAGATGTAAGTAGTTCATATGAATAGAAATATTATTTCTCTTTCAGTATTAGACCACAGAGGAGCGCCGCAGGTGAAGGTTAACTGTTGAACCTGCAAGACTTTGATTTAAAGGATGCTCTCCTGCCCTCTAGTGTTAAAGTCATTTCCGATTACTGTGCAATTTTTGTCTCTGATCACCTGATCGATTGTGTGCGGGTGTGAGAGAATTTCTGCTGTCTTTGGAAAAGCTGAAAACTTACAAATTGATCCTTACAGAATCACAGAATCACAGAATGACCCGGGTTGGAAGGGACCTCAAGGATCATGTAGTTCCAACCCCCCTGCCTGGCAGGGCCACCAAACATACACATTTACTAGATCAGGTTGCCCAGGGCCCCGTCCAACCTGGTCTTGAACACCTCCAAGGACGGGGCATCCACAACCTCCCTGGGCAGAGAGAGAGTCCTTAGTCTAAGTGGAAAATGACATGGGGAGATGGAGAGGTATTTTGAGCTTTCAGTAGTTGTCTGCGGCGTGACAACACTTTTCTTTCTCATAACCATTATTGCATTCTGTCTCTCACCTGATCTTTCAAGAAGGATGACGTTTGTAGCTTATTTTCCACAGTAGGTTGAATAAATGTCTGAAGATATTTATTAGACAGTGATTAAAAGCAAACACACACATTTAGTAGCATTCAGTTTTCTGTTGATCCAAATTGCTGTGTGTCAAAATAAAATGCATAGTAGAATAGGTCTGTCACAAAAATATCTGTATGGAAATAAAATAATGAACTTTGGTGTTCTTATCCAAGAAGAAAAACTGAGAGTGTTATTTATCCATGTTGAGTAATCTTGCCTTTGGAACATAGAGGGAAACTTGGGAACCTCATTGATGGTGCCATCAGCAATGAGAAAACTTGCAGAGAGCTTCAGAGGGAAGAATAATAGCTGGTTTGCAGGGACTGAGTAGGCTTTTAATGTATTGATGATCTCATATCCTTTTCAAATGAAGATTAGTAAGATTAGCAATTTCATATTTTTAATGCATGGAATAGCAAAATATATATTCAAACTCAAGCTGAGGTGGTGAAGGCAACACAAATTCAAGTATTAGTGCCTGTGAAGCATGTCTTCCTCCATTTGCCCTGGAGTCAGTGGTGACTGCAGTGCTGCACGCTTTACATGTTCAGGCTCTTAATTAGCCAATTCTTCTGCTGTGTTTTTATTTGTTCATTCTTTCTTTATTTGTGGTTTGCTAATGGAAGTCTTCATTAAGTTCTGGTCAAACCAGATATTTTACATGAGGTTATGGCTACACATGGTTTAATGTGGATTTGCTATGGCAGTTGTAGTGTTTGGGGAACAGTAGCTATTGTCTTTAATGTTTCGTAGAATCATCATTGAATCATAGAATAATGAGGATTGGAAGGGACCTTTAAGATCACCTTGTTCCAACCCCCTGCTATAGGTGGGGACACCTCCCTCTAGACCACGCTGCTCACAGCCCCATCCAGCCTGGCCTTGAATGCTTCCATGGAGGGGGGCATCCACAGCCTCACTGGGCAACCTATTCTAGTGTGTCACTACCCTCACAGTAAAGAATTCCCTCCTAATATCTGCTCTAAATCACTGAATCACAGAGTCACCAAGGTTGGAAAAGACCCACAGGATCACCCAGTCCAACCATCTACCCATCACCAACAGTTCTCACTGAACCATGTCCCTCAACACAACGTCCAAGTGTTCCTCCGGGGCGGGTTACTCCACCACCTCCCTGGGCAGCCCATTGCACTGCCTGACCACTCTCTCAGAGAAGTAGTGTTTCCTAATGTCCAGGCTGAACCTCCCCTGACACAGCTTGAAGCCATTCCCTCTAGTCCTATCACCAGTTATGTAAGAGAAGAGGCCAACCCACAGCTCACTAAAACCTCCCTTCAGGTAGTTATAGAGAGCAATAAGGTCTCCCCTGAGCTTCTTCTCCAGACTGAAATCTGCACTCTTCTAGTTTAAAGACATCTCCCTTCATTCTGTTACTACATGCCCTTATAAAATGCCCCTCTCCACCTTTCCTGTAGGCCTGGTTATTCTCATAGATAACAAAAATGTTGTAGAGCTTATGATATTCTCAAGCTATGTAAGCATATTTATTTATGCAGCCATTATGCCTAGGATCTGGAGTTTCTCTTCTACTTACTTTCCAGATTCCTCTCCCCTTGCTTTTTACTCCCTCACTCCATACTTTAGATACAATTCAGACTCTTTCTTTTTGGTCTTCCTAAATGGTTCTCATCAGAAAGAGCTGGCATGTTGCACTACATAAGCAATGTTAAAATATCAGTGGTAAGATCACATATTAGTCACATTGGTAGCAATAGGCCTGGCCGGGGAAGGAAAACAAAATAGAATTGTACAGTGACTCTTTGTTCAAATAAAATGTCAACAACAAATCCGTCATCTAGATCTCCTTCAGATATCCATATTATGTGCCAATAGAAGATTTTGCTGGTGGGTTGCTTTGCCACTATTATTTTTATAGGATAATCTTCCAACAGAAAGCAAAGGTGCTGCTGAACAACACTAGGGGTCACTGTTAAACGCCATTTATTGAGCCTTGGGACGATTGATCTACAAACAGAACCTGTGTTCCTCACATCGATGTGTCGAGAATGTCAAGAGCTGGATGTATTTTGTTTCACCTGAAGGAAAATAAGCCAACAGAAGTTTGTTTATTGCCTCCAGTGACTGCACAAATAATTCTTGTCCTCTTGTGGTGAGCAAATAGAGAGACCCTGCGTCCTGCTGGGTGCATGGAACCAAACGGGACCTGCAGTGCCACAGAGTGACAGCAGCCATTAATGAATTTTTCACAAGTATTTTAGGTTTGGAAATAATCACCTCTATTTGTCAGGCTAACAAGAAATGGGAGTTGCATCAGCCCCAAGTGTTTGTCCTGAGCGCCATGGGAAATTAGATAGAAAGCTTTCTGTAGCCTTTCTGTTTTCATCTTGTGTAGTGTGGGAAGCTGCAGGCACTGGCTTGCAGTGCAGGGCACACCTCTTTGGGTCATATGCCTTTCCTCAGCAATATCACTTTGTGCGATCAAGATGTACTGCAGGGAAGGGCTGCAACCCCAGTAAGTGTCTCTGCCAGAGTGGGGCCTTCCTGCTTGTGTGCAGAAAGGGGGGACACCTGGTGGGAGGCACGGACAGTGCTGGGCTGTTACCCCCTCTCTTCTGCTCCAGATGGGTGAAGGAGCCGCTCTGTGTATAAACACTGGTATCAGAAGCTTCATGTGTTCCTGGTATTTTGCAACTGTTGGATAGCTGACAATCTTTTATGATTTTAGAGATCTTTAAACTGAAAATAAGCAGGGAAATAGTGGAGCCCTGCCCCACAGCACTTGCAATATGTGCTTGTTTCATGAAGAAAGCCAGAGCTGTGGCATGCTGCTTACAGCAAGGCTTTACTGTGATGCCTCTCTTTTACTTGCTGGTCATGGTTGTGAAGCTTCACAGTTAGTATTATCCCTCTGTCAACTCGGATGTATTAGATTTAAAAGCTACGCCCAATCAATGCAAATATTTTAGGGAATGTTTTAGGCATCAGTGGGTAGAGCTGCGGTGGTTTGGTCATTAGACAGGAAATGAGAGATGACTGTTGCTCCAAGCATTTCCACAGATGTCAAACCTGGTTTTGATGGACGGCTTATAGTATCCTTAACTCATCCGGTCTCGAAACTTTACATGGCAACCCTGTGATTAAATTGTCTTCAGACAGGAGACAATACTGTTGAGAGAAATAAATATGACAAGTAGGAAGAAAAACACGGAGCGTTCAACATAGGCAGGAAGGAGATGGAAGAATTGCTCAGAGAGGCAATAGAGGTATGTGTAATGAGTACAGGTCCTAGAAATGCTGCTGCTCTGTGAGCCCTTAGCAGTTTAATTCACTGCACTCTGAGAAGCTGAAGATATTTTTTCCCTGCTTTTAGGAACCAAAGGAATAACATTATTGGTAGCTGTGACTGCTGGCTGCCTTTACTGTAGGAGTCTTCATTTCATTTTTGCATGGGGTATTTCTCAAAGTATCATGGCTGCCAGTGCTTGCAAGGACAGGTGTGCCTTGAATGTGGGCACCTGCCTATGTTTGGGGTTGCACTGTGCTACAGTTAGATACACAGTACAAAAAGCAACAAATTGAAGAATCTGCCTTCTTAGAACTCCTCTCACCAAAATATTATGGCAGCAACTGGAATGTTGCTTGTCGAGTTCAGACTTCACATCTCATTTGTTCCTATTTGGTTCATTAGTAGATTCTGCACTTGCCTCAGGCAATAGCAGCATGTTTCTTTGTGATGAAATGTGATCGGCTATTTGGATGTTGGTAGTAAGGATATAAGTGGCATTTCTGTTGATTTGGCATGAGTCTTAAGAGTTGCTTTTATTCTAACTTGGTTGTTTTATCCTCTAGAGTAATGCACTCCTTTGGAAGCACAGTACACCAGCCCTTTGTGCTCCTGTTGTATGTATGCTTTATGATCTTTGCTAAGTGACTCACTTTCAGCACGTGTTCTCCTGCCCAACGTTTCTGGCAAAGCCCTCACCTGTTTACTTGATTGGATTTCACTCAGACCATCTTGTGGTGCACACAGATCTTCCTTTCTGTCTGGACCTTGCTTAAAATCTGCTTGGAGATCTTGCAGGTCCAGTAGGTTACATCTGGAGGCAGGGCCTGTGCATCTGAGGAGGGACCTACAGAGAGGTCCCAAGTTCTGTCTCTTATAACCAGCTTTTTCTTGAAATCACCAGATTTCATTTTTTTTTTTCAGCTGTTGCAGTGACTGTTTTGTGCTTGCAAATAGCCAGAAGGGAATTCCTCTGGAGGAGGAAAACTCCTGTTGCCATAGAGCCAGATTCTGCATGATGCTCTGTCATTTTCACTTCTCTTGCATGGAAGCAGATGATAGGGAAGGACTGAAGCTTGAGGTATCTCAAGGTCACTGCACATGTGTGGCCATGCTAGGTTAACCACAACAGCAGTAGGGTGGGAGGTAGAAGGAACAGATTTGGCAGGCCTTTCTGAACACAAAGCCATGCACAAGGGGCAGCTTTCTCCAACTTTTTGTCCCAATCTCTACAACCTAAACAGCCCTACGCTGTCTTCTGAATGAGCTCATTCTGTTATTCAGGCTTTTCGTTCCTGTGAACTCAGCTTAGTTGATTCATTTAGTCTTGCAGAAGCTGTGGATTTGAAAACCACTTCCTAGAGCTTCACACATTGACCACAATCAAATGAACAGGGCCATTCTGTACAAGTGAGTCACGAGTAGCAGGGCTTTAAATGAAGCGAGCGTTTCACCTCCCTGGGACACAAGTTCTTCATCTGGAATCTAGAAGGAATGTATTTCTGTTTTGTAAAGAGAAAACTGTCTTTTCTATTTATGAGGTTTGCTCAATATGTGTTACGGAAGACACACGGCATTCAGCAACTATCTCAGTCACCTCTGTAGACAGTATGGCTACACTTAATAACTTCCCAGTCCCTCTAAGGACATTAAAATATGTTTCCAAGATTGTGAGCTGTTTGTTGCATTCTTTTCAAATAAATTTATTTCTCCATTTGCAGAAATGAGCCAAGTTATATTTCAAGTTAAACAGAATGCTTCTTTGAGAGGACAAGGAGCTGTCCTTTAAAGTTTAGATAATGAAAGTAATCAGGAAAAATCCAAAGCTTTTTAGTGCTTATCACATTTATGTTGACCAGACAGTGCATGGTTTAAGGGAAAAAGTTTTATCTTAAAGGTGTAATGCAAAACGTGTCTGGGAGCAGTGAAGTAGCTGAAGCCTCCTCCTGACCGCAAAGGTTGAAGAATAAAGCTGAAAGGTGGGACATGACATACTCAGAGGTGTGGATTCCCCGTAAGCTTTTCTTAGGTCAACTGAAATGCACTTTTCCCTCTAATTGTTAGTCACACCTGTCCCCGTATGTTTGCTCAGGCTAATTTTGTGCAGCTGCTGCAAACCCATGCCAGATGGCAACCCAGCTCCTGGACTGTGCAGGAAAGAAGTGAAGGAACTGTGAAGACCTCAGGTCCCCTGCAACCGCCTCTTCTCCTCCAAGGCCCTGATCCTGCAGTCAAAGGGAGTTCTCTACTGGAAGAGATAGTAAAGTCAGCTTTGCCTGCTTTAACCTAATGTAATTCCCTACCCTTCGATTTTTGTGGCTTCAGCTTCTTGTTTAGAGTGTGGTCAGATAAGCCATGTTTTGAAAACAGAAGCAAATATTTTAATTTGAGTTTGATTATCTAATTGAGATGCAGAACCAGATTTAGCCAGCCAACAAAAGCTAGTTTGATGTTGTTTTGCTTTCAATCTGACAGCACAGGGTGCTTTGAAACAGTGTATTTTATTTGAGCACCCGATCTTAAACTTCCAGATTGCTTTTTTCTTCAACTTCCATATGGTTTGGTATGTAAGCCAAGCACACTGTGGTAAGAGCATTCACTGCACAGGATATGCAGACCAAATGTAGCTCATTCTAATACTGGAGGTAACAGCACACAAAATAAAACTTGTTAGAAGACCCAACTTACATCAGTCTTGCTTGAAATCAAGGCCGGCTCTATTTGCCAGCACCCATTTGCTGGAATTTTGTTTGATGTTCAGCAAAGTTTGTTATGAATCCTTTGTTGTTTTGTTTTTTTTTTAACCCCTATCTAAAGGTTTACAGACTTTTGCAGGTTTTCATTCCTGGCATTACAATATGATCTGTGCTTTACACTTATTTTTGGCTGATGTCTTCAAGGGTTTGCAAATACTGGTTTTTATTTCTCATAGTTGAGGTGAGGATCGCTTTGGCTGATGTTCCAACATAATCAGAGGGACAGGGAGCTGACTTCAGGTATCTCTGCACTAACAACGAATGTGAGCCAGTTACAGGGTCTGGACTGCTTCTATCTGCCAGCTTGTGCATCTTCTCATGTTGTTACATTAATCTATTGATCATGCTTTGTCTAGCCTAGGATGTAGCTGTAGAAATGAAATACTTTAGCTATTGGCTGTTAATAGCTTCTAGAAGTTAACACAGGTTATAAGAGTACTGCAAAACACCATTAGAGGTCTGAGCTTTATCTTAGATCAGTTATCTAAAGTTAACTAACTCCGGTTAAAACAGCATCAAAGATAAGCTAATATGAACACAATACCTTCACACAAGAAGCTTGCTTTCAAGACTGTATGAACACGCTTAGCAAAATGGAGATCAAGCCGTTACAAAAGACATAAGCTAGCAAAGCTGCAGAAACTCTGTCTAGTGGGTAACCAGTATTTCCTGAGGGTTATACCCTCTTTGCTTGCCTTTCGCAGTGGGTTTTCACAGGTGTGTCCCAGCTACAGCTGCATGCAGTTTGCTATGTACATGTCCTGAGCAGCTGGCCCCAAATTCAGTTCCCGCTGGCCCTGGGAATGGAGCTATGTGTGGTGAAGACCCAGTTTTTTGCACTGTTAGCTTCTTGTATGTGTTCTGGTTTGTGCTAAGTCTCATAGTAAGGAGTCTAGAGGCAAAATGAAGTTTGTGCTGTGCAGCCAGCCAGCATTGCTGTGCATGAGAATCCTGGCAGAGATGGAGACGTGAAATTAAAGTAATTATCAGTAACATGCTGTTCAGCAAATCCCAGTTTCTGTTTCTGACACAGCGGAGGGATCAAATCAAAGGCCACAGCCCCCACAACAAAGAGCTGGCAGCGCACAAAGGATGCAGCAAGCAGAGCCACGAAGGGAGCTCTAAGGAGGGGGAGGTGGGGGCCAGGAGCAATCGTCTGTCTCCTCATAATGGCACCAATTTTCAGTGCAGCTATGCCAGCTGAGCTCCAGAAAGGCACCGGGGAATCCAGCTCAATGGGCTTTAATTTGTGCATATGTGTATAGATTATATATGACAGGCACAATTCCAAATGCTTTCCAAATCATGCCTCCGTGCTTAAAGCCTAATACGTAGATAATGTGGTTATGTGATAATCAAAGCAATCTTTGTCATATGGAAAACTGAAACTCTTGGGGGCAGAGTTTAATCAATGTATTATTGAAACAAAAATCCCAGCCTCGCTGCAGTGATTGTATTACTAGGTGCCATATTTAATTCATGAAGAAAACTGAGTTTAAAATTGAAATGCAACTCAAAATTTGCTGGTTGATGCAGAATGAAAGATTCATTTGACGCAGGTTATGGGCATCACTGAAACAGATAAGAAAGAACAAAAATCTTTCTCATCTCTCTTGTCTATTTTGAGATTCTTTTTAATCAGATTCTTAAAGGGCTCAAAAGTTACAAGAAAACACTACAGAAAAGTAGCTGTGATTTCCTGTTCAGGCTCCATCTCTGTTATACTGAAGAAGGCGAAGAAGGTTTTTCTTCCTATACCAACACATGTAAAGCTCAAACTTCTGTACGTTGAAGAACAATGTCAAGGTTATTTATATATAGATAAATTTTACTAAAAATGATTGCTATGTTGTAATATTCCCCCCTTTTCAGACAGGTGAATTGCCAGGAGATGGTACCGTAATGCATTGCTTCTACACACATGTCTAGTGGCAGTAACGCCACCTCTTGAGCTTCTGTGTTTTCCTACAGATTTGGCATGACTTGTTATAATTGAACAATAAAGAATCTGCTGATTTGAAAGAAAATACCACAGTGAAACAAATCTGAGTTATATTTGGCTAATAAGGAAATGGAGGATGATGCCGGATGTGGAGGTGACCAGGACATTCCGTCCCAGCTTTCCTTCCTCATTTAACTTTTCTTTGGCTGCTGTGGGCAGAATGATGCACCAGGGCTGAAACAACAGTAGGCACAGAGGCTTTGTCATTGCCTGTGCCTCTGACACAGTAGCAGAGTAGTCTCAGCACCTCCATCTTCCTTCCTGTAGGCTTCTTCCTTCCCAGCCTGGAAACATTCTTTCTCCCCATGGCTGTTCTTTGCCCAGTTTTTTTGCTTTTGCCCTTCCTTATGGGGCTGAGGCTGAAATCTGTCATTGTCACCACGTGCTGCATTACACGTTCCTAGCACTACTCTGCTCCTGCCTGTTGCACTATGTATGCAACCATGAATGCGACTGCGTGCCTTCCCGTTAACATTTTCAGCCTTGCTCTGTAAGAGCAGCCTCCTCTGCTTTTGGGAAGGAAAATGTTGCAGTGGGAATAAAAGCTGTATGGTTTTATGGATACCACATGTAAAGTCCTAGTAGAAGCTGGTTTGTAATTTGGAGAGCAGTAACAATGCTCCAGGATGACAAACTACGTAGTGTCTTCCTGTAGCCCAGCGAGCTCTACTGCTTCCCCACATTGTGGTTTATATGTTTGCTCAGACTCTAGATTGTCATCTGTAGAAAAGTAAAAGAATGATTGGACCTCTTGTTGGCAAGGAAGTGGTGTCCATGGATGGTATTTTGAGCACCAGACTCTCATTGATTTGTGAATGTGGGCCTTGAACTCCGTGGATGTCTGCCTACAGATTTAAGTAAACGTGTCTGGATTTGCAGAATGAGGTGGCTGGGGGCAGCTGATTTGGCTTCATTGTTAGGAGTAGAATTTGAATTCTTATAGCAGAGCTCCTTGCTTGGAGCTGGCTTCTGACGCGTAAACTGACCTTCAGGAAGCAGGTGTGAATGGGGAGTTGGGAATCAGGTGCATGTGTGACCCTTAGATTAATATGACAGCCCTTATGCTGGAGTTTCTCTTATCAGTGATAGGGATAACATTTCCATCCTTTATGGTAGGCTTCATGAAGGGATAAGTGTGTTTTAATGCTTAAGGGCCAAATTAACAACATAAAGTGCAGGTCTTGCCATGCTGTTCTCTATCTTAGAAAGCTCTGGCTGTTACTGCATGACTCTGCTGCTTTTTTTTTACATTATTTTTCTGCAGCTGAAGTGTTTAAATACATCCAAGTTAAACTGTGTCAGTGCAGGTACGTGCTAAACAAAGTGCTGCATTTAAAACATAGGGTAATTAAGCTGACTTCAGCGAGGTTGGCCATGAGAGTCAAACATCTGTGCTGGGAAGGAACAAAGATCCTTATCATTACAGTTTTATTACTACAGTGGTGATGTTTCCTTCCTTCTGTCCTTGGGATTTTGGGGCATCAAGTGAAAAGCCTTCCAAAGATTTCTTAGCTTCATAAGAACAAACTGGAACCTGTTGTATACCTACAAAGCCACTGAACAGATTAACAATTCAGTTTTCAGTGTCATGAGTTTTAATACAATAATACAATCACAACATTTATTGAAAGCTTGATTAATTTTTTGAAATCATAAGCAATATGGTGGCAGTTCATTATTTTTTCTTAAATCCAGAGTGTGGAGGGGAATAGTCCAAGAATATTTAACTAATATCCTGCTTGGTACTGTGATAATTTAAAGAAATAATACTGAATATACTTGTATTTGGTGTTTGTCCAGATAAAAGAGGGGTGGTGGTGGTGAATATGAGATTACTCATTCCTAACTTGGACAAGCTGATTGTGTCCGCAGTCATAGTTTTCCATGGTAACTGGTAGGGATTATTGAGTGGTGACAGTTTTTGCTGTGCTCTATGTGTTTCTATTGACCCTTAGAAGAGCTATTTTGGTGTTTAATACTGCCAGGCATTGAGTAACCATTTTCCATTCTATTGAAGGAGTATGTGGCTTTACTCCTTCCTTGCATCAGCTGTGGCCTTTATCTTCAGTTCATCTTCAATGAACTGGTTCAGCTCACCAACACAGAGAAAGCTGTTTTCCTCTCCTATTTTAGTTAAATTTCTTTTGATGTGACTTCTTAGCGTAAGGTTTTTATATCCATGTTAACTGTAATAGAGGCTCTTAGCCTGGATTTACAGTAGTGAAAACAGGTGCAGAATTGGACACCCAGCTTAACATTTCTGGTAACTCAACACCTTTGATTTTATTATTCTTTTTTTCATAGAGGATCTTCAGTTCTGTTTTGTTTCAAGTATTTGGTTTATAATCATGCCAGTGGTTCAGTAGTGAAGTGTTTCAACTTTGAAGCCAGGGATTTGAAGAGAGCAATGTACCTGCTTAATTATAAGGCAGTTGCATGCAGATAAACTTATTATCCCCCAGTTAGAAGCCTTTAAAAAATTTAGCTTGCTTTTATCCATATAACTTGCTAAGGAGAGCTAACCCCTCACAGAATGCCCTGATGATTCAACCTGGAACCACACAGAGCATGGGACTTAGTGACTGTTTGACTATAGCCATAAAGGCATAGGACATGTAGACATGGAAGAAGGAAAAAAAGTATTTTCTGTTAAAGCCAAGCTTCCTTCTGCTTCCTTAAAGCTTCCTTCTGCTACTGAGGGAAGCTTTGATTCACTAAATTACTGTCTTGCAGCCACTTCCTTAAAGGGTGCGTGACCCTTCTCTTAGAAACAAACTGCAGTTGGATGGAACAGCTGGCTTGTATTTGCCTGATGTGACTGCTGGAACAGGTGAGCACCAAAACAGATGAGCCTGACTGCCCTGCCACTCTCCCGTCATGGCTGGTGGCTTGAGATGAGCCCTAACCAGCTGGAATTACCCCTCCTATACCAAGTTTGGGCATACTCAATAAGTTGCCACAGCACATCCCACTATTGTCTTGGGCAAACAGGGATCCTCTCTCCCTCTTGGTCCAGGCTATGCTGAGATCGCTTTGTGATTTTAATACACATTTTCTTTTGAAGAATTAAAAAAAGGAAGTGAGTAATAATGCATTTGAGAGCATGAGTTTCTGTGCCCTGAACACTGAATCAGTGATGTTCTGAAAGTGGTAGATTGTAACATGCGGAGAGCTTATGCGTCACGTGGTTCTGTTTGTCTTTCTTTCAAGCTGCTAAATCCCATTAAAAGGGAAGCTAGAAACAAATCTTGTGTATTTTTAGTATTTTCTCTTTGGGAATGCAGTCACAGAAAAACTGCATAAAATATCCTGAGTAAGGAAGGAAGTGGTCTCTGTGGCTGTGCTGGTAGGGTGTTGGTCCACTGAGCCCTGTTCCTTGTAGGAAGAGGCTCATTGAGCCCATGAAGACATTTCAGAACCCTCACTCTGAAGTTATTTATCGTCTTCCAGCTGTGTTTTCACTGGGGAGTTTTTCATACTGAGATGAAAACCATCACAAGGAGAAAAAAAAAGCCTTAATCTTACTCAGATTAATTTGTTAGTAATGCTACAGTTCTTTAGTGATGGTCCTCTTCCCAGTAAGGCTCCTCCATTGTCATCTTTCGTAAATGCAAAGTAGTTTTGTTAGTAATTATAAAAGGAAATAGCTTTTATACCATCTTGCTTTATGCTTTTTTTGTTGTACTTAAAAACACAGTATCCTAAACTCCTCTTTCTACCTGCTTCCCCCAGGCAGCCCAGCTCATGCTGGAATCCCTCTCACAATTTTTGATGCAAATAGCTGCATAGAGGAAAGGTTACCACTCTCACAAGACCAGTGAATCAAATAATGCTAATGCAAAGTATGTTGATTTGTAATCCCAGAAGCAACTCATGAACCCCTGTTCTACTGATCAGCTATGCCAGAAAAGTAAAGAGTTCCAGAACAAGGTTAAAGCAGAAGGCTGAGGACAGCAACATTTCCAAATGCCATAGTTACCCAAGAGAGACTTTGAGTAAGAGCCCTTTGCTGCTTCCTAAAATTTGACAGGAGACAAATGGCATACTGCTATTTCTGGAACTCTCTTATTCTAGTTGGTGTTTTCCATTTCAGTGGTGGACATAGAATCATAGAATGATTTGGGTTGGAAAGGACCTTTAAAATCACCAAGTTACATCTGCCCTGCTGTAGGCAGGGACGCCTCTCTCTAGACCAGGCCCCATCCAGCCTGGCCTTGAGTGCTTCCATGGAGGGGGAAGGGAGGGCATCCACAACCTTCACTGTGCAACCTGTTCCCTCACAGTAAAGAACTCCCTCCTATTATCTAGTCTAAATCTACCCTCTTCCAGTTTAAAGCCATTTCCCTTCATTCTGTTGCTACATGCCCTTATAAAAAGTCCCTCCCCAGCTTTCCTGTAGGCCACTTCAGGTACTGTAAGGCTGTGATGGGATCTTCCAGAGCCTTTTCTTCTCTAGGCTGAAGAGCCCCAGCTCTCTCAGCCTGTCCTCATAGGGGAGGTGCTCCAGCCCTCAGATCATCGCTGTGGACCTTTCTGGACCTTCCCCAACACCTCCATGTCCTTGTGGGCCCAGAACTGGATGCAGTACTCCAGGTAGGGTCTCACGAGAGCAGAGCAGGGGGACAGAATCACCCCCCTCGACCCACTGGTCACACTTCTCTTGATGCAACCCAGGATACGGTTGGCCTTCTGGGCTGCAAGCACACATTGCTGCTGCATGTTGAGTCTTTCGTCAACTGACAGCCCTAAATCCTTCTCTTCAGGGCTGCCCTCAAGCCATTCTCTGCCTACCCTGTATCTGTGCTTGGGGTTGCTCCAACCTAGATGCAGGACCTTGCACTTGGCCTTGTTGAACTTCATGAGGTTGGCATGGGCCCTCTCAGTGTACAACCATCCAGCTAATTCCTTACCCTCCTTTCCTTATCCAGCTAGCGGTCTATCCATCAAATCAATTTTTCACCAATCTGGAGACCAGGATGATCTCACTGGAAATCTGTAACATATAATTCCATCAGCCTTCAAATGTTCTTACTGTCTGGAGGGCTGGGCCCAGAGAGTGATGTGGCAACCATGTGGATGTGGTACTGAGGGACATGGTTTAGTGAGCAATATTGGTGGTAGCTGGACAGTTGCACTAGGTGTTCTTGGTTCTCATTTCCAACCTTAATTATTCTGTGATTCTTCACAATGGCTCAGCCATTTCTGAAGTGGAGTCTAGTAAAAGGATTTACTAGTGATAACTTCTTACAACTAGAATTGGTACCAAATCCTATGGCATAAGGATAGTGCTGGGATAAAAGAAATACCACTTACTGTCCTCAGGAAGCCTCAGGTAGGTTTGGATGAGCTGCATCTTTGAAAGTCTGTTTACATATGTTTAGAAGGAACAGGCTTCAAAAAAGGTTTAATTCAGTGTCCTCAGGCTAATGGTAAAAGGTAATGTATGGTGTGCAGGGTCTGAACCACACCCGTGTACACTGAGTCATACTCCCATGACAGAGGACATATCTTACAAATCAACACATAGCACCTGGAGGCCCAGCAGCACAAGGTGATGCAGAGTGTGAGTAAAGGCAGAGGTGATGCCAGCTCCCTGCCTGCTGGGCAGTGCTGCCCACCACTGCTTCCCTTGGTTTCCAAGGAAATCAGGGAGTCTGTGAGTTGGCAGGCTCAAAGCCAGGAAGTTTGGTCATGGAAAATTAAAGACAGTCCATTTTCTATTTCTGGGAAAGCCTGTTAATACCACGGATAGCGGTTTTGTGCTGTTTTTTGTTGTTGTTTTTAAACTTATTTCCATTAGTAATGAAAGTAAGAAGTGGATTATTTTGCACAGGCCTCTCTACCCTCAGGGGAGTCAAGGGTTCCTCCCATCTTAGTGGCATCCCCAGAATTAATACACCTGACCCCAACTCATAGATGAGACCATTAAAGAGAACTGGCCCTAAAATGGAGCCCCAATAGTGAGTGGCCACCAGCCTAACGTGACCCCACTTTCTGCAACATGTCAGCCGGTGGTGAGGCCCTCTGAGCCCAACCCTTGAGCCAGCTGTGAGACCATGGCATTATGGTTTTGTCCAATGGACATTTTGGAAGAGACTATATAAATCCAAAAGCACAGCAAAACGCTCTGTGTGCACTTCCCATCCAGAAATAAACGGGAAGGAAAAACAGAAGCTCAGGATTACCTTTTGGCTCTGTGATTCACACCGCCCACAGAGATATCTTGCAGTGTTGGCCATGTATTTTTCAGCCCGTTGCCAATCCTCATGCCACCTCTGAACTCGATACTGCGGCTTAGAGTCTGTAACTCTATCCAGCATGGCACGGCTCTCTACATTCACTCTTTGCAGCTCCTGCTTTCATTTGTCTCTGTTTAAACCAGAGGGGAAAAACATATAAACAGAATCAAACTTCTCAACAGTTACTCATGTTCCCACGCCTAGGAAGCCAGAATATGAAACATCTGTCAATCCTCTGTTATAGGAACATTCGCCTGAGCTTTTATACCTCTCCTACGGGGACTTTCTCCTCTGTGATCTGCATTAACCAACATTTACAACCCAATCCTTTTGTCCTCCTTAAAAGGACAGGTCTTGTTTGTGGTCTTCCAAACAGAGAAGAGATTTGGTATATTTTACAGGAGGAAAAACTGTGTGTTTAATCTTTTATCTTGAATTAGCACCAGTCCTCCAGCCTGGAAATTGCTTTATTGCTGTAATGTAGGTGAGGACATGACTGGTGTCTGAGTTGCTCAATAATCTGTTTCAGTTGCTTTGGTTTATGCCTTTATTTTGTTTACAAACCTGATGAACTGAGATGGGAAATACAAAGATAATGGAGATAAGCATATTACTGCAAACTCCTCTGCGTCCTCATCCTCCTGTGACTTCTTATACTGAAATTTCCCAGGCAGCTAAGCTGATCTCATAGCAGTTTCCTGCCACCAGAAAAGGAAGGACTTGCTCTTCCCCTTTCTCTCCCTGCTCCTTTCCCCACTGCTGCCAGCTGCTGTGGTCTTCTCTATCCTTGGAATGCATCAGAGCCTTTGTGGCAAGTGGCAGAAAAGCTCACCAGGGTTGTTTGTTTTTGTCAGGTTAGTTTTGTGCTGCTTTCTCAAGGTTTTTTTTAGGGTTGTGATTTGATATAAGTCAGAATTGATCCAGTGTGAGTTTGCCACTTGAATTAGGAAAGGAGAGAGGGGCTGGAAAAAAAGGAGGATGATCTTCTTCCAGAAGTTATGGAATCATACCTTTAGCAGCATATTTTATTGATGCTTGTTGATGCCTATGTTGATCTGGGTATTAGTTACTAGTGACAAGTGTGTAATATCCAAGACATGATGTGGATTTGCATGATACGGACATGACAAACTCTATTTCAGATCATTGCTGTCTTCCCAAGGAGCTGTTCAAATGCCAGGATATTCTTGAGCATGTAGTGCAGTGAGTTTTACCTGAGTCAACGGCGCCTGAGCTGCATTCTGCTGTCTGGAAACACTTCAGGGCCTGATGAGCAGTCAGCCTGTGGTGAAGTAGTCTGTAAACGAATCACCAGAGATAACAACTACAACCTAAGTTATATAAACCATACTCTATTTACAACCTGGGTTTTGCCTTCACTTCAGAAGCCTGTCCCCTTACTGCACACTTCTAGTGATGTGAATTTCCTCATGAATCGAAAGTCTGTGAGATGGTTCTCTCTAGTGATAAATCTTCAAGGGAAACTTTGCTTAGTCTCCTTTGAGAAGTAAATCATTCTGCAAGCTTCCTGCTCTTGGGGGTTTTTTTAGTTATTTTTAATTTTAATTCTTTTTTTTTTCCCCTCTGTTTTTATTTCATCTCATCTGTCAGGTTTGTATCTCCCTCGTTCCAATGGTGTCTGTAGGAACAACAGGCAAAGTCAGCAGCAATTACTCACTTAGCAGTAACAACAGCTTTGCTGAGACATAATAGGTTTGCTTCATTTATTTCTCTGACAGTAGGGCAATGTTCTCTTCCTTTTTTTTTCTTCTTTATTTTATTTTATTATTTTATTTTATTTTATTTTATTTTATTGCACTCCCTCACTTCTTAAATTATAAGGGGGGGAGGCTGCAGGCTCATGCAGGAAAAGAAGTAACCACTGGGTGTTAGGAACAAATGGAAAGAGATGTAATGAGGAAGTGCAGGTTAGTTCTGTTCATCATTAGAAGGATTTCCTTGATTAGCCTTTTTCACTTTAGTTTTAAAATAGACACTGTTAATAATCTGTTATTCCTGTAATTAACTATAATGGGTAAAAGAGTGTCAAAAGTAGGAGCTGGAAGTTATTGCAGGGCATCTATTGTACCTGCTTTGTTTGCTAGGGTTTGTAACCAAAGCAGGGCAGGTACTGGCCACACTGTAGTATATGTGTACCTAAATACTGATGCATTAAGTAATCCCTTCAGACTCTGAATTAACCTGGAGGTGATTTCTTTCTGGAGTACACTGAGAAGAAGTAGGATGAGAAAGAAATTAGGACCATAGTCTCAATTCCAGGTGATGGGACCTGTAGTTCAAAGGAACCAGTTGAAGAGCAGCAGGTTCCTGTTTTGGTTGAGTTTTGTTAACATGAAGGGGGTTTTCCTTTTCTATGCTAACAAGTAGAAGTTTTCCATCTTCAGAGGAATTTTATCAGTGCTATTTTTACACTAACAGAAAGACGTAACAACAGCAAATTGAATCCTAATATAGCAGATGATTTTATGCACAGGGAAGAAATGAATTGTTTTGATAGCGAAAAGATTTTCGAGTGCCTGGGGATTATTATGTCACATGGGGCGATGACAAACAATCTTAAAGGAAATTAATTCTGAAGTCCTTATATGGGCAATGCTCCCACTGCCTGAGGGGCACCGTGTTAGAAATTGAGTCTTGAAAAGGGTTTAGCTGCTCATATTTTTTACCGCGCTTTGAATTGTTGTTGTTTCCTTTTTGTGAGCAGTTCATTAGGTAACAACTTATTTTCCACTCTCATCTTTTAATAAAGATTTACCTCTTGGGAGCAGTAAGATTTTGAAGGATAACTGCTAGTCAAGGCTACCCATTGTTATTTCTTGTGCTTTGAATCCGTTAACATCCTATTATTCAGCTCATTGCTCCATGTGCATTTCGATGATTGTGTTATTCCTGTTCATGAGAAAAATAAAAAGTTGTCATTTTTTTTTCATGATTGTGCAGAAGTACCTTCTAAAAGGATGCTTGAATGCTTTATTGCTTGTTGATCTGAAGCAGTTTGATTAAATCAGCAATCGAAGAAGTAAAATAATATATAGCTGGGACTTTGCTATCCACAGCTCCTGATAGCCCCGTCACAGCAGTCCATGGTAGAGAGAAAATAATGGCATTTTGGGCCATCTCGTAGTCGCTTTGTTTTCCTTGAGAGGAGATAATGAAGGTAAGCCTGATAGTGCCATGTGAAACACACCATACAACACTTTCAGCTTCCCCAGCATCAGATGAAGGTGGCCGTGTGCCGCACAGACACTTGTGTCCACTAAGGGTTTTGCTGCTTGGATCTGCAACAGAAAAGGAATGTTTATCCGCTTTTGTTGGAAATACCCTTGCATATCATGACAGGAAATCTTTTAATTGTCATGTTCTGTTCTGCTAGCCAGCAGTAACCCTACTAAACATATGATTCATTATATCAGCAAAGCCAGACTTGCTCAGAAGAAGAGCAGTGGGAAATTGAAATGTTAAAGGCAGCTGTTCCAAGTTTGCGGGTGCAGTCAGGTTACAGCAGTGGTGGTGATGATGGAGACTCCAAGAGGAGGCAGGCAGTTTTCATTACAGAATCATAAAGCGGCTGGAAGGGACCTCTGGAGATCACCAAGTCCAACCCCCTGCTAAAGCAGGTTCCCTACATTAGGTTACACAGGAAAGAGTCCAGGTGGGTCTTGATTATCTTCAGAGAAGGAGACTCCACAGCCTCTCTGGGCAGCCTGTTCTGGTGCTCTGTCACCCTGAAAAGAAAGATTTTTTTCCTTGTTTTTTATGGAACTTCCTGTGTTCCAGTTTGTGCCTGTTTCCCCTTGTCCTGTTGCTGGGCACTGCTGAAAAGAGCCTGACCCCATCCACTTGACACCTGCCCTTTAGATATATATATGCATTTATATGATCCCCTCTTAGTTTTCTCTTTCCCCAGGCTGAACAGCCCAGGGTCTCTCAGACTGTCCTCATTCAGGAGGTGCTCCAGACCCCTCACCATCTCTGTGGACCTCCACTGGGCTCTCTTCAGCATTTACATGAACTGAGGAGCCCGGAACTAGACACAGTGCTCCAGGTGTGGCCTCACTATGGAAGCACACAGCAGAAAAAAAATACATATATCCATATATCCACATATATATATATTTATATAGGGTAGTAAGGTTCGGTTGCAGTTGGACTTGATCTTTAAGGTCTTTTCCAACTGAGCAATTCTATGATTCTATATGTAACTAGTGTAAGGAAGCCCCAGGTTTCCTGAGCTGTGCCAGGTTTTCCAGAGAGATGCAAATTCAGGATGCTGCCAGAAGGAAGCAAGCAATACTAGAAGCTTTTGTGTTGAAATTAATCCCAACCCTCTTCTTATTAGCATTTTAAAAAGATCATTAAAAACAAATTATAGATCTAATTATTTTAATGAATTTAAAACAATAGCAGTACCTGGGGAGAAGGAATACACTTTGTCTTGAGCTGAAGAAACCACATGGAATAAATGGTGGCAATGGGGAGTAGAGTGGAACTTCAAGGCAGCCAGATGGGACCTGAGGTGTCCCCAGTGTGGCAGGGGGTACCTGGACAGCCTCCTCCTTGGCCAGTTCAACTGGGCACTGCTTGAGAATCCCATAGCAAAGAATACAACCCTACACTTGGTAGGCCACCCTGTGCCTGATGTTAGCAACTACTTGCTTTTCATGAAGAAAATAATCAGAAATGATCACCTGTGTTTACTCCAAGAGCCGTTGAGCTGTGGGAAATGTTTTGTTTTCTAGAAATACATTTCTTTGCTCTATAGCACTGCAATATCTAACCTCTATTCCTGGCCTCTGAATGCCCTTGTGTGCACACTTAGTGTTCTGTATGCCAAACAAAGGAGAGTTCTATAAGCATAATGGCTGCAGGGAGTATTTCTGCTGCACTCCAACCAGTGCCCCAGTTTAAAAGAGCCGCTGCTCAGGCGGCCATACTGGTGTCCTAGCAAGCCTCTCAAGGTTAATTCACACAGAAGGAAATGTAATTATTTATTTCAATACTGTCCATTTGATGAGGAAAATATCTCAAATTCAGTTCTCTACCTCATCTTTAGCATTTTTCCACCTGCAAGTCAAATTATGGGAACAATGCAAGGAAGGAAGGAAGGAAGGAAGATATTTTTATACAGTTAATGAAACAGACCCGGTTTGGAAATAATGAAGAACTACTTCTTCATATTAAAACTAATTATATTGTGATACAATCTTCTGAAGGTAGCAATACAGTTGAATCATCACTGATTGTATTCACTGCTTATGTATTTTCAATAGGAAGCAGTAATGTGTTATGGAGCAGATGCCTGTCAATCTTTTTCCCTTCTGGTGAACATCATTGTGATCATTTTAGATGGACACAAAAGGCATACCTACATTTGTGGGGTAGTCTCTAAACACGTCTCTTGTAACTTACTGCTGATTGTTAGCTTCCATAACAGTGCTAAGAATGAGCAGAGAAGAGCTGGAGCTTTTAGGTTGGCTTATTATTCCATGAAGGCTTTTGTTCTTTATCAGGCAATTGTACCTACCCTTTTCCTGCTCTCTTTGTACTTTGCTTTGTCCCATTCTAGCTGAAGATATTTACTGCTACAAGGTAAAACTGGCTGGTAGGCTTGATGCATCTTACACAAAGTAAAACGTCTCAGACTCTGGGCTTTGGGGAAAAGAAAATAAAAGCATGAGTAATATCAGCCTGAGCCTTCCTAAAGCAAAGCCCTGGAGACTTGTGGTATGTTTGTAGCCAGTCACGTGATGGTTGTCATGGTATTCTGCTAAGAAAAAGAATGAATAGCTGGTGGTAGCATTTCAAAAAATACGTTTAACAGCTAGCAAATAAGAACTGAACCTTGCAGCAAAGCATTCCAAAGAGTATTTTGTTTGTATATAAAATAGATCACCAATTAGACTTCGTTAGCCAGACCTGCCTCCTGCCAGCTAAGGAAAGACAAGGTGTAAGCTATTAATAATGCTTCATACAGCTCTGTAAATAAGCAGAGTGTTGTATAGGAAGCTATATTTACTGAGCTCTTAATGGGAAGGTACGCCTCAGTTAATGCAGTGAGCAAACCCACAGTGTGAGGTGTCATTTTTGCACTGCAATAACTTGTTGAAAACATTCTTTTTGGTTTGCTTTTTTTTCATCTGTAAGTGTGCACATTGCAAAAAGCTTCAGAAAAAAAAAAAAAAAAAGCCACTGTGTTTATAGCAAAACATTTCTGGTTTTTAACAGCCTCTTCAACTTTCTTTGTCCATGTGCTGTCTGATGGCTGTTGAGTTACTGAATACTCAATCAGGCCTGCAAAAGTCAGGTAAATTACAAAGGTGATCACTGGCTCTCACATAGGGCTGTCTTGAATTTCAGGCTTCACTGGTGATGTTCAGGGGGGCGCCAAGTGGGCAAAGATGTTTCCTTGGGCCCATACAAAAATGGAAAAGCTGCTCCTTCAGCTCAGCTTCGTCTCTCCAGAGCTGGGCCTCAACAGACAGCTTGCTAGAGGTTGGGTGGAGGGAAACAGATTTCCCTCTCCATAGAATCACAGAATCATAGAATTACCCAGGTTGGAAAAGACCTTGAAGATCATCAAGTCCAACCGCAGCCTAACCAATACCCTAACTCTAAGAACCCTACACTAAATCATATCCCTGAGCACCACATCCAAATTGCTCTTAAACACAACCAGGGATGGCGATTCAACCACCTCCCTGGGGAGTCTTTTCCAGTACTTCCAGAGCTGCTCTGTGCTAGGAGGTAGAAGGAACAGCCCACTTGAGCACAGGGCTCTTTGTATTGGTCATCTTACACACAGTGTTTTGTGTGTGTGCAGGGGAATGGCAACAACTCCATCATCTTGCTGTCCAAGGCAGCTATTGCTGCAGAATTGGGCCTAGCACTCTCTTGAACCTGCAAATACCAAGGTATAGAAAGCTGAAATGCATCTCTTCAAATATATATGCAATCTAACGCACAATAATCATAGAATCACAGAATGGCCTGGCTTGAAAAGGACCACAATGATCATCTGGTTTCAACCCCCCTGCTATGTGCAGGGTCACCAACCACCAGACCAGGCTGCCCAGAGCCACATCCAGCCTGGCCTTGAATGCCTCCAGGGATGGGGCATCCACAGCCTCCTTGGGCAACCTGGCTCTGCTTGTGTTTATGGCCAGACACTGAAAAAGTTAAAGGAGTCTTCCCTTACCTTTACCTTTAAAGGAGTCTTCTTCTATCTCTGCATCCTCAGTACAGTCCACATCTTTGGAGATAATGTTGTTCACTCTGAACAAAATCCCGTTTCGTCCTATTTGCTTTTGCTTTTAACGTTGTATATATAGTAGGGAAAATATAAGAAGCTGAATATACATTTTCTGAAGCTTAAATGTTTTCTGCATGTTTGAAGAGCACAATGAGATTTTTTGTTAGTAGCTTTCCTGGTTGTTTTACAGTCATGACAATCTCTCACTTTACTTAATAAAGTATCTTAATGTGACCAACTCTGAGCACTCAAACAAACTGAGCTGCATGACTGAAGCCACTTGTGGGTGTGCTTGAGTCCTTCACTGCCTTTCCCTGGATGAGCATTTGGAGATGCTGAGAGAAGCCAAAATGTTCTTCTGCCAGTTCAGTATGTTACATGATAGGATCCAAAGCTGTGACTTTGACCCTGCAAAGGCACACACTTATCATATAACTCAAAAGCAAACCACCCAGCTGAGGGGTTGAGGACTTTGTCTATAGTTAGGGGGATAAAAAAAGCAACTGGAAAAAGCTGCTGGGGTGGGAGGGCACACTCTGTCCCTGTGTGCAGTATACCTGGACACTTCTATCTAAGGGCTGAGTGCTGTCGTGCTGAAGGAGGGATTGGGAGGACGGGGACACCTGCTGCTGTACTAAAGCAGACCTGCCAGATGCTTCTGTCGTGCTTGGCCCTTTATGGAAGCTTTGAGTAGGAATTCATTTCTGGTTGGGAAGAAAAAAACTGTGTAACCCATTTACTGTCTGAGAAATTGAGTGGAGGGAAGGAGGGTGGGAAGAGAGGAAGAAGAATGGAAAAACACTGCTGTAATTAAAAGAAGTTTATATATATATATTTAAAACATTGATGAACACATACATGATTTTAACTCTTTGGACAATATTCAACATCTACATCAGAAATGCCAGATAGCGTGATGCTTACAACTAGAGACTGAGTTTTTACATAGTCTGATAGTGATAGGACAAGGGGAGATGGTCTTAAACCAAAAGAAGGAAGATCTAGATTGGGATTTTTTCATAGAGAGGGCAGTGATGCGCTGGCACAGCTGCCCAGAGAAGCTGTGGTGCCCCATCCCTAGAAGTGCTCAAGGCCAGGTTGGATGGGGCCCTGGGCAGCCTGAGCTGGTCGGGGTCAGCCCTGCCCACGGCTCTGGGTTGGATTTGGATGGGCTTTCAACTCTTCCAATGCAAATAATTCCATGCTTCTGGCTAAAAACCAATGTCAACAGAAACACTGCCTGGTATGTGTGCGGGTGGGTGCATGCTGTCATGCATGGGCTGCGGTTAGTGCTCACTGTGTGAGTGTTGCTGCTCTGGAGCAGCCTGCTCAGACGTGTGTTGCTCTGCCCAGTGGTGTGTGCAGTAGAGCAGATGCCAGCATTAATCCTTACTAATGTGCATTGCGCTGCATTTCAGATTTTGCTGTAAACTGCTAGGTAGTGCTGTCAGGGCTTATATTACTTCTTCCTGCTCTAAACATCTTAATGCTTTAGTTAGTGGACAAAGTTAAAAATTAATCATAATTTTATTAGAAGCTTGGATGTGAGTAATATCGGAGAATGTTTTTCTCGTCTTTCATTCTCCACTCCATCCCACAGACCCAGATAACCTTCAAAAATCACTTGCACGACCAGAACTGCTGGTCTCACCTGCATCTCATCCATGGCAAGGCACAGGGGAAAGCAGGTCCTGCAATGCTGCTTTAAATTCACCCTCTGGCTTACTTGGATTCTTTGCTCTGGTTTGCTGGCACTGAGGCAGCAAGTTGCAAGGCTCTGACGTTCTAAGAAATACCGCATCCAGATCCAAACCTTTCTCTTTTGTTTTTATTTTTGAGTGAGAGCAGATGTCTTGTACAGGCAGGTTCTGTTCCTCTGAAGGGTTTGGAGAGACAGCCACAATGGCAAGATGGCCCATCTCTTCAAGTGAAGCTCAAAGCCAATGTGGTTAATGGAACAAATCCCCTGTGATCCCGTATGGCAGCGCTATGCCAGTTTGGCAGCAGTCGGATGTTTTAATTTCAGTTTATATATCTTGTTCTTTGGTCAAGCAGGGGCAAATAGGGCAAATAACATTGTTATCTGCAGATTCAGTTTCTATTTGTTCAAACAGTGTCACAATGTGGTTTCTGTATGGATGCACTAAGAGCCCCTCGTGTGCAAACTGAACTTTCCCCCAGGGTGCAAGAGGAATCTACTCTAGACTATAAGGAATATACTCTGTCTATAAGGATGTTTTGCTCTTTGACATCTGTGTTTGCTTGATGAGTGACCAGAGCTTTTATCTGTGGAACGAAGTTGAGATATCACAGCTATTTCCAGCAGGTGGCAGATGACAATCGTGCTAGTAACTGAATCTGGGTACAAATGATGTGTTTCCCAGACTGTTTACTCAGATATTTACTTCAATATACACATTATATAGTAGCTATAAATGTGTTTCCGACATCAATAAAATAAGATTGCATAATTGGAGCAGATTAGTAGTTACCCATGATAATATGTAATTAAATGCTTAGGAATCAAGTGTTGTATGATTTATTTTATTTTATTTTAAATTCAGCTTTGATTTTATTTTCTATCTCACAGATCAGAGAAATTGCTTCTATTCCAAAACCTTCCAAATAACCATCTGGCTAATTGTGTTTCATGGTATAAGATTATCTTTGCTTATGCACTGTGATGGGAGAGAGCTCCTCCATGCAGTCATGCCTGGATAATTAGCCACTTCTTGGAAAAATCAGTCTTAAAAGCATGGTGCCAAATTGCGCTGCATTGTCTTTCTTAGGTAGCACCTTGCCAACAGAGCTCCCTGCGCAAGTGGTCCTACTGACAGAATGAGGTATGTTTCCATTTAGCAGTCCCTAATGAGGACCGGATTTTGCTCCTTTTGCCCTTGTTGGATGTTACTCATGCCCATGACTAATCCCAGAGAGCTGAATGGAAGCTATTCACCAAGGAGAGCGAGCCTGGCGTTCACATGCTGACCCGCCAGCGTTGACTTCAATGGGAAATGGGATTTTTGACCAAACAGAAGACAACAGGATCTGACCCACAGTAAATGTGTGACTATATGGAAAAGTCTATTAAAAGCTTAGAGCCTCGTGTGGGATAGCTGTGTTACTTACTCACAGTACTGGTTGTGCAGAAATCATGCAGAGCTTCTCCAAATTGATGTAAACTTTATAGCATCTGTCATATATCTTTCTTATGCCACAAAACTGGAACACAGCTGGGAGACCGAGAAGTGTTTGTTTTATGGGTGTTTTCAGGTAGGTGCTGGTAGTGCAATCCCTGTGGCTTCCCCCTGGGCACTCTACTGCTGGTCCACAAAAAGCTGACGTGGGAGAGGTGAGAATGGATGCAAACCTACTAAACTGTAGTAAAATTTACCACATTCCGTTCTTGTATGTAACCACTGTGGGCTTCCTTTCCCTGTAAGATTTTAATGCAATTTCATGACATTATAATCTTTTATGGGAGAATAAAGGGATTTGTTTCTTAATAGGAAATAAAAAGTTATAGGCTCAAATAAAGCAGATAAAAGTCAGGACACGGTGCTGCTACAAGTTGAAGTTGAAGGTATCTCTTGTTGGTATATTTCATCAGGACACTGAATGCTGCACAGCGAGCTGGCTGTAGTGAGTTGGATTTTAACACAGAATCACAGAATTATCAAGGTTGGAAAAGACCTAGAAGATCATCCAGTCCAACCATCACCAATACTTCCCAGTTAAATCATATCCCCCAACACAACATCCAGACGTTTCTTGAACACTCCCATGGTCGGTGACTCCACCACCTCCCTGGGCAGTGCATTCCAATGCCTGACTACCCTTTCCGAGAAGTAATACTTCCTAATGTCCAGCCTGAATTTCCCCTGCCGAAGTTTCAGTTTGTAGAAGGACATCAGGCTGGCGGAGTTTTAGAAGTGATGAACAAGAACTGAAAGAGCAAATTGTTCTTTTAAAAAGAATTTTATAAACGTACAACACAAAAAGGAATTGTCCTGTCTCGGCTATTGTAAAAACCAGTTCTCACTGGCCCCCTTTTCCTGTAATTAAAGCCATTTTCTTTCCCTCTCCTGGCCTCTTCCTGGCCCAGCATTACAGCAACAACCAGCAAAAAGGCGAGTTTTTTTAGCAAAGACAAGTGGTAGGAACAATAGGTAGACATGCTTCTCTTCCAGCATCCAGGGACCACAGTGTAGACCTTTGCTTTCTTTAAATGTAGTAAACACAGTGTGAACCCCAGTTTTTCTGCTTCTAATTCACAGATCTACTATCTATACTTTTATATGCACCATATGTGTATATATATGGTGCGTACACGGAGCTCAGTCACAGCCATCTCAGTAGCGCCTGCTCTTTTCTGTTTCCCCTTCAATTAAACTTTGTCCCTTCAGTACTTGTGTGAAATCCATATTTTCTTGTTGTCACTTGCTCGCTCCCTTGGCCACATTTTGCTGACAAAAACTTTTCATCGTTCTCTTCCTTCCCCTCTTTCATTTCATATAATGGCCAAAGTGTTTCTCTTTGCCAGACTGAACTTACAGGCTGTTTCTTTAGTCTTTCTTCATTCCTCTGTAGTTATGTCAGATGCAGGCTCCTAATTTGCAGAGACACAGGTAATCCCAGGCTAATTCTTCATTTCCTCCTTTTGTAGGCTCATTATATTTCTGCCATACTTCAGTATGTATGAGGTCTGGGGGAAGGGCTGGAGCACTTTCCTGACCAGCTGGTTCTAAGACTTCTGGAGCAGATTTTATTTGATTTTTTAACTTTCATTCTGAAGCCAGGCACCTGTAGGCTAAACTGGATATTCCCATATATTCCATATATTCACACACACACACACATATATATATATATATATATATATGTTATCTAAAGGCCACTGTTTTAGTGGTATCTTATTAAGAGATCTTGACTAAAAGTGTAAAAAATCTTTTGGTATTCTTTCTTTTTCCCTTTTCTGGTGGCATTCCAGGGAGGCAGGTCTTCACTGTAATAGTATGGGAACTAAAGCCATTCCTTCCAAAAAACAACCAAAACCAACAAGTCAGCAGGATGTTCAATGTCATTGATGCACTCAGTACAGTGTTAAGAATTGTTAGAAAAGGGAAACAGTACAAAGAAAAGAAAAGTCATCATGTCATTGCATCCATTGGTGGTGTCCTCATAGTTGAATACTTGCTTGATCCTCGTTCTCTGCACCTTCGGGAACGACAACTATGGTGAAAGAAACAGAAGATGATCAGAGGCTTCTGTACAAGAAAAATAACTAGGCTTTCAGGTCAGGGAAGAAGTGCTGGGGATGGAAAGGAAGTGTAAAAACAGCTTACAAGTTGACTGCCACAGGCAATTATAAATGACTTGGTTATTGGCCAACACTTTAACACACAGAGAAGAATCTTTTAATGCAATTCATAGCTAAAGCTTGTCTTGGGAAGGGAAAAATCTATGAATGGATTAAAAAAGTGATCTTATACACTCACTGGAAAAGCTCTCTCAAGAGCCACTAAGATAAATATATGGCAACAAGGTTTAGATGAAGAAATGGCTTACCTGTAGGCTACTGCAAGACAGGTGATTTGTTTTTCAGATTCAAGCAATTTGTAGTGATTTTTTTTCAGATTAAAATGATTTCTACAGCATAACACAGATGTACAGCATAAAATGTTTCACAAAAGCAAGGGAGCTGCCACTTCATTTATGGGAAATCACTTATGGGAAAATGAATTGCACATATATTTCCCTCAGATTGTTTAGCAACTCAGGGGCATAACTGAGAGTAGATTCATGATGTCTCCATTAGCCTCTCTATTAATTATGCACTTTATTTTCTATTTCCTGAGCACTTTATCTTTTCCCTAAAAAGGACAGTGTCCCTGGTGTGGTTTGCTTGTTTGTTTGTTTTAATCTTCCATTCTTTACACCCCACCCCCCCCTTTCCTTTTCTTTCCCGCATTTCATCTTGTTTTGAATGAAAGTTTGCTCAATCACATTACATGCAGATCTGCTATCAGCCTTTTGCTTTCTGGGGCTGCTGATAAGAAGAACCTAGGAGAATGTTAAGAAGCAGTAATACCACATAGATATAGGTAGCAACTCTGGTACCCAGAGAACAGCGGGCTCATATTTTGTTAGTTTCTTGCATAATGCAGAAGGAGATTAGAAAGCTTCTTATATTCTCCTTCCTCCCAAGAGAAAGCTATCATGGAGATCAAGAGAGGAAATGATTTTCTTGCCTGGCACAAATGAGTCACAGAAAATGACCTTCTTTGTAGTCTAATTTAGACCCAAGAATCCTCTGAAGAGCTGGTAATACAAACCCATATGGCCTGGATGAACAGAAGTTGGAAGAGATATTGTCATTAACAGACTCATTCATGTCTTAAAAGGCAGCATTTCACTTCGCCTGGATTTCTTGATCAGAATGCCAGCAGCTGCAAACCTCATGTTGCACGCACATGTTATCTGCAATACACAGATATATGTGATACGTTGGTGTCGAGGTTTCATTTCAACAATGGAGATATTGAAAAAGCAATGCACATTCCCCGGCTGCTTCTTATAATGCATTTAACATCTTTAAAAATACATATTCATGCAGCTTTGAAGCATTGATTTCATTTACATTGTTGGACTACACAGCGTGTAGATTTGGAGACAGATGCTTGTTACTGAGGAAGCAAAGAGCTTTTAGCTTTATATCAATAGAGACAACACAAAATAAACTAACATGCTGATACATAGAAACACGCTCAGATTGCTCCAGCGGAAGAGGGCTGGTAGGTAACCTGAAGAGTATCTGAGTAACCTCCTCAGACATATGAGGAGTTGCACCAAGGTAAGTTTAGGTTGGATGTTAGGAAAGACTTCTTCACAGAAAGGGTAGTTAGGTACTGGAATAGGCTCCCCAGAAGGTGATTGAATCGCCATCCCTGGATGTGTTTAAGAGCCGTTTGGATGTGGTGCTCAGGGATATGATTTAGCAGAGGGTTATTAGAGTTAGGGTACTATGGTTAGGCTGTGGTTGGACTTGATGATCTTTGAGGTCTTTTCCAACCTGGGTAATTCTATGATTCTATGATTCTAAGTGCCGTGGCTATCTGAGAAGAGCACAGCTGCAAATTGGGAAGGATATTCTGTTGAGTGTCTGCTGAGAGTAACTCTTACAGCAGCCAATGCTGGGAACGGAATTGATTTTTTTAATGACTATTTTGGGGTCAACTTTCAGCAGATGAGAAAAGCTTTGACTGGGAAATGAGGTCAATTGAAGTCTTTATGTCCCAAAGGCAAACACAGAAATCAAAGAGAAGTAAAATATTATGAAATATCTGTAGTATTTGCAACAAGGAAACAGGTTTATCTCTGGTCTTGCTGGGGAAGATTTATCAGTTCCCATTATCAGCATGTAGAAGTTTTGTTATTGGATCACCACAAAAATACCTTCTTATTTATTCATTCATTCATTCATTTATTCATTTATGTAAGCTCAATTTGTGAGCTTGAGTGAGGTCAGCTTATAGGGATCCTGATAAGAGAGAGAGTGCATCCATTTGCTTATAGCTGAAAGTCCTTATTTCTGCCTGTGTACAGCATAGTGCACAACACTTGTTTGCCATTCTTCTTCAGTGAGGTGACTCAGTGGGCCTGTATTTATTTTGTGCAAATATGTTCAAGGTGTGCACATGTGTGGTGAAGGAGCAAAATCAACAAGCACTATATATCCCTTTTTCTCTGTGAGCACGTCCAGAGCGTTACAATGTGCATCCTAAAAACCTGTTCGACACATCCAGCATCTGAGAAGCCCAATTGGGCCGGCTGGTCTGGGTCAGCATCCTTCTTAAGCATCCTTGCCCAAGGAGGCTGTGGATGCCCATCCCTGGAGGCATTCAAGGCCAGGCTGGATGTGGCTCTGGGCAGCCTGGTCTGGTGGTTGGTGACCCTGCACATAGCAGGGGGTTGAACCAGATGATCATTGTGGTCCTTTTCAAACCAGGTTGTTCTATGATTATTTATTAAACTTGGAGCTCTGATTGGCATCTTGTGGCTTCTATTCAGGCCATTGCTTGCGCTGGTTCTTGTCGAGCTGGAAAGTGAGGCAAAAAAATGGAGTTAGGGGAACTGTGAGAGATTAAATTGGGGCTGTGGTGGTAAAATGGCAGAAGTTATTAGGAGGGGGAGAACTGGGGGTGTCACAGAAGACAGAGACCCAGCTGGTGCTTCCAGTGAGCCTTAAGCATGAGGGGGAACAGGCTGTAAGTTACAGTGTGGGTAATCTGGGATATGTAATGGAGGGCACATTGCTGCGAGGAGGGACATACGGAAGGGATGCTGGCAAGTGGAGGCCTGTGCTTTACCAAACCCCTTCAGAATCTCGCGCACCATCTGCGCTCCTCTGTGGAACTTTGTGCCGAAGTCTGGCAGCGGCCGCTCCGTGCCGATCTCTCTGCCCCCCAAGGCCCGGCAGGACGGAGATGCGGGGAGAGGGCGGGGGAAAGGCGGCTGAAGCGCGGCCCCGCTGCAGGGCGCCCAAGGCACAGCGCCGTGCTCCAGCTGTTGCAAAGCACCGCAGCTCCCCCCAGCCCTCCTCCTCCTTCTCCTTCTCCTTCCCCTGCAGGCAGCGGCCGCCGCCGGGTGCCCTGTGACCAATGAGGGGGCGGTGGAGGGGCGGGCGCTGCCAGCGAGAGGGACGGGAGGCGGGCGCTGTGCAGCGCTGTGCTCCGCTCCGTTCCGTTCGGTGCTGGCTGGCGGCTCCGCTGCCTGCTCCACCGCAGCGAGCAGCGAGCTGCCCCGGCACGGTACGATACGGTAACGGCACGGTAACGGCACAACCAGCGTCCGCGGCGGAGGAGCCCGAGCGCTGCCCAACGGCGGCACCATGGCGGTGGAAGAAGAGGGGCTGCGGGTCTTCCAGAGCGTCAGGATTAAAATCGGTGAGGGCCGGGGGGCGGCTTCCGCGCTCCCTTCGCTCGGAAGTTTGAAAGCGGGCGGCGGGGCTCGGCCGGGCTCGGCTGCGGGACTGGAGCCGGCTGCCGTGCAGGGGGAGCGGGCGGATGATGTCGGCTTTGTAAAGCGATTGGCATCTTGGAGCCTCCACCTGTAGTTCCTTGTGGGCTTGTAGCTCGCTGCAGAAGGCACCAGTGAGTGGGTGAGGAAGGAGGTGTCCTGAGATGCTACTTTGGCCCGCTATCCCCATCAGCAAATCGGTTTGACTTATAGCAGTTCCCACTGTCCAATATCCCTCAGATTGCTTTCTTATGTAGTGACAGGAGGCTTTGATAGGTCTTGCGTTGTCTAAAGGGTAAATCATTGAGAAGCGAAGGGTACGTTATTTCATGACTTTGCTTTCATTTATCACACTTAGAAGTGGTCAGGCCTACAGTCGGTTCTGCCCTTTGGAAGGTTGTTTCATGGCCAAGTTCTGACTGATCTGACCAACTTCCAGATGTTCTTATCTCGATTCACCATTGCCCAGCCTGTAGCCTGTTTGCTGCAATCAGGACAGGGGCACCGTTACACCAGTGAGCTTGGTGTGAATCTGCTGAAACACAGGACTGATGCTTGGGTGAATCAGTGACAGTGCACCGCTAGGTCAGCATGGCTGTGTGCCTTTCTTAACAGAGAGGGTGAAGGCCTTGAGCTGTGCACAGGTTGGTAGCCTGAAAATGTTCGTGTGTCCAAACGTAATGTATTGCTATGGCTGGATCTTGTGTCATATCCCTTGGTTAGCAGGGATAGGGAGGTGACTGTCCCTCTTTACTCTGCTCTTGTGAGGCCCCATCTGGAATACTGTGTCCAGGTGTGGAGCCCTCAGTACAAGAAAGACATAGAGATTTTGGAAAGGGTCCAGAGGAGGGCCACGAAGATAATCAGAGGGCTGGAGCACCTCCCCTATGAGGGCAGGCTGAGGGAGTTGGGCTTGTTCAGCCTGGAGAAGAGAAGGTTGCGGGGTGACCTCATTGCAGCCTTTCAATACCTGAAGGGAACTTACTCCCAGGATGGGAGTAAACTCTTCGAAAGGGCTGACAATAGCAGGACACGGGGAAATGGTTTTAAGTTGAAAGAGGGAAGATTTAGGTTGGATGTTAGGGGAAGTTCTTCACTAGGAGAGTGGTTAGGCCCTGGAACAGGCTGCCCCGTCCTTGGAGGTGTTCAAGACAAGGTTGGACAGGGCCCTGGGCAACCTGATCTAGTAAAGGTGTATGTTTGATGGCCCTGCCAGGCAGGGGGGTTGGAACTACATGATCCTTGAGGTCCCTTCCAACCTGGGTCATTCTGTGGTTCTGTGATTCTGTGATTGTGTTGCCATGGGCCAGCACTGTGAATGCTGTCAAGCTGCTGTGGATAGCAGCTTGGTAGGGTGGTAGGTTGGAATTGTTACCCTGCTGCCCTTTGTCCAATTTCTGGTTTATTCTCTGCTTTGTTGAACTGAAAGAACTCAGTGCCCAAATACTTTTGCTCACATCTGTTGCAAATAAGCGACATACAGTGAAACAGAAAATGAAATGCGTGTGCTAATGACTGCGCTCTTCAAATGTCCATTCAAAATTGATTCCTTTTGGCTTTCTTTAACCAAAGCTGTTGTCCTCTTGTCTTTTTTTCCTTCGTAGAAGATTATTTTTCCCGGAATCCCTTCTGCATAAACAAAACAATGTGTCATGTAAGACTAAACAAACACTTCCTATAAGATTGCCACTTTGAGGAAGTGTGCACTGCTGATATTTCCATGAGTCAGTGTTTCAAAACCTGAAAGGAAACAACAGAAGACTGTGTGGCTGACGATTGGCTGGAAAAACTACAAAGAGCAGCTTCTGCTTGACAACATGACTTGCCTTGTGCTGTTAATAGTATTTAGTAAACACGCTGTACCTAATCGCTCCATTTTTCTCCTTAAATGGCATCAAATATTAAACATTCAGCTGAAAAAAAATGAAAAGCTCCTATTCATCCCTGGCTGTGTTTAAGAGCTGTTTGGATGTGGTACTCAGGGATATGATTTAGTGTAGGGTTTTTAGAGTTAGGGTTCTGGTTAGGCTGCAGTTGGACTTGATGATCTTCAAGGTCTTTTCCAACCTGGGTAATTCTATGATTCATCATTTCTGCTTTGGAAGGCTGCATCCTGGTTAGCAGAGAACTTTCTGGCAAGTTTTCCTTTGTGAAATTATTGAGCATCTAACAAAACCACTCATGTCCCTGTAAAGTAACAAGTGTTTCATGATTCCCCAAATTTAGTACTCGTGTCTCTTAGAGTATTAGGCTCCACTCTAAGATTGGGTGTTGGGCTGTAGACCGTGCTGTCTACTTGACCCCTAACTTTGCTTTGCTTTCTTTGCTAACTTAAAGAGAGCAACGTAGCTTCAGATATTGTGAAAGGAATTGGACTTTTCTTTGGAAGCTGAGAGTTTTAGGTGAAATCAGGGAGTGAGTGTTTGCTGAAGTGCTAGAATCCTAGTGTTTAAGCAGGTTGGTTGCAATGAGAAGGTATTTGTTGCCCTTCGATCATGAAACTTGATATGGAATAAATCTGAAATTTTAATGGTGAAATGGTGTTCAAGACCAGGTTGGACGGGGCCCTGGGCAACCTGATCTAGTAAATGTGTATGTTTGGTGGCCCTGCTAGGCAGGGGGGTTGGAACTACATGATCCTTGAGGTCCCTTCCAACCCGGGTCATTCTGTGACTCTGTGAATGAGGGGAACATCTCCCTGTGTTTCTGTAAGGGTATGGAGGACCTGTCTTGACTCTGGCAAACTTTATGTCTCCATCAGTCTAATAATCCTAAGATTGATCAGGGAAATCCACTTTGCCTTGAGAAGATGTCCCTCTTAATGTTGTCTGTTGGGATTTACTGCCTTGTCTTAAGTGGTTACTCATGGAAGCAAGTAAGTGTGACTAAACATGCTCACCGCCTAATACTGTAAAAGGATTTATTCCCATTTAAGTGGGGCGGGAGGCTGTTCAGTAGGTATTTTTAGACAAAGAGAATTTTTGCCTATATGTCCTTCTATATATAGATTTATCTCATAGTGGATGATTATTTAGGAAGCGTAAAATCTCTTTTAGGAAATCACTGATGTCTTTGCAATGTTTCAAAGTTAGTGGACCAACGAGTTAAGAAAGGAAGAAGAGTTATTTGCATCTCACCCTGAATATATTCAAGACTTCTCAGGATCATTTCTGCATGTCGAAAGGTTATCGAGTGCAATTCAAATTCACGCTGTGTTAAAATAAAGTGGTAACTTCTGCTGTTATTAATTATCACGCTGAAAGCTATTTAAGGCTTGAGTCTGACGGGCTGTGGAGGGTGCAGAATATGTGAATGGAACCACGAAACATCTGTTCAGAGCTTCTGATATCAGGAAGCACATTTTCTATTTACTTTTTCTTTTGGAATTAATAAATTTGGAAAAAGCAATCTCCGCTGTGAGAGCTAATGGTGTTTTCTTGTCTTCTTATTGAGGTGATTATCTGCTGGTCTCAGTACCAAATGCTCTTACACGAGGCTGTTATGTAAGTGCTGGGTATCTTCGGTTCCTTGTTTTCCAGCAGATGCTCTTGAAAACTTTTCATTGCATTGGAACATTCTGCAAGTTTCGTTTTGTTTTTAAAGTAGATTGAAAACATATTCCTTAGATTATTGGGCTAAGTAGGACCCAATATTAGCTTCTGTGCTACCTCTTCACACAGAATCACACAGAATGACCTGGGTTGGAAGGGACCTCAAGGATCATGTAGTTCCAACCCCCCTGCCTGGCAGGGCCACCAAACATACACATTTACTAGATCAGGTTGCCCAGGGCCCCGTCCAACCTGGCCTTGAACACCTCCAAGGACGGGGCATCCACAACCTCCCTGGGCAGCCTGTTCCAGGGCCTAACCACTCTCCTAGTGAAGAACTTCCCCCTAACATCCAACCTAAATCTTCCCTCTTTCAACTTAAAACCATTTCCCCTAGTACTGCTATTGTCAGCCCTTTCGAGGAGTTTACTCCCCTCCTGGGTGTAAGTTCCCTTCAGGTATCGAAAGGCTGCAATGAGGTCACCCCGCAACCTTCTCTTCTCCAGGCTGAACAAGCCCAACTCCCTCAGCCTGTCCTCATAGGGGAGGTGCTCCAGCCCCCTGATCATCTTCGTGGCCCTTCATGACCCCTCTTGTTTGGTCTCTGATGCCTGATGCTCATCCCTGTTTGGCACATGGCTCTGTGATATGCTAACACAAGTCAGCAGTTGTCATTCAGTGCACTCATGCTCCCATTTAAAGGATGCTTCCCCATGCCTGAAAGGTGCTTTCATCCCAAAGCAGGATTAGAAAGCAGATGCAAAAGAGCAGCCTACTGCTAAACTACCATTGATGACACACACTGGGTTAAGATTCTCAAAGGAGTTAGGCCGAGCAAACTGCAAATGGACCGCCAGATATTCCCCCTGTGCTTTCTCACTCTGTGACGGGTGAGGGACTGACAGATCTCTGTTGGAGGAGCCTGAGTTGTGAATCATTCAGTTGGAAGCAGTAGTTACACTTCTCCGAGAGCTGAATTAAATCTTTGAGTAGCTCACGTAGCCACTTGTCTCTTGGGGAGAAGCAGAAGGATGAGGCAAAATCCACTTAGCGTTGTTACGGAGTACTTAATACCTTTAATTTTGTTACAATTCACTTGTGGGTAGAGGCTCTGCAAACTGGTGATGGGAGAATAAACCTTAGGGGTTTTGTGAGGGAAGGAAGAAGCTTGGAGTAAAGGGTGGAAATGCAATGTGCGCTGTTGTGTCATACTGTTATGCTTTCAATGCTGCTAGTAGCGGGACTTTGGCTGTTTTGTGGTTGAATCCTGGTGTTTGAGGTATGGTCAGAGGTAGTAACAGATAGTATTTTATTAGACTGTAAAGCTGGTCGCACACTTGCACATTCTGACTGGCTATCTCAGCTTCCGGCTTTATCAACATCCATTAGAACTTATGGAGAGCCAGTTCTTCCACAGGGCCTTTTGGATTGCTTCAGCATGGCGGGCTGGTGGCTGAATTTAGGATGCAACTGAAAGCTTTGTTTTGGAATGAAAACAAAACAAATCCAACTTCCTTCCTCCCCTTTCCTAAACTCTACCAAGGGAAAGCAACTTCCCTCAAACTTCATGTGTTGTTTTCCTCCTATAGAAGAGCTTTCTAGGTGAAAGTTTTTTTTTGCCAAGTGAAACGTGAATCTTTAAGATTACAAAGAACTGGATTTGTTTTTACTATTTTCATTTCTCAGAACTGTTAATGGCTCATTGCCAAGTGTTAGATGTGTTACAGATTCATTGGGGATCGTGGGGGATTTGAGGCTTTTCTTCCCCCTCCCTTTACTATGTGAGAAGAGAAGAAAGTGTCGGATGTCTGGGGTTTTTTGAGGTCTTCTGAGGGAAGAACAAAACCATTGAAGCCTTACAGCCCAGCCTGACCTCCTTTCCTTCTCAGTTTGGTTGGGAGCGCTGCTCTTCTGTTGTACTTTCCAGACCTCATATGTTTCACCAGTGCAAAACGAGGAGCTCTTCATTAGCCCAACAGCTGTATCTTGTTGTTCCCTACTTGTCTTCCCTACTTGCTGAACTGTCTAGCTGTGTGACTGCCTGCAATACCTGGAAAGCATGTAGTGGGGAACTGCTGCAGTACAAAAGGGGTGGTTCATGTGTGTGCCCTGTGAGGAAAGGCTGAGGGAGCTGGGGCTGTTTAGACTGGGGAAAAGGAGGCTGAGGGGAGACCTTATTGCTCTCTTCCAGTATCTGAAAGGTTCTTACAGTGAGAGTGGAGTTGGTCTCTTCTCACTAGTGACAAGTGACAGGACGAGGGGAAATGACCTCAAGTTGCGCCAGGGTAAGTTAAGGTTGGATATCAGGAAAAACTTTATAGAAAGGGTTGTTAAGCACTGGAATAGGCTCCCCAAGGAGGTGGTTGAGTCACCATCCCTGGATGTGCTTAAAAACCATTTGGATGTGGTGCTCAAGGACATGATTTAGCAGAGGGTTGTTAGTTAGGGTAGTATGGGTAGGTTGTGGTTGGAGTTGATGATCTTTAAGGTCTTTTCCAACCTGAGGGATTCTGTGATTGATTCAGTGAGTGGTGGATTTGGGCAGGTAGCACTTGATGCAGTATTTAATGTGTGTGTTATTGCACCTTACATGTATATGCCTGCAGCAGGGGGGTGAGCAGTAGATGAAGCTTTGTAGATGAGCCATCTGTGACAAATTTGAGAAAAGCCTTGAAGTTCATCTGAAAAGAACAAATAGTTTTCCCAGCAGTGAGAGGAGGACTCTTCTGATACCATGGGTCTACATCCCACGAGATGTAACCTTCAGCTTTCTTTTCATCTTTTACAGTGAGTTCAGGAGGAAACAGAGTGGTCTGTTTGTCACTGGAGTTGTTACTCAAAGAGATTTCAAAATGCACTTAGAAGAAGTCTGCCTTGCAAGGTCTGACTTCGTGTTTTGAAAAAGGAACTTAGAGCTCTGGAGACATGGGGTTATGCAGGGAGCAGAGATGGTTGGACTTGCAAAGGAGCTCCTTTTCCCAGGGTTCTACCGCTCCTACTGTTTTAATCTGTAACTGTGGGGATAAAGTCAGAGTGACTGATAACTGCTTCTTTTTTTTTAACCAATTCACAAATGTAAATAGCCGTTCAGTTCAAATTCTGCAGGAGGTGCATAATAGAAATGAACTTTGTGGTTCTTCATTTTTCTTGCTTTCAACTTTCAGTCAGCTCTCATGTTCCAAGAGCTGAAAAACTGGCAGCTTGAAACACTTTGCCATACAGTTGTGCTTCTGTTATGGCTGCTTATATAGAATTCCTGTGTTTAAAGAAGCAGCTCCAATAAACCAGATGCTCTGACACTTGAGTTTTAAACTCTTTAGGAGAGAGGGGAAGCAGTTTATTTTTACTACTGTTTCCAATTTCTTCCCAAAATATTTCTGTTTACAAATTGTTTACAGCTACTTAGTTTTGTTCAAGAAGTCTCGAAGAAAACAGTCAGTGGTGGCCTCTTACAAGGCTGCAGTTGATTCTTGCTTGTGTTTCCCAGCTGGTGTTAGAGTACATCTGGAATCTATGAAATTCCTTTCTTTGTTCCTCATTTCCTGTTCCATTCAGGGCTGCCCTGCAGCTTTCTGAAAGCTGTTTCTCTCAGTATCTTCTTCTTGAGCTGTGTGTTTGAAAGCGTTTAGCGAGCTCCTAGAGGCGGTTACGTGTTCCTCTCTCGTGTTTATCAGCGGAATTGAAGCGTATCGGGGAACTTCTAAGGTGCTTTGTTCCAGAATTTCAACGGGAAGCAGTTTCAGTGATTTCTCTGGCAGTCGTTCAGCTTCCAAAACTGTAGGCAGGAGGGTGGTAGGAAGAGAAGAAAAATCTGCTGGGTTGTATAAAAGCTCCCTTTCTTTACCCCTCTCTTTTTTTTTCCCCCTGGAACAATCGCTGGTTTGTGATACAAAATTAGATCTATTTTGCAGGCGACACAGAGTGTGACATTTTACAGTTGCTCTTACATTTTTGGCTCTGGAAGAAGCTGGTGACTGCTGCGGGGCTCGAGAACGCAGCCTTGGAAGACTGAGCTGGGGGTGTGTGTGTGACAAGGTGTGCGACAAAGACGAGCCATCCCTCGTCTTTGGGAGATGTAAATGATAGAACCATAGAATGGCTTGGGTTGGAAGGGACCTCAAGCATCATCAAGCTCCAGCCCCCCAGCGGCTGCTTCTTTACTTGTAGTCACCTGCCAGCTGTGAGTGCTGCTGCTGGGACGGAGAGAAAAGCTGCTGCGTGCTGGCTGTACTCATGGAGACGTGCAGTGGCATCGTGCCACTTCAGAACCTTCACGAGACACCTGCTGTCGGATCTGGTTTGCATTACGAGCGTTGTTTCTCCTCTTCACACTTGCTGCTTTCCCTTCCATTTCTGAATTGCGCAGTCTCGCTGAAGAGGCGGCATTTTCTTTCTCATGAAGAACTTCAATATCATAGAAATATTTGTCTTATTTTTAGCTGCCTCACTGGAATGTGCCAAGTTGTTAACGTACCTGAAGAAGCACATTTGTGTTCTGTTAGTATCCCTTGGCCCAAAGTAAGGGTAGGATTTGACCCCACCAGCTTTTTTTAATTGGCCAACTTTGGTCTTGCCCTCTATAGATTGTTCCAAGCAGTTCTGTTTGCTACATGCTATTAGCCAACAGCTTTTGGCTGTTCCTTCTGACCACTGTGAACACCAGAGTTCCCGCTAGAAGCAGTATAGGCCAGTCTGGGCACGATGCTGTAGAAGAGGAGCTCCAGGGAATTGCTGCGGAACAGGCCTTGCTGTTAGTGAAGAGAAAAGAGATTGTGGTCACAAATCCAGCCTTAACCAGAGCCAGGTTTGGTCCCTCTCATTAGGAAGCACAGAGCCAGGCTGGGGTGGTGCCTGGAAATTGGGGTTGTGTGCAGGGTTGGAGGGAAGTAGATTGCAAGACAGTAGGAGTGATATTCTGTATTTGATTCCCTTCCCTACCATGGTGGGGTTTGTGGTGTTTTTGCTTTTTTTGTCCTACTAAGCAAAATTGCTTAAGGGGGAGAAAAACCCAATAAATGTTCCATTTTTCTTTCATTCAGACCCATTCTTGCCTATCTGTTTTTTGAGTACTGAGGCAGGAACTTTTGACAGGGAATTAAAAAGTGCTCGGGGGAATTTGGGATGCTGGGATGTGGCAAAATAACTTGAGTAAAAGCGAAGCTCTAACAGGCTGCTAATTAGTGTGTTTTGACACCTGCTTTTGTGACAGCCTTCCAGAAGCTGTGGGTTTGAAAGTAGAAAATATTCAAGTGAATGACTGTGTTAAATCAACTTCAGGACTGAATGTAACTGATCTCTGTAATAGTCTAGTTGGAAATGTTGCATGTGCTGTCATTACTGGGGTTTCATAGTGACGCCTACACATTTTTTTGTATGCGTCTGGTAATGGGAGTCAGTCATCCTAAAGGTAAGAGAATATTTGTACCTCATTCTCTTGAATGTAGGCTTTTCTTTGTTGTGCAAAGCGAATCTCTGGAATTGAGAGCATATTTTTCTCCTAGTTTTATGAAGTCAAACTTGCTGAATCTTATTTTTTATTATTTTGTGTTTCTTTTTTAGAATCATAGAATTACCCAGGTTGGAAAAGACCTTGAAGATCATCAAGTCCAACCGCAGCCTAACCAGTACCCTAACTCTAAAAACCCTACACTAAATCATATCCCTTAGTACCACATCCAAATGGCTCTTAAACACAACCAGGGATGGTGATTCAACCACCTCCCTGGGGAGCCTATTCCAGTACCTAACTACCCTTTCTGTAAAGAAATTCTTCCTAATATCCAACCTAAACTTGCCCTGGCGCAACTTGAGGCCATTTCCCCTCGTCCTGTCACTTGTCACTATTGAGAAGAGACCTGCCCCACTCTCACTGTAAGAACCTTTCAAGTACTGGAAGAGGGCCATAAGGTCTTCCCTCAGCCTCCTTTTCTTTGTTCTTTAAGGCAGGGTCCCTATTTCAGCAGCGCCATGCACCCTGCATTGGGAATCCCATAGGAGCAAATACCGTGCTTATCAGACCAGGCACAATGCAAAGTTGTGTTGGTTGGTAGACCTGATGAAGTTTGTGCTCCTGGGCCCTAATTCGGTGCACTGGAAACCGAATGTGCTGAGTGTTGTACCTGCAGGGGTAGCAGAGTGTGGGGGGGATGGGCTGAAGCCCACTCTCTGTGTTTTTGCTTTGTGCTGCTTTGTATGTACTTGAATGATCGCTTTCTGTGGAGAACATGAGATTAATGATAAAATAGGCCAGCACAGGATGAGGGCGATAGAAGTATAAAGCTGCAAAACGTCACTTTGAGCCAGTGGGTTGGCTTTATTTTAATCAGGATTTCTGTTTGTTTATTTTTAACAGACATTAAAGTAAAATTATGGCACCAAAAAAAAAAAAAAGCTTATAATCAAGGTCATGGTTAAGTGATTTCTTTTGAGGAGTGGAACACTTAGTTGGCAATATGAATTGCGTTGTAGGGCTCTGAATTGAGAGTGCCTGGGGGAGAAAAGGGAGGAGGTTGAGGCTTTTCTAAATTTTTAATAACTATTTGAAAGACAGCCTGATTTAGGATAGTCATTGAAACACATAGGTGCTGTTCTGCCTGTAAGACGGCTTGGATACTTTACTTACGTGGAGTCACAGAATGATTTGGGTTGGAAGGCACCTTGCAGCCCACCCCTGACATGGGCAGGGCTGCCCCCCTCCAGCTCAGGCTGCCCAGGGCCCCATCCAACTTGGCCACAAGCACCTCTGGGTAGCTTTGCCAGTGCCTGATCTGATGTTCATGTGAACATGAAACTCCAGCTATATGGGAATACATCTTATAAATAAATAAATAAATAAATAAATAAGTACTGTGCTTCTTTAAGTCCATTAAGTTCTTCAGAACTGCTCTGGTCAAGCAGTGCAGAGGGCAGCAAGAGCCCAACTAGGGGATGGTACAGCAGAGCGCAAGGAGGATTCTGTTTCTCTGCCTGGCAAAGTCTTGTTTCCTTCCTTTTGAGATCCTGTTCTTGTCAATCTGCATTTTAATGCCTTCTGCACCCTCCTTGACATCACAGGGCTCTTGCAGTGAAAGCAATATTCACTGCTGGGGAAATAAAATGCAATACCAGAATGAATAGCTCTCCCAAGGGTCAGAGGAGATCCCAAATTCTGTTTCTGGCATTTTTTTTTAATTTCTGTTTTAATTAAATCCCTATTTTAAAGCCTGTTTTAAAGCAAGGGGCTGCCTAGCAGCTTTAACGTCTGCAGGAGGAGCTGACTTCTCCTGAGTCAATGCAACTGCTTTAGCTGAAGTGCTTGAGGAGGGCAGGAGTTGAGTAGAAAACGGTTGTAGTGACCGTTTGGGTCTGGAGAATAGAAAGTAAGGAGGAAGCTGTTATTGGGAAGTCGGTACTAAATTGTTGCTTTCCCTTTTCTTCCCCTCGTGTACCTCTCTCCCTCCTGCAGCACATGTTCAGATGCTTCCCATCCTTCTGCACGTTTTCACTCCAGTTATGGCCTTCTGTAAGCTGGCAGCAATGGGAGTCCAAGCACTGTGCTACCACATGGAGGTACCCATCCAGGTGTAGGGCATTGATTTGTATGAGGGTAAGACCTGGACTACAGCTTCTCTTCTGCTTGTGTGGAGTTTGAATGGTGCAAGAGAAGCCTGCCATAGCCTTAATAACAAATCTGACTTCTAGCTGCTTACCTTTCTGAAGAGCCCTTGGTCACCGAGGGAGCAGGGGGCCCAGGGAGGCTTTTACCAGTGCTTTGTCACACAGCTACTTTTTCCCATTGGACTGTTCTGAGCTCAGGCAGCTGTAGATCACAGTTGGCCTCAAGCTGAGGCTTTGGAACCTGAGGGCTGGGGGAGTACTGGTGCTCAGGGCCCCGGGACCTCTGATGTTGCCAAAAGGGCTTGTCTGGGCCGGCGTTTCTCTAATAAAACTTTGCAGTTCCTCATCCTGGGGTGGGAATCCTAAAGGGTGAAAAGAAGAAGTGCAGCTGCAATAACAGAAAACGGGGCTGCCTGTTTTGTAATGCTGACTGTGGCAATAAAACACATCCTGTGTGCTGGGGGAGCCAACCTCCAACTGTGATTCTTGAAGTCGCTGTGACTTGCTTTGTGAGGAGAGTGTTTCCACAGCTATTTGTGGTTAAGAGGGGGTGTGGGAGGCACTAGCTATTAGGTAGCTATTGCTCCAGTATATAACGATGATTGCTAATTGGCCTGTCGGGATGGAAAGCAAATAAATTCTCGTGAAGCCCCCCTAACCTTTTGCAGCTGTGTTTTGTCCCTTTATTCATCTCTTTGGCAAATAGCTAGCTCTCATTCGGTGACATTTTTAGTGATTTATTCTTCTTCCCTTTTTCTGTGGTTTGAAAACCATGTCCGATTTTGTGAAGTTTCTGGTCCGTGTTCTTAACTTCTCCCTGGGCTGTGGCAAAACCCGCTCTTACATCATGTCAGCACCATTCTGTTGATAGCTGAAGGGAACTATTAGCATGGTGTTCCTTTTGTTTCCTTTCTCTTTTCCTCTCCCCTATCCCAGACAGAAAGTCGTATGGACTTTTTAGACTTTCAATGATCCATCAGTAGGAGCTGCGTTGAAGGAGTTCTTGCAGAAGGCAAGGTGATTATATGGCTGTGAGCTCAGTAATTCCTTGCAGCAAGCATTGCTGTGTATCTCAAGTTATCTTGCTTATGTAAGAACAGGGTGATGACAGGGAATCAAGTTAAGCAAAGATGTAAAAAGAGCAGTTGTGGGAGAAAGCTTTTCACACTAACTGTATGAAGAATGTGGAAGAGGATCTCGCTAAACCAAGGAGCAGGAAGAGTGAATTCAAAGTGTACAGTCAGTTATCACACATTCCTTCCCAGAGTGGCTTTCCTGTGAGCATAAGGGTTTATGAGAGTTTTTTCACTAAAGGGTTGTGCTGATTCTGGCACTGCCTGTGTTGGATGAGGTGCCATGAGCTGGAAGATGCATCAAGGAGGTGGAAGTGGAGAGAAGTTGAAAGGACACGCTTATCTGGTTAAGTGGCTTTTTCCTCCCTGCTGGGAAGACCACAGCGCAGTGTTATCTATTCAGCAGACATCTTTTGTTGGGTGTGAACTGTTTGTAATTTGCACTTCTGAGTGATAAGTGAGAGAGCTTTATGAGAGATAGCCGGGTATGATACAGGTAGTTGTCATCAGGCATCTCTAATGGGGATCTGTCAGGGGAGCAAAGGAATGAGGAAGGAAGCTTCTTGTGCCCCATCTCTTTTCTTTTGAATGTAGGTTTCACTTACGATGTTACCTCTGCTTCTAGAAGAAAGCAAGGCTGAGTCTGCTGGAAATTAGAAAGACAGCTTCTAATTTACAAGGCAGATCTTGGATAAAGGCGATTACATCTACTTTGCATTTACAAAAGGGAGCAAGCTAAAGGAACAGGTACCATTTAAACTGGTCTCAGAGTGGGCCTGGAGCTGGGGAATGGAAGTCACAACACCCCTTTGAGTTCTGCAGCTGGCAAACGAATCATGATTTGTCGGTTTTCAAATCTGTAATGTGGAATTGAGTCAACTTTGTCTAGGCATACCAGCAGCAGTTACACAACTCGGTTGGAATGGCAGCCTGTGCTGGACAGAGGATATCCCGTGAATTTGAGAATGAAGCCTGCGGATGATAAATGCCAAGGCAAGAGTTAATTTAATACACGCTTTCCATAAATAGAAGAAATTGATTCATACGGTCACAGCTAGGGAATACATGAGCATGTCTGTCTGAGACTTCACCGTCTTACTTGAGATCACAAACTGAACAAAATGCCGATCAAGTTGCAAAATCTGATCATCTTTTGCCTCTAGAATGCAGGCCAGAAAAACTAAGCGGTGCAGGAGGAAGCCTCTTTGTTTCTGCCATTCTTCTCTTCCCTGCTTGGATTTTAGAGCTTCACAAACTTAGGCTATTCTGGACACTTCACATTTTCTTATGGTGTAGTGCAAAAAGTGAAGATTACCATCGTGTGACATTTGCTGTTGCTGGTAGAAGGAAAAAGCCTCTGTTGTGCTGCTCAGTTCAAGCTGAATGTGAAAGCAGCAAAACAAGTGCTGTCAAAAATGAAAGCGAAGTCATTGACATGTTAGCTGAGCAAAGCTTCAGAGTTTAAAGTGGCTCTTTGGCGTTTTTATATATTGCTGTATAATTTGTACAATATATAAATATGTATCCCACGTTATAATTACATAATTGTAGTATATAATCATGTAGGTAATTATATATATGTAGTACATCTTGCTATTATAAGCTACGTATAATAAGATATATGTGCAGATTCATATATTTATCTCCCTACCAGAAGCACCGCACTTTTGAGGCTGAAAATTACTGCGGTTAAACATTATGTGGAAGAATCACAGAAATCGTAGCTTGGGTTGTACTAGTAATGATATGGTCAAGTTTCCCTAGGGAAGAGTTTCAGATGATCTTTGTTTCTAAATGCCAACTGGAATGATGCGTATGGCGGGTTTTGTTTTGTTTTGTTTTTTTTCCTTAGGGTTGAATAGTTACGTACACACACCAGGCGTTATCTTTTGGTGGTATAGGACTCCACTAAAACCATACCTAAAGAGCGTCTGAGGCAGAAAAAGCAAGAAAGGGGAATCTTTCACACTCCCCCAACCTTTGTGTTTCTTTAAAGTACACACTTTAGAGCTGAGAAGCACAGCCTTGTGTTCCTTGCCAAGCTTTTTTGCCTTACTCTTCATTTGGTCCAGTTGAAGGAGCAACCAGTCGAGTTTATTCACGGCTGCCTGACAAGAAATCCCGCTGTTTGTTTGGAATTTTTAGAAACTTTTAAACAGTTGCTTGGACATGTGGTAGCTCAGTAATAATATGTGGTCTCCCTCAGCCTAAGTTTAAAATGTAATAGTGATGTATTTATAGTTTCTTCGGTTCTGCTCTTAAGGAACGCGTGTGAAATGCAGTTGTTGGGCTGCCAGACCGACGCAACTAAAATCCCCTCGTTATGTTCACAAGGATAATTAAATGTTTTTCATGCTGCTTTCCATTCTTACGAATCTTGATTGAAGTTGCAAATAAATACTGAAAAGAACACACCCATCTTTTCCACACCCATCTGAATGCTCCAGAGGTGTTTGGGAGAGGTGATAAACTCCGTTCAGAGTGTTTTTGTCGGGAATGTGGAGCGACAGCTTTGTGATCTGGGGTTCTGTGCAACCTGCAATTCTTTTTCTGTGCAATTGGATGCGTTCTTTGTTCTGCCCTTGTTTTTAGTATGTTAATCACGCTATCAAGCTGTTATATATTCTACTAGCAAAATAACATTTGGCAGCAGTTTTTTTTTCACTCTCTTTTTTTTTTTTTTTTTTTTAACTATCCCATTTGGAGATGCATGAGTGGAAGAAATCCTGTACAAGAGCCATGTTTTAGAGTTAATTTTTTTAAAATTATCTCGCTCTTGTTATGTTGCCATCTGTTTTCCTCTAGCCTGAAGAGGAAACAGCTGTTGTGAACAATCTCAAGACAGTATTTTTAATAAAGTCTAATAGGTCTGCCTACCTTCAGCTTGCGTGCGTAGCAGAATGAATAAATGCTCCATTTAGGAAGAAAATGTGGTTTTTACGGTAGGAACTGTTGTGAGTTTTGGTTTGGCGGAGAAGCGATTGTGGTGCGTAGCCTTCAGGGTTGGGTTTGAGCATAACCAGGGAGCTCTGGGGAAATGGAGCACCCTGATCTTGCTGCAGCTGTGTGCGTACAGAGGGGCTGCTCTCAGCTGCTTCTGTCCCTTGGGTGCTGCGGTGGGGTCAGCTGGAGAGAAGCTCAGAGGAAATACCACTCTGGGCAAAATGCTTCGTTCTCAGATGGAGAATGAGCACTGCTGGCAGTGAGTAGGATATAAGCGTGCTTGATGTGGCCAGCAGACGATTCTCTTGTGGGTTTTCTGGTTGTGTTTTAGTCTACATTTTAGTAAGGAGTGAAGGATCTGAGGAAAGAGATGCAACATAACATAATGTACAGTCAAAGTGATGACTGTGATTCAGCTGAATTAAAGGGAAGACCGAATGAATGTAGACAAGTTGACTGTCAAAGTCTTGTGAAATCATATTTACATCGGCTCATTTGAACTTCAGCATTGTGGTATGAATAAGGCTCAGTATTGTTTTGCACAGATAGATTTCCTCCAGCGCTTCCTGTCTGGATATATAACTAGACTTGGAGACCTTTGCTGGATAATTACAGAATCACAGAATGACCCGGGTTGGAAGGGACCTCAAGGATCATGTAGTTCCAACCCCCCTGCCTGGCAGGGCCACCAAACATACACCTTTACTAGATCAGGTTGCCCAGGGCCCCGTCCAACCTGGTCTTGAACACCTCCAAGGACGGGGCATCCACAACCTCCCTGGGCAGCCTGTTCCAGGGCCTAACCACTCTCCTAGTAAAGATTAAAAGAGTAAAAGATTAAATTAGTTATTGAAGTAAGAGGGCTCCATAGCAAAGTGAGCAGTGGAGACTGACTGGCAGAGAGCATCATGTGGTGGCCAGGTAGTTGCAGTAAGAATAGGGGCTGGTTCCTTTGGACCTGTTCGTAAGTAGAGCAGCTTCTTGTTTTAGTGCTAGCCTGAATAGGCTCGAGGCTTTGCTGGTTTTGAGTCTTTAGGTGACGGCATTATGGAACAATGCTAGTAAGAATAGCCTTGAAAGCGAGCCTGTAGTCTAAGTTGCTGTGAGACCGCAGCCTCGCATTTTTTTCAAGAGCACACATACCATAAACCTGTTAGAAATGCATGTCTAATACCGTGTGGTCACACAAGCTCCTTATGTTCTGTCCCGTGTGCTGTCACTGCAGCCCTCCTCACGTGACAAGGCAAATATCTGTGGCGTGATTTCATTAGTAACCTCTCCTATTTAGAGCTAACGGATACAGAAGTTCTGTTCTGTCCGGATCTGCTCTGCAGCATGAGTTCATCTATTACACGTGAGGGGAAGACGGCTAAATACATCAGCTGCATGATGGCGGCTTCAAGTGACTGTGAAACTTCAGCGTTATTGAAACAGGTGTGGAACTGCCTGCTGGATAACCCCCTCTTAGCTTTTTTGTCTTTTGGGGCAGAGCAAGGCTTGGAATACCAGCATGTAAGAGACTGCAATGCAATCTGACTTGCAGATCAGTTAATATTAAAAATGTTAGGTATAATGCTTGCCTTTGAGATTTCCTGCCAATTTTCTGCTGTTAAATAGCATTTGCTGTCTTTCTCCAGAGGAATATCCTGTACGTGCCAAGAACATACTATTGCACAAACCCATTCTGTTTTATTTGGCTTTCAAAGGAGAGAAATTCAGATTAATGCCTGTGAAAACTCTCAAGGAAATACATAAATATCAGTGATCCAGAATGCTATCACCAAAGTGAATATACATACAAATGTTTAAAGAGTGTTATTTTTGCTTATCTACTGTGGGCAATTTCTCTGGTCAAATAGCAAACTTGTGTTTGTTCTCCCAGTTCCAGGGGTATCCTCTATTTCACTTGGGAGCTTGCAGTGGGATTACTTCAGTTTCAGAGCAAGTTAGATCTGGAGCTAAGCAAAATTAAACTTTTCCCATGCTGAAGGTTTTTAATATTCACGTTCACAAATAGTTTGCCTTCTGGAAGGGCAGTCGATTGCTTCAGATCTGCTGATAACAGAGCAGAGGTTGTGGCTGTTTCAGATATTAAGATGCTGGAGTGTTTAGAGGTGAACTTAGGCACTGATGGGAGCTGTTGGGATTGTGTCTGTGCTGTCCTGTGCTTCTCTTCTTTGTGCAGGTGCCTGTTGGCTTGGAGTCTCTGCCCCAGTGTTTTGGTGCAGCGCGCTCTGGGCACCTTCCCATGAGGGGAAAGACAAACACTATTAAAGTGATTGCTGTCATGAAGCCTTTCTGGGCAATCTGCATTCCAGCTCCTGTGGTACCTTTCTCATATCTGAATCGTCGTGCTTTGTTCAGTAAAGCCTCTGGGAGTTATTTTACCTCTCTGAGCATGTAGCAGTGCTGCTAGGAGGTGTATCCTGACAGCAATGAGCTATTTCCTTACTTGGTTACTGGGAGCCGTTTGTCTGCCTTACTTTCTTGTTCAGAGGGTCCGAATGCTTTGTCTCCTATTGTACCATGTTAGTAAATCCAAATTTGTGTCTGAATTTTTCCCTCATGTGCTGTCACATAAGTAGGCAGGAGGCTTCTGAGCCCCAGTGAGTAGAGTTGATCTTTTCTGGCTGAGCAGCAGCATCTGTTTGGCTAGGTCATCTTCACCGGCCTCTTTGCAGCAAGCTATCACCTGCAGTTTCTGCAACATGTTGCGCAGTTGCATTACAGAATCACAGAACTGTAGGGGTTGGAAGGGACCTCTAGAGATCATGGAGTCCAACCCCCCTGCCAAAGCAGGCTCCCTGCACCACGTCACACAGGTAGGCGTCCAGGCGGGTCTTGAATATCTCCAGAGAAGGAGACTCCACCACCTCCCTGGGCAGCCTGTTCCAGTGCTCCGTCACCCTCACTGTAAAGTTCTTGCGCACATTCGTGCGGAACTTCCTATGCTGTACTTTCATCCCATTACCCCTAGTCCTGTCCCCACGCACTACTGAAAAGAGACCAGCCTCGCCACTATGGCCCCCACACTGCAGGTATTTATAAACCTGGATCAAGTCCCCTTTCAGCCTTCTTTTTTCAAGGCTAAACAGACCCAGTTCCCTAAGTCTCTCCTCATAGGGGAGATGCTCCAGGCCCTTCACCATCTTAGTGGCCCTCCGCTGGACTCCTTCCAAGAGATCCCTGTCTTTTTTGTACTGGGGAGCCCAGAACTGGACACAGTATTCCAGATGAGGCCTCACCAAGGCAGAGTAGAGGGGGAGTATCTGCATTAGCAGATACTGTAATGCAATTCTCCAGAGCAGTTTTTCATCTGAGGAACTCAAGTTGTGTTTCGAATATGAAGCGTTTCAGAGGGAGGTATTTTGAGTACAGGAGTTAGCTGTCTGCCTTATTATGCACAAGCACAGATGGAGTCTGCAGCAGAACTGGGATGGAGTCCAGATCTTTAACTGAAAGAGCTAACGTCTTGCTTGGGGATACAAACTTCTTGCACAGAAGAACTCTGCTATGTGGTGTTGCTTTGCTAAGACAAGTAGGACCGTTCCTGAGCCTATGTGGGCATGAGTGAGGGGTCAGCTGATGTTGAACAGCTTTGAACTCCTGGTGATTTTTCTAAAGAAGCATTTGATCTTTTCCATTAGCCAAATATCTGCTGTATGCATCCCCATCCCTCAGCATTACAAATACTCACTACGCATGCCCGCAGGTTTGGCTTCTAAGGCTGTTCTACCCTAAAAGGTAAAAATAGCATCATTTTATCCAGCAAATCGCGTTTGGTTCTGTATGCTTATTTGCATCCTTTAAGTTTTGCAGCTGCTTATTGTAAGTGTCGGTGAGAAGCTATTCTGCTGTCAGTGAAAGCGTGCGATATAATCCAGAAGTCAGCTTCATCTTGCATGTGACTATCAGAAGTGTGCCCTGACTGCAGGCTGCGATTCTTTCATGAGCCGTGAATTCACATAGGGCTTTTGGGAAGTTATTTAAGGTTAAGTGGATATTGCACAGATATAACTTGGCCAACAGATGCTTATTAATACTAACTGTGTGAGTTCATCCTTTGAAGAAGTGTAAAGGGCTTGTTGCTTTTGATTTTTAAGTCGATGATAGATCTAGTGAATGCTGCACCAGCAAGCAGCATGTGGCAGGCAGTGTTAGAGTTAGGAGCTGGTGGTGCTGTTATAAAAACAGAAGTTTGACTACAGATGTCAGAGCAGTTGCCAGTTGTCCCTCTTGTCCATACTTAATTCCTTCACTTCTGCACAAGTAGCTGAATGCTGCTTTGTCGCTGGCTGTAAGTATGCAACGCACTGAACAGTCCCAGAGTGCTTCACAGACATTACGTCTCGCTCACCCCCTTTTCTACGGCTCATATGAGTGACTGATCAGCTGAAACTACGAGCAAATTAGGAAACTAACATTGATTGAGTTTTGTTACGTTAATACTTTGCATTGCTTAGAAAAAGTGGGTCACTTTCCATTTCTAATATCCTGCTTTATACTTTGCATACAAAAAACAACAGCCGGATTGTGGATGTTCCATGTAAGGATGGATTTTAATCATATGAGCTTTTTTAGAAATGATAGGGGGAAATGGTATTTTTGGTGGAGGTGTTACTTAAATCCCAACAGCTTACACCAGTGATGTATTTATGTGCACACAGCTGCACTAAGCAACTCCAGAACCCTGTGGTTTTGATCCCTATTTTTAAAATAAATGATGATGCCCAACTCAGCCTCTTCTTGCTTGTTTTTCTTCGCTGTTGATCCTGTGTTATCTGTCCTCGAGGCTGAGGAGTGAAGAAGTAAACACTTTCTTCCTCTTCCCGCAGTTATTGAAGTTGGACAGTCTTGCATTTGGTTCTCATCACATTGCCTGTGCAGTGAGTCATTCGTTCTTGGTTTTGTTCCTCAGACCAAGATTCATGTGATGCTGCTGCTCTCAGGGAGATCAGATTAGTCACAGCTTGAAATCTTGTTTAAAAAATAAATTGTACCGCAGGTTGATGCCTCGCTGACCAGTTACGTGGTAGTTGGGTTTTTTTTTTCCCTGTTCTTCCCTTGCCTCTGCTTGCTGGTTGAGCTCAGAAGCACTGTTCTATTGAGAATCACAGAATTGTAGGGGTTGGAAGGGACCTCTAGAGATCATCGAGTCCAACCCCCCTGCCAAAGCAGGCTCCCTACACCATGTCGCAAAGGTAGGCGTCCAGGCGGGTCTTGAATATCTCCAGAGAAGGAGACTCCACCACCTCCCTGGGCAGCCTGTTCCAGTGTTCTGTCACCTCCTGGTAACTGGTATGTGATTGGAGTCCCACTGAAATTAGTGTATTGTTAAATTCAGGACACCTGGAATCAACAACAATGCAGGTGAGTTTCTAGTAGTCCAGTGTGCTAAAATAAATCAAGCTGAAAATTGGACTTTCTTCACTATACTGCTGAGGAGGACAGAAAAATACATTGCAGTTGTGGCAGTGGCAATGAACTTGGTGAAACATACCTAGTTTTCTTATTTTTAATGATAACAATACTGCTAACTAAAAATACTGCTAACACCGTTGGCAGTTTGCAGTCCCTGTTGTGAAATGTGTTGTTATGAAGGCTCTGAAAGTTCTCAATTTTGGTACAGTAAGATTTTATGGGTGCTGGTTTGCTGCGAGAAATAGGAGCCTGAAGGGACTACCCATACAAAAAACATGAGGTGGCTGATCAAAGAAGATCTAGGAGAAGTTGTGTACTGTGTGGCTGCAAGCCCTTAGCCTGGGCAGGGCAGGCAGCTGGCTGTGCTCTCTGTCCAGTCAATGGACAGCAAAAGGAACTTCTTCAAATGGTAATTCAGACAAACAAAACTGTGTTTGTGCTTTGCATCCTCTTAGGCGGAAGCCTGCATGAACAGTAGATGCTAATGCAGGCACCTCAATTGTGTATCATGTTGAACTGGGAGCAGTGTCTGTTTGTGCCTTGAAAGGCAGTAGGGGAGTATTGGAAGTTGTTGAAATGAAATAAACGCTGTCACAGTTCATAGATGAAAGCTTGAGTGGAAGGTAAGATGAATTAATGTTCCGCATTAAACTTTGATTATGGCTCTTTTGAACAGCAATATTTTCCATCTTTTAAGTTGTTAACAGTGTTTTGATAAGAAAATGCTCATAAATCAGGCAGAGGTGCAGACCGACGAGGTAGAAAATGAGATTATGCACAGGAAGTTCAAACAGGGATTCTTTTGTGTACACAGCTTTTTGTAGTGTTCTGCCTCAGCCCTCAGTTTTCAGTTGATTTTTGCAGCTATTGGACACTGAGAACTATTGGAAGCATTCATTCACATTGCTCGTTTTTCTGTCATGCATCTGCTTCACAGAGAACGTAGTGGCTAAACAGACAGTAAAAAATTCAACTTTGGATGAACTTTATGGGTGTGCATGAGCAGCTCACAGGGAATGCCCGGCTTCCAAAAATCATTGGCAGTTTTGAAAGATGCTCACCCTCTGGATGAGTCCCAACAAGCTCTGCTTCATCAGGGGCTCTCTTTGAATCCTGCTCCCTTTCCTATATAACTGCTGAAATGAACCTGTATTTCTTTGAAATTCATTTGCCTGTGATACATTTGTTTATTCTGGAGGAGGATTCGATCCTGTATTTTGGCAGTTATATTTTTGGTGCAGTGTGAGTATGTTGATAAAGCTTCAGCTGTAGTGAATTGCTTTGTGTCCTTTGAGATGGAGCTCTGACCCTGTGACTTCAGGTCAAGCAAGAACAACTGACGGCTTAGGTATTCTTTTGCATGTTGACTTAATTTACCTGAAGGGTTCTCTCCTGAGGCTCCACCATCCAGGAGACTGGGACAGAATCACAGAATGACCTGGGTTGGAAGGGACCTCAAGGATCATGAAGTTCCAACCCCCCTGCCTGGCAGGGCCACCAAACATACACATTTACTAGATCAGGTTGCCCAGGGCCCCATCTAACCTTAGAGTAGGCTGTTTTCCTCACAGTTTTGCTTGACACCTACCAGCCGGTCCCACACACTGCACGAGACCTGTGGGTGCAACTGTACAGCACACATTGAAAAGGAAGCAGCTACACTGTGAGCTTGCGAGTCTGACATTTTCAAAGACTTAAATATGGGTTGATTCATACACGTGTATTTTAGACATGTATGGACTTGTGAACAACGGGTGACGCTCAAAAAAGGGAAACAAATTGCTCCAGTACAGTAACTTACAAGCAAAGGGTATTAATAATGCTTTTCAATTTTGATAAATCTGAAATAAACTCTTTGAGTATTTTTGAGAGTAGGATGCAAAAATACTAAGAGATTAGCTGGATGTTATATGTATTATTCTTGTAAGGTGGGATGGTGTCCATTGCAGCCTTTCAATACCTGAAGGGAACCTACACCCATGAGGGGGGTAAACTCTTCTAAAGGGCTGACAATAGCAGGACATGGGGAAATGGATCCAAGTTGAAAGAGGGAAGATTTAGGTTGGATGTTAGGGGGAAGTTCTTCACTAGGAGAGTGGTTAGGTCCTGGAACAGGCTTCCCAGGGAGGTTGTGGATGCCCCGTCCTTGGAGGTGTTCAAGGCCAGGTTGGACGGGGCCCTGGGCAACCTGATCTAGTAAAGGTGTATGTTTGGTGGCCCTGCCAGGCAGGGGGGTTGGAACTACATGATCCTTGAGGTCCCTTCCAACCCGGGTCATTCTGTGATTCTTTGTGATTCTGTGATTCTGTGGTGTCATTGATTCATGAAATAAAAGGTATTTTATTGAAGTCATGCCACAATATACCAGCTTTTCTTGAAGTATACTTAAGCTGGCAAAGCAATTCTGTCCTCTGAAAGCAAGAAACAGTTAGGAGATGGAGGAGATAGGATTACACAGCAATGTTTGCCCTTCGGAGATGAGTTACTGCATGAAGTTCTGTCAGAGTACTTGATCTTCATGCAGAAGAACTCCCAGTGTGTCCCTGGGCCCCATTAGACCTGCTGGAATGTGCTGGTGGGCTTGCGAGGTGACAAAGGCCAGTTGACAGCTCAGCCTGGCAGAGCTTTTGGAAGATGCCTGCAGGAGCAAACACAGAAGACAGGTAGCTGGCACTGTCATTTCCTTCCTTATGTGTAAGTTGCTTTGTCTCTCTTCAGCTATATTTCCTTATTGAAAGTTCTGTTTCAGCAACAAGTTAGGAATCTTACTGTTTAAAAATAAATCTCTGCAGAGTCTGCTGACGTGCCAAATTGAACGTTTGGGATCTTGGATGGCCACAGCCCGGCTCTGTCAGTGTGTGGCCGTGGCTGTTCTGTATCTGGCTGTTTTTAGAAACGTGTGTGGCAAAGTGTGTGGTGGCAGTAGCTAAGGCAGCCTGGGCTTTTGAGCAGAGCCACGTCGTCCTCTTTTCTCTCCACAATTAGATCAGTAGGTCTGTAAACCAGTTGCAGTGGTTCCTTGCTCATTTGCAGTCTTGAAGTTTTAATTGTGCAGCATTTCAAACTGGCAAGCGATCAATTTGTTCGTCAAGCTCAAACGCTTGTACGCAGCTTCAAATGTAGTGAGGAGAGTTGGGGCTGCAGACTGGCAGGAAGAAATTAGCAGCATCTACATAAAATCTTGTGCGTTGTCAGCATGCATCTGTGCAATGCAGGCTGCTCAACATTCTGTCTATGAAGGAAGATGCTCGTTGCACAGTTAATCCCTAACTTTAGGGGACTCTTTAGCATTGCCTTGATATTGCCTTGAGCTGCTGTGCTCTGAGTCACCCTGTTTCTCACTAGCTGGGTTTTGTTTTGAGTGCTGTGGGATCAGATGGCCAAAATGAACTTGACCTAAACTTGATGCTGTGAAACTTTGGTTAGTGAAGGCAGTTCTAAAAGGGTAACTCTAAAGCATGAGCAATTATGGACAACAGGGTTATTCATCGGATGAAAGTTACAGTTTCTTAACATTGCTGGTAAAGCTTCAACTTTCCAGCAATTACTTCTTTTGTTATTAGCTTTTTATGTAAGCAAAAGACAGCCATTGACAGATCGGTATTTTTCATGTTACTGTAAAAGCTTTTAGTCGCTTGCTGTTGGTGATGGAAGTGATTAATGTCCTGGAAGAGAGGGGGCATTATTCCTATTGCATGGCTTGCTTTTATTCCCACACAGCTGTGCCTTTTTGATCTACATTAAAAAAAAAGGATGGGGGGCGAGGGGAGGGGGGGGGGGAATATACAAAAATATACACAGATGTATAAAATTACCTTTTTTTTTTTCGTCATCTGGATTCTGGTTTTGTGTGCGATAGGTGAAAACAGACACTTACTTTCACATAAACTTTCACTTAGGCCGATGTACTTGAGAACATAACTTTTGGTTTCCAGTGATGACGAGGCGCCTGAAGGCAGCTATAGCAAGGCACAGCAACTCTCAGAAGGGAGCAGTTGAACCGATGTTGGATTTTGGTCACGTTTTGTTTGATGTTGTAAATCATACGCTTATGTTTCCTGCCTCATACTGTTCTTCCAAAAATAGCTGAAACTGCTGTTTGCCCGTGATGGAGTGGCCTGTTTAAAGTTACTTCCTCTGCCCCTCGCACTCTCCCTCATGGCCTCCCACAGCAGATGTTCTGTGACTTCAGCTTTGCTGAGAGATGATATTCAGAAATGCTAGGAAACTGTTTTTTGTTGTTGGTTGTTTGTTTTTAAATAACAATTAAAAAATATAATTAAGAAAAACCCCAACCCAATGTGAAGGTCACGATGCAGAGGCACAGTACAACCTGTATCCAATCCCTACGTTACTGCAGTCAGTAGGAAAAACCTCAAGAGCCTCTGCTGTATGCAGCTGGGAAGTCACATGAGATGCGTTCTGATCCAAAGCATCATCTTCAGAATACAAGCTGGGTTGAAAAGTAGTACATGTAAACTGTCTCTGATATTGTATCAACACTGATAAAGAGGCAGTTTGGTTAATTCATCAGTTCTCCTGCAGAAATACAAGGAAGTCACATCAAAGAAACTTGGAACGCTTACCTCAGCATGCAGCAGGAAAGCTGTAAATTCAGATCAAAACTCCTTGAGACCACCTCTTTCCTGGCAGTATCCTCCTGTAAAGTGATCTCTTCAAGTGCTGTTTCACACAGAATAGCTTCTAGTTTGTAAAGGACGCAGCTGGACTTGTACAATTTCTGTTTTGTGGAGTTAAGTTACTGTCCTAAGGGAATGTTTAGAGAAATTTGATTCCCCATGCTAAACATATATTGGCAAGTAGCTTGTGACCAGTTCCATTAATCACTTGAGGAGAGTTGTTGTTCTCCTCTTGTACAAAATCAAATTATCCTGCAGCTCTTCATTTTGAGAGCAGCTCTCATGGAGCTTGCTGTATAGATCTTTCCTACCAAGCTCTGGGATTTGATTAACAGCCCTTGTGCTGTGAGTACTTATCGTTACATATTATTATGGGATCTTTTGAGCCTCCTCTGTATTTGCTGCCTCATACAGGAAAAGAATGGAGCTTCTTATTGCTCCCCTCAGCTGCTTCTGTTACACCCAGAACAGTAAAGGAAGGCTGTTCAAATGGTGTGTGATGGATTTTCAGGAACGTAGAAGGCCCGGAAATCAGTGATGCAGGACAACTGGAATATTCACACACGTGAAGGAAAAAGGGAATGCAGCTACCAGCCATTCAAAGTCATAGGTCCAAGTCTATCCACCGTGTGGGTTGTAGTTGATTAGGCTTAGCTGTTGTTGCAGATTATAGAAAGGCATGTGATCTTATGTATCAATACGTGTTTTGGATCAGAGGAAGACTGAGATGGAGATTCCTAACTGCTGTAGGAAAGTAATTGTCCCCTTGTACTCAGTACTGGTAAAACAACATCTCAAGTATTGTGTTCAGCTTGGGGCCCGAGCTGATTGCGTGTGTGCAGCAACAAAACTGTTGAAAGGACTAGGAAACAAGAGTTATGGGGAGCAGCTGCGGGAACTGGGACTGTTTAGCCTGGAGGAGAGGAGGCTCTGGGGAGACCTTGTCTCTTTCTACATTTGCCTGATGAGAGGCTGCAGCGAGGATGGTGTCAGTCTCTTACATGACAATTGACAGCACAGGAGGAGTTGGCCTCAAGTTGTGCTGGGGAAAATCTAGATTGAATACAAGGAAGAATTTCTTCACGAGGGGAGTGCTGAGGTTGTGGAGTGGGCAGCCCAGGGAGGTGGTGGGGTCACCATCCTCAGGGCTTTTTAAGAGACTCGTGGTTGTGGTGCTCAGGGACATGGCTTAGTGGTGGGGTTTGTTAGGTCACAGTGACTGTTGGACTTGGTGATCTTGAAAGGGTTTGGGGTTAATGCTGCTTATTTCTGCAAAGCTCAGAGGGTTTCCACGTGATGCTCTTGTCTAAAACCTAGTAATTAATATGTCATGCTTTGTCTCCTTGCTGGTTACTTGTTGAAGCAGTGCTGTGTTATCAGGTTGTGGTGCAGTTGTGAAGGCCCAGCTCATCGATATTGTTTTGTAGAGGAAGTGCTTTTCCTGAGTATTGTACATAATAATCATTTCACATGGAAAGAGGCTGGCAGGCAAGGGCTTACATTAAGAACAGGTCATCTAAAAATCTCATTTTCTAGATCATCAAAATCTGTTCACAGATGGCTATTTTTGACCTGGTTTAGAAATCTAATGCAATCTGTCTCTTCGTGAGAGCAAAGTGCGTAAATGTCCACAGTAGAAGCAAAGAGGGATTGCTGCACAGATAGAGCGTTTCTAATCGCATCTGTTCTAAAACAAATCTCTTTCTTTTTTTTAATGCAAGTATCAGATGAGGCAAAGTGATGAATTCTCTGGGTTTATTGTATTTTCAGCCTGAGTGACCCATATATTTATATGGAGAGAGGTTTTTTTTTGATACTTAGCATATATTGCCTAAAAAGCATATATTGATTTTTGACTTATTACAGAAGTACACTGAAGAACTCTTATGTAACTCCATAGTAACACTGCAGTCTTTGAGGCTTCAGATTATATTTATTTCATTGCTTTTTCCCTTTTTGGAAAGGCAGAAATAAATTGAACGTTTCCCCTTTGAGTCATACAGACTATATGTTGGAATTATGTGCATGTAAAATTGCATACTCTGCTTTCAAATGTTATGTTAATTTCAGGTAATTACCAGACTGGCTATTTGGTAGCAAAAGTGGTATCCCATGTAAATAGAAGTTTTCTAACTATGGCCATTTTTTGATTCCTCAGGCAACAAATAGGACCCAAGGAAATGACCACAAGTTGTACCAGAGGAGGTTTATATTAGACATAAGGAAAAACTTTTTCTCTCAGAGCGTGGTCAGGCACTGGAATGGCTGCCCAGGGAGGTGGTGGAATTGCCATCCCTGGCAGTGTTCAAGAGGTGTCTGGATAAGGAGCTATGAGATATGTTTTAGTGGCTTGTTGTAGCAATGGTAATGGGAGGATGGTTGGACTAGATGATCTTGTAGGTCATTTCCAACCTTGTGATTCTATGACTCCATGATATTAAAAGGAATTATTTTTCACTGTATTCTTATTGTGCCATTGCAGTTAGAAATGCATCTAACTACCAACCTCGCACCAAAAAGCACGTTTTGTAATTAGACGATTAAGTGCTTTCTCAGTGTTCAAAATTAAAGCAACAGCTTCTGATCATTTGAAATCCATACACAGTCCCCAAAATTGAAGTGCATCCAGGTATTTCTGCATGTTTTAATTGCTATTGAGTAGTTCTGTATTCTCCATTTTAATTAAACTTAATGTAAGCATTAATTACTATTTTTCTGGCATCCAAATTTTTATGTGTATAGTGAGTTTTGTTGTTGTTTCATTTTCCAGATACCAGCATCTGCATCTGTATAGACAGCCTGGCAAAAGACAGGAGCAGCATTTCATTCTTGATGTAAATCATTGCTGTGTTTTTGTTCTCGACATACTTACCCAAGAGCTTGTTTGGAGAGAGCTTCCCAAACACGGCAGCAGCAGAATGAATTGTTGTTGCTGGTTTGGATATCTTGCCCTTTTCAGATTCCTTTCTTTTTTTCTCCCTCTGCACTCAAGTCTTTCTGTGTATTCCCTGAAGTCAAATGCTGCACTAAGAGAAGCTCAGCTGCTTTTACTGCATTTATTTTTTCGATGTGAGGGTTTTGTTTGTTTTGGTTTGGTTTTTATTGTTTCATTGCTGTTTATTTAAAATAGTTTTGGAAGGTATCTGCATTCAGTGAGAAATACCTGGTGCTTCCAGTTTCAGGTTGCAAAACCGTAAGGAAACACATGCATACGTGTACATACATTCTTGTTTCTTTGCAGGAATATCTTCAGAGCTTTCCTTGTTTTCATCAGTTATGCTCACAAGTGTCCAAACAATGCTCTCTTCTACTTTGTCATTGTCAGTGACTTACTAGAACAGGAACGTGACACTGGAAAGAACAAGGAAGCTCTGAGTTTTTTTCTTCCTCTTGTTCCATCCTGTTGCGTGCCCTGTGCCTAGCTCGGTCTAAGCTGTCTGTGCTGCCACAGCAGTCCATTCTTAGGCTGTAGCAGTCCATTCTTAGGCTGTAGTAGCCCATTCACGAGGATAAAATAGCAGGTCAGTGAGGTACTCAGAATTGGATAGTCAATTTATTTTTTTTTTTAAGAGACTTATCCAAAATACCTAATGTGAACTATTTGCATGGCTGAACTTAGTTTTGCTAAGTTGAGCTACTTGGCGCTAAGCTGAGTGTATTACACAGATGTATGACTGTATCTAGTGATTTGTGCTTGCTTTTTTTGTTCCTAAAGGAATACTGACCAAACTGTTCAGCTTCATTTTGTGGATAGCAAAGCAGTGCTGTGGAGGAACGTTTCTGTCTTGGAGGAATCTGAAGAGCAACTGAAGCTCTAACAGAGCACATTTGTTGATATAAAATGTCTGGCTGGAGAGTTGAATTTTTAGCTGTGCTTGAAAGCTTGACAGATTTTTCTTTCTCAGCTAGTCAGTGCTGGAGGAATCTAAACAGCCCTTGGTTGCTGGCAGTGTTGGGAATAAACTGCATTTCTTTTTTTTTGCAAGGTCCTTCTCAAGTCAGTAGCATGATTAATACATGGGGTTGGTCAATTAATCCCTTGTTCTGGCCTCAGTGGCTTTTTGACGCCTTTTAAAGTAATTTCTTTTTTCCAGTATTTGAAGGGAGCTTAAAAACAGGAGGGAAAATGATTGTTTATGAGGGTGGATAGTGATAGGACCAGGAGGAATGGTTTTAAACTGAGACAGGAGAGGTTTAGGTTAAATATTAGGAGGAAGTTTTTCACCCAGAGGGTGGTGATGCACTAGAATAGGTTGCCCAAGGCAACCAATGAAATGCCCCATCCCTGGAGGCATTCAAGGCCAGGCTGGATGTGGCTCTGGGCAGCCTGGTCTGGTGGTTGGTGACCCTGCACATAGCAGGGGGTTGAATCAGATGATCATTGTGGTCCTTTTCAACCCAGGCCTTTCTGTGATTTTGTGAAATGGGAAAAATACTTTCTTCCTGCGTGTCTCATTTTCTAATGTCATGATGGTGATCCTTCCTTTGCAGACTGCAGGCATTGGCTGATGCCACTGGTTATTCTCCCTTGCATTTCATTAGGTTTTAATATTGGTGGGTTTTCTTCTCTAAGACTACTAACAAGGAGAATTGAGCTTTAAAATATGGTTCCCATGGAATGCTCTGATATGGTGAGGTCTTAGCCTGAAGCTCTTCAATGACTGTTGTGCACATCAGAAAGCTGCCTAGGAATCAAGCACATGAAATCCAAATGTAGTTTTGTGTGTGCATTTGTGTTGGAGTGGGAAGTGGGGAAAAGTACAGAAGAAGAGGAATCACTTTTATTTTCCCTATTTAATTTTGAGCATGACAAGTTTTGTCTCGTTCTCTTGGAAGAGCTGTGGGAATAGCATGGCACCCCCAGGGGAAGACCTCCTGATTGTACATCTATTGAAACTCATCTTGTCACCACGTGCTCTCCCTGGGGATCTTCACTCAATCATCCAGACAAGAGTCTGGTTTCACGTGGTTTTAGTGTGAGAGCACAGGGCTTGGCATCTGTGTGCCTAGTGCATTTGATGCTTGACCTCAGATTGATAGGAGCTGGAGCTTTATCACAGCAGAACAGACTGCAGTGCAGGTTGTACAGGCCCTCAGTAATCCTCAATATATTTTTGGCCGGAGCTTCTGCAGTTAAACCATTGCTAACGCTGTGGCTTAATTCAGAGCCACACTGGGTACACTAACAGATGTTGTAGTCACATCTGTGAATTGCTGTGCAGCCAACCTTTTTAATATCACATCTCACAGCTCCAAAGGAGGTTGGAAGAAAGCTACCAAGTTGTGTCAGCTGAGCTGGGAATGAACTTAAGAGGAACAGACATCTAATAAAAAGTTATTACTGACATTTAGAGTTCCTTTCCCTACTGGCAAACAAACTTTTGTTCCCTTGGTCTGTGCTTCTGTGCTTTATTTCTTGTATTTTTCCCAGGATAAAGCAATCTAGTTACCATGTGCTTTTTGGACTTATCTCTGGGTTTTGTCCTTTGAGTTTAAAACACTCATCCAGGTAGTTTAAAACACCCATCCCAGGCAGCCTAGTGCTGGTTACTTCATCCATGTGCTTGAAAGTCCAGTGTGTGGCGTAAGGCTCTGACTGAAGAGACCTGTTTCCATCTCAGCATCTGGGCAAGCAATAGAGCTGAGAGCAGTCCTCATTTGCCAGGTTCTAATTATGTCTTTAAGATCAAATCAGCAGGCTGTATTGGAAAGCTTTATTACCATGTTGTATTGTGTTCCTGGCGTCTTATGGGTGGACTGATGAAAACTAAGGTTTGGAAGGAAGCAGCGTGCTCCCCAGTATATGCAGACAGATCAGAGGCAATAAACTGAATTGTTGCTGATCCTTGCTGCTGCTGAACTCTGAACTTGGGGGCTGTCAGGAGCTGCTGTCTTGAAAACAGAATGATGCTGCTCAACTTAATAGGGACTTTTTACTTGGGAAGCATTTCACTTTAGCCTTTTCCTGATAGCTGACTAATATGTGGGAAACTCCTTATTATATAATCCTCCTGTCTTTTTTTTTTCCTTTCTTTCTCGTCTTTAGGTGAAGCCAAAAATCTTCCTACATACCCGGGGCCAAACAAGATGAGGGATTGCTACTGTACTGTAAACCTGGACCAGGAGGAGGTTTTCAGGACCAAAATCGTGGAAAAGTCATTATGGTAACAAATCCGTGTATACATGTGTTCTGTTAACTCTTCTCAGTACTCTAAACTACTTTACTGCTTACTGTTTCTGTGTAGTATTCCATAGACAGGGTTTTTTGGGGGAGGTAAAGGGTGTACATGATTCTCTCTCCAGTTTTAAGAACACAGTATTGGTAAAAGTGTTAGTGCTGTGGTTCTTATCTGTATATATGGGAAGGCATGTCCACCGAGGCAAGCCACATAAACTGTTTTCCAAAGAATGCACAGGCGATGCTCCTTTTTTTTTGCTTCCCTAAACTTTTTAGTTCTGAACTCCATTTTGCGGCTATCTATGACGCGTTTTGCACTCCTACACTAAAATCTGGAATGAAGGATTTGTATTGTTCTCTTGTAATTTTTTTAAGTCTTTGTTCCTCAGCTTATCTTCTGATAGGATGCATGGGGGTCCATAACTAAGACTGTTGGATTTTTGAGGCATTTAGCTTGATTAAACACAACTAGAGGAAGTGTTTTTCTATGACAGCGTTTGTAGTGTATCTAACTTAATTGAATCAGTATGCTTTTTTACAATAACTGATGAGCAATGTCCTTGGACCTGTTATTTCTCTAGAAGAGACTTCGTCATTCATTTAAATGCAGTCCTGAGTCAACCAGATGCAGCCCTATTGCTCACAACCAGACAGTGCGCAGTTGGTGTTTTTGCTAGATGATCATTAAAGTCCTTCAGAGGGAGGATGAAGGTGGGAGAACGAGGGGTGTATGATAATAGTTGATGTCATTTCCTTGAACTAATCCAATTATTTTTTCTTTTGAGAAAATAACTGTTAGTAGAAGGCATGAGCAACATGTTCTTTTAGTGGGGAAAATTCCAGCTTTCTTTAGGTGTCATTAGAAAGCTAAAGAGGTGTGATGAGACTGTGCAGAAACCGGAAGGTTTCTCGTTTCCTATAGAGCTGAGTTCTTTTTATCTTTTGAGGTAAATTCAGAGCAGAGAAATGGTCAAAGACCAGGAAAACATAACTGATGTGGGAAGGTTAAAAGATATGAAATGTTCAATATGGGGAAGGGGGCTGACTGTACACAAATCTGTAAATATATTTGTAAAGAATTGTGAGAGAGGGAATTGCTCTGTGTGCCTATTGTGGATACTGCAAGTATTAGATTTAAATTGCAGTGGAAAAGGAAGTTTATTAGGTTTGCTATGAAGGAAATCTTCCTGTTTTTAAAGATTCTGAAGCAGTGGGGTAGATTCCCATCTTTAGTACTTCTAGATTATATATAACCGGTCCTGACCATAATATTGGGAACTTGCTATTTGCGCAGTAGTAGACCAGATGACCTCTCAAAATCCTTTGAAGTCTGATTTTCCCTGATGTAAGGGTTGACTAATGGTGATCTCTGTGTTCATTCTCCCAATTAATTTACCTCTTCCATGGTTGTCTTAACTGTCTGTCTGTCTGTAGGCCTCTATTTGCAGGCACTGTTTTTTAAAAGCTTACTTCCTCAGTCCCTGAAAATCCATTTAAGTGCACTATTAGCACTTGGATTTTGCCTTTATCCATATAAATGTTTCTCTGGCCTTGTTTTTCTTTCATGAAAACAAACAAGTGCAGACAAAAATCCCAAATACATCAGTGGTAAAATTGGGATGTACTCCCAATCTGTTGGTCGTGATTGCTCTTATTTAGTGAGGTACACTCAAACAGCTTTATAATCTTTTATATGATTATGTTTAAATATATTTAAACAAGTGCATAGACTTCTAGAAGAGGACACTTTTGAAATCAGATAGTGCAGTGCTAGCCTATTGTTTCTTGTAAGACTCAGATGAGCGCATAACTGAGAAGCCAGTAATGTTGTTACATTCTTTAATGCTTGTTTGTAAATTGATTCAATTCATTGACTAACTGTAAATTATTGAGCAGGCAAAATTTATGTGCCCTAAGGCCCATGTAGTTCGTATGCAGCAGAGAAATCCTTGCTTTCATATGTAGTGTTTCCCAGGCACTCACCAGTAGGGAAGCATGTGCTGGGTGCCTTTTTCTGAGGTATTGCTGCTGAAATCCATGACGTTAGATGGAAGCAGAGACATGGAGCTGAGCCAAAGCTTGGCTAAAATAGCAGAGTCCTGCCTGACCATCCATGTGCCTGGCCATGAATGCCATGTCGTTCATGCCCATTTTCTATTCCCTACCACTTCACTGATGATATGGGGTTGGGTTACTGTGGTCACAGGTAGCAAAAAAAAAAAAAAAAAAAAAGAGCAGTAAAGAATTGTCTGTGTTTTCACTTCTACTGGTTCTTCCTCTATCTTTTAATTACTTTTTTCTTTTGTAGTTTTTGAAAAGATCTTCTGTGTGAATCTCTAAATTGAGGGGTGTTTCATGTGTGGCTCTACCAATTAGAAACAGAGTCTCCTCATACAAAATTGCGTGTCCAGGAGAATCCTATGGTTTCCAGCACGTCTGCATAAAATGACTTTTTTTTGTCTGCATGAAAAGACTTGTAATTACGAGTTGCACTGAAACACTGCTTTGTGTACTGAGTGCATGACAGTCGTTCTTCTGTAAGTTTTTTGTGTTGTGTTTTTTTAAACTTCATTGGTCTTCTGTTAAGCAGTAAAAAACCAAAAACAGACCAGTAAGAAAACCCACAAAAAAACCAACAAACAACATATATTTCTCTAGGCATGCCTTGTGATGTAAACTTTAAGTAGGACCAGTGAATGAGAGGAAGGATGCTGTTCCTTTTCTTTCCCAGAAGGACTTGCATGCCTTCACGCTCTGACTCATGATCTCCTGTGTTTTGCATTGAGACTGTAAGGAGTTATCTCCCTGAGCTCTGCCCTAATCTTCTGCAACAGATTCATATTTTATCAGGCTGTGGCAGAGGCATAGGAAGACAGCTGAGATCAGTAACCTCTTAAATCAACAGAAAATAAATCATTCGGAGCATTAAGAACTGAACCAGCTCATCCTGTTGCCCATTCCAGTGCCCTGACCATTGCTCTTAAGAGACTTTCCATGAGCCGGGTGCCCTTTATCTAAGCTTGCATCATAAAAACTGAGAGCAGCCAGCACAGTGAACCTTAACACCTCTGTTGAGCAGTCAGGTGGGACTCATAAATAACAAGCAGGAATTTAAGTTATTCCTGCCATCTTGTCTCTCTGGGCTCTAGTTAAACTGGATGGTGGCACTGGTACCGTGTGAGGGCTGCTGTGGGAATTGGTGGTGTCTGACCAAAACAAGCCCAGGGGTTATCATTTGGGCTGGTCCTCCTATGAAAGCACAGGGCAGTGCGAAAGTCTTATTTATGTGGGGTGGCTCAGAGTCATTTAACTTCTCTGGGGATCCTTGGACAAGCAGGATTAGTGTGCAAGTTGATCAGAGGAAGATTTCCAGGTTCCCAGGAAGAGAACCGTGAACTCTATGAGAGTAGATGGAAGAGAATATTGAACTCTTCAAACAGTGCTGTTTTCATAAAGTGCTTGGCATGAGCTTTTAGTCAATTCTGAGCAGGTCACATGCTGGTCATAAGACACGACGGAGAGGGCAGTTAAAGTTGGGATCTAATAAACTTATCTGTTGAAGAGTTTGTTTTTCAGTATTTATATTACTATCACAGATAATGGCACTGAATATAATTAGATCTACTCCTTGAGACCTAGCAGAGACATACGTGGAGCCACTTTATCTTTTGTGCCTAAAGAAAAGTGTGAGGTTGTTGTGTTTGTTATATTTCAGTGCATAGATTTACAGCATCTTTTTAGGTCTGAGCTGCAGATAAGCAACCTGACAGTGATTGTGCCTGTAAATCTCTTGTGCTGAACCAACTCTTACCTTCCCCCATGGGCAGCTCCAGACTTGAGGCACCACTGTCAGGGTCTTGTTCTAGTAGCAGTTCTTCCTGAAGGATAAACTTTCTTGGCTTGTTGGCATTAAGACTGACTTTGCCTTGGCTGTTTCCATCAGATGTTTCCATTCACTTAAAGGGCAGTGTCAGCTGCAACAGGAAATCAAGGCTGCTTCTCAAATCATAGGTGAAGAATGGAAGGAATGTGACATCTCTAAATTTGTTTCAAGGATATGAATAAAAGCAAAAACTGTCACACATTAAGAATCAAATGGTTGACGCTGTGTGCTTTAGAGAGATGAGCCAAGCATCTTGAGTTTGTCGTTATTTAGTTCTCCGCTATTTCACTGAGGAATTTTTCACGTGCTAAACATAGTGATCAAAGCCTGAATGAAACACAAAATGAAGCCAGAAGCACTTTCTCCACCCACAGTCCTTTTTTTTCCCCCTCGTAGTTTCCAGTGAAAGAACCAGTGTGCTTGTGAGTGTGTAGTGACATGCGTCGTAAATGCAGTTATGGCTGCGTTCCCTTCCATGGGAGGTAGCTGTCTTTGTTTCAGTATCAGGTCTGGTAACAAATTCAATTGACAGCTCGCAGAAACTTTCTCTAAGTAATTCTGGTATTTTATGTTTCGTGGGTGGTTTTTGTTTCTACCTTCTGGGCTTGCTCAGACGCTGTGTTTTCCTGCGTGTGGAGTTGACGGCTGCATAGTTAAACTTCTCTCGCGTTCCGATAACATCTTGGATGCAGGCCAGCTCTCAAATTTTAAGCACATAGTTGTTTCCCTTAGTTGGACTGTTGCCGGCATCAGCTCAGTTAGCTGCTGCCATGTACTTACGTTGCCAGCTCACCTCCTTGAAGTAGCAGCTTTCCCCAGCCCAGAGGCCTTGAGTACAGCATATCTTCTGCTGTCTGCGTGTTCTGTAGCTTCTCTCTCACCTGCTTTCTAACTCTTTCCTCAGCGTGCTGTCAGTTTCTGGGGTCTGCCATCTTCTGCATTTGACTGTATCTGACCATGGCTTTAATTCCTATTAAGAGTAGATTTCAATTCTGAAGCATCCCAAGCCTTTAAGGGAAGGGATAGAAGGCCGTGGTCAGGGTTATTGTTGAAGGCAAGGACTGCATGGTCATGTAGGGAAGTAATACAGCTGGGAAGGGTGCCAGGAAAGGAAGCAGGACTTAATGGAAGGAGGAGAATGAAGTGAGCCTTGAGACCAAGGCAGGGTTTATGAATGAGAGCATTTATTCACACAAAAAGCCACCCATATGAGTAACAATTGTTGGTGCTGTAGGCTGCTTTGAGCCATTTAAAAAAAAAAAAAAAAAGTGAAAAAAAACCCCAATGCAGCTGTAATGTGACTTCTGTTGTTTGCCTGTGTCGTCTTACAGAATATTTTGGGAGGTGTCTGGGGGCCAAACGGCTGCTACTTAAAGTTATCATAATCCCTGTAAGCCTCATTGAGCCAAACCAGCAACTGTCAAGTGAGGACGGTAACTATAGCTTGTGTGTCTGTCTCCGTGTTCTGATATTAGGGAAGAGAAAATGCGCACGACGTTATTTTTTGCTCTGTGTAGTAGGGCTGGTTGTGGCTCTAACGCAGTGCTGCCATTTGGGTGTCTGCATGGCGACGGGAGAAAAAAAATTGCTTGGGTTTAGCGGATGTCTGGAAGACTGCAGTCTGCATTCTTAACAATGGGCATAGGTGGTATGTTTGGATTTGGATGTTGCCTTTTGTGCCACGTACTTCCTGCTGTGTGCACTCTGCCAAATCTGTGCTTCAAATATAATACTGGGTATTTTTAATAAGTTGTTGTAAGGAAGTGGCCATCGCATCTGCCAACTTGGGCTTCTAAAGATCCTGTCTTATTTGCCTGTCTTCTTGTAGCTCTGTGTCTAGTAGGAGACTGAAGTGTATTCACATTTTATTTGGCTGGCTGTTCCTGCTTTGAATAAACCTTCTCTTCTCTTTTTCCCCTCCCCACCCCCATCCCTTTACAAACGCTGCTAAGCATAGCGTAAAACATATTAGCCAAGCAATAGGAGAGGCTTAGTAGTAGAAACAAGCAAGCGTACTCCTTTGTACAGACTGATTTTGCTTCCAGCTCACACTGAGATGTGAACTCTGGTCTTCAGTTCATGCAGCAGGATGAATCCAGTATTTCTAAACCATTTGAAGCAGTCAGAGGATGTGGAGTTGTCTGTGGCATGTTAATAGTCTTTACTTCCAAGCGAAAAAAAAAAGCACTTTAAAAAAAAAAAATCGATGCACAAAGAATTTTGGTTTGAGGGGGTTTCATTATTATTCATCATGCAACTCATTCACTTCATCCACTGAACTGCCAGTGCCAAAACAAAAACAAAACCGCTTTAGTGAGTCTTAAGATATTGAGAAATGAGCACGGGGTGGTTTTGCAGCACAGCCTAAAACCAAATAAATGTTTCTGCACTGAGATTAACTGAGAAGAAGAGACTTCATCGAGTCAATACCGTTTGCAGTGGTTTTGGTAGATGTTGTAGGGTATGGAATTAAAGTTGCAAGTCTGCCTCTGGAGTTCAGTAAAACACGTAAAAGTGAACCAAATTTGAATTATTTCTTTTAAGTTCCTGTTCATCGTGTTTGTAATGAAGATTCTCTTCCTTACTTGCTTTCATTCTACTTGCACAGTAATATGTTTTTCCCCTTCCCTGTGTTCTCCTGAGAAAATCCATCACCAGTGCATTAGGGGGGATTCAGAAATAAATACCTTAACTGGGAAAGGCTTCCGGA